>NC_139043.1:16311185-17000185 GCF_965140915.1 Aythya marila | reverse complement strand
TCTGCCTGGCACACAAATAAGGGGCCCCTTACCCACAGACACAGGGGAAGGGGATAAATCCTGCTCCCCACCACCCGTGTCATAACTACGGACAGCGGTAGGAAGGTCAAACCCGAGGGCAGGAGACAAAATCTGAGCGCTAAGGTTCACTATGCCTTGTGCATAACCCTAGCTTTAGTGGCTCCTTTCTAGCATCATCTGTTGTTTTTGAATGCGAGCGACTCCATTAGTCACACGTACACCTAATTTTCATCAAGTTAGCTTTTTCTGCTCCGAAAACCCATTCAAATTTATCTTTATAGCAAGCATCGTGCATCTGGAGACGGCATGCATCAAGACTTGGTTCCACATTTGGCTCCCCGTCCAAGCCTCAATGAACTTAATATTTCTTTCTGAAAGGTTATTTTATAAGTTAATATTTTTGGCACTTTAATGAATATAAACAAATTTCCTTCACATTTAAAAGGCAGGCTGATGATTTCAGTTGATTTAAAACAGTTAGAAATATAAAAAGTATGAACCTAATAATGTTATGAATCAAGGAAAAAACATAAAAAAACAGGTTGTTCGATACAAGAAACACACTTAACATGTTCTTCTAAAGGATGCTACAGTTATGAAGACTATAACCTGGATTTCCAGAACTAAAACAGCATGCCTGCAAATGGTATTTGAACTACCAGATAGAGATTTCATGTGGAGACAGGAAATTTGACAGCCATTCGGTCTTGTATTCATTGTGGGGCCTCCAGTAATTGAATGACTAGAGACATGTATACAAGTCTCCAAAACCTAGGCAGCACAGGAAATTGCCAAAGGAGGTCTTCTAGACTGGGGGAAGTAAATCTGCGTTGGTAGACAAAATGTGAACAGAAAATGGTGGTCTGCTCTTCTGGAAGATGTAATGAGACCTATTGAATCCTTAATCCTTGCTGAGGAAGCTTCCACCCACTCCATCACAGGGTCTCCGACAGACTACTGGAATCCATTTGTGGCTTTCGACTGCCCTGCAAAACTGGTCAGCTGCCCTTATAGGCAGTTTGTGCACGCTGCCAACAGGAACCCCCCCACACACAAAAAAACAACTGGAAATACTGCATAGCATATGAGCACTACGTAATTTCAACCATGTCCCAAATTGAAGAGGACAATAGCTGCCTTGACTGACATCCTCCTGGTCTTGCCATTGTATCACTCTTCAACCATCAGAAGAATTTAAGACTTTTGCACGATATTTTAGAGTATCTTAATCAGCGGTTTCCATTTTGTTTAACTTATGCAAATCTTCAGCTTACACCATAAGGATTTTAGATACAACCACAGTCTGAGAACAAAAGCCAAGAATTTAGTCCCAATTAGTGCTTGGTGGCTACTTCTGAATGTGGTCGGATTTCATTACAATGAACACCAGAATGAAGCAAGGCTTATTCCTGATGTTGGTGTCTATGTCTTTAAGAAGAAGAGAATAAAATCGTAAAGGATGAGCTCACACTAGATCCTTCACTCAATGGGTCATTAGCAGAAGAAAACTCCAATCACTGTCTCATCACCCACTCATGAAAACTTGCCAGATATTCATACACTGTGAACTTTTCTGTTGTTTGACTGAATTTGTTCAAAGGCTCAGAAGACAGGAAGGAGAGGGAGATGAGAAAGTAGAGCCTAAGATTTGCTTCCTTCAGAACCTGAGCAACAAATATATTCCTCCTCCTGAAGAGCTTAATGCTGAGTTGCAGGAATCTCACTTACCTATACACTCCAATACCAACACTGAAATTGATGTCACCATTTTCTTCCTCCAGACTCATTTTCCCCCATATTGTCTCTTTGCCAAGACTGGAACCATAACATAAGACCTGTTTATCTAGACACCACCTTTATCTGAGCCCTCTCTAAATACAACTGTGAAACTACATTATTTTAATAACAAATTACTCTAACATAGAATAAAAATACAAATAAAATATAGATCAGTGTAAAAAATAGAGTAAAGCATTGGGCCACTGAGCAATGTTTCTGCAGAAGTCCAAATGACTCTGAATCCTATCACACATCTGAATTAAAATGATAAAAATCTTCCTGGAAGGAACCCTGTCCACATACTGCTAACGGCATGCCAAAAGGTAAAAGCATAAGAACGAACTGTTTTACCCTCTAAGTAATACAAGGTTGACCAAATGAGTGATAAATACTTGTCTATGCACATCCTTATGTGTAAACTAAACACAATTGGGAAGGACACTTGATTCAGTCTACTGGTTCCTATTGCTCCCAGCATCTCTAAATTCAACTGAAATTCCCTGATTTCAGAGAAGGAAGAGAAGTCAAATCAGCTGTATCACAGAACAAACACTGGAAACTGTTTCAGTGGAGCTTAACCAGCCTGCCTTGACACTATTCTGAAGAGGGCACTTCATTGTAAAATGTAACGCTGTCTTCATGTTGACTCATTTTCTGACCTATGTGGCAAATGGTATTTTAAATTATATAAATGCACTTGCTTTTTCTAGGGCATTTACAGAAATTTTTATCAAAAAGTATGGCTTCCAATCAGTCAAATATGTTATCTTCTATGTATATTTGTCCACTGTCTCCATAGCTGATGTTTATGGATCTCCTGAATGTATATAATCCAGATTCTCTTCTGTGATTAATAAATAACCAGCGCTCATAAAATAAATAAATAAATTAATAATAATAATAAAATGCTACTATCTACAAAAAAAAAGAAAAAAAGGATTTATTACCTATATTAATTACCAGATTAAAAAAAAAAGTTTCAAAAACTTAATCTCTTAATCTCATGATCTTGATTAAAACTTTTCCAGAGATCTTCAGTCAAAGTAACATTTGAAGGTAGTCCAATCTTGCTTCTAAGACGCCAAGTTTATTTTTTTATATATTGTACAGAAGTTGTTTTAGATTATTGCTGTCTTAAAACATAGTCATGTTACTTGTGAAATACACTCAAAAAGCTGCAATAGGTAAAATTGCAACAGTGGCAAACCCATTTGCAATCTGCACCTCCCGTCTTTAACACAAAAAACAACCCACATGAGCTCTGTTCAGCCTCAGATTTTAAACGTCAGTGTTGGAACTGAGCACATTCCTTCAAATGCTTGAAAACATTCCTTTAAATACATACACTAAAGCTAACAGTTTAATTTAAAACAGCATCAGTGTAGTTGATGTCAGATACCCTTAGACAGATCCAATTTTCTGCAAATAAAATGTACCAACTGACAGAATAATATTAGTTTAATAAACTAGTTTAATAAAGCTATTCACTAAAATGTGACCTAAACTATGTCTCAGATCAAAGGCTGCTCTTTTGGTTTGAGTTACTGGTTTGGGTACACTCTTAACACTTTTCCCCTAGCTGCAAACCATTCCTTTTCCTGGAAAATACCTGTCAGCGGGTACCACAGTCTCTCCATTAATTACATGCACAAAAAGTTTTGTTCTGGCAGGGTTTCTTGACAGACTTTTTGAAAAATTTAAGTAAGCTGAAGTAAATGACAAACCCTACTGGCCCCCCAAATGCTGAAATGATGACAACTGTAACTATTGCTATAGAAGAGAAAGCTCAGCAAAACCTCCAGCAATGAGTTATCTGATAACCTCAGCCCTCCCTAACGATTATATATGCATTGTAGCAAAGGGCTCTACAATTCCTATTTTAGAAATATAATCCATATTTTAGTATTATATATATGATTCTGTATTTTTGGGTGGTCCCGTGTGGAGCCAGGAGTTGGACTCAATGATCCTTGTGGGTCCCTGCCAACTCAGGATATTCTGTGATTATTATAAGGCAGTTTGATCCCACATCTACAAAAGCTCATGGAAAATCTCCAAGTGATAGAAACAAAAACAGTGTTAAGGCCATGCTTAATAAAATAATAAATAGTTCATTTATTTATTTACAAAGTATTCGCAAAGTTTGTGTGTCAAGTTTAGCAAAGTATTTGTGTCAGCAATATACTGAACCTCACAGTCCTGTGGCTCAAAAAAATTGTGCACCTATTCTGAGGTTTATCAAACAGCCGCGTCCAAAAAATCATCCTCAGAAATATAGAAATATACAAATATGATTATTTCAAAGTCAAAAACATCCCCCAAAATATTAGCATGTTATTTTTCTAAACTCAAAAACGCTTACACCTCTAGAGCCAGATGTGTTGAGGGGGTATTTTACAGTGCTTCCATATTTTGTTTGTTTTTACAGGAGACAGGCTGTGTCCGCTTCATCTTTTCTAGATTACCTCACCTTCCAAACATTTATCCTTTGTTCAGCACAACTTTCCATAATCCATTTCTGTCGATATGTGATTTATTTATTTTTATTTTTTTGATGGAACAGAAGGTTTGGAGATGGAGAACAGGAATGAAAAAGTAAACAATATGTATTTTTTTCTCTGAGAGCAAAAGCAGAATCCACTTTCTCAACATATTTTTATCCCCATAAAAATCACTACAATAATTTCCAACAGAATCAATTTCAGGCTTTTTTAGTATTAAGTTTTAAAATTGAATATGAGCAATCTGAAAAGTATATACTTTTAGCTCAATTGTGGAAAATTTTGATTTATTAAGTGATAATTTACTAGTTGCATCTTGAGCATAAGTAACAAAAAACTTCCTCGCATGTACAGGTGCACAGTAAAAGGAAAGTATTGCTAGGCAGAGGAAGTATGTGCATTTAATTTCCAGAACTCTACAAGCTTTGTGAGCCAAACTGCACGTGGGGTGCTTGAGCTTGTAAAAGAAAACAAAGCTGAAGCTCAATGGCTAAGCAGTGACACCTCCCAGGGCCCTCCCCTGCCTCTTCCTTCTCAGCAAGCTCTGGGAGCACCACTCCACCTAGTCCAGCGTGTGATTTGTCACCCAGGACACATTTCCTTAGTTTTCATTGCCTTCATTTTCCCCCTTTTCTTCTTTCCAGGATGGCAGGCCCCCCCTTGCTGCCCCAATTCTACTTGCTCCAGGCCTCTATCCGTCTTACTCTCTCCTTGGGTGGCACTGCTATGTACTCACTATTCTTGTCGTGAATTTATGGTCTCCCGCTAGCAAAGCTTCCTTTTACCCCCTTTTCACCAATATCCCTGCATCCTGACACGACACAGTTTGTTTTTACTTCCCCTACAGATTTTGCTTTCTCCCGTCTCCATTTCCACTCATCCCACCGCTGCCTCAGCCCTCACCACTCTATTTTTCACACTGTTGCATTCCAGTCCTAGATACGCGTTCCAAACCTATTCTTCATTAGCAAGCACTTAGTTTATTACCCTCCAAACCTCAAATTTATGACAATGTGCAAGTGGTAGCAGATGGGGAGATTCTTCTGCCTGCAGCTCCGTACCATCTCCAGGCTCCGAGCAGGACTTTCCAATGTTCTGACTCAAATATTTATCAATGCTCTGTAACATCTGGAACATTCCCCCACAAGTTTGGAAACAACCATGTCATTTCCAACGTTACACATTATAATACAAAGAGACACAGTTAGAGCTTTACTGCAACGCTTGAAGCTTGACACAGTCCATGAGTACAGACACTCTGCACACCTCAGTTACGTAGGAACTTAATTGGCCAAAATAGAGTAGACTTAATCGTAAGATTGCCAACTGTCTTGCCAACCTGTATGGCCTAAATTACAGTCCCACTGCAACTGAAGTGCTAGCTGCTGAGATTCAAGTCTTATTGTCAAGTTTGAAAGCCAGTTCATTTGCATCTGAGATGGTGATGGATGAAGAAGAGTCAGATTCAAGGCAAGGGGTAAACTGTAAGTCAAGCTCACACTTCAGTGAAGACAAACTCTCAGATTTCACTTCATTTGGCCAAAAACATCATATTCAATCTTTATGAAGAAAATTATTTAAAATGATAAAAGCTCAATAAACACAAATGGTAACAGTACTTAACTTGGCAGTGTTACCTACATGAAGAATTTTCTGTTTTTCTTGTTCAACTCACAGCTTAATACATTACTTTATACCTTAATGTATACCAGGAAAACACAGGATATGCAAAGAGTCCAAGTTAATGTTGCTGTTGGAAACTTAATGTTTGCATTTCCTGGATTTTGCAATTTCAACGAGGTGAACAATACTGCATTGATTCTATTTTGGCATTTGCTACAGATACCAAAGTGTTTTTCCTTATTTTGTCTGAACCTGTATAAATCAGAGAGTTGGGCAGTTTGATAATGAGCTTTTGACATTTTTTGTTATTCATAGAGGCCTATCCATCTTACATATCTTCCAGTTTATTAGACAATCATGAAGGTGCTGATGCTGTACAGATGGGTAAGCTTACCTGCTCCAGCAAGTGTAGCTAAATGAAAGTGTAGAAACATCTTAAAAAGTTGATGTTTTTAAAATTAAAATATTGTGAGTACAGAAGTTTTGATGAAGCAAAGGAAAATATTCTACAGTAAAAATATTTCGTTGAGATGGTGTCACTGTAGATTCCCTAATAGCACTCAAAACAGGAAAGTGCAGTTAACGTATACTTACTTATAAGAGAGTAAAAAAGAGGCAGTTCAATCTTCCCTCTAAATTCAAAAGCTAAAGTAACTCAAAACTCTGAAAACTAGAGGGATGGCAGTTAGCTGAATTCAGCTGAAGTGCAGCTACTTGTACAAAAATTACAGTTACTACAAAGTAACTGGCCTCTCAGTACATACTGATGGTGTTCCTTGCATTAGTACCCCTGAGATGGTAAGATAAAGAGCTGAGCAGTGGCTAGTGTTGATCTGGCACTCTCTTCTGCTTTGACAGATGATTTAAAGACACTATGTTAACAGAGATCAGTTGAATATAAATAGATATATTTAAAATCATTCTGCATTCTCAGAATTAGGAAAATGTATCAAATTGTAGAGGTTCTTGGGATCACTTTAAAAGGAAGGAGTCTAAGAAGCTGCTGTTTACCTGGTTCCTGCTTCATCCTTTCCATTCACTCTGCGCAAAGAACTCCTACAAAATTCCTGTTGAAAACCAATGCTGCCCACCACCGTGCCCACCAGTCCCTTACGCAGGAATACCTACTGCATGAGATTGTCACAGCAAGCATTCCTGACCAGCAGCTCTTACCACAGCATGAAAATAGATTCCAAGTCACTGGGATGTCCTTCTTCTTACAGCTGATCCTACTGCCACCTGAGTAGTTGTTCTGTCTTGTGCCCATCAGTGTGGCTGGCTTCTGTGGCGTATATCAGGAGGCAAATATTCAGAGCTGTGCTATAAAACTAACTTCAGTACTGCCCAACCAAAAGACTATGAAACATGCAGACTAAGACAGACTTATGGAAAGTTATGCATGAAATCTTACAGTGCTGCCCTGCAGACAGTAGAGATGAAAGCTGCATAGATCATCATTGAAGTGCCTTAAGATTACTAGATATTGATGTCTCAGTAAGATCATAAAAGTGAATACAAACCAAAGCCTACAGAGTATTGTACTGGGAAAAGCATCAATGACTGTTTCAGCAAGACCAGAGGTGCTACAGTTCCCTTGGACTGCAGCGACCTGTGAGACCTGCAAAACCCAGCGACCCAATTTAGGGATGGGGACAAAGAATTGGATGGGGAAAGATCAGACAGGCAGCATTCAGAAATCTCTATTCCTAAACAATTCACAGAGGCAATGAGATGGATGATACCTTGCCACAAATAGAAAGAAGATAAAGGCTATGACACTTGTGAATCCCAGGCTTATAAGGAGGATACAGGAAGAAAGAACAGAATTAACTGACTTACTAATACCCAAAGTGGACACACTCTGGCATCTTAGTCAGTGCTGGTAATTCAGATTGACTAGTACCTATTAAAATGGCACCGCAACACACTCAGGCAGTACCAAGGAAAGGAATATAACAGCAGGCATTTATTGCTGGTTCAAGCAACCCTTCAGCATGAGAGCATGCCTGGGTAACCAGGCATCTATTTCTTGGAAATTTCCTCTGTCCTTACCCACTTTCTCAACACATGGGGCGTTGTTGCACTCCTCCCTCCTGCTGTGCAGATTTGCTTCCTCTTGCAGGGCAGATGGCCTCACCAGCAAAATCGCTGGAGATAATCCTGTTTATGCAGAACAAAACATGATCCACTTCTTGGCACGCAGGCAGTCCCCAATACAGGGATAAGACTGCTGCTCCCCTTGTACAGAAATCCGTGCTGATACAGCACTGTCCGTGTTGTTTTTTGTTTGTTTTGTTGGTTTTTTTTTTTGTTTGTTTGTTTGTTTGTTTAAGGCAACAGGTCTCTCCCCAATGCCAATCTTCCAGTCAGCTTCCTGCCCTCAGGAATGATGCTGCATGAAAGACAGATGCTGCTCTTCTAAACTTAAATATCAACAGACCTAGAATGGTGTCTGAGGATTTGCAAAATTCAAGAGGCTATTATGAGAGGAGAATGCTTGAAAAAACAGAAACAGGCAGAAAGCCTCCTCTCACCCACTGCTCCCTGGATGGACAGGAGGAGAGGGATGGGGTCACAACATGTCTAACTGTAAAGAGCTTTAAACAAGCTTAAGAGACTGCTTAAGAGACTTAAGAGACTCTGCTTTTCTAAACCTAAGGTAATTTTTAGGGCTTTGTACCAAGTCCCAACCAAGAGCTTAAATTACTGTTAACAGCTGTAAAAAGCTCAGGTGGGACTTAAATAAAGAGATGATATTGGAGCTGCAGCTCACACCTACATTAAGCACTGCTGTCATGACCATAACAGCAATGTGACATCAACGGTGAGGAAATCTGCCATCTGTGATGGTACAGAGCAAGACTAAATAATATTTGCCTTTTCAAAAGTTGCTGTTTGCTATGGAGAGTTCCAGAAAACAAATTAGAAATGAACTACAATATGTAACAACTATCAGCTTATATTAGACCAAAAAAGTATGGTCTGCACCAAGAGTAAATATTCTTAATTCCTCTTGAGCTGCTGCCTCTCTACATGGTTATACTTATTTGCAAAAAGATTGTTTTTGCAAATAAGTATTCAAAATGAGAGAGGATGTTCTCATCAACTTTCAAGTTGGAGCATTCCAAAGCCAGAAGAGGGAGCTCCTGCACTTTACAAATAAATCAGCATGGATTTCATCTTGTCTTTAGCAAGAAAGCATTTCCTATCTCATGTCACACATTTGCATCTGGTCACTTAAAGAGCAAATAAACAGCACAAATCCAATATGAAACTAACGCATATGCATGACTGATAAAGATCAAAAATGGTTACAATAGATTTATTCCCCTGCTCCTTGTAAAATTGATCATTTTCATATCACGTACACAGCACTGCAAAGCTGAAACTGCACTGCCTGCTAACAGTTCAATCAGTAGAAGGCACCCGACCTACACACAATGACACATGATAGGTATGAAAACCCATGGAATTTTCTAACAGTGGTGTTTTTCTTATCTTTCTTTTAAAGTTGAATAAATTGAACATGAGCCGTGTCAACCCTTATAAAAATAAGGAACTGGATTTTGCCAATTTTAAGAAAGTTGGGAACAGAAGAAATGCCGCTTAAATATTTGCGACTGTTTTAAGAAGGTAGTGTTTTCCGAAATGGCTCAAACCAGAACAGTTATCAATAAACCATTTCATTTCCTGCTTTTCTAATGAAGCAAATGAAAAGTTTTTCAAAGATTTTGTGGTCTGGTTCCTTATTATAATGGCAATATTTATCCAAAATGAGCTCAGACCACAAAAAAGTCAGAGGGGACAAAACACAACTTTTCACAGCCTGTTTCATCAGAATACATTTCTTAGACTGTGGTATCACTGTGATCTATCTGGTAGTTACATTTCCTAGATTGAGGGAAAATTCATGGAATCTAATGGATTGGGTATTTGAAAGATCTTCCTACAGTGAATGTCTGAGTCATTTCTCTTCAAATGACACACACAAAGTGAATTCTTCGGTTGCAACTGAGCATACCTGCCTTGAGGAGATAACCTGTGTTTTGTTTCAGTGAAAATAAACTCATGCATGTGAAATTCTTAATAAAGAAACAGGAACATGCAAGAACTATTTATTGAAATGGAATAAAACCCAATATAAATGTCCAAGACTGAGCCTGTCCTTTTCTTAATCTGTAAGTCTGGTAAAGAACATCCAAGAAATTTGTTCCCATTGAAAAAAATTGTGAAAACTTATCTCTAGAAGACCTACGCCAGTTTCAAGAGGAAAGGTTTTAAGATGTAAGATGCAATTTGTTGCGAATATAGGAAACCTTCATACTTCAATCTTCACTGGACTGAGTTCCAGGTAAGCACTCCGGAGTCCCACTTCATGTCCTTTTCTGCTGTTTTGATTCAGATCCTCAGCCTTCTGCGTTCTCACTGCCAATGAATTGACTTTGAAATGTTTCTTTTTCCCATGAGAAAAGTGGCAACGTAATGGATTTCTTCCCAAAGCAAATTTCTTCTTCTCTTTACTGAAGTCTGTATTAGCATTTCCCGCACAACTCTCAGCTTAATCAGAAATCTAAAACTTAGCATCATCATATTCCAGCAACCAATTAGCCATCTGGTCTGTCTTAATACTCTTGAATGAATGATTTGTGCTTAAAAGCAGAACTGATATGCGCTGGGATCTAGTCATCAACGACAAAGCTAGCCTAACTGTAACAGTCTGTTCAATGAAATCTGGAAATTTGGCCAGAAAGAAAGAAAAGCCATGCTTAGAATCAACCCTTGTATCTGCTCTGACCTTTAAGAGCAGGGGTGCTGAAGGAGAAGAGGAAGAAAAACAGGGCAAAATGAGCAGTAATATTTGCTGCCAAATTTCACCTCGCTGTCAGCTTTTGCAGCCTAGCAATATAATTATGTAGTCTAAATTTCATACAGTTCCATAATTACTTGTCTCACTCATCGGTAGGCTTCAGATACATGGAAAATATTACAGAGTATACGCTATTTTTCATGGTATAGTATTTGCCAAAATATCACTGTCACAGCTCATTTCAGGTATGGTAGCGTGATTAAAACACACCAAGAAGGTTTTGACACGTAACTTAATTTCCAAAAATATTTTAATTTTTACTTATAACACCATAAACTAGTTTAAACAAACACTTGGGCCTGGGAGTTAATTCACTGTAAGTTATTAAGTGGATACCAGCAGGTATTTCCTCACTATCTGGCCCAGCAGCTGGAAGCAAACCAAGATACCACCTTCAGCTGAAAGCAACAGAGCTGCCATCAGCAAGGCAGGGGCAAGGAAACCCAACCACAAAAGCCCACCAAGCACTCTGGAAGAGTTTTTCAGTGCACTCTAAATTCTCACATCCAACAGCCCAATGAAAAAATCAACCAAACACACAGAATACCATCCCAATACATGTCTGGTAGTCTGTGCTGTTAAGCAGATGGCATAACAGGTTTGCTTAGAGCTGGTCAAATAAAACTTTGCTAAGACACCTGCAATATCCAGCAGTCGCATCGCATGGCAGCCCCCAGCTGGGAAAATAATGAGGCAGAGAGGGAAAGGAAGCCAATTCTGTTTTCCCACTGCTTCTAGTGGTCCCAGGTTGGAAGGAAAGAAACCCATAATTTCTCAGGCTGTAGATATAATCCCAGCTTACTAAAGTAGTAACTTTTTTAACGTGCCATGTCACACTGTTTAAGTAGAGAGTGTACACAAAACTGGAGAGATAAATGTTAATAAATACAGGGGGGAAAAAAAAAAAAAAAACAGATTCATCACACAAAATATACAGGTAAGCACATGTAAATAATCAAACAGTGCATTTTGAAGATCAGAGCGTGCTGCTGTGTTGAACATATATCATACATGTTGACACAAAAGAGGATGAGCGAGAGTTGTTGTTAATCTCGTTCTCCTCTTCTAGCTGCACACAAAATCCCTTCAGGCCCTCACGAACTACAAACATACCAAAAAATATCAGGAGTTTTACCAGTGCAAAGGAATCACTGTATTGATAGGTGGTTTTTGGAAACCCGAAAAACAAAAAACAAACAAACCCAAAACCCACCATCCTTCTCGTACTGATGAATAATATGAGAGTAACCACAGTGGACGTGGCCCAGCATCGAGGCTTCCCACAGTCCGAGAGTAACAACAGGCTTTACGGAACAGCTAACACACGGTCCTTCACTGAACACCTCGTGGTAACACTACTGCAATTGCGTACAAAAGGCTAAAAGGCATAAAAGCTACGGCATGTCAAAGGAAGAGAGTAAGACCAAGGTTACTAGCAACGCTGTGTGCTCGCACGGTAATTGTCGTTGTGAAAATGTACAACTACCTGAAAGCTCCTGCTGCACGAGGGGCAACTCGGAAACAGAGAAAAGGATATGGAAAAAGCAAAGCCCCTAGTTGTAAATTTAACTTGGAATAAAGGATTAACACACCAACTAGGCATTCAAGAAGTTTTTCATAACCATGAAAAGCACCCAAAAATGCTGCCCAGCACTGGGTGGAGATGGGTTAAGTCAGAGCTAGCAACCATTCTCCTCCTCCCTTTGCTTTTTGAGACCCAAGGAGTCTGACAAACCAGCCAGCAGCAGCTCAGCTTCATTCCCGAAGTTAAAATGCCAGCAGTGCCCAACCCTACCACCATCCCTCGTCCTCCACAACACCAGAAAGCAGCCATCGCTTCTTGAAAATGGCTGAGCAGGACTTGGGAAGCCCAGTGATAGTCTTCACCAAATGAAGGAAAGCCAGGGCAGTCTATGATGAGTAGCTCCTTCGTTAAGGTACAGCTCAGCAAGTGTGGGATCTATTCCGGTCACATAGTCAAAGAACGGTCCTTAGAGCTAAAAGGTAAGGTCACAAATGCATCACACCGAGATTTGGTAGTGAAGGGTTTTGGATCCCACAAACTGTACCCAACACTTTTGTCCAACACTTCCCAACTTTGATGTCACTTGATGGTAGGCTAAAGGCCTCGAGGCATGGTTAATTCCTCTCGATGCGTATTTATACACATAGACATACCTATAGAGGTATATATACAATGAATTCATATTTCCTATCTATCTTCTTTTGTCTTATCTTCCAACCCCAAATAAACCCACCCTTGCCTGCAGGTTTCAGCCAATCTGCAAAATGAAGTCTTCATGTAAGAAAAGTCCTTGCTGCTGCTGAAAGCCAAAGGAGGAGCTGAAACCATTGAACAAATGAGTATGATCAGTGAATTTGTGATCAAGTTTACAAGAAAACTTTACTAAGGACACCTGTAATATCCAATAACCTCATCATAACATCCAGCCTGGAAGAGGAGGTTGTTCCTCCTATAAAAATCAAGCAAGCACATATTGAAGTAACATATGTTCTCTGTTAATACAGCAGTCACCCCACATCCAAGCTCATACTTTGCAGCTACAAGTAATTATTCTTCCTCCCTTCCCACTCCCCCATCTCACTCACTGCACAGGGCAAACCCTGCTCGCTGTGTAGCGCTCTGCACTGTACTATTGGTTTACTGTTTTTATACATTTTCAAAATATTCATGCAAAACGGCACTGTACTTAACCCCCAAGCACAGATTAATCTGTGCTGCCCTTTTTGAGACGCTCTAATATTTAAGCACACCTTAATGAAGACCTGTGTTTGCAAAAAAAACACAGTTACAAGGAACGTAAACCCCTGCTGAACACAGGGAGGATTTTTGCACGTCTGCTACCAAAGGCTGACACCGGGATCTCAAGCTGAAATATGTTAATTTAGCAGTAACTCTTGAAAAGTTTAATTACCTAGAAACACTAATTAAAGTCTAACTTAAAATCAGACAACACCTCTGTTGCAGAGGCAGTTCCCCATTCCCGTAACCAACTGCCCTAAAAACCCCTAACCTTCCCCTGCTCGCAGCCTTCTGCAATAGCTGTAAGCCCCACAGTGTTGACAGTACCCGAAATTGAAGCATGAGCTCGAAGAGCAAATTGTGCCACTCAGGACCCTCAAAACACACAAACACGACTGAATTAAGCTCTAAGTGCCATGTTTAGCACACCTGACTTACCACTTTTAATTACATTCTTTCTGGTCATGAAGCAATACAGTTTCCTACAGTCTTTGTAAGAAAAAAAATGCATGCTTTGGTATGACACATCCGCCCCTACGTGGTTCGTGACCCTTTGCAGGAGTCTTGGCCACTGCAGAGATCAGCAGCAGGCGTTGGCCACCATGCAGGCAGCTCAGCAGCAAGGTGGCATCAACTCTATATGTGTTATATATACAAACATATATACGTATATATATACCAGAATGGAAATATGGTGCAATTGGAAACATAAAAAGACAAAAAAATTTCTGGCCTGCTCCTAAATAGCGATAGTCCATAGTGATTTCCTGGTATCCAAGGCTCTCCTTGCACTGAAAAGGAGGATCTGTTCAAACTGAAAGAGAAAATACACTATTTTTCCCTATATTTCCAAATGTCTGTGGGATGTTCAGCTCTGCAGTGGGAAAGAGCAGAGAACTCAAATCAGCCGAAGAGCAGGGGCAGGGGGAGAGCTGTATCGAGACTGGTTTACCTGCCATCCAGGCAGTGCCTTACGTTGTAGGACACAATGTTCTCCCTGCTTGAAGAGAACTGCATGTCTTCTCGAAGAGACCAGCTGAGAACAAGTCACGGACAGCCAGCAAAAAGCAAGTCCCATGTCAAGTTACGAAAGGACTGAGAAACAAGACGGGACTTGCTGTCTTACTAATCCGCGGGGAGGCTCTGGGAGGGCGCCAGGTTAGTTAATCCAAACACACAAACAAGTTAATGATGACCCGAGGGAGCAACACTGGATTTACACACCGAAGGAAGCACCGTGTAGGAAAATGTTAAGAAACTGCCTGTATGTCAGAGCTCAATGCTAGCATTTCACAAGCAGCTTAATTTGACCTTCTGACACACACCAAGAAGCCGAACCTCCCATGGAGAATCCCACAGCATCCCTTAGTTATCACAGGCTGGGAATTCACAACAGAAACTTTAAGACTAAAGCACCCAAATTATCAAGTGCTTCTGGAATACCCTATAACACACCCCCTGAGGACCAGGTCAAATTATGACCTGGTCTGAGTTTATACCATCCAACCTAGAATTTTGTCTCTTGAACTTGCTGCATTTTTCATTTCAATTGCTAGATGAGTGAAATTGTTACACAAACTGAAAAAAAAAATCAAGTAAATATAAAAATGTTAATGCAACAAGATTTCCATATCTAAATACGAGACAGCAGGAATCTGAATTCTCCAAGGAAGAAAAAATACTTGTTGACTCCTGGCTTTAAAGACGCATATAAAAACATTTTGATTCCCAGTCAGTTACTGATGTAGTAAAAAAATTCATCAGCCCCTCTGAGAAGACAGAAATTATTCACCTTCTGAAAATGTTTTCAAACTTAAATGACAAAAAAGCATCACTTCTAGTTTTGTAAGTAGAGACACCAGTTTACAACCCAAAGTCGGTCTCAGACGACCTTCAAAAGCATGGGATAAAGAACTCTACAAATCCACTGACAAACGTTTCCTAAGATAGTTGTATCGTATATTGTAGCTTTCCTAAGCTCCCTGTTGAAAATCATTCTCTAAAATCACTGTTAAAAGGACAAATCTCTTGCCACCATGTCCTAGTTATCAGAAAATATCTGGCACGAACAGAATCGCCCTAAGCCTTTTTGCTGCTTCCTTCAACCACATTCACATCCTCCCCTTTTCTTTTTATTTCATTTTGAGGACAGAGTAGTATGCAAGCAGAACTGAATCCTGTATTCATGGCTCATTTGTTATGAATCAAGCATCTTCCCGTGAAGCCACCCCTCCTGCAGAAGCAGGAAGCTTAGGATTATTTTTTTTTAATTTTATTTTTGCAGCTGGATTCAACAACACGGGGAGGAAAGGCTACTGAATAAAAACTGGATTTTCTGTCAACACATTTTTATTTTAGTACAAGCTCAAGTACCCTCAAAAACAAAAATATGTTTGAACAACCACCCTTTAAAATAGATCCCAATATTAATTACTTACAAGGTGTCTCTACTCTCCTTCCTTCCTTACACTGAGCATTAAAACCACCGTCTTCAAGACACAGGAACGTCCCAGTACTTTGGAGACTGAAATTTTGTTTAGTATCCCTAACAGCAGCTGTCCTGATCTTCCATATTTCCTGTAATTCAAGGAACTACCTAACAAGCTTTAACAGCTGGGAGAAGCACAGCAAAACACCACGTTGCTCAGATGTGGAGAGGGTGCATCTTACCCAGTTAGCACACCAAACGTCCCCGCACTTTCTAACCATTTTCATCTCCGCAGCTTTTTGTGCTGTATTTTGTTGTGTAGAGACTCGGCCATCACTAGGGACAAGCTCATTTGTCTCTAATTAGCTGTGATATAATCATACCGTAGAAGTGAAAATTTCTCCTAACAAGCAGTATTTAAAATACTGTGCTAGTGAGTGTAAAATACCTACACTGCCTGTTCAGGCAGCACTCATTAGCCACCACCTAGTCTGAGATGCAGCTAATGAAACAATTACTTGTCCTTCCTCTGAACCTGCCAGTCCAAATTCTCAGCGCTGGGTGTGTACGGCAGGAAGGCTGATCAAAACCTTTTAACCAGCTTGTGTGCTGCTGGGCCACCTCTTCTGTCACTGGGAAAAACTGGAACTCGGAGATAAAAACCACATCTGCTCCGTGTCAGGTGTGAAAGCGCTTGGTTTCAGTCATCCTTATAAGACTCTGATGTGATGATTTTCTGGAAACGGAGGTTAAGAGAAGTAAAATACCTGGCTAGAAGTCAGAAGTATCTGACTACTAGTTTAGCACAAAATTACAGATATTCAGAACTTGGTTCAGGCTTCTGTCAAACCAGAGTGTTATTTCCAATGCCATCACTACGCTGGTTCTGTTCAGTTGTTTTCTGATCCACCTGGGAATAACATGCACACGAAGTCAGCTCTGTGTTCTCGGTACACAATAAAGATGTTGGTAGTCTGAAAGTTTAGCCCACCAACCCACACCCTTCCACTGCTAGCAAAGGCCTGACACTGCCTGTTTGCTCTTCAGCCAACCTCTTACAAGGAGATAAAAACAGTAATTAAGAAAAACAGCAACCCTTCAATACCTCAACTAAAGGGCACTCCCGATGATTGCGTTCTGCACTACGCGGCCACGACATCAAACACATGCTGAAGACAATGCAGGTTGAAACTACTTCTTGCCCCAGCAACCAGCAGTACAGCACCTGAGCCTGACTCTGGGCAACCACAAATAACACCTCCAGATTTGTAGAGCTCCTCGGTAAGGCCACTCGTAACCTTGATTGTTCACAGCACCTTGTGAAAATTAGTTCTATAACTCATGCCACGTGTAAAGCACTCCTGGCATTTCGTTTGGCACCTCAAGTTGTCAGATATAGTGAATAAATAACCTACTACTAACTTCCTTCCACGATTTATAATTATCCTTCATGTAATCCTTCAAATACCTTTTCCGAACCAAAATTAGTTGGTCCTTTGTTTTTGTTTTTTAATGGAGAAGCCACTTCATATCTCTGATGTAGCCTGCTACCCCTTTTCATTTACACTGGCTAAATACCCCCAGGATACTTAGAACTATGTCAGTCCCAGAGCAGATGCAAATGTTCAGGTACTGACAAAATTTTGATGGTAATATTGTTTTGTCCAGGAGTTTAGAAGCAGGCTATGGTTTTTTCCCTTCCTATCCATCTATACAAAAGCTCAGGAACTTCCCAACATTTTTACATGTGAGTAGAAGTCAGGGCCCAGTCCCTGCCCCTACGCAGTAACTAGGTCAGAAAATTCAACACCCATCACTTCACGCGACGTGCGCTGGGTGATGGAACAGGGACACCTGCTCCACTTCTGATGCCACATTTGTCTTTCCTCATTGGGAAAAAAGAAGGAGCCCACAGCCTCACCACCCTGCTTCCATTTGTCCTCCTTGTCCCTAATTCCTTTCAGAACAAAAACCAAAACCCACAACTATTTCTTGTCACCAGGATAGCAAAAGGGGGGCTTTTATTTATGGTGCAATTCAAAAATATCTTCTGACAGTAGTAAATAAGCTAAATGAAAACAGCGTTTGTAAAGCCAAATACGTATGAGCGTGCAGAAAATTCTTCTATGTTTATCCCAAATAAAAGCGAACCAAACCCATTTCCAGCAGGATGAGGAGGCATAATGGTGCCATGTGCAGTAACTCCTAACTGCATACGAAAATCATCACGACCAGAAGAACTCTAATGCAAATATCGGCATGCAGGCTGTCACAGCCGTCAGCTGTGAAATAAACATATAAAATAATAGCTCGACATTATGTTTAAACATAGATGTAGAAGTTGTTTTCCCTGGCATGTCTGGTGAACACGGCAAACAAAACATGAAATTGGCATCCACAGTTCGTGAAGACTCTAGAATACAACAACCAAGATCATTTGTTACAACAAGCTGTCTTTCCACAGTACTTTTTATTCCTGTTATAATAAGAAAATCATTATCTTTAAATATTAAGTTCTGACCAACATAACATCTTTTTAACCAACTCACAAGCACAGATCTGCCTTTTGATCCTTTCTGCAAGATGCTTCTGCCTGAGAACATTCTCCCCTTTTAGAAAAAAAGATGTTAACAAGTTCACGCATTAAACCACAGCTCTCCAGCACATAATAAAGTCCTTGAAATTCAACACTGCCTTAAGCTAGTCATTACAAGTTACTGCTACAATCACTTCTTAATTGATTGAGAAATAAACGCAGTATCAATGAAGGTGATAAGAAACATTTAAGACGGTAAATATCTAATGGGAAAAGAGAAAAACAAGAGAGAAAGGATTCAGAGTGCTCATTAAAGTGAAAAATTCCTTATGCAATTACTTAATAGGAAGCTGAATACATCTATTCACTGGATCTTAGCAAATTAAGTTTGCCTTCTTTTCTCCGAATTCCATTAATACACAGACATCATGATGCAAAAGAAGTCTGCCCAAGCACTTGTACTTTTGTTTTGAACTGGAATGTCTCAGCATGGCAAAAATCCCTATCTTTTTTCCATCTGTCCTACACATTTACTCATGCTAAACTTGTGACCAACTCCTATATGAATTAATAGGAAGTTAGGTGCACTAAAAAGGATCAAAAACCAGCTAGTTACTTAAATTACAGTGAGAAAACAAACTGGAAAATTCCTGGTTTTGGTTCATGCTTCATTTCTTGGAACTTACATGATTTACTAGAAATTATGAGTATATCTTAACTTGTTTTTTCCATACCTGATCAACTTATTTGACTATTTGAAAACAATAATTTAATTTAGACTTGGAGTTGTATTAAGGCAATTATGTCTCACGTATGAAAACATTCAGATTCTTAACCACTTAGCATGTGTCATTAATTTTGCAGCCTGTGACTTCAGATCCCTCGACTATGAAAGATTTAGGCTGGACACATCGCAGAGATATTG
Organism: Aythya marila; assembly: GCF_965140915.1. NCBI lineage: Eukaryota > Metazoa > Chordata > Aves > Anseriformes > Anatidae > Aythya > Aythya marila. Next base: position 16,980,741 of record NC_139043.1, on the reverse strand, counting down.
TACATTTGGTCAGCAGCTTTAAGACATCTCCTTCAGAATTTTACTTGTGATTAAGCTCAAATTCCCAGCTATGTTCTGCCCATCTCTGAAAGGCTGGAAAAGTTAATTAGAACTACAAAATTAAAGTACACGCCCTAAAAATTACAGTGCAACGTTACTTGTAATGCAAGATACACGTGTACTCAGAAAGCAACCACCCAGCTATACGAGATGCTCTAGGGACTGCTGTACAAAACAGGTGCTTTGAAAAGATGCAGAGACCATCCGTCAGCACTGCACTGCAGAGCAGAAGTTGGAGTCAAGCTACCTTACTTCAACAAGGAAGAGGAATCCTGCAGAAGAGTGAGAACGACAAAATCAAAGCAACAGCCTGTTGAAATCTCTGCAGCAGAATTATGTTGCAGAGATAAGCAGGACTCGATGCTGCATATTACGAGAAGAGACAAATGCTGCAATAGCAGACAAAAGAGATAATGCGCTCCAAAGTGTTTTCAATGTTCAAATGCCTAAGAATGAACATATCTCATGGCTATTATTATGTGATTTGAAATGAGTAGGATTTAAATACAGCTTTGACACGATGCTGAATTTGGAAAACATCTTCCTGTTTATGAGCTCAAGTGAGCGGCAGAATAATGGCATCATTCACAGCAAATTAAGAAAGGACGTAAGAGGAATTTTAGAAATGGTGATAAAATTGTGGCATGAATTGTGTTATTCAAGAAAGCAAGTAATGTGCTTTTTTAACAATCATAAGTTAAGAGTTTCCAATAGTTTATTTCTCCACTAATAGTAATAGATAATACTAATAAAACATTTTCCACTGTAATTTGACAGTAACACTTTTTTTTTTTTTTTAAGAAAAGCTGATGATACATGTTCAGACATTGCAGACTATGAAAAATTTCCTTTACGTTTTTGTAAGGGGCATACTCAGTTTTAGCTACTGAGTACATGTCAGGAGAATGAATTTGAAGCAAGATGGCAATGCAGCAAAACCAACCGAACAAAGCTCACAATCTGTGTCCAGAAGGTATGTAAAATGGTTCGAGTGTTAGTGATGATCTAGGAAAATGAGGCATAAATCAATCAGTCTTTCTAAATTAAACAGATTTTTTTTCATGAAATTAAATAAAGCAATAATATTATCCTTTTGTTGAGTTCAATGAAAAGCTAAAAATGTGGCTAATATAAGACTTTTTTTTTTTTACTTCCTTCCTGCAGATCAAACTAGAATCCATTATCTTCTTTTTTCTGTATCCCAACAGATCAACTAATGCAGTACATTTATTTCACATGTCTCTAGTGAGTGAACAACTGAAAAAGTATGAAGAGGAAGCACTTCCATTAGAATAATATTAAAACAGTATCTGTCTATCATGAGCCATTTCAATATTCAAAAAAAAAAAAAAAAAACAAAAAACTAGCGCTGTGTTACTTCCAATTAATGATTTATTGGGAAGGATGCCTCTGGAGCTTCTAAGTTAGGACTGACATTTGAACAGGACACAACCAGGCACAAGCAAATCAAACTGAAGTAAGCCTAGTTTTCGATGGAGAGGAAAAAGGAATTTCTATTATGATGAGAAATTGTGGGAGAGGCTCCCTCTGCCCCACTTATTCCAATGTCAGTAACATGCATTTACCAGAACTTCTAAAAACTGTGTTCTTCAGCTAAAGTTGCTAGTTCTCTTAACTCCTTACTGAGAATTTCAACTGTTTGTATGATTATTAAGGGATAAAGGTATTGGAAATGCAATCAGCTCTGTGTCATTACATCAGTGCTACCCTTCCTCTGCAATTTACTTAGGTGAACATCTGTCTTGATAACGACATTTCTTGGTGCAAGGTGGGCACTGCCCAACTTCTTTATGATCCCTTTAGATCCTTAACAACCCTTTTTGGTCCTTAACAAGCAGCTACTGCTCCTTTTCCATCCAAGGAGCTACACACTGTTGATTTTGAGCAGCAGTGCACTGGATTCCTCTTCCCAGTCATTTCCTTGCCTACATCCTAATAGGGGTATCACCATCTCCTTCATGCTCCTTTCTTCCCAGTAGAGACAGAAGAGTGCTTAAATCATTGTGCTTCTTTATCTATGACCCTTCAGAATTTTGTTTTCTTTTTTTTTTTTTTTTTTTTCTCTAAGATTTTCTTCAATCTTAAAGAGAAGACATTAGTTTAAAACCGTATTCTGAAAAGACAGGTAGGGCATTAGACAGAAAAACAGTCACGCATCTATAACATCACCCTCCACTGCTCACGGTAGCAGCAATCACAGCACAGACGTTCACTGGTTTGAAGCAGTTTCAGCACTGTAGTTTCCAAAGCAGTACCGGATTTAATAAATTCCCCAATGCTTGCTGGTTGAAGCAGCAAAAAAAGCTTTGTTTTACTGTTCTACTGTATAGTGCCAGAACAAATTATTGTTGGCTACAGAATGCAAGCCTTAACCTAAGGTTCATACTTACAGTTGTTATTCTTCAGCTGTCAAACTGAAGAGGAATATCAATAAGCCACATAAATCTGTAAATGCTGATTAAAATGCAAAAGGAGAATCAGCCGATGCACAGAGGAATTACAAGCTTCCAGAAAACGTACTCATCTCCCCGTGGAAGAGTGATGTTCCAGTGTGTCTCAGGTTGTTACTTATGTTTGGATTGAATATCAGCAAACATCAGCTCCTGGAAGACTTCAGTAAAAAGGCATGTCCTGACATTAAAATATCACTTTCTGACTTCTAAGTAAAACCGAAGTAGAACACCTCCGTTTGAAATATTTAATTATGCAGCAAATCTAAATCTCGTATCCAATTTTCTTTCACCAAAACCTCTTTATCCTCAACATTACAGTAACTTCATTTATTCTTAACATTAACAGGTGCTGTTTGAATCCAGTGCCAAAGAGAGGATAGGACACAAGCATAATATTACATTTGGAAACACGAGTGAAATTTGGCAGAAGCTGATGCGTTGAGGTATCTAAGACACTGCACATGTGCTCCTTGCAATGTGCTGTGCCAACTCTGAAAACTACACCACGTTAAGGTAAGATGTCTTACGGGTCAGATGTGTGGACTGCACTTGCTCCATACTCCAGACAACACAGGGCACAAAAAACGAACCCACAAGGGCTCTCCACACGCACACATTTTCCTTCCACCTCACAGCCAACCCCAAAAGGGTGCAATCATACCAGTGTTCACAATAATTTTCATGAGTGCTTCTTTCCTTACTTTATAGATTATCTTTCAAAGAAATGAGTAATGCATCCTGTTGCAGCACATTAAATGCACAGACCCTGGGAATTGGGTTAACTGAACATAAGCCACTTTCTCTTAGAGCTGCAGAATTTTTGGCACATATCAAACCCATGCATTCTGCCGATGAGTTTCCATCCTCACGTTTTCACCCGATCCATACAAACCATTCAGGGCATGACACGCCCCCTTTTTCCAGTAAGGAAGGACCATCCATTCACCCTTTGTGCACACTGCCACAGAAAGCCAAGGCACCTTTCTCCGATATCACAGCACGTTTCATAGCATGCAGGAACTGTAGAGCTGAAGAAATTATTCATTCACTGAGACAACGATTGTCTCACACTGAGAACTCCAGATCTATCAGGCTTCAGCTAAGAAGCAATAGATAATATTTTCATGGTTTCATTGAGTAAAATTTTTAACTTTTTTTTTTTCCAAGGTAAATAACCCATTAAGTTGGCTGAATTTCATTTTCTTGACAACTTTGCCCAAATGAAACTCCCATTTCACATAGGGAGCAGGCAACGTGGAGATACACATATATGAAAACACACCCACTAAGTTTGGTTTTGGAAGTTGATGCTTTGGAAGTTTAAGAGCTAATAAATTTCCCAGTGAGGTTATCACCTTCTGAGATCTCCCATTTTCGGTAATCCTGCCTTTTTTATCTGAAGACAGAAGGAACTTTTCACCCAAGCGTTACATCACTTAGGAACTAACAAGAACGATGTTTCTTCAGCTTGGGAAGTAGCTTCATAGTTGGATCTTCCATTATAGCCTGCGCATACAGGTAGCAAAAGCACCTTCCTAACAGAAAACTGCAGGAAGTGGTAAGGAATTCAGTTTCTAATTAATACAAGGCTTACATGAATGCCTAAGGTACAGCCTGGTTTCCTACCACCAGCTTCACTGCCCCAGCACTCCCCAGTATGGCTGTCAAATTCTAGCCAAGCAATCAATCCCATCAGCATCTGGCCCTAACGTGCCTGCCTCCGTACTTCTGTAGCCAGGAGCCTAATCTTTACGAGTTGCAGTGTTGAACATTAGAAGGCTTAAGTTCTTTTTTAAACCTGGGATATAAAACCTTCCAGTGCATTATAAACACTGCTAAGTGTTTGTTTTACTTTTTCCAACACATCAGCGCTTAGGATTCTAAGTGGAAGGAAAGTAGGTCAGGTTTTCCTACTGAAGCTTTTTTAAACTCTTTAATTTTTTGTAAATTCTACAAAACACATCTGCCTTTTACATCCTTCATTAATATCTTAAGAATACAAACCTCTGAAGTGCACTTCAATTTATCAAAAGCCTGAAGAGTAGCAAGCACCTATAAATATTAGAGAAATATTTCAGCGTAAGTCCATTTTTTTGTTCCTATGTGCTAGGTCTGGCTTATCTTTGATCACAGATTTTTGCAGTAACCCATTAAAAATGCAGAAGGAATTTGCCCACGCAAATCAGCCACAGAATAGTGATCCGAACATTTCACAGCCTGCGGGGGGAAAAAGGTGGAACCCGTGCACTGGAGGGGTGCTTTCAACACCTTCATAGGATCGTCTGCATTTCTCACTGAGAGGACATTCACCAAGTCCCTGCTGATTAGGCAACAGTCTCAGGGTTTAAAATACAGATTTTTCTGTCTTCCTGTACACTGCAGCAACAAGGAAGCTACTATTTGCTCCTTTTATCAGCAGCAGTACAAAGAATAAGGCACACCCTGCTGAAGCAACTGGAAAAACCTGCTGTGTGAGCACAGGCAAGCGAGCACCCATACCCATACCTTCACCTTGCGCCACGTTTCCAGGTCTCCACGGGGACTTGGCCTCAGCCTAGCTGGGAAAAGCCGAGCAGGAAGGCAAGGCCTGGGCATAAACACAGCATGGTAAGTCCAAAAGAAGAAGAACAAATATTAAACAAAAAGGACAATCTTGGCACACGACCTGGTTATCGCCAACTGATCTTGAACAAATTGAGGCTGAATACCGCAAGTAGGTTCCCCATGCTGAGCACAATTTAGCTCCGGAACAGGCTTCTAATTAAAGTCGTGGGGGGAAAGGCCCAGCTGGTTTTGAGGCAGAGCTCCATATGGCTATGGCTGTACGCTGAGGCTTACAAGAGCATGGAAATAAACTTGATGAATAGGGAGCTCCTTTCCTGTCCCACATTCCTGGGAGAACAATAACTGTCAACCAAACAGCATCGCTCTGATACAGCTCGAAGATACAACCATCTGCCAGGCAGTACCCACCAATAATTAGACCAGAGAAAGCAAAAACGCATCAATGTCATCGCGGGACAAACTTCGCCAAGAATAAACTTCACAGAGGATCTTTTCACAAATGCCTTAGACTCACAACCACGCTTCCCGTACTTTCGTAGCAGAAATTTATTTTTCCAGACCAAGCATTACAGGTTGAAGAGCAGATGGGCTTTCAGGCTCACCAACCTTTCCACTTGCTTGACATCTAAGACGTACATAATGAAGTACACGAGCTGGTCTAATAAAGAATATTTGCCTCCACCTACGAGTGTTTCAAGCTGGGAGACCATTTCATCCTACTGGGTCCAGGCCGGGGGTGGGGAGTGGGAGGAGGATCTCATATCTTTGTTTATTACCTGAAATCGAAGACAAACAGCATAGTATTTTTGGCTGATTGACTCCACCTGTTTATAGACAAAGTCACTGAGCACATCACGCATCTACTGTTCCCCTTCTACGTGCCCATACCGAAACGCAACGACTGAGGGTGTAGCGTGAGTGCTCATCAGGAACCGTACCCGTAAAGCAAACTGAAACAAAACTATTTCCTATTTCTTATAAACCAAAAGCTTAGGATGCTCAAGGAAATTACCTGGCAGCAGAAAAAAGAGCAAACTATAGGAAATATTTTTTCTATACAATATCCAGGTTAAGTTATAATAGCCATAGCCCAACTGTTCAGGTAAGCACTTGAGACATCTTGAGAATGAGTCCTTCAGTGGCTGCTGAACAGAACGGAGCTGACACAGCCTGTCAGAGCCCCAAGTTTTGACAACAGCCAGGCTGCTACACCAAAACACAGGCTGCTCTACAGCCATTATTGCTCTTTATTCCTGAACGTCCTCTCCTGGTCACTTCTGAAGAAAGTATGACAAGTTCCTACATTCTCATCAGGAGACCTCCCTTCATTAACACACCATTTCAGCTTCCTTTTTGCAGTTGATTTCCCCTCTCCCTAACCCCTTGCAAAACTATTGTGGTCAAACACACAGAAACATTTAGCAGAACAAGAAAAAAAAAAAAAAAAACTTGTGTCTGAGCAGTAAAGTTTACAGAAAATAAAACTGCATTTTCTCAGCTTTATTCTCCTGGTGAAGCACAGAGCAAGGTAGCTGCAGGAGAATGTTACAATCCATTCTTAGTTTGTATCACACCACATTTTGCTCTACTATTTCAGTACATCTGGTTATACTAGAATACCAACACTTTTTTAGACTTGTCATCAGAATAGCACACACTTACATTGACTGTAAGTGCCTGCAGAGCTGATTTATAGTATATTCCAGACATATGACTGTATAATTCAGACAAGCTTAAAAAAAGTATGCTGAAAGAAGATACTACCAAGGACTTCCCACTGGCTCTGCTCAGCGTAAGAGGACATATTTTACTTGACCTACCCTACTAATCTCAGTAAATTGGACCTCAGCAACAGATGCAAAGCTCAAGTGACCACTTACAAATCCTTAGTGCTGCTCCACCTCCAGCCTTTGATCAGTTTTCTTCTCAGAGTACCAAAGACCTGTGCTCCTTGGGCTATGTAACAGGCTCCTCTTAGTCCAGGAGCTGATCTCTGGTACCAGCAGCAGGGTTACTGCTCCCAGCTTCAGCTGTGTTGCTCCCTATCACATCCAGAAAGGCCTACATTGGTATACAACAATGAATTTTAGATCTAAGGAGTTCAGAGACTGTTTGGGTTATTTTGCTGCAAGATTTGATATCAAATTACAGAATTACTACGATACCATCTATGTGCATGCTGCCATTTATATTTGACAGTCTGACCCAAAAGTAGCTGAAAAGGATGATGAAATCTACATTCAGACAGCTTTCATTCCTCTGGAAATTACAAAACCATAAGCACACAAATTGCTTGAAGCATAATTCACCTTTGCACAAACTTAAGTTGAACTAGAATTGTTAGAAAGAGTATTTTGGATCATAAATTGCCTTTACCCCATGGGTCCTTACCTATGTTTGTACTAAAAACATAAAAATTGAACTCTTCAGAAACACTGTAAGCATTGCAAAGCAAATAAAAGGAAAATTTGTCTACACAGAACTAACTTCTAGCACTTGGAAAACATTTGGGCAGTAAGAAACACTATCTTACCCTCTTCTGCTTCTTCCAGGCTTCTCCCATGGAAAATAGACAGGATTCCCCATCAGACATCCTTGCTACTATCCTGTGCTGAACCCTGGTCAGGCTCCAGCAGGCTGGAGGATTTTGCTATGCCATTGCAATGACAGCAAAAAAACGTGCCCAAAGTGGCAAGTTTGGTTATTTGGTGTGTGCTTGTGTGTGTTTAAGCATATTATTCTGAAACAATACTTTCAGAAATGCCATCTTTGAAGCTTGAATGGGGTGACTCCTGCACACAAATTCTGGATCTCAAGCATGTTGTTTACACCAAGTACCAGGCTGACAAAGTCACGTAAACTTGCAGTTTTAATACCAAGTTTATTTTTCCCTTCTTCATTTATATTTAATACCAAGCTCCCAGCCCTACATAGGTCATTCTGGCAGCTGGTACAATTGCATGCCAAGTCACAAGCTAAAGACTCTGACACCAAAATGTCAAACCAGCGACCCTCTGATGAGGGTTAAGCAATAGCAAAAGAAATCTGCCTTCCAGAACACAGCCTGGTTGAGCGACATGGAGGCAAGCTCTCAGCATCAGGTCAGGAACTTTCTAAGGAGAAGCCCAAGCCAGCCTGCTCATACTGTTCTCTTTGGCATTGTCTAACAAAAAAAAAGGAAATGGAGAACACAGTGCCCCCTGACAAGACGGGTCACTGCCTAGGAACCACTGACCTAGACAGCAGGACTGTGACATTAATTCATAACCAGAATCCAAACGCTAGGGCTGGAACCAGTTTCCTACTTGGAGATCAGAGTAGCTCATCTCTTGAATCCTTAAAATGTTTTTATTTTATTTTATTTTTTATTTAAAGTCTTTTCCATCCCTCTTTTACGTACAAGATTCGTGTAAGATCCAGTAGGTTACGTTAGCTTTCCCTTGAGCTTTCCTTTTTCCAAGGATACTGTATTCTCTTCCAACCTTTTTTTCCTGAAATGTGCTGGTTTTATCAAAAGAATGGCGAGCAACTAACATATTTCCCCCCACCTTGGCCTAGGAAATGTCCCATTGCCAAAGGAGGCAGGAAAGACTCATCGGTAAGAGGAGTGCTGCAAGAGTTATCTCAACTTTCAAGGTCAAAAGTAGGATTTGTAGACACACGCACACAAACAAACCCATGCTCCTTACAGTAAGGGCTGTCTTGTGCTTCAGTACACACACTCTAAAATAATTTTTATGTATAGGAAATGTGCATACAAAAGGGAGTTTATGCATAAAAACATAAAAACAAATGTGTAGCTTCCCATGTGTGTGTAACTTCTAACTTAGGTGCTTACTTCTAAGTGTCTCTGCTACAATACAAACACTAGATTTCAGGTTACTTTTTCTATTACAATCTCTATCCAGCAGCGATAACAATGTGGAAAAAAAAATGTAACATTTGGCAAAAAGTAACCAGACATGAAGCTTTCATGCTGGCTGTGGCACATTCTCACTTCTCTGCTGTGGAAGCAAGGCTGTCAGCTGCCATCTATGCCCATGCCATGGCTCATCTCTTCAGTCTGCATTCCAGTGCGGAGATAACATCTCGGCATACTGCTCAGGAATGAGTTGTGGAGAAGAACAGGCCCAGCCATTACTTTCTGATTCAGAGCAGTGCATTACTACATTTAGTAGTTTAGTATTAGAGTAGTTACTACATTTTACGAGGTCTCTGAAAAGTGTTCTGAGAATACTGCAGAAATCTGTTTCTCTCTGACAGCAGCAAAAGAGATGAAGAAGAACAAAATTTCTTTAGAAGATGCAAGGCAGCAACAGGAGTGAGGCACTAAGATTTGCTAAGGCAGAATGAGCAACAACCCCTGTGAGAAAGACGGTAACATATGCTTTAAATTCATATAAGATAGAAGAGCACGTAGGTTGCAAAGCCAGCACTAACTGGGCACAAAGGGAAACTTTAGCCCTTTGCTCATGGTCCTCTCGATTCCACCTGGAGAGAAGGGAAATCAGCATTTGCATTTGACCAGCCAGGGAATCAGAAGCAGCTGGCTGCAAGGAAATGGATGGAGACAGGTAGACACAAAGGTTGGATGTGGTGCTTAGGGACTCCTTGATGGAGGACTCCTCCTCTCATCCCAGTGCTGAGGAAGTGCACAAGCTGCAAACCAGCAGGCAAATATTTAGCCAGAAGCACCAAACCGTAAGACGACATTTGCTTTTTGCACAACTGGGAGTAACTTCATTTACTGTTTGGGTCTTCACAGGGTGGGCAAATGTGTTAATTGAGATTTCTTACGTAGCTGCTCTGCCATACTAAAAACTTAATACAAACACACTGAGCAGCCACACCAGGTCCAATTACTTAAATGAACATTTTTCTATTCCTGGAGTATGGCATTAAAGGTATTAGCTTTAGCCTGACGTTAGACTGTATCAATGGGCACACAGTGTCTTCAGGAGCCTAGAAATATTCCATTCATAAAATGAAGAGGTTTTCTCTCCTGAAGTACCACCAGGCCCGTTTTCCATCCTGTGAATACATGCAGTGCACCTGCTGGCTCCACGTCATCCCCCAGGCTTTTAGCTGTGATGACAGCAGGCTGATTTTAATAAGCTGCAGTGTTTTGATATGTAATGTACGTGCCTATTGAACTGATACACGCATTTTAAATGTTAATGCTACATCCAAGCTAGATGAAAGCATTAGGGAATTTAGAATAAGTGATTAATTAAGGTGGGGCATTTAATTCCCTGAAGTGAGGCAGCGGTATGCAAAACGGTGAGTTCACTACTCACGTAAAGCACCCAGAATGTCTCCTGTTTTCTTTCAAATTTAATTGCCATCACCCATACGAAGCCAAAACCACTAGCCAGAACTCATTAAATAGTGTGATACAGCTTGAAGGCTGAGGAATAAAATGGAAATTCAACATTAACGAAGTGGCATTTAATCAACTGTCATCATCGATTACAGTCGGCCACCTACACAACCAAGTTAGAGAATTAAGCATTATGTTACAGATGCTGTCTGCCTCTATTTGTAGAGCAGTAAAAAGAGGATTCGACTAAAAACTCTCTTCCTACAGGATGTTAAATTTCTTAACAGTAATAGAAATAAATCCATTACTCCCTTTGATTTGCTGAACAGAAGCTAACCACTGGTAAAGAGTGCCTGGACCAAGACCACCTATCTTTGTATTAGACATTGGTTATTATGGGTCCTGTGTATTTTTCCAGTTAGTTAACTCTGTTACAATGTCTTCCTGTACCTAAAATACCTGAACTCTTCCTCCACAGCTACGCCAGCTACAGACTCTTCCTTTCTGACAAGCTTCTTCATTAGTTCAACACCCTTCTATTCCCATCTTTTTTCCCCATTGAAACGAAGGCACTTAACAGTCTGCATTTATCATGGTGGGAAAGTTCAGTGAAAAGCCCTAATAAGAATGAATCTAAATGATCTTTATTAAGTGATAAACACATTTATCACGAAATCAGGACTTCAAACACCTCATTGAATACAACTCAGTGTTAGAAAACATTTAAAACATTTCTCATAGTTTCTAGGAAACAAAAGCTGTTTGCAGGTGGCGTAATGAAGTTCTCAACTTTTCTCCCCGTTGCCAAGCTGCTCCTTTGGCCCCTGCTCCCTCCAGTAACTGCCTTGCCAGCCCTTCTTTTGCTGCACCTAGGGCAGAAGTCTGCAGGTCCCGTTGCCCAGGAAGACATCTTCCTCCACTGCCGCAGTCCTGGAGTCAGCTCTTTCTGGTCACATTCTCTCTGTTGGTCTGGGTGCACACCGTAAGTCAGAAGCAGCTGTCTTGCAGCAGACACGAACAGAGGGAACTCCTGGCACTTGCTGGGTGTCAGTACGTACCTTTCCTAAGCTCCTTCCAAAAATCGGCTTGCTTGATGACCGACCACTCAGCTGCTGCATGCTGCTTTTGGTCTCCTTTTGAAACATCCCAATTTCTTGAAACTAGACAGTTCAGCTGAGAAGCAGCATGCTCACCTCACCTGACCTGCTGCAGGTCTCGCCACCCAGCCGCATGACTCGCAGGGCCGTCATCTGACGGCCAAACGCAGCACTCAGCCTGCACTCAAAGCATGCCATTCACAGTTTTATCCCCTGAGGCTCGTTTGCCATTTTGATGCCCTCCCTCGGCCTGGTGGTGGCAGCTGGAAGGTGGTCCATATCACAGTTCGTGTCGTATTTCAAACACATAACAAGCTTTCAAAGCAGGGAGTCGCACACCGCCACTCTACTGGAGCAGTGTACGACTACTGGGCCGTAGCACTTGAAGGGTCTCTTTAGCGCAAGAAAAAAATCTAGCATCTAATTCTGATGTTATTTAACAGCTTTGGATCCTTGGATAAGAACCCTACAACAGCTCGGTGATGCAGGATGTTCCTTTCCCCACCAGAAAGAACCTGCTAGCACTGAGGTTGGCCTGCCCGAAGCTCTACGTTACCTACACGTGTTCCAGGAGTTATGGAACCAGCTAACTTTGGGCACTGTGCAGCAAAGGGCTCCTTTCAGAGCCTCCCTGATTTACAGATGGCGAGAGAGCAGCAGGGAGGGCAGGGCAGGGAGTGCCCAGACAAGGCAGCTCACAAAGGGCTGCTGTTCCCGCGGTGGGAGCCGCGCCTCGGGCTGGTGGGAGGGCGAGTGGGGAGCGAGGGCACAAGGGGAGGAGCGAGGACTGGAGATCCGACACGCACACAACACAGATTTCATGTTCCTGATAGACTTTACCCTCTGTACACCTTAGCTAGGGAGCGAGCTACTCGTTCAGGAGGTGGTTTTGGTGACTTCTCCAGCAGTGCCAGTGTCAGGACGATGCAGCTTCAGCTTCCCCCTGCGCACACACTCTGCTCACAACGCTGTCAGAGCACAGAAGTTAACTGTGTTCACAGCTTCCCAAATGACCCAGATTACAATGAGATAATTAACTGCTTGCCAACAGCTACTTCATTGAAAACCTCTATCGCTGGATCTGCTAGACCACAGAAAAACTTCATTACTGCGTCAGTTAAGCCCCTGAGAAGAAACTTACGGCTGTTGCTTTAGATCAGTTCTCTTCTGCAAGACATAAACTGTGACAAAAACAGAAGCCTTTCTACCAGCTGAACTTGCAACATCTTAAAAAATAGAAAAAGAAACCTCTCCACCAGCCAGTTGAGGCTTCTGATTCTGATTTGGCCACACATAGTGTGTGAAATATTTATACTTGGCTCTTATTTATAATTAACAACGTCAGTTCCATTTCTTTAGATAGCATTCGTGGTGTGCTGTCAATGAAACAGCACTTCTGGATTTCATATACGAAACAATATTGTTCCTTTTGGAACAGACTCATTTGCTAAAGCCAAGCTCAGTCCACCAAACAATACATTATGAGTGCAATAAAGATTTTCAGTGCTCTTTATATAAATGGATATAGACATTTCCAAGCTCTAAGACATAATTAGTAGCTCTGAAGCAGTTTTACTCTACTCTTGAACATGTTATATGATTTATAGTATAATTTATTTTGTAGTTAGTCATTAACAGTTGGCTGAATTAGCAACACGCTTTCCTATTTTTTCAGAACTTATTCCATCATATACACTGAAACACCATAAGAAAATGTAATCATTCTTGACTTAAAGAGGCTGTCTCTATAAGACAATAAAGCAGCACACCATCAGAATTAAGAAATCTTATCCCATATATTGGTCCACCAGCATTTCACAGCTTTATTTACCAATACTAAGATGCATATAACACTATTCTTGGTCTCTCATCCCAATCCACATGCTGTCAAGGACCAGAGAAAACAAGTGACAGTCTAATCCAGTATCAGAAAACTTTTGGCAGAGGAGTATTCACAAAGTAATCCTACCTGTAAGGCTGTCTTTACTTCAAGGTGGACTTAAGATACACATTTTCCAGACTGTAGATTCAATGGAACCTGAAGAAAAAAGGAAAGGCTACTAGTATTATGACATTAGGGTTGGAAACATGAAGTATCTTCATGCTTTTATTCTAAACGTTAAGAGCATGTACTCCTAACAATCATTTGTCTACGAAACCTTGCAAAAATAAGAGTCAGAAGAGACTTTTAGGGTGTGGGGTGGGGGGATGATGAGTTGCTAATTGTTCTGCATCCATGCCTACCCTAGGCAAATTCATCTTAAAGGAGTAATTAAACAAAATTATCTCAAAATATGCCTAAGTAAGCTTCATCTACCTTATAAACATCCATAAGGCTTCATACATACATAATCACATTTTATATGTGAACACCACAAGTCTGGGTACAAATTAGTACAGGTTAGCTTTCTCCTACTATTCTTGAAGTCCAAACTCAAAAACCCTTCAAGCATGCGTGACTTGACGCTTACAGTAAAGGTGCTCGTTTCTTTGCTTCGTTCTGCTTTGGAGAGCCAGCAATAACCTCAAAACCATCACTAGCTGTGCACGCTGACATTTAGCAAGCGTCTTTTTCAACGCTCCACCTGGCATCGTGCACTGCCTCCTCCTCATGCGGGCGCAGAAGACCTGATGTTCCCAGCCCCGATGTTCCCACAGGCAATGAGCTGCAGGAGCAGCAACGGCGTAATGCAGCACAGAGGGTGCTTGGGCAACAGAACCACCGCGAACCCTCTACATGCATGGCAAGAGCTTAAGTCAAAACAGCAGAAAACCTCCAGACAGGGCTGCTCTTTCAGCTTTTGTATTTCACCGTATCCTTCTCACGCTGCATATGACAACGATCACACCTCCCATTGTATAAGTCTCTGTGGCTTTGCAGTATCGTTTGTAGGTACAGTTCACAGATTCTTTCAGTGACTACCTTTAAATACTGATGACATTCCAGATGTAAAGAATGAGTTAATTTCAGGAGCTTCTCACTGCAGGTCTGTGATAGAATTATTGCACCACTGACTACACTGCACGCAGTTAAAGATCTGCGAAAGCTCGAGATTTGTTCTTTAAAACTAGCAAAGAATTGCCTGGCTGTTTATTTTTTTATTCTATTAAAATCTTCTTTCTTCAAGATATAACATATTGCAAGTGGGCCCTGTCCAAATTTTTTTTATTGAGGCTGAATTTTGACTTCTGATTTCATTCGAGTTACCCAAGAAGAGCAATAGCAGGATTGTATTAGCCTTCACAGCACCGAATTGAAAAGCAACAGAAATAAGACATAGGCCACAGTAACAAGATGCGATCCCAAGGGATTAAAGATACCGAAATCCTTTTACATTAGCTGCTCATCTTTTCTCCATAGCTAGCAAGTGGGACATGAAGTCCATTCTAAACATGATTCAGAACGTAGATTGTTAAACCATTTCCAGAACAAAACCTGGGGGTCGCAGAACTAGTCTGCTTAATGCTATTGCTCAAAACACATGGAATTTGTTATCCTTCCAGAGAGGGGGGGAAATTCAAGTTATATTCCCTGCTAGGCATAACGAACAGAGATATTTTTCAAAAACATCAAAGCAAAGTTCTGTGCATCTTCAGACGAGCTATTTTTGGTGTTCCCCTAAATGCAAGGCTGCTAACTGAAGGAAAGAGCATGTCGAAGTAACATTAATCACTGTCCTTGGAAACTCACTTGTCAAAGAATTTTCCTGAAGGCCTCATGGTAACCCTCAAAATGGTCCTGGAAAATACACTAATGCGGAGCCAGAGCTGTTCTCAGAGCTGCCATAACCACATGGGACAGAGCAAATGGTCTGAGCTGTCAAGGGATGTTAAGGACACTGCACTGCGAATGTTATCTGAAATGTCCTAAGTAATGCTTGCTGCCTGCCTCTGTACTTCAGTACCAATACAGGTCAAAGAATCATAGAATCATAGAATATCCCAAGTTGGAAGGGACCCATACGGATCATCAAGAAATATTACATAAGTTAGATATTGCTTGTGAGGTAAATACCCACAACTAAAAGCAGGTATAAATTACTTGTTATGTATTTCTAAGACTAAAATCAGTGAAGGACAAGTGAATATACTATATCTTTGCCTTAATGAACCACGCACAGTAGCAACCAGGAGGAAAACTTTCCCGGTGATGGAGCAGGAAGAATATATTCACCACGGGCTAGGATTAAGCTGTATTAGCACAACTATGCAGGAAGCTTTCAGGACTTCTACACGTAACTCACCTGGCTCTAGATGGTGAAACTCACTTAATTCACTGCAACAGCTTTCAGGAGGAGGTACGCTAGGAGACAGCTAACAGACACTTTGCTAGCAGCAAGACCAGATTTTTTCCTACTTTTACTTATTATCATAGCAAGTTCTACAATAATCCTTAACACGGAAGAACCAGTTTAGGGGGAAAGATGCCACTGAACTACTTTTCTTAGATCCCTTCTGCTCCCTTCCATATGCTAGAGATAAACGAAAGGCTCGAGCTTGCCCGGGTGCTTGCCACATAAAAAGGAGAGATTCAGCACAGGAAAGCACAACCAAAGCTCCAGTTTTCCGTGAAAGGCAATGCTGCAACATCATAAGAACAGATGGGCGTTCCAGCAGTTTCCAACAGCATCTTTGTGAGAATCACAGGACTCCCACCAGGCACGCAGGAAAGGGCTGGGAGCTGTCACTTAGCAAGCTTACTTGTGACTGCTTCCTATCAGGAGCTGGGAAGTCCTGAAAATTTGAACAAAATTGCAAATAAGCATCTAATGTAATAGCACATTATCTTTATCTAGCTTTCTCTGCATCTGGTATTGACTTTTATGCTGTGCTGTTACAAGCTGACAGCTCCAACTCCTGCCTCATATAAAAATTGAACTCCAAATTGAATGCTAGCACACAGACGACAGCTCACTGCACGCACAAAAAGCCACTTTAGCTGAGGTCCACGGCCCATCTCTCAGTGTCCTGCCTCTGATGGGGACTGCTAATGGATGCCTGGAGAGGAGAGCACGCACAAACACAGGGCAACGCTTCCTGAGCGCTCCCTGCCACTTGACAGCACCGTGCGGCGCTGGGACCTCCTCCGCCTCCTGTCCAGCGTTCACATGTAGGTAGAAAGATGTTCACATTAAGAATCTGAGCTCATTTAAATCAACTTCTCACCATTTGGGTTGCTGCTTTGCTCTTTTGGCTGTGCTGGCACGGCAGAACCCCGCGGGTCCCCTCCGTTCATTCCCTAGCCCCAAGAGATTAAACCCGAAAACCCGAATTAGCTGTTGCTTTAGGACTGCTTTCAGAACCGGCGTGTAATGACGGTGTGGAGCACGGGAAGCCTTGCCCAACCCAAGGGTGACATTTCGTGAGATCCCCCCGCCGGTCCTACGTGAGATTAGAGATTTAATCGCCCGCATCCCCCAAAGTATCGCGCGCTCTCATTAAGCACATAACAAAGCTGTAAATTAAGTAAGACCTTCCTGTAGACAGCGCCAAGAAGTAAACATCCCTGAAGGAGGATGATAAAGGATCAGAGGGAAACGTTAATTACTATTTTAAAATGTATACGCGAAAGATGGGGTTAGCGACGCGTTACGAGCGGATCTCATTAAAACTAGGGTCTGGAGCTAGGAAAACTTGAAATTATAACTCCAGAACCGGCTCGGAAGACATAAACCGTGACGAAGAGGCGAGGAAATTCCGCGCCGGGCACCTCACGGGGGCTGAGGGCGCTGCCGGGGGGCGCCCCCGCCACAGCCCCGCGCCGGGGTACCCCGCGGGGGCCATCTTGGAGCGGGGGGACCGCACCGCCGCCCCCTCCCCTCTCCCCAAATCTCCCCCCCACACGCGGCTACGGCCACCCCCAGGGCCCCGGGGAGGCTCCGGGCTCCTACCTGCGGCCGGGCTGCCGGCTGGTGGCGGCGGGGTCGCCGCAGCCTCCCTGCCTCCCTCAGCCCGCAGAGCCGAGCCGCGCCGCGCTCCGCTCCCCTCAGCCCCAGCCCCGCCGCCTCTGCCGAGCCGGGCCGGGTCGGGCCCCGCCCCCCCGGGGGTCGGGCTCGGCGGGAGCGCGCAGAGCCCAACAGCCGCTCGTCCCCGCGGCCGCAAGATTCTGATTGGATAAGGGCAGGGAGGGCTGTGCGGGGAGGAGCGCTGATTGGCCGAGGGGAGGCTGAGGCCCGCCTCCCCGGCGCTGAGTGACGGGCGGTGTGAGGGGCTGAGGCGGCCCCGACCCTCCCCCCTGTGGTGTGTGTGGGGGCCATGGGGCAGGGCTCAGTAACCCCTCAGGGCACACTGAGGCACGGCTCTGTGCCCCCCCAGGGCACACTGTGCCCCCAGCTCTACATAAAGCACTGTGTGTTGGGCAGGTGTCTGCCTAGTGGGGGTGTTTTTCACCTAACAGATCATGGCGAGGATTCTCCCAGCCCTTTCCATGTGGGGGAAGCACCCAGGGGTGCATGGTTGTTTGAAGGACACAAGGACCAGCAATCGGGGTGCAGGACGGTCCCTTCACACCAGGGCAGCCCTAAGCTGTACTGGTGTGATTAGTTTCTGCTATCCTCAAAATACAACATTGGATGTGTCCTTGGACAGCTTCAATTCCATGCTGAGTGGGGCTTTTCAGGGTTGTCTTCAAGTAGAAGTTTGAGAAACGTTTTTGATGGTGACAACAGCCCACTGGGCTGCATCAACAGCTGCTGAACACCCGAGGTTTTGGGGGCAGATTTATCGCTACAGTGCAACTAATCTCATTGAACCTCCCCTGTTCTTCCTGTTCAATTTATCATGATAGTTTTTGGCACTCTACAGAACCACACGGTTTCATTATGTTGTCCATCATTTTTGGTTGAGATCAGCAAGTTATTAACAATTACTTCCTTCTTATCCGTATCTTCAAAGAGCTGGGACGTGGTCCTTCCTTTTGTGATCCATCAGCATCTAAAGCATTTCTGAGAGGAAACTGGTTGAACATATAAGGTTAGGTCGGGCATAAATCATTGTAATGTAGAGTAATTACAATGCCTGGAGGTGCTAGACACCTCGAAATACAGCCCAGTTTCAGGATAAATCCGTAGGTTTTGCATTTTTCAAGACCATACTTTAAATATTCATCTCACCTTCCTTTTAAACAAATTAAACAAGATTAAACAAGTGCCAAGCTAATAATTTCCTTCTTTTTATGTCGACTACCCCCCAAGTACTTTTTCATTTCTGCAGACTTAACCTCATTTGGCAAATTAGGCTCTGAGCTCTGCCACTTTGTATGCAAACTTCTAGTTGAGGCCAAGCTGTTGTAGGAGAAAGTTAAATTCCTTGGGATGAGAGCGCTGACAGATTCTAAGCAACAAAACTCCAAAACAAGGCTTCCAGCCAGAAAGATGAATTGCCATCGTACCCATCCAAGTATGACCGTTCTTTTCCTATTATAGGAAACAGTGTTTGGCAAGAGTGGGCTGAGCCCTCCATCAGTTTTGGAAAAGGGCGTATGCTCCACAAACCCAACACAAAGCAGCTCCTGCCAGCTGACCACTCCCGTTTGATACCACAGGAGGTATCAAACCTAGGGAGAATGAAGAGCTTTCCATGGTTTGGTGCTCTTTCCAGACCCAGGGAGACGGCTGTCTCCAGAGGACATTCTCCAGCACAACTTTAGTTAAGAACTAAACATCCCAATGTCATTAAATCTGTCCCAAGTCTGGAAGTCTAAGAGCTAGATTAGCAAAATATAGTTATGGAGTTAAACTCAGGCAAGTTAGTTGCCTTTTGATTTCCTCCTACAGCATTCTCTGGTGGAAAAGGATGAGAAGAAATAAGGCACTAGAGAAGCTGTTGTGACACACTAGCGCTCGAAACACTTTAAACGTGACTGATGTGGCCGAGGAATTTTCCTCTGTTTTGCTGACAAGGTTGGAAATCTGCACAAGCAGCATCCTACATCTCTCTTGAAGGAACACAGCCACAGAAAGACAAGGCAGGTGGTTCTGTGTCTGCAGACCGCTGTAGGGCCCACAGAACCTTCCTGGTGGTCTCTAAAGAGTGAGCTGATCACAAGGTCTTGGCCTCGCTCTTTGCAGTTGCTAAGTTGTTGTTACAAGGCAGCTAAAACATATTAAATACCTTCCTAAAATTATTTTTCCGTGCAGGCAATTGCCGTGTCTGGCACGCAGATGTTTTATGATCATTAATGGGAAATGAAAGTAAGACGGTGTCTCTACAAAATGTGGCCAGAACTCCTGAGAGAACTTTGAGAACTCCTACTTTAAATACATTCAGTTGTGTGTGTATAAAGCTTGCTTTGGTGTTCACCTCCTGACACTGGCACTTCTGCTGTGCATAGCTGGGATTCTTGCATAATTTAACAGAGCCATCTCAGGTGTCTCCCACTCTGTTCAGAGCACTTGAGCTGTGTTCCTTTCCAGATTTTGGCACGCAGCTTGTATCACGTTACGTTTTAGAAGAGCTTACCAACCTTGATTATTTAGAGAATTTCCTAGAAATCAGATAAATTTTTTTCAAACACGTATATTTGAATGGCTCCCAAAATTTTTATGAAATTTGTAAATGACTGCTGTTTGCATTTTTTTAAATTCCTTGATTTTAGTCTGACAAAGCAATAACCAATATTATTTATTTTTCTGTCTCAAATTCCAGCAACATTGGAGCAAGTGAGCTTAAACTTTTTTTTTTTCTTGATACATTGAAAATGCTTGCTGTTTTTTTGTGTTACTGCTTCATCTTCATAGTATTCAAACAGACAGGCTTGTGGCTGGCACGAAGGACTGGCTGAATGGAACTGGAACCAGCAAAAAGTCTGTTTCAGTCATTGCAAACTGAAGATAATGTAAAAATAGATGAATTTATTGAAAACATATTCATTTTGTTTTCTCACACCTTTTCCTACTATAATTGCAAAACCTGAAACTTGTGGTTCAGCAAAAGCCTGAAGTACATCTAGGTACAGTAAATGAATTATGCAAATGATTTTATTGCAAGAACATGCACATTCGTGTATGCACATTATTTGCCTGGTTTTCCTATTACAGCTGCAGTTAAATCCTAGTTTGTAAAAACAAAGGAGTGCTCTAGAGGCTCCACATTTCTGGCTGATACGGTAGAAACCTATCGTGTCTATGTAGGGCATATGGAGCTTGAATACATTAATATGAATAAATACTAAAATATGCTAAACATTATTTTTAGTTGTTTTAGGCTAGTTTCCTAAGGAAACAGGGCTATGATATTTTAATGTTCATGAACAGTCTGTCTATGAGACCCCGTTAGCAATTTCTGAATCTTTCTAGCTACACTCAAGGTAATTTTAACATTTTTTTTTTTTCATTATATTTACAAAAATTTCAAATTACATATTTTTCTCCAGTCCTCTCTCCTTCATGTTGTGAACTTCTTCTGTCTTGAGTTCTCAGTATTTTTTTGAGAGACCACCATTTTCTAGTGTGTGCACATTTCTCTTCAGGACCCAACTATCATCACAGAATCACAGAATGGTTGTGGGTGGGAGGCACCTCTGGAGATCTGGACCTCTGGTCCAACCCCCCTGCCCAGCAGGGTCACCTAGAGCACGCTGCACAGGATGGCATCCAGACGGGTCTTGAATATCTCCAGAGAAGGAGACTCCACAGCCTCTCTGGGCAGCCTGTCCCAGTGCTCTGATGGGTCAGATTTTCTCCCTTCACCAAATACCTCTTGTTCTTTTTTTCCAGACTTTCAGTTTTCCTTACTGCAAACCACGTTGATATCCTTTCTACTGCTCTCACTTATCCTTCCTACAGGTCTCACTTCTCCACCACCCTCTCACTTACAAAGTAGAAACTACATGAAGTCAATCAAGCAGAAATACAACTTCCCTCATGCCTATTCCAAATCTGAATCCTACCTGGCAGCTTGGTATTTCAAGTGCTGTTTGAATGCTTTCCTGTATGTTTTTATCATGATCTTGCAAGCCATACCAGATAAACCGCTCTGTAATTTGTATGCTCTTTCACCCAATTACATGCGTCTGATACATGTTTATGTCTATATATAAACATACCTAAACTTGCCCAATCATCAGGCTACAGTTCAATTTGCTGAATTTTGCAGTACATCCAGTGATGCTACTCCATCCAACCTGAGAATTTATATTGGAGCCTTCTCTGACTTGGAATTATCCTGTTCTGAAATGTTAATTATTTTAATTAAGAAGATAATTTCAGATATTAATGGAGGCTATCTTCTATCCATCAAATCCATTTAATTTAATAGTCTCTCATCCTATTCATAAATGTCTGACCATCCCTTGCTTTTCCTATTAAAATCTCACAAATTAATCATTGATTAATTCTGGTTAGCATTTAAAACACTTCCACTACTGACATGTAGACATCCAATGTCTCCTCAGAGTTTTGCTGCCACCTCCTGATCCCTGGCACACCTGCTGATATCTTGTTTAATGGTTTGGATTTGCCTAAGTCTCCTACCACCACCAAACTATGTTGGACATTGATGTACCAAAGCTAGACACATCCTTTAAACTTCTTAATATTCATCCTTTATTTTAATACAGTGCTTGGAGAGGAGAAAAACACATACAGTTGAAACTAAGAGAAGCAAAAATGTGTTTGCTCTACTTCTAAACAAAAGGGTATTTATGTGTTAAACATGGATCTTAAAGTTTCTTTTAAGACAACTTTGGAGTTTATGAAGGAGTTGTGAAAGAATTAAAAGCATAACGAATGGGAAGCTTAGGATGTATCATCCCTAATTAGGGTTGAGCTTTATTCTGCTTTGTTTGCTTCACAATATAGTTAAAATGTCACTGCTTTCTATATCATCTCTGGCAGTTACAGAGAACTACTGTTATTAATGAATTAGGATGTGGCTGCAAGCCAAGAATGTGCAGTTTTATGACTGATCCTGCGTGTGCATTTTATTCTTCCACTCACAGAATAAAGAGAACTCTGAGAGATCACCGCCAGAAGCTATGGAGCGTGATCCACCCGTCACACATGAATTTTTGCATAGCAGAGAGAAGTAGGAAGAAAACTAAAATGTGGTGGCTGGATAAGCAGCTACCATTTCGTTTTCATTTGCTATCTGGTTGCCTAATCTCATTTCCCTATATTTTCTCCTCTAAACTGATCTAATTTCCTTTTTTTTTTTTTTTTTTTTTATTCCCCTAAACCCTGCGTAATCCCCTCCTGCAGCCTGGAGGCAGAGTGCAGAACACCTGTGCAAACAGAGCTAAGGCAAGGAGCACGAGCCGCTGCTCCTTCCCCTTTGGGCAGTGAGCGGCTGTGCAATGGAAAGCAGATTTCCCTTTGGCATTACCTTAAGTTATCATTAGATGCAGCTGACAGTATTTGAAGCATAACCTTTAGGGAGTGCGTTATAAAAGAGGCAACTGCTCAGGTACAGACATGCCACCAAGAATAACAGGAAAAAAAGAACTATAATCTCACCAAAGCACATTACCTAATAAAGAACGGGGAGCCAGACATATTTTTTCACAACTTGGGACATAATTATGGCATGTTACGAAATTAAAACATCTCGACTAAATCAGTGATATTACGCTAACAGGAAAATGGAGTAAGAGATGCTGAGTGCCTACAGCAAGCTGTTCCAGGGGAAGGATGTTTGCTTTGGAGCTAACCTGGCCCTCCACATTCACAAATGTTCTGCATGTGGCCGACATTGGGGAATATCAGAACTGGGGAGAGGGCAATGAAGAACAGGCAAAAGTTACCAGCTCTGGGATGTCTCCCAGACGAAGTTACAGCAGCCATGATGCCTGAGATGCCCCCAGCACTTGTGCACTTAGTGCATAATGAGAGGATATTTCAGGCTGAAAAACGAGCACCTATTAATGGTAAGATGCTCATTATCAATCCTGCTGTTACCAGTTGTTACAAAGCATGCTTATTCCACATCAAATTATTAAACTCATGTTTATGAGAGCTGCCTGACAAAAACTGAGAGCCATGTAACCCTCCAGATACCAGGAAAGACACCAGAAATTAACATAAATTTTCCTCCAAGACCTAGCAAGATCTACACCTTCCCCTTACACACCTAGCCAGGTGTAGTCAAGCCTACCCTTGAGGCCAGGATTGCAGCCAGCTGTGTTACACTTTGCACCAAAAGGCCACAGCAGCACAAGCTGAATGGCTTCCTGACGTGTGCCAGATGCCTTAGCACCAGCTCCTGTGCTCCTTCACTGGATCTGGATGACTCAAGCACAGGCAGATGCCTTGCGAGCAGTAGTGATATACACGTAGTCTCAGTTTTACCTCTTCCTAAGTCCAAGCAGAGATGCTTTGAGCTCGGGCTGCAGTGATGCTAACACCCAGGATGAAGCGGATCGTGGGTGTCTGCTGCTTAAACTGCCAAACCTGTTCCTCCTTGCCAGGTGAAGCACTCATCACTTCCCCAAAATCCCAGAACTCCTCCGTCGTGCTCCGGCACAAGCTCCTGCCTGTGCAGGTGATGTGGGCACAGCAGAGACCAGCAGAAACGGGACCGTAAGTCAGACCAGAGCTGGGGAGCACCATGCTCTTGCTTCCTCACACTTCCTTCGTGCCAGCCCTCGAGTGGGCTGAAGCAGGGGCTCCTGCTGCTGAAAAAGGCAAGCGGCTGCAGTTCGGAGCTGTAATTTCGTCTGGGTCTTTCCAAGTCCACATTTTTACCGCTCTAGACTGGGTAATGCACTGTGTGGTTCCTCGGTGTCTATTTTTGGTTAGCTCAGCTAGGGTGGATTGTAAGCAGGCTGGCTGCGCTCGCTGCCTGCCAGCACAAGCCAGCCGATCTGGTGCAAAATCTCATTATCGGTCTTTTATTTTCAACTCAGTTAAACTCTACTGCCTTTCAGGTCTGCCAAAAGGGCTCTTCTGCCTCCACAGAGCAGTACTCTTTTCCGCCTGCAAAGCGCCCTTATCCCCTTTTTGCTCATTTTGGTGCATGTGTGTGCACATCTAAGGGAGGGGTGGGAGGAAGGAGCAGCTCCCCTACGAGACAAACATCCATTTCTCTCCCTAAGCTGGAATCCTATTTAAATCAGCTTGCTGGGAATCAGCCCTGCAGCTGCTTCCCAAGGCAGGCGCAAGGTAGGGTGAGCAGCTCATGGGGCTTTAGGGGGCCAGGGAGCCCCTTCCACGGCACGGCTACACCGATCCGGGCATCAACACTGATGGTCTGCATCGTGAGGGGGTTTCTTCTTTGTGGAAGATATTAGCCAAAGCGTTTTGGCATTTCAGAAGTTAAATACAGGAAGAGTACATTGTTTTTCAGTAGGAAAAGAAAAAAAAAAAAAAAAAAAAAAAAAAAAGGAATGAAATGTTTTATGGAAAAAGTTTGCTTTGAAGTTGAGCAAAGGAGGCTGTTGTCAGATGTTGTTTAACGCTCCAAAGAAAATCTACTCGAATTCAGCCAACTTTTAGGGTATATTAAATCTCAGTTTACAGAGACACTTGCTGCTGCTTAAGGGTTAAGAATGTCCCAGAGCAAGCTGATGCCTCTGGCAGTCCCAGTCCTGTTGGTCGTGCATCCCTCTCACGGTGCACATCAGGCTCTCCAGTCCCTCGCAGCCCCGCGCCCGGACACGCACCCTCCTCACAAAGCTGCCACACATGCCCCAACCCGGGATTACACGATGGAGGCAACATTTCCCAGTCCTGGTTGTTTCCAGCTGCTGCAGGAGCCGAGCAATGAACTGAGAGTGGGGACACTTCGCTGCACTCTCGGTGACCTCTCTGCTGGCATCGAGGCAACGTGAAGGAAGAAGCTATCTGATGCAAAGGCAGGACGAGAGCTGGATCTAAGGAGAACCAGCAGGCTGCTGGAATTGGGAACACGTGGGATGAGAACGGGGACCTGCAGGGAAGGCAGATATGCAGGGCTGGCAGGACGGGAATACTCGGTTTTGAAGCCGGCAAAGGAAATGACGACGGGCAGAGGCTGAAGCTCCAGATGTTGGGGCTGTAGGCTACGGGGCTGGTGGGGGTGGATGGAGGATGGAGGAAACAAATTGCCCAGGAAACTGGGACACGAGTGAGGGAAGCTGCTAAGGAGGCTGGGATGGGGAGGGAAGGCGGGCTGAGCACACAGGGCTGGCACTGGGAAGCAGAGGAGGAGGGTGGCAGCGGCAAGTGTGCGGAGTGGGATGGGAGACAGGGTGGGAGACAGCCAGGGAGAAGGGGCAGGAGGGAATTCGGATGACCTGGACAAGGAGATGAGGAGCATAGTTTCAGTGGGAGCTTGAATATGAGGGGTTCTTTTCAACGAATGCTGGCGAGCCAAACAAATAAGGCAGCACTTGCAACAAAACCGAAAGCAGCTCCATGATCGTACTGTCAAAGGCCACTCAGCGTTCAGTGCAAGAAGGCAGGAGAGGGCCCAGGACAAGAGCAGCCACCCGGCCAGGACACAAAATGTCCCCTAAATGTCCCCTCACACCTCGTGCGTGCCCACACCAGGCTCCTCCAGCGTCCCCAGGGTACTGGGACGTGGGAGCCCAGGGGAAGGCCTGGTGGTGGTGGCACTGTGAGCCGAGGAGGTGTCCCCTGCTGCCTGTGCGTCCCTCCCGGGAGGCTCCTCCAGGTCTGTCAGTGCGACCAGGACCTGTCCTTGCTCTGTGTGCACCGCCGGCTGATCGGGCTGGGGGATGCAGTCTGATGCCAGGTACCAGTGGGGAGGTTTTGGTAACTACATGGCTCTTCCTGATCTTAATCTACCAATAATAATAATCACGGTAAGATAAACATGGTGAAATCTGCTGAGGCTGAAATCTTTCAGCCACAGGACTCGCTGCGTGACCAGCAGATAATGGTTATTGTACCCAGCCCTGCCTTCTTGGGCAGACTCTTGGGCTTGTTTTGGAAATAGTCGCTGATCTTCCTCCTCCGACCGATGGGTATGACCGTGCCTGCGAGTGCTCAGGCTGGGCTGATCCTCTTACTCCGGATTGTGTTTAACAAAAACTCCAGCTGTCTCCGGGCTCTCTGTGTGCCAGAGCGTGTTAGCCTGAAAAGGCATCGGCATACTTGATGCTTGCCTCAGCATCGCAGAGTCACAGAAACAGAGAATCAGGGAATGGTTTGGGTTGGAAGGGACCTGAAAGCCCACCCAGTCCCAACCCCCTGCCATGGGCAGGGACACCTCCCACCAGCCCAGGCTGCCCAAAGCCCCATCCAGCCTGGCCTTGAACACCTCCAGGGATGGGACAGGGATGGGTCCTCGTTTCTTTCTGCGGTGACCTGTCACCGTTTGGGTTCGTGCCAGTCTTTCAGTAGTTACTGTCACTCAAGATCAGCCAGGTACCATCAGCATTTAGGAATCTCTTTCATGTGGTGCTTTTAGACTATGAATATTCAAAACGCACCGAGTGTTGTGGGAATCACTCCCCTGCAGCTCCGGGGGTGGCTTTGATTCCCACAGTCCCGTGAAATCATTTGCTGCAGAGTAACACCTCGGTTGTCCTTGGTACTCCTGGAGGGAGGATGACCGAAGCCTTGCCCAGCGGACTAGCATGCTGGGGGGACATTGGGATACTCAGAGGTGCAGTCAGCTTCGCTTTCCTCTTTCTCTTGGCAGCCAGTTGTTAGCATATTTAACAAACGTGATCCTGACGATGCTTCTTTCTGGTAGGAAATCTGACGGACGCCAAAACCTTTCCAGGGGTGGTGCCTGTCCCTGTGCTGGGAGTGCCTGCACAAGGCACGTGTCACCGCAGCCCAGGGAGCGCCGGGCAGGGCAGCAGAAGGCTCACCCTCACCTCTCTCTGCTTTCTGGAGCTTTTTTTTTGTGTGTGTCCTGGGAATGCAGCTCGGCAGCGTGAGCTGGGTGTGCAGACTGACAGGCAGTGCGAGCGTTTCTCTGCCAGTTTCCGCAGCAATTACAGCGTAATATCATCAAACCTGCACATTAAACTAGATGAAAAGCACAGCCTAATTTCAGTCTGTGGTTCTTAGGACCTTTTTTTTTTTTTTTAAATGTTTTTATTTGGTAGCACCTAGGCAAGGGTTATGCATCACCTCGTACGTTCAGCGAGCAGTGCCTGCACGCCCCAGTTCCTGCTATCAGAGGGCGTCTGCAAATCAGCTCCCAGCCTACTGGGCTGGCACCAAGAGGAGGGATGTGAAATTAGAGGCTAACAGGAGCACTCCTCTGCGAGAAGTGTCTAGCAGAAGCGGAGCAGACTGCAGTTCTCCAGGGAAGGCACCCTGCTATCTTAATTGTAAACCAGTTCTGTTTCTGCCTGCCCTACACCTGGATCATTCACTGTTCATTTTCCAGTTTCAGCAATAATGGGGACAAGGGGCTGGCAGGCAACGGGTGCTTTTGGTTCAGAAACCGATCCATACCCACAGCATGACTGAAAAGCTAGCGTGATTTTGTAAGTAGAAACGATGCTAAAGTTACAATTACAAAATTACCTTTCCCAAGTTGTAATGATCGACTGTACGACTTTAGTAGTGCTGTCTGGATGCATTTTTTTTCTGAATACAGATGCGTTTATGTGCTCTACCTGTTTGTCAGCTCATGTTCTTTCTCTTCCCAGAGGATGCTGAGAAAAAACAGGAAGGTTGTGCTAATTTGGACTAGTCCACACAGGCAGCTGGAACATGTCAGCCTTACCACCTCCATTTAGATTGGGAAAGCCAAATGGAAAGGGGTAAAGGACATTTGGACAGAGAAGCTCCGAGAAGCAGCTATGTTGGCATAGATGTAAGATTACACTTAAGCAGTTTTATAAAAAAAAAGGTTATAGTCCCTCTATACAAGGCTTCTGCACCCATAAAATATTATTTGGTTTTATAAAAAATATTTATAGATAGATTTAATAAGTCAGCTAGACTTTTTTTTTTTTTAGCTTCAACCAGCTAATTCATGTGTAACTCTGGAGTGCCAGAGCTGATGTTGCAGCAAACAGAGTGGTGTTTCCTAGCATGGAGTGGGGCAGAAAGGAGCTGGAACTGTCTGGCTGCCGGCTGTTGGAGCTGTGCACCTGACAGCACCCTGCATGCACTCAGTGTCGATGTGTGCAGGTGGCCGTTGGTGCAACCTGCTTAAGGCACCGTCTCAGGGAGCTGCTGCTTTTTGCACCCCCTGGGAGCTCAGTTTTACTCTCCTCTCTGGGGCCACCCACAGCATCAGACCAGTAACTGAAGCATTACAAGGTGAACAAATAGAAGAAAAACACCAGGGGAAACCCGTGGACCAAATACGCTGCTTACCAAACCTGTTTGCTTTTCCAGACCCTGGTAAATACTGATGAAAAAGCCTCTTCTATAAAAACAAAATCATCTCATGAGTGCTCTGTGATGTTTTTCGCTTCAGGATCAGGTTGGCAGCGTCTCTTTAATGTGCGGCACTGTGAACT
Organism: Aythya marila; assembly: GCF_965140915.1. Taxonomy (NCBI): domain Eukaryota; kingdom Metazoa; phylum Chordata; class Aves; order Anseriformes; family Anatidae; genus Aythya; species Aythya marila. Next base: position 16,951,854 of record NC_139043.1, on the reverse strand, counting down.
TAAAAGAAATCTCATTATCAGCCTTCCTTGCCTTCAGCACTTCATCAAGTATTCCACGATCGCTGCCTTGCAGATGCTGCACTTAAGGTGCTGGGTGGTGGGGTTTTGTTTGCATTCCCTTAAGCCCTCTTCTTGTTTTTGTGTGTGGCTATAAATATCTGAGCCCTGAGAAGAGACATGAAAGTAATCCTGCAGACATTAATTAGATTCAGGGCGATTTTTTTTTTCAAATTCTGGAGTCACAAAGCATAACTTTTAATTACCCATTTTTGTTTTGGGAATAGTAGCTTCAGACACATATCAACATGATCAGAAATATGTAAAATTTCTTCTCCAGGAATTCTTGATTTCCCCCAGCCAACTTTTAATAAATAAGGAAACATTTATGCCTGAATCAAAGAGCTGCGCACCCCTGAGTAAAAGTTCCAGTCCCTCTGTTGTGGGACTCGGCACTACACATCTACCAGATACTATTCACAGAGATCCTCAAGATAGAGATCAAAAACTTAAGAGTATAGTTAATTTCAGTTCTTTTTTTCTTTTTTTCTTTTTTTTTTTTAACTTCTAAATTAAAGTCAGCTGAAACCCAGAGCAGTCATATCCACCCAACTATGTAAGAAACAGGGTTTTTTATCCCTCACCAAAACAGCTGGTACAGCAAAGCTGTATCACTTAATTTAAACTACATCTAGCTAATATTACCTACTTACATTATTTATTCAGACATTAAGGAGAAGACTCCTTTATTAGTATTAATTTTGTGGGGGCAAAGGTGTCTGTCTGTGTGTATTCCCAATAATTTTGGGATTTATTAGCAAGTTTCTATCAACTGAAGTTGATGGAGGTCTCAAAGACAGGCTTGCATTCACTCACAGGTAGTTTTAATTTTGTGAAATTAGGACGCTGATAGAGGAAAGCAACCCAAACTGGGGATCCCACACCAAAAAGCTACAAGAGCTCGCTCTTTTAAATTATTTATTAAATGTCAGGGGATCTGTTTGAAGGAGCGACATTTCTCAGCATCCAAACCAGAAGAAAAGCTTCCATTAAAGTTTTGCTTGGATGGAAACCCATTACAACAGGCAATTAATACAGATTCTTGGTTTAGAGACTGTTGTACTCTGGCCATTTCTTTGACCAATATAAAAGCAAAACTGGACCATTAGACATGATGTGTGCCCCCCTTTCCTTTCTGCCTTGTGCTGTCCTGAGGCTCCCTGAGTAACACCCCTGAAATTTCCTCCCTGCCTCCCTCCCTACCTGCTAGAAATGTACAGAATCTGATTTTTGTGCATTTGCCATCCAAAACAACAATTCAACTACCTCATGCCTACTCTCCTAAATATATACTGTAAAAAAAATATCCTGTGGTCATATGCTGTTTGCTCTTTTAATTTGATTGCAACGTTCCTGCACTCACCTCAGGCTATCAGTATCTCATTCACACTTGCTCTCCTTCCCTTTTCCAGCCCCTGTTCTTACCAGGAGCACATTTGTCTCAGTGAGTGGTGCACCCATCCTTTGACCATGAATCTGTGTTCTCGCTAATAAAATTCTTACCTTCATTTTACCATTCTCTGTTTCTCAGAAATATTCTAAAACCGCTCGTTTTTCTAAGCTTTATATCTTTATAAAAATATAACTCTGAATCCTGACAAATATCTTCCGAGATCCTTAGGGCATAATGGTCTGGATGCCATAAACCGTGAAAGGAGAGTATTTATAGCAGTATTTTGCTGTTAAAAAAATTGCTACCATTAAAAATCCCGGGCTGCCAAAGATTATAGATTAATGTGAAGAAAGAGATGCATCCTGGCAGGATAGGCTTGGTGAATGCCATACAAATTACTCGGGTTTAAGCTGCTTTAGTGATCAGAGAATAAACTGCGGGGCTCAGAGAGAGAACTGGTAGTCGGTCACCGCGCGTACCGCTCACAGCGTTTCCCTTCTGTTTCTGATTTTGCAAATGATGTGATAGCAAATCTGGAATTCTGCAAGCTCCTTGAGCCGCACAGGGGTGATCGTGGAAGCGCTGACCACCCTGGCCACAGATCTCTGTCTTTGGGAGAGGCCGGCAGCTGAAGTCATATGGAAAGGCTTTAAGATAAAAGTGAGTGAGCGAATTTTTGAGGCGTTGGACAACAATCTCTCCCACCTGCGAAGAGCAAGGTCGCAGTGGCTGTTTTTAGATACAAAGTGGTGTTTTTCTGGCAGGTAAGGCTCAACCACACCCATTTCCCAATTCGTCTCATTTCTGTATAAGGCCGTCTGTGCAACTTTTCCCTGGCTGTACTGAGAAGGGCCCTGACCTTTCTGCCACTCTCCAAATGGTGTAATTCTGAACGGGCTGCCAGTGGCCACCTACATTTTCCCTGTCAGCAAACAAAGCTGCCCCTATCTTATCTTGTGGCACACAGACCTGTCATTCACTCTGGGCACAGCGGCCACAGCCTGGGCGTTTCTCCCAGCCCAGGCCTCTTTTGCTCCATCCTGGTCTTGCACCAGCTCTGCTATTTATTTCACCATCGCTGGTTTCTCCTCTTGGCCTCCCTCCCTCGTCCCACGTCCCTCCTATCCTCCCATTTCTTCTCTCCCCTCTGCTCCACAGCCTCTCACTGTGGGCGACCACTTCTGGGCTGCAGCATCAGGCTCCGAAGGAGAGGAGGAGAAACTGGCAGAAGAAAACCACCTCGGCCAGCCCCAGGCTAGCACAGTCTCACCGAAGCCAGGATATGTGAAATGCCAAGCTCCGAGGCTCTATCAAAGCAAACTGATCTTTCTCAAGCCAGTCAGACTGAGGTGGATTTCCAGAGTGACTAAAGCACTTGTACTGCCAGATTTCAAGCTTTTCTTCTCAACTATGGGGCCTTTGGGACTGTCTGAAGAAGAGGTTGCCTTTTTTTTTTTTAATATGAGGGGAGCAGCACATATTTTCTTGCACTTGCTGAAAAGCAAACCCATTTTGGCTGAAATTTTTATACGTGCTCAGCCTGAGGCAATTCGTGGTACACGTACACACAGATCACACCTATCCAGCAGGCACCTGCCATGGAAAATCTTCGTCCTGGAGGCTCGAGTCTGACACTGTTATAGGCGATGGAAAATGTGACCTAACGGTGGGAGTTATCGGGCAGCAGTTAGCAGGTGAATCGTCCCAACACCACCCAAAATTATCCCCCCACCGAAAATCTTGCAAAAGATTCCAGAAGCTTTATTTGCCCTTTGCAGTAATTTTCCTTTTAAAAACCCTTGGCACGCATTCGTTCGTATAAAATAATGATTTGCGGAAACAGAGGAAGTTAAAATCCCACCCATCCTTTTCTCTCCCGGTTTATTTATTTTCCATGTGAGATTAATGAGTTTCCTGCAGCAGGGCTAGATCCGCTTGCGCACTGTGCAGATAAGTTAATATTTATTTCCTTTTCCAGGGGCGAGCAGACACCTTCACGTTCCCCATTTCTTCAGAGCGGGGATCCGTGTACAGCATGTCGAGCGCCACCAAAACCAAATGTCCTGTGTTGTAAAACGCTGCTCTCACGTTGCCTGCTGCCATCGAGCAAACTGGTGAATCGGAGCAGTGCTGCCCCGTGGCAGCTTAGTTTAACTGGGTTGATTTATTTTACCAGCAGATACTTTGGAAAGAATACATGTTTCTTTAAAGGGCTTTGGTTCAGAGCCTGTCCTGTGCAGGATTTGGCCGCTGTGTGCAGCGGAGCCCGTGAAAGCCGGTTTCCTACGGATTTCTCTCCCGCGTTCCCATTACCCTCCCAGTTCCTTCCCGTGTCCCGGTGCCACTGCTCCTCCCCGCAGCATCCCTGGGTGCCCCCTCTCTGGGGGCGAGCTCTGCCCTCTGGGGAGGCCGTGGATTCATCTCTGCTGTGAACTGCCAGGTTTTGGGGAACTCCCCACTCTGAGGCTTGCTGTGGCCCAGCCAGCAAGCGGAAAAATGACGAGTGGCAGGAGGAGGGCGGGGGAGAAGCGGCAGGCAGGTGGCCGGAGCATAAGAGGCTGCACTTCCCAGGGAAAGTGGGATAAAAAGGGGCTCCTCGCTGCCAGGGCATTGTGTGGAAGAATTATATGTGAGAAATGCTGTGTGTGACTCGGTTCAAGGGCCTGTGCAAGCGGATATTTATACTGCTGTGCAGCCTCCCCTTCTTCCAGGGTCAGCCCCAGTGCGTCAGCCACGGCTTCTTTCTTGCTGTCCCTGGCCAAGTCCCCCTTAACGACCCAGAGGAGAAAATTCCTGTTTTTCTTCACATGCAAATATCAAATCCTCTGTTTCAGAAAGTAAACTGGAAAAAGCAGGGTGAAAAACTTGTGGCTGAAGCGAGACTTGTCTTCTGCAGCCAAAGGGCCAAGAACTCAGTCCCTCTTCACTGATGTGCCAAGGCTGATGTTCAGTAATTCCTCCTGTTACCGTAATAAATAGTGAGACAGCTGTACCTGCAGGTTAAAGAAGTGGGAATGTCTCGATTCAAACATGCCTGCACTTCTCAAAAGAAAAAAACAAAAAAAAAGAAAGCTTATTTCCTATGAATTTGCAGTGAGTGCAATAACACGTTACCTCTACTGCTTGCTTTTTAGAAGCCTGTGTTTCAGAAGCAGGCCTTCTGCTTCCAGCAGCGTGAGTGGTGAATGTTGTGCTACACAGCCTCACGGAGAGCATCCTGCGTGCTCAAGGGGCTGCCTGGATCTCAGTCCATTAGGAGCAGTGTGAATTTTGGAGCCAGCACTTTGCCCATCTCTGGAAAGGTGCGTCGGGAGCATCAGGCAGGAGGAAGCTCAAGCAGGACACCTCGTTTCCCACTCGTCACTTTAAAAGGGAATAAAGCAGAGATAATTGCAGAAGTTCAAAGAGAGGATCGTGGAGTTTTCCAGCAGCGCCTCAGGAAGGGTAAGGTCTGACAGAGCTCACAGCTGCATGGAGTCAGGCAGGGACTAGGAGGAGCAGAGCCCGTGCGTGGTGCCCTCCTGTTCTCCCTCCCGTGCTCATGAGTAGCACACGATTGAGCAGCTCAAGAGTGCTGTGAATACAAAGGTACAGGCAAGGAGCAAATTTCTCACTGAGAAACTACACATGGTTTTTACAAGTACACAATCCAACTTCTGGAGATGCAACAGGGATCCATGAGGGAGGTTATAAATATTTTTCCCATAATCAGCTTTGATTTTTCTTCCTTAATTGCAGTTCTTTTGGAAATAAGTACTCAGGCATTTTATTTCTAAGATTTGAGAGCTGGAAATAAAAACCCACGTGACCTAAAAACTCTGTTTGCTTATTTTACATCAGCGTTGCCTTTCAGTAACCCAAAAATTTGGATTAACCCTTCTTGAACTTGAGATGCTGAGGACTTGACGTACTGCAGCACTGCAGATGCAGAGCTTGTAGGGAACAGAAAGGGGATGTGGTCTTAAAAAATGAACTCTTAAACTGGGAGTTTGTGAACTCTACAGTAAAAAGCTGGATCAGAATCTACATTCTGACTTCTGAAGAGCTTCTAACCTCTTGATAAAATGTCAATCTCTCTGAATTTTCTTTCAACAAAGAGCTTGCTTTCTGCAATGCAGTGCAAACCCACACCTGGTCTCCAAAGGCCATGGAAACATACCTTATATATTTTTACGGGAATAGTTCCCATATATTTTTTGCTTTGGGATTACACTCCCAGCTCAATGGCTAACTTGTGGGCTGCAGACCGGCTCCGTTATGTTTCCTCTCCTTCCAGCCATGTCACTCTTGGACCTGCAGTGACCTAGCCTACAAAGGAGAGGCAGACTTTGTTCCCTTCCCATATCATTTTGTAGTCTGCTGACTTACTTTCTTTGGAACCACCGATTTAAATCCTTTCAGCTGAGAAGGGAATTAAGCTGCTCCATTCAGCGAGATGGCTGCATCTCTGGAAAGAGCAGCAGCAGAAGCTTAGATACAAATGATGCTCAGGTGCCCATAAACTCAGGCACATAAACAGAACCTTTTGCAATTGTTCTCTTGGGCTGAGGCATCACAAATTCTCTCAGGATTTGCTCCAGGCAGGTAGGGTTTTTTCCTGGACCTCTCCCACCGAGGTAGTTCTGCCTTCCAGCTAGTGAGCCCGAGAGTCCCCTCTGCTTTGATGACAGTGGTGCAGGCAGCAGATCTTCCCACACCTCCCACCACCAGACGCTGTGACTTCTCCAAAGGAGATGTAAAGACTCATTCAGCCTCGGACAGGCTCTAGAAACAAGGGCCCAGAGAGGCTTTTTGCCCATGAAAGGATGAACCTGAAAGAATTTCATGGGAGTGGAAAGTAATTGCAAGGGCAGGAGCTACATCTCTGCATGGGATTCCCCACATCAAAAGCTTCCCTGGGCCCTCTGAGTGCTGGAGGTTGGACTCTTACACCTTTGTGTCCTTGATCTTTACAGACAAGCAGGAAAAGGAATTTTCAAAGAGAATCTGTGAAGTTTCTCCTCCTTTCAGATCTGGGGCAGAGTTTACCAGGTCTCACGCAAGGAAGTAACACGCTGCCGGATTTTATCTTATGGTCAGTAGGAAAAAGTATTCATAGAGTTATACGACGAGATTATTACAGTGTGGAGACTGGCAGATCTGTAGATGCAAAACATTTGCAAGTGAGAACAAAAGGAGGACTTCAGCTTGCAGTCTGAAATTGATTTGGCATTCCCCGTGTCCTCAGGTCCCCCTAGCTACATTCTGTACTTGCAATCGTGGTTTCATCCCACAGGAATAGAAAAGAAAAAATAAATGTGAGGTGAAGACTATGCAAGTGGAAAGAACATTGTCTTTGCAGAGAAGTGACCGTGAAAGAGTAAAGCAAAAATTATCTTTCCTTTCAACTTTTGCCTCTTCAAAGAGACTGTTTTCAACTGTAGAGGCAAAACACTAATAAACAGTTTTGAAATTTGGCAATTACCAATATCCCTTGAAGGTCTTTTCCACTTGTTTCAAAGATAATAAATAAATTAAAGACTGCCATTTGTCATAAGCTGGCATTTGCGTGAGCTCATTTCTCATGATCAGGCTGCAGCTCCACAAAAAGTTGCTCTAGCATGGCCACACGTGGAGCTACAAGAGCCTACAATCAGCCAGGAGCAATGGGCAGTGCTGGCACTCACTGAAGGCAGCTTCTGGGGGGTTTTCAGCCCCCACCAGCCCTTCCCCAGCAAGGTGCAGAGCATGACACCACAATCTGCCACTGGAAGACACATCCCATCTCTTCCCATCCACCCCTGCCATTTCCATGGGGGTCACGCTCATCATCCAAATTGTGGCTGAGAAGTCAGCCACATCCTCAAAATACCCAACTTCTCCTTTGTTAGAAAGGGAAATGAAATACCAGTGGAATTTACCCTTTTTGTAAAGAAAACAAGGGCACAAAGCAGGAGCTAAGTGGGACTTAGCTAACACGTGGCCCCTATGCAGACTGTGAAGTGTAATTACACGTAATACATTTCGCTCCTGGTGCGATGCACGGTTGCAAGCTGAGCACACCGCTGAATAAAATGTGCTGGGCAGCTTTTGGTAGCAAGGAATCTGGTTCTCATGCTTAGAAACAGAAAGAAGTATTTCCCTTTCCTAAGTACCGTCATGGTTTTTCCTGACATAGGGAACCAAGAGAAAACAAGCTGTTATGTAAAAGTTACGAGCAAACATCTACCACTTCCTCTCCGAATTCCTGTTGTCATTTTTCCCAGCTGCTGCTTTCCTTTTCTCATGGCTGCTCCTGATGGCATACGTCCTCACCTTAACCAGCAGGCAAATAGCAGAGAAGAAATTGCCTACCTTAGGGTTCACTTCTATACCAACAGCGTATTTATTCAGATTTCTTCCGAGATGAGACACAGAGAGGTCTGGCACCGCAGGAGATGACGTCTTGCAAGGCAGGATGTGTGTGGATGCCTGCTGAGCAGCTCACCCTATTGCCTGAGACATCAGATGTTGATCAGCATGTCAGAAGACCTCCAAGAGCAAGGGAGATACAGCAGAAGTGGACACTTGTGGCTTTGTTGCAGAAGTCTGTAATGGGAGAGGTTCACTTGCATGGGATAAAAGCGGACAGGTCTGTGACAATAGGACGAGGGTGTAGTACTGCCTTCCAGATACCTCGTGAAGAAGATTTGAGTCTGAATGTACAACTGTGGGAAACATGAAATATTTTATCAGTGGGCTACTGAGGATGATGCTAAGTTAGCTGAGTCGGTCTTTTTATTTGTTCCCTGGGAGAAATAACAGATTTCTCTGCAGACAAAACAGGAAAAGCCAATATATAATGGTTAGAAAAATCTTAAATGCAAAAAAAAAAAATGTTGGACCCGTGGAAAAAGACTGCCATCAGGCTGTCTGTAGATGTAAGACCTGATTTGAATCCTGCTTCTGCATTGTCATCAGCCAGCTGGAGGAATACAGCAGCCACTGGCCTAAGCAGGGACCAGACTGTGAAAGGATTTTAGGTGCCTTAGCATGCAGGTAGGCATCCATCAGGGCTTTTACGTCCCCGGGAATTAGGGACCAATTTTGCCAAGCTGCAGAACACCTTTAGGATCGGGGCCATGAGCCAAAAGGCAGATGTAGCACTACAGGAACTGGGGTGTAAAAGGTGAACATTTAAAATGTGTTTGCTCTGATCCCAGGAACAGCAAGGAAAGTGCCAAATCAGAAAGGGCAGAAGAATCCCAGGCAGCAAAGGAATCTGCAGGGCATCAGAGGGACGAGCTGCTGCCCCTGCCAGGAGCAAGCAGGCCGCACAGATCCCCATTCTGCCCTGCCAGTTACCTCAGGGTTACCACTTGCTTCTTATAAACATAGCTAAATCAAATGTGTAATTTGGGAGAGCAGAGCTTGGCCTACTGTGAGCAAGAATTTCAGTTTGTTGCTTGAGACCTCTCTGGATTTGTGGATTACCTCCTGGTTCACTTGTAGGATTTCGCAGTCTCACCAATCACAATTCTGCCCCAGGGTTATTTATCTCACTTCTTAACAGGTGCTCACAGGCAAGGTACATCTATAAGGCATCCTGTGTGCCTTTTAACATAATAAATAAGAGTAGTGATCTTTACAGTTTTCAGTTTGAGTCTAATACCACAATTACAGATATATTAAAAATGTACTGTTATTGTACTGCTCCCAAAACTAAATACTTCTTTTTTTTTTTTTTTTTTTTTTTTCCTTTATTTATTTATTTATTTATTTATTTATTTATTTATTTTAATTTCTTAATGGAGTTATTTGCATGTGGTTTTTTTTAGGTAGTTGTGTGTGCTGAATCACTCTGGAGCTGCCAAACCTATCCATAAACTCTAGAGGGAAGCAAAGACAAGCTGGCTTCGAAGTCAGACCTCTCTTAGATGCCTATAATTAGGTGGGATGAATGCCTTCCTATAAGCTGTATGCTTCATTTACCCTTGCTGTTTAAAGGACACAGCAATTCAGCCCTCCCTGGAGTGCTCTTAATTAATTTTTGTGCAGCATAACGAGGGATGAAAGTTCCAAAAATGTTTACAACACTCATGAACATAAGCATAAAAGAAGGCCAATATGAAATGCTGCATTTGCTTGTTCATAGATACGTTAAATCTTTAAAAAGGATCGATCCCTTTATATCTTTAGTGCTTCTTGAGAGTAAACCCTCGAGGGTTTGTTCAGCCCCAAGCAGAGCAGGCTGAGGGGAGGCCTCATGGCGGCCTGCAGCTCCCTCAGGAGGGGAGCAGAGGGGCAGGTGCTGAGCTCTGCTCTCTGGGGACAGCAACAGGACCCGAGGGGACGGCATGGAGCTGGGACAGGGGAGGGTCAGGATGGGGGTTAGGGAAAGGTTCTGCACTGGGACAGGCTGCCCAGGGCAGTGGTCACAGCACTGAGATGCTGGAGGTCAAGAAGCGTTTGGATAATGCTCTCAGACACAGGGTTTGGTTTTGGGGTGTCCCTGTGTGGAGCCAGGAGCTGGGCTCGATGATCCCTGTTGGTCCCTTCCAGCTTGGGATATTCTAGGACTCAATAACTCTATCCTTCATCTATCTGAAACTGTAAATCCCAAACAATGAAAACAACCACCACATTAAAAAAAAAAATAAGAAATACAGAAGGAGGCGCCAGCCCCCGCTGCCCTCAGCCCGGCCGCGGCTCCCCCGCGCCCCCTGCTGGAGCCGCCCTGCTCGGGCCGGGGGCCGGGGCTGGGCGGGCTCGGGCTGCCCTGAGGTAAAAAATGAGGCCGGAGGACTTGGGACAAGCACAGGGTTGAGGCTGGGTCTCTGGGGACAAGTGTGTCACTGGTGCTGGCTGTGTCACGCCACGAATCCGCGTTTTTCCCCACCAAAATGTGCTGAACGTCGAGCCTTTCCTTGCAGATTACACAGGGCTCGCGCTCGCTGTTACAGATGTACGTTGTGTAAATTACATGCTGGAGGCAGCAGAAACATATTGCAAGTGACAAGATGAATTGTTTAATCTCCTTGCTTGATTGCAGATAAACTATAAATCAGATTTTATCTCTTCTTAGTGAAGGAGAAATGTTGGGGATGAGCGAGCTCCTAAAAATAACAGAATAGCTGAAATCGCTGCTTTCTTTAGAGCAAATGTAGCCCTTTGGGAAAGTGCAAGAAATCCCATCTGTGTTTCCGAAACTGAAGTAAATTTATTGCAGACATCTCTGTATTTACTGTAAATGGCCATATTTTGTGTTGCAAAACAACATGTTGCAGGGAGGAGAGATTTCTCTCATTCAGCTGACTCCACGAGGTTTTCTACCTGGAAAAGCTCTGTTTAAAAGATGAGTTTCCTTCACATCAGACACCAAACCCGAGTGCCTGTTTGTTTCAGTTCCCCCCACACACTGACAGCTGCTGACAGAGGGAGCTGAGGCAGGAGGCTGTGAAGGAGCTGTGGCTTTTATGAGACAAGGCAACTTTTCTGGTTATCAGACAAGCCGAGGGTTTTACAAATAGCTGCTGCACTGGTGACAGGTTTCTTCATGACAGCCATCTCTCTGGGCTTTCCTGACACACTTTTCACTGTACCTGCTAAGCGCTGTCACATCTTTCAGTCCCTGTTAGACGAAAGGTAGAATTACAGAAAATAAGCTTTCTAATCAAAGTGTTTAATCGGAACTGAAAAAGAATCCAGAATGTAATTCTGAGGTGGTAACAATGAATGTTTGGCTTAATATAGCGCACCCCATGGGAAGGCAGGGAGCTCAGTGCTTGGATTCAGCTGACAGCACCAAAGTATCTTTGATTTACACCGTGGCTGGAGGTGAGCCATGAAATATAGATGAACGTGGATCCAAATTTCCCCTGAAGTTCAGCGTGCCACATGTGTCCACTACAAAGATAAGTCTGGAGCTAGATTTTAATCTGAATTTTTCTGAGGGGTGGAGAGACTTCAGCCAAAAGTTACCCTGTAAAAAGGAGAAAAGGAGGCAGCGCGCACAGGGCTGAGGCACTGCGACACTGTCGTTTTACATTAGACTGCAGAGATATAATATGTCTGGTTTTTCTTGTAATGCTTGGCCCTGTAATTGAATGACTGCGAGCTTATCCAGACATCAACTGCTCTTGTGGCAGCACAAATCCCCTTGCAGAGTTGTTATCTCCGATTGCTCCCAAATCCAGACAACAACTGGCTTATGAGAATGCCAAAAATGCAGAGGCATTCAGGCAATTGCTGCGAAAACAAAGCAGCGAGCCACGGACGGCGAAGAGGGGACGACGAAGCAGGGCACTGTCGCTGCTGTGAGGAGTTCAGCACAGAAAAATGTTCCTGGACTGGGTCTGCGATCAGTCCCCCGGCGCGTGGCCCGGCAGCTGGGATCAATACCGCTGCAGCCAGGGTTCCCAGCGAGCTGAAGCACAACAAAACACGCACTCACGGGGGCACTGCCTCTCGAGAGCACGCATTTCCCAGTTAAAATGAAGGTCAGTCGTAAATTACATCTCTGATTCCCTCGGGATTTCTCCCTCTCGCTCTGTTTTGGCAGTTTAAGGCCTCTTTGATATTTGAGCAAGGCCTTTCCCTTAGCACATCTGATCTTGATTACGGTTTATGGCAATGGTAATTCTGTACCTCCCCAAGGCAGCAATTTTGAGAGGAGAGAGGGAAAGCAAGTACAGTATGATTGTTTGGGAGAAGGGCACGCTGTGGAGTATTTTAACCATTTCTCCATTTTGTAGCTGTGGCTCTTCCACACCGATCAACAGCATTAATACTGAGCCCTTCCTATGGCAGTGCCTCACGTCCACCAGCGAAATCACTGTGTCTGGAGGCAGAAAAGACCAGGCTGTGAATTTATGCGTCTAAACACCAAGCTCTGAACAATGAAGCTGTGGCTTGGGTGTATTTTTTGATGCTTTGTTTCCTGGTGAATACAGAATGGGATGGGTGAAACCCAGCCCAGCTCTGCCTCTCCGTAGGTGTGGAAGGCAGAGGGAGATGCTCCATCCGGGGACACGGCGCTGGGAGCATTTGAGGCAACGTGGAGGTGGCAGAAACGTTGGTGCCGATTTGTTTTTGTGATGTGTTAGGGCCACGGGTGGTACACGGCGTTTTGGCACACAGCTGCAATTGCAGTGAGGGTTTTCGAGCCGGTTTGTACCATGTGCTTCATTCCCTTACTGCTTTCACTTCTCTGCCTTGGTTACACCGTAACCTCTCCGAGTTCACTGAGGCTTTTCAGAGGGCTTGCAGTGGCTTTTACAATGTGGAGGGCTCTTGAATTTGAATAACTACTCTTGAAACTCTGGCACCACCGGCCTGCCCCCAAACAAAATATATTCTTGCAGACTAGAAGTGCGATTCACAAAATGGTTCAACTGCCCTTCAGGCACTACAAATGCCATCCAGTTAGCAAAAGCATGTGATGGGTATGGTTTCTTTTGAATAGGTGACCATAAACATCTCCCTGGGAAGTGCAGGCAGCCGGGACTGCCAGGCTGGTCGCTGTTTGATTGGGGTGCCTGCAGAAACACAGCGCTAGAATTGCCAGTCATCTTTTTTTTTTTTTTTTTTTTTTTTGAGTGTTTTGGGTGGGAGTGGTGTTGTGTTGTTGTTTTTTGTTTGTTTGAAGTTTGCCTGTATAAAACTTTTTTGTAACATGCTGTAGTGAACCTGCTCAAGGAGGCTTTTACAAGCCAAAATTTCCACTCTGTTAATGCTAAGGAAGGGCCCAACAGATTTTTCCTTTCCCTTTAGTATTTAAGTTAGATCCTCAGTATTACCTTGGGTTGAACAACTTGTGAGGAACGCCACATGAAGGAAAAAAGGCTTTCTGCTGTACCTCTCTTGCATTATAACTGTGAGGAACGAAGCAGAGGTTTGAGAGCCCAGGCAGGCAGCGGGGAGCGGGAACCCAGGCTCAAGTGGGAAACGGTGGAGCCAAAGAGCCTCGCTGCGTCTTGCTCTCATAAATCAGCCCAATTATTCTAATGAGGAGAGCTGGGTCCCTCTGCTTCAAGCCCTGCTGGTTTACAGAGAGAGGGAAGTAAATAAAAGAGAACAATGGTGGCTTCTGCTGCAGGAGGGACAAAAGGATAGAGGACAATAGGACGATGCTCCTTGCCACTACTGCATCAGGAGGGAAACAGGGTGGCTTTGCACAAGCCCGAGGAGTTATTCCACGTCGGAACCAAAGTGAGAATCTGGCCTCAGCAGCATCTCCTGAAGGAAAAAGCAAGTAAAATAGGGAGCAAAGGCACGTTGCTTTCAAGGCTCTAAAAAGTTGTCCTACGGGCAGAAAAAGATGGGGACACAAGACTTTGCAATATCTGTTTAAAAAAGACACTTTAAATACAACCCTGACTGGAGCTGTAATGGCAGGACCAAGTTTTAGCTCCCTGCCTTTGGGTTCTTACAGTAAAAGATATATTTTTTGGTTCTGAGTTAAAACTCTTGCAAACTTGTCTCTTCAAAGATGTATTTTGGTTCCTTTTCTTGCTCTGTAGTGTTCTTGCAATTGTGAAAATTAGAAACTTGTTTTTCTGTGATGGCAACTCAGGTTCTTATTTACTAAATGAATCTGGGAGCCGAAGCTCTAAGCAAACCACAAACTACCATGAGATTTATTAATAAAATATGAGAGCCAAAATTATGTACAGCCTTATTGTTTTCTATATTTTCATCTTGTTCCCTCTTATTGTCCCCTCTCTGCGATGACTGAAACAAATCATTCAGGTCTAGATCTCTGATTATGACACCCACAAAGCCTCCTTGCTATTGTTTTGGCCAAATTAAAAACATTTGTCAAGAGTAATTGTGGAATGGCATAAAAATTCATCTTTAGGATGAGGACTTAATCACTTCTATTGTGATAAATGATTCTTTATGTTAGGTAATAAGTTTATATATATATATTTAATAAAGAAATGTTTAAAGATTGACAGTTTTGGTGGTCTTTGTGACATTCTCCTCTCACGAAAATTTTTCCTGATCTCCCGGGATGTTCTCAGAAGCTTATTCTCTCTTTTCCCATGTCAGTTTTCCTAAAATGTCTTAATCCTGCACTTTACTTGGCACAAGCATGGCACACTTACTTCTATCTTTAGCTGCAGTCTGATAAATTATTCCATTTCTCAGGCCCATCTCCAGTCTCCAGCTAGGTGCTGTGGTCATATTTTTGGCCTTTCAGACTCCAAAGCAAGCTCTGTAACTATCAGAAAAACCTCCTCTTCAGTCATCATTTACGTTCCCTGGATTGATTTTGGTGAGCTAAACATATTGTGATGTTTGGAGATGCCCTAGACCCTCCCCTTCAGCCCCAAAATGTGGGCTCCTCCAGTGCTCCTGAGGTGAAACCTTGCTTCTTTTGTGATGGGAACATAACACGGGGGAATTTTTGGTAGGACTTTTGAGCATGACCAGCAGGCAGCGTTCAAAACAACACACACGAGGCCAAACACCAAGTGTGAGATGGTCTTTAAGTCATTAAAAAGATCCAGAATGATTCATACCTGCCTTTTATTCCCGAGCCTTTCATATTTACTTGCTTTTGCATTTTCCACCTTTCCTTTACCAGGAGGAGAAATGGAACTTCAAAGGGGGGAGGAGGAACAAAGAAAATGCCAGGATTTCAGGAGCTGGGCCTCTCAGACATGCACCGAGAATCCTGAATCATAAAGTCCAGAGATACAGCAGAGCACAAGACCCATGAACTTTCGGTAAGCCTTGTGGTGTAAAAAAGCTTTGGTAAATGATTAAATTCTTAGTGTTATCTTCAAACTCATCTCTGAATTTTAAAATTATCTTCGTTACCCTCTTTGCACTGTAATTGTTTCAGTACTGCTGCCGTACAGGAAACAGCACCAGAATCAGAAGTTACAGATGGGGAAACTCAGCCCTTTGAAAATCAGTAGCACTGCACAGCTACTTTGCTCTGCTGGCTCTGAGTGCTTTTGTAAGTGAGCCTATTTTAACTACAGATTAAATCAGAGCTTCCTGATGCAGCAGAATCTAACGGCACAGGCAGCATCACATAGCTCAGGCAGCACACATGGCCACTTCTATTTGCACTTCACACAGAGCAGAAGCAGAGCAGAGACCCCCAGCTCCTCGTGCCTGGCTGGGGGCTTCGTGGGGCTCTGCTGCCTCCCCTCATAGCAGCTCATCCCGCTGTCCCTGCAGAGCTGCTGGCTGCCTGGTAGGAATAAAGGGTCTGGGAAATGGAGGCTGTGCTGTGCTGAGAGCTCCTGGCTCAGAACAAACACCATGCTTAAAGCAGCTTCTGGCAGGTGAATCCAGATAGAACTTGGAAAAATGCGAGAAACGGTGGTGTGTTGTTGGTTTTTTTTTTGTGTCCAAATGCAGCGATCCGTTCGTGGCCTGTGCAGCCCTGGCTGCCTCAGAGCTCCCCTCAGAATGATAAAACTGAGGAGAAGATAACAAGCAGTCATCTGCTGCTGTACTTATTTCCAAATATTTTTTCTCTTAAAGCTTTCCTTTCAGATCTGGGGCCAAACCATGGGCATGGGCCGTGCTGATGCCAGGAGAAGCTTGGAGTGACCGGAGCTGGAGGAGGCAGGAACCAGAAGCGCTTTATGCAGGACGTACGTCAGCCAAAACCAATGGTCTCTGAGACCTCTTTAAAATATTTCCCAGCAAATACCCAAATGTAGAAGTTGTTTAAGGCAAAAATGTTCATGCGAGGCAATAAGGGAAGATTTAATTTAAGTCCACAGAAGCCAAGTCACACCTCATTGTGTTTGCTTGCTGACGACTTCACTAACAGATGAAACTATAAAATACGCACTGGTAAAATCTAAGTTAAAATGTTCAGCTTAATGATCAGAGCTGAGCTTCATTCTAGCTACTGCAGCGTAGTAACACATGGTTTATGAACAGTTATAAATTAATTTCATATCCATATAAGCACCAATAATTGTACTGTATTATCCAGCTCATCTAAAATAATAATTAAAAAAAATAGATTTGAAAATAAACAGGCCCAAGACCAAAAATCCACATTTTGGACGGGCAATACTTGTCACCAAGAAGCTGCACACACAAAGGCAGCTATTGGAAGAATAATTGGCCCACAATTACATGCAAACGCAGCATTTTGTTGTTTCCCCTTCCCCTGCAATGGCTGCTGGCTTTTAGCATTTGCATGATGACTTTTTTTTTTTTTTCTGAAGGAAAAAATAGAGCTCCCATGGGGGAGCTTTACCTGCCTCCCATGTGGAATTGGCTTTTTGTGGAGCAGATTATCCCATTTATTATTATTCATACCTTTAAAGAGAAAGAAAATTCTTTCCCTGCTCAGCCCAATAATGATGTAGTAGGGAGGGAATTTAAAAAAAAAAAAAAAAAGAATAAAAAGAAAGAAGCAAACCTCTCACTTGCTACTTCTGCCAGCAAGCCTGCTCAATTCACATCGAGGCCAGCAATTCTGTCCTTTTGTGCTTCTCCTCGTTTGTTGGAGGCCAGCACCAGACACTGCTCTGGCCCGGATTCTTTCACCGCATTATCAGAAGGCTGCCCTTCCCTTGTGAGAGCTGAGATGATGCATGCCAATAAAAGAAAAGCAAATTTTCTCTGGTCTGGAGGAGCCAGTTTGTCACTAAGACTTCGCTATTAGTTAATAAAAGTACAAACTATGTGCAAACGTACAGGATTTCAGTTAGCGTGACAATTCTTGAGCTACCATCCTCTTTCTGTCTGCATTCCATCACCCCATACAGCAGGAAAAACAATTGTTCCTTAAAACATTAAAAGATTATATGCAAAAATGCTGGTACCCAGCGATTTCACAGCACGCAGACCGTTAATTGCCTCTCCTTCCACCCAGCAGTGAAGGCATCTGGAGCATTTATCTCTAGTGCAGCGTACTGGGGGATGTATTAGTTTGTAAAATAGAGCAGGGCTACAAAGAAAAGTGCTGAATGCACACGGTGTCGTTTTGTAAGCAGCCTTACTGTGAGCGCACTCCACTCTAGCACAGCACACGTTTGTTATTCTGCAATATAGGTCACAGTCAGAGCTTATGGGTCATATTCAGCGCTGGAAGAACTACACAGCTTTCTCAATGAGATCACTGATCTGCAAGCTCTCCCATCATAATCCTTTTTCCTCTTTTTATTTTCAAATTATGGCCTTTTCTCAAACACAGTGCAATCATTTCTGGAGCAAATTCAAGTCACCCTGCATACGGCAGTACTATTGACTAAATTACAGCATCCCGTATTTATTTCTGTATTTGCTGATGACCTTAAATAAAGTCTGAATTTGTTAGCACAAGGACATTCTCATTGACATACAGATAATAAACTTTTCTTTAATCTCCACAGCACATCAGGAAGATGGAGTGTAATGCTCCATCCACCCATCACTTCAGCCTAAAAGTCAGCCTTGTTAGGATGTAGTTTTTCATAGGATGCAAATCCTTTCAGATCAGGTGTCTGTTATTTCTCTACAGTACAAAGTTCTTACCCTGTCCAGCCATAACTTCTGTAACACTACCAAACTGAGTGAAATCTGTTTATCTTTGCAAACTTTTTTTAAACAAGTGTGCCAGAACATGTCTGGACACTATGAAGATAATGAAAGCATCTCTGGCCCACCATGTGGCAGAAGAACAGTGCGTTTCTTGTTGGCAGCTTGGGAAAACTACAAACATGGCCATCAAGGGGCTAGGAAATAGGATAACTGCAGGCTACAAAGTGAGTTTGTAACAAGGGTGTGAGGGTTATTGGAAGCAGAGGATAAACAACCTAATGCATGTCTCTAATGACCTAAGTTGTCTTTTTTAGTAGCACAGTATTGAAGTGTCAGATAGGTACAGAATGCTCTCAGCAGAAACCTACTAAATATTTTGCACATTTTAATATAGTTTCAAGAATATTTATATTTATTGCAATGCGTGAAATAAGAGAATACTGCTGTCAGGTGTCACCTATCTTACATTAAAGAGGTTTAGAACCGGCTTCTTTTCCTTGTCAGAGAGCCCTGTCCATCCACATCACTAGCTCTTTACTTGCCAGGCTACTTCACTTCTATTAATCCAAAGTAAGAGCCACGATGGAAAAAGGTTGGCGTACCTTTGTCTACACCTGCAGAAGCCTGTTGCTTTTACATCACAGATTTATAGAATGGTTTGGGTTGGAAAGGACCTGAAAGCCCACCCAGTCCCAACCCCCTGCCATGGGCAAGGACACCTCCCACCAGCCCAGGCTGCCCAAAGCCCCATCCAGCCTGGCCTTGAACGCCTCCAGGGATGGGGCAGCCACAGCTTCTCTGAGCAAACGTATGGTCAGAATGCTGTTGTAAGGACTATATATGGGATAGAATTCAGATCCTGAACCTCAATGCCTAGAAATCCCTTAAAGAATGTTGGTAAAAATGCCTGGTGGTCTCAAATAGACTAATATAAGGTAGTAAGTAGCCTGCTGAAAACAGGCAAAATGGAAGGATCTGTGAAGACAAAGTATTGGAACGAGGTTAGACTTGTGAAAGTAATTTATCATCAGCCACCAGCACGGCTCTGTTCCTGTGACCCATCTCCTACAGTCAGCTCCCAAACATCTTTGAGTAAAGGCTTGGAGAAAGCAGGTCTGGAAAGTGGGAGCAGCTGTTCTGGAGCAGGGTTAGTTTGCCATGCTGGGTGTATCCATGGAGAAATGGAAAAATACTTCTACATACCATCATGACACTGCATATGACGTGAAGTATGCATTTATTCAGTTATTTCTCTCCCTGTAACACACAGGTTGAGAACATGTAATCCCGTTATTGCACACCAAACACCAAGCAAGACGTGGGACCCAGGGAAGTGGCAGAGTCAGAGCGTTCAGTTGAGGCTGAAAAAGTGAAGCCTTCGCTTCCAGATCTGTCCCCAGCTTTGGGCAACTTACCAGCAAGTGTCACGGTCTATCAAACAGGATAAAGGTGTTAACAATGTTAACATATACACAGACTCATTTGCATATGTGTATACGCAATTGTGTATATTTATGTATATACACACAAATATTTGGCATTTATGAACACTTTCTAAAATAAAAAAAAACAGAACAGCATGAACTCAAATCTTGTTTCAGTTAAATATACGTATTTTCCTTCTGATGGTCCCAAAGAAAAGCCATATATTCAAATACACAACATGAATGTGGACTGCAGGGTGCCAAAAACAGCACCATGTGAGGCCTCAGCAGAACGCTTCATTAAAAAACAAAAAAGCAAAAGTACACTCCAAATTGAACAAGCAACGCTTGTTGCAAATCGTTTGAAGAACAAAGGGGATCAACAGAATTTGAAACACAACTGAAAAAGGAGACAGCATTTGACCAGGAACTTGGAGTACTAACTGATGAACACCAACCACTTCCAGGCATGCAGGCTTCCGGGGAGCTTGGGCAGCCACCCGGATTTTCCCCTGTAGCCACGGGTTTTTGAACTGCAACAACTTGAAACAAGAACACTCAGGTCTTCAAAGAAAAGCCCCAGAAGGTAATAGGATTTTAAACAAACATCCTTCGCATGGAGCTGTGTGTCACTAGAAGACAGAACTTCCCCAGTGTGAAGGAAAGAAGCAGATTACACTTTTTTTTAGCAAGCCCAATGAATCCTGTGTGCACTCATGAGCCTCCACATCCTTGGTCACTTTTTGGCAGGGTAAATTAACCCTTGCTGCAGGACTGCATCACATGTGCTGCTTCTAATTAGACCTGGGCTTCTACCTTTAGAGCTAAGGACTTTGACTAGGCATCACCAGGTATCCCTTGTGACTGACAGTATGGACTAGATTTTCTTTTTTTCCAGCTTGCTTCAGGAAACCTGCTTTGACTTGTCTCATAACCCTTTACGATGAGCTGGACTAAGAAAGATGCTCCTCTCTTCCCTTAGGTGGCCGTTCTCTGCTGCACAGGCAGCTCCCCTTTTGTCCCATGCCCCGAAGGATGAAGTACCTATTCCCTTCAAGCTAGCACCAATTCTCCATGAGGGACCAACATTTAATGAACAGTACCTTGGGTTTGTCTGCTACAGCAAACAATGCTGCTTAATATTGCACAGGAAGCAGCACAAATCTCTGACAGGATTTCTGTTACTGAACAACTGCATAAACATACAGAGAATTACTGCTGCCTTTCTGTTTTTTAAACACCTTAAAATACAGTTCAGATGTGAGCACTGTATAAAAACACATCATCAGTACCTAACAATCACACTGATTTTCAAGCCAAGGGTTCTTACTGCACAAGAGAAGAGGCTTTAAAAATGCAAAGCTGGCGGAACACAAGAAAGATTTTGTCTCTGGAACTGAGACTGATAATCATGCCTGATCAGTACAGGTGTCTATCAATGTTACATCAACTTGATAATAGAACAACAAAAAGAGAATGATAGAATAATAATTAAATCTAACTCTGAGTATGGATAGGTAGGTTTGAAAGCATTAGGAAATAAATTTGCCTGTTTTTTTTTTTTTTAAAAAAAAAACTACATGTATGTTCAATTGAATCAACTATATGAAGTGGGAAAAAAAATAATACAAGTTGCAGATCCATCATGGACTATGATGGAAATAATTTTTAAGTGTTCCTATATACCAGATATCTATGTTAGGAGAAGGAAATCGTCAGGCTCACTACAAAAGCATTCTCATTTTAAATACAAACAAGCACGGTGCTCTGGAGCATGAGAACCTATGCATATGAAACTCAAATAAAATAACACCCATGATGATTAAAATTTAAAGTGATCTATTTTTTACCATATTTTGAAATAAATGTTTAAAATTAAGTGTTAAAAAATGCTGAGCCTCTTCCTTTGCTTTATAGCCACTAGGTAACACTTCCACCTTTTTGATTTAAGCTGGCCGCTGCAGGAAGCTGTGTGCCTGTCTCTAGAAAGATACAAATGAAAAAACTCAACACTATTGTAAATGCTTCAGAGACAAGTGCAAGTATTCTACAAAACAGGAGTGGAGGTAAGCAGAGGGGAGAAATCATCCCATATAACTTCAGGTGCCTTGGAGTGAGATGTGTGCCAGGGACACCGAAGCTCCCATTCCAGTCAGAGGAACCACGACCGGTCCCACCTCCAGAGGGCGATTGATCCGACTTCTCTCCCAGGCCTCTTCCTGAATGTGATGGATCTGTGCTACAGATGCCCATTTTGCTCAGGACGGAAGAATCCTATTCCAAGCACTTTACTTCCCCCTTTCTGATGTGCAAATCAGGCATACTGACAAATAGTGCTGGCTTTGAACGATGTAGCAAGACAGAGGCTTGCGACAATCACGGTGCAAAGATTTGACACCATCATTTTCAGTCCTACAGCTCAGAAAGACATCCAAGCCTGCACTAAAATTGGCTGTCTGATCTACCGTACTGGCAACTGTGGTGCATCCGTAGCCTCATCTTGCAGAAGTAGACAAAAGATGCAGATTTTATTGCTCTACAAGATCTTGTAAAACTACTTTTCAAACTACTACAAAACAAAACTGCTTTTTACTAGCCTTACCTCTTCTAAAAATCACATTTTCATAAAATTAAACTACAACACTTCACTCCTTTTCACACAAATCCCATAAGCTAAAGCCATGAAATAATATGTAACTCTCCTGCAAGCCTGAACCTCTCTGTAATGTCATATTAATAGCTAACATGCACATAAATTGTGTCACCTACACACATCTGTTGTGTTGTGTTTTTTTTTTTAACGTTGGATATTAAATAAGACTTGGTCTGAAAAACAACTGAGAAATACAACAATCAAGGAAAACACAGGGACAACTGAAATGAAAGGCAGATTTATAAAGTAGCAAGGGACAAAGAGCAAAGTAACAGCAACTCTCAGTTTTAAAAGACGTGTAGAGCACTTACCCGAGAGGCAGATGCAGTGCTGTACCCCTACCCACACAATCACAATGACTGACAAAGCAAGCGGAGCACAAACTGAACCTAAGGCTAATCTGTCCTTCTCCTGATAAGTAAACAGATATAAATATCTGTATTTAAACACACATACATTAAAAAAATCTCAATAAACTCGCTGATTTTAGGAAAGCTTCCACATCCATACACATCCTTAAAAAAGCAACCAAATCAATATTAATGAATTTACTCTCACTCACAACTAAAAAGATGGGGGGGAACCTTGGAAAAGGAATAAACTGTTTTACCTAATTCATACATAACCCGGCAGTCCAGGAACTTCTCAAGCTGAGCGATAACTTCAGCAACTGCTGCAAACTCCAAGTTAAGGATAATTTCAGCACCTGCCATGAGCTACATCTCCTAATTCAAATTTCTCCTAACAAGTAAAACCACCTAAGGAGTATTAGGTACTGGTCTTCTGTTCAGGACTCACCTAGATGGTGAATTAACTGTAGACATTCAATCCTTTTTCTCATTGTCTTTGAGTTTTCTTGTTCCAGAATAAGGGTGTCTTGTTCCAATTACATTTAATCCGTTTGGAATAAATCTCACTCACACCACAAGCTCTAGATGGACCTGAGATACCGAATTCTGGAACTGCATTTTAAGACCCAGTCATCTGGTTAATTATAACTTGCCTCATCGTTTGAATGATCAATTCTTTGGGCATCTGAAATTCTGTCTAGTCTTGGGAAACAAACCTATTGCACTCACAAAGTAAAAAAAAAAAAAAAAAAAAAAAAAAAAGCAACATACATTCCTCAAGATCAATGTGACATCCATTCCAAGGGCATCAAATAAACTGACAGACTCTGGGTTCTTTGTAAAACCCAGCAGTTCACTGATCGCTGTTCCTAAAAGAGCTGCCAGGGTCAGAAGTAAAGGAACGTGTCTGGCATGGGGCTGGCAGAACACTTACCCAAGGAGCTGGAAGCTCAGACGGACAGACTCTCTCACATCTGGGGGATTTGAAGCGTCACCTCGCTCAAGTGGCTGCTGGTTGGATCCTGTGCTATTCTGGAGAGCTCTCTCTGCAGCCTCCCGTTGGAAACGGCCACTGAGTGGCTGAATGTGCCAGTTTGGCCAGAAAGAAGTAAAGAGCCAGAAAGAGGAAGAAAAAGGCAGGTTGCCCTGCTTGTGGTCAACCTCAGTTGATTTCCACGTTTCCATGTATCAGGGAGCAGGAAATGCAGGCTGTAACTCAGTACAAGCACAGTTTGAGCTGAAACAGAAATTAAGAGGTCAGCCTCCATTTCTGTCAGGCACCCTTAACCTTCTGGCTTTGCAAGCACTCCACATCCACATTTCCTCTTTACTTACCACCCCAAAAATTAGCACTCATCCCAGCCCACTCAGCCCTTTTCCTGGTAACGTGGTTAGCAAAAGCTGCGTGTGTGGAGGTACCTGAATAGCGAGCATCCCCGCAGAGCTACGGATTGAGTGACTGCTTGTACCTGGGGCTTCTGCCAGTGGTTTGTGTAACCACCTCCACACAGAGAATTCCTTTCCGCATACCACCCAAAAGCAGTTTCTCTGGTAACCACCAAACACCATCGTAAATAATAAACTCTGTTTACTTGGCAGGAGTCAATACTCAAACGGTTTGAAAAGCCTGTTGATCACTAGAGCTTTACGTGGTGAGTACACACTGCAGCGTGGTTGTAAAAGCTGGGAGTCATCACCTCTCCTCCAGCTAAGTACTGGTATTGGGAAGCCAGCTGGAAGAGCCACTACCTTCATTCAGGAAATGAGCCCAGAGCTCTGCCTGCATTTCACAAGAGCTCTGAATCAAGCACAGATATGAGTTTCATAAACCACATCTCCTCACAAACCAAATAAGCTGCAAGACACCCTGAGCAGCACTTCAGACCCAGCACTACTGTTTGCTAACCTGAACTTTGTCATTAAAGCCCCTAGCTTGCAACAGTCAAGTAACTTATGGAATCTAATCCTGAAGGCCATGCAAAATCAACGTAGAAAAGTAAGTTAGGAACAAATATGATGCTTCAGATTTATAACCAGTCTTACTTCAGGTAGTGTCTTTCACAAGCCAGCCCCACAGAGCTGCTGTGATCTCCAGATTATCATTTCTCTTCTCGAAGTGTCTTAATTCACGTCTTCTGAACAAACTGAAGCTGTTTAAGAAAATCTGTCAAGATTTGTAAGTATACCAGACAATCGATAAAAATACAGAAGACCTACACACCTGAAAAAGGTTTATGACTTCAATAAAAAGATACACTGCATTCCTTTGGGTCAGTACAGAACACAACGGCAGGAGCCATTCTTAAGCACCATTCTGCAGGTGCACTTCACAACGACTGCCTCACTTGGGAGTTATTCCACGATGAACAAGCTCTGGAGATAGGCTATTATTGCTCCCCATTTGTGAATCTGAGTTTAAACAGAAAATTTACAGATTGGGACTACTGAAAGAGATCTAATAACAGCTTAACTTCTTATCTGAAATTTGAGAGGCGCAATGGAAGTAAATATTAGCTAACAGTTATATTCCCCCTTGATTTTGTAACTTTAAAAAAAACACATCTCAAGTTGCAATTGCAGTTGAGCTACGCTTTGTGGTAATAAAGGTTGTGAGGTAGATATCTTTAAAGACTTACAATGCATCCCCCAAAGGTTTTAACATCCTAAATAAAGTAATGAGAGACATTAGTTATAGTACAGGATTACTTGGAAATAAACCAGTAATTACTGAATTACTGTCTGAGATGGATAACACAAGAAATTAACTGTACTGCTTTGTAAACTTTCCCCGGTATAAGCTGTTTTTAAAGTAGACAATTTCAAGCTCCCTTTCAGTTAATGAAGTGAACCCAATTACACGTGCAACTTTAAAAAAAAAAAACAAGTCCTTGCTATTTAGTTAGTACCTTTCAGAGACATCCTATTGCGATGTAATTACTACCATGACCAGACCAAGGGGAAAGAGAATGCCAAGATACATCCAGTCAAATCACCTTTCTGCTACTAAAAGAAAAACATTTTTGCTTTTATGCTTCAGTTCAGTATAAACAAGGGTGCCATGAATAGGGTGGTACTACAACTGTAACAGCACTCCTGAGGTTCTCTCATTTTACCACCTCAGTGTTACTCAGGGGAAGCCAGTGGAAACGCTACACAGTTGTTGATTAGCTCCCTCACGCTAATCCCTGCTGCAAAAGATGGAGCAATCAGAAGGATGTAAAATTTGCTTATAATTATTGGTGAAGAGCCGTTACCGAAACCATTCACATCTGCATACCCTTTATACTCGCACCTGAGAGACACATGGTTATCAAGTAGGGAAACTGCAATTGCACTTGTTTCAATTCAGTGAATTGTTACAGAATGAAGATTTGACTTACAAAGCAGATTAAAGTTGCTGCTAAATGTGAATGAGCAGGACAAAATTCATGCGCTTACACAGAGAGACTTAGTGACTTCTAGATATAAGAAACAGGACTGAGATCTTTGCCAGTTTGGAGTCCTCCTCCCAAGGCTCTGAACTACGTGCCTCATCCATAAGAATGGATAACAGCTGCCCATCTACCTCCAATCTCTTTTTTTCTTTTTAAGTTCCATTTTTATTTATTTCTCTAAATTCCACGTTGTTCACTCTTCTTTACAATCTCTTTTATAGTTGGCCTTAGTATACATGGTGTATCTATAGCTGCTTGTAGTGCTGTGCCTTGCAAGCAGGGAGCATGTACTTGTACCTAAACCTTTCACCAGTGTGACTCCTTTCTATACAAGGTTTTTGAGTATAGCTTCAGAAAATGCACGAACCACGTGGATTCTTACAGTTTAACCTTCCATACCCTGCACTATGCATGTTTTCTTACCTTATCTGAATTCCAGGTAGGAGATGACTGTAAACACTGGCTGTCTTTGTGCATGCAACCGAAAGAAACCTCCGAACCCCTTAAAAGGAGGGAGCTAAGTAGCTGGTTCCTAAGTATCTGGTCCCTAAGTATTCAGAAAGTGAAAAGAAGTATTATCTGATTTACTTGCATCCATTAGTTTTACAATGGTTGTCTCCTAGCTGGGTAATTGGGGAAAGGAAAAAAAGGGCAGGGGAAGGCAGGTGGGGGTAAGAGATCTGTCGAGATTTAAAGTAATATTCAGGCATTCAGTAGCAACCACCTGAAGCTCAACAGTAAATTTTTTTTTTCCTGTATTTCAGAATAGCCTTGAAACATCACCACGTAAAAAACTGACAGCCTCAAATCTGCCTCAACTACGTATTTGCAATAACTTTGCAGTGATTTAAGTGACTATATAGATTTTGTTAATAACAAAACATCAACTTTATTTCATCTATTTAATCTACATTTTTTCCTAACGCATTTAAAAGCCATGGGAATTGTATAGAAAGGTTGAAGGGAAAGTCCCTCTCTATTTGCACTGCTGAGGTAGAGTTCTGTGGCTAGCCACGTCTCACCTAGCAGAATTTTAGTACTTTGGATTCCAAACACTTGACAGTTTCACGTTACATTACTTTTCAGTTCTGGGGTATGCTTTAAGTCTCCCACCTCCTTCTTCAGGACATTAAGCAAAGTTCTAGAACTATCCAAAATCTTCATGTAAGCGGTTTCAGCTTCGTTAAGAATTTTACTAAGATCATTCCGTAAAGCTATCTTCTGGTCCAGGTTTTCACACACATGCTCCAATTGTTCATTCAGGGCTTGAATTTCATGCTGGAGCTTATTTTTTTCCTCTTCTGCTTGCTGGATTTGTTTGTTCAGCTCCTCTTTTTGCATACATAAGTCTTCAATGTATTTTACCAGCTCGTTATTGTAACCCTGAAGAATAGCTCCCGGCTGAGTCATCCTCCACTCCTGTGCCCGAGCTCTGCCACGGCTTCTTCTTGGCAACAGCCTTCTGCACCCTAACAAAGGGAAACAAGGAGAAAATAGAAAGTTCTGTAACAGTTAGTGTGTATAATGTGATGATAAGGCTGAGACAGGGTGAGGATACGCTGTTAAAGGTTTATACACTGGTTTTGAGGTGGGCCATGCTGTGTCCCTTGGTGGAATGGGGGCAAGACAAAAGGCAGAGAGGGCTGAGCAGGGGGGCTGAACAAGCACAGCCAGCAGCACCCACATGTTTTTAAGCAAAATAAGGGGAATAACGGGTCTCCCCTCGCCCACAGAGCCCAAATTTACCACAACCCACCCAATCTGACCCCCCCAGCCCCTCCCAGCCCCACCACCCCCCTCCCAACCACCCCTCCCGAGCCCCCACCGCCCCTCTCCCCACCCCCCTGAAGGGGGAAGCTGAAGCAGCGCAGCCCCCCAGGGACATCTTACAATCACCTCCTCCCCGCCGGCCGCCTCCTGGCCGCGGCCGCGCCGCGCACAAAATGGCTCCTGCCTATACATCAAGTCCCCGGGCGGAAGGGGAGGCGAGCCGGGACCTTCCCTTTCCTACCTCACAGCCGGAGCCGGTCCTTTATGGGCGCCCCATCGCTGCCCCCCGCCGCCTCTTGTGGTCCCCTCAGCGCCGGGCTCGCCCCCTCAGCGCCGCCCCGTCAACGGCCGCGCCGAGCGGGTTGGCGGAAACAGCCGAGCGCTTCCGAAGGGTGTGGGGGGGGTGGAAAATAACACGAGCCCTCGCTCCGGAAACGGCCGATGTTTTCCGAAGACAGGTAGCGCTCGGGAGAGGAGGGCGGGGGGAGGGAGCGGCGGAAAGAGCCGATGGTTGCCGAAGGGCGGGGAGCGGGGGGCGTGGGGCTGGGCGAAGGCAGCCGATGTTTGCCGAAGGCAGAGTCGCCCGAGAGCAAAGGGGACAGCGGGGACGGCGCGCGGCGGAAAGAGCCGAAAAGAGCCGACGTTGCCCGAGCGCGGCGGCGCCCGCGTTTCCCGGATGTAGTTGGAGGAGCGGCGGCGGCGGCGGCGGGCGGCGCAGCGGGGGGAGGAGGCGGCCGCGGCGGCTCCCACAGCGGCGGCCTCGGCGCTCCGGGGGCGTCTGAGCGGGCACGGGGCCGAGCTGCCGGCGTCTGGAGGAGGAGGAGGAGGAGGAGATGGGCCCGTGAGCGCTGCTCGCAGCCCAGCCCAGCCGCTCCCCCCCCCCCCCCCCGCCGTGCTCTGCCTGCCTGCCCCCGGTGAGGCGGAGCGCTGCCTCCCCCTCCTCCTCCTCCCCCCTCGGCGCCCGTGGCCCGGCCGCGGCCGTCGCCTGCTGGTGCCCTCACACTCACGCACACAGGCCGGGCATTGATGGTAATGTATGCGAGGAAACAGCAGAGACTCAGTGATGGGTAAATCCCTTCCTCCTCCTCCTCCTCCTCAGGCCCCCGGCCCCTCCGCCATGTTGTGGGCCCCCCCCCACCCCACCCCCCCCCTTTGCCCCGGGGCCGCCTCCTCCTAACGCCTCTCTGTTTTCTCTCTCTTTTCTCTCTCCGTTTCTCTCTCCAGCTGTCACGACCGCAGGGGGGACTCGCAGCCCTACCAGGTACCTGCAGCGCCGGCCGCTAGGCCCGGGAGGAGGAGCAGGGGAGGGGAAGGAGGGGAAGGGGGGGGGGGGGGAGCTACTCCAGCCCAGGCTTCGGCCGCCGCCGCAGGCCGCGCCGCCCCACGGCAGCCCGGAGGGGGGCCCGGAGGCCTGAGGGGGTGGTGAGGGGCCGGGGGGAGGCAGCCCGAGGAGGGGACGGGGCTGTGGAGCTGCTGCGAGGCCGCCGGGGCCGGGCCGAGGAGGAGAGGCCTAGTGCGGGCCGGGCCGGGCTCGGGCCTAGAGGCGGGGAGGGGCGGGAGAGCGGCTCGGGGTCGGCGGCGGAGGAGCGGAGCCCCCGGGGGGAGGTGAGTGGGGGCCTCCCAAAAACAAAAGGAGGCTTGTTCCACCCCCCCGCCCCCCCTTCTTTAGCCCTTTCTTCGCCCCAAAACTGCGGCTGTGGGTTGAAACCTGAGCAGGGCTCGATTGGAGACCCTGAGTAACTTGAAGGGGGGGGGTGTGTGAGGGTTAATTTCGACGGTTGCCAGCTGCTGGGCTCCTTCGCCGAACATCAGAGCCTTGAGCTGCTGGCAATAACCTGGATTTCCGTCAGGCAGGTGCTGTATTCCTCTGCCTTGGCTATGGGGAAAAAAAAATCGGTTCTCAGGGTGTGAATGTGGGGAATGCTGCGTGTGGTGATATCCCTCTCCTTAGGGCACATAATGGAAGTGTTTTATTACATTTCTGGGTATCTGTGCCACCGTGAAGAGCAATCTGACAGTCCAGGGCAGCTGTCAGTGACAGTTCATGTAAATGTAAACACTTGCCCCTCAGAAGCTCAAGCTGCAAAATCAAGCACGTCAGAGAGAGGCAGAACATGTCATTTTTGGTAAACGTTTTAAAGTTAATTCGTCAAGTTACATGTTCCCCAAATTATCAAGTTACACGCTCCCCAAACTCTAGATTTTTATTACATCTGTTACCAGGTTGCTAGTACTGAAATCTACCTCACAAAAGTTAAAGGTAGAGGTGAAACTGAGCACCCTTGATTACAGTCTGGAGGACATATTCAAAGTTTACACTGATTCAATGCAACTTTCTGTTTATTCTCTTAATATCAGCAGAACTTGTGCTTCTCCCAGAAGTGTCAGAAGTACTGCAGCCTATGTACTGCTGAAAGTATGCAGTCCATCACTGGAAAGATAAAGAAATTAGGTCCATCCTAACGGCAGTTGTTAACTTTGGGTCATGGTGGGAGCAAATGGTTTGAGTTCTAATTACAGAACTTGTTGCTTTAATGTAGGTAATTAAAATTAGAAAGGCTAATGTTGATTAATAAATGGGAAATGAAAAATTAATTACCTTTAAAAGTATTTTTGAAAGAGGTCTGAAATTTAGATCTGATGTTAATTTTTTTCTGTGACTTTCTGTCTAATGGCAATGCCTGCTCTCTCGCCATCTTCTGTTACAGGCTCTTAAGTACTCATCCAAGAGTCACCCCGGTGGTGGTGATCACCGTCATGACAAGATGCGAGACACCACAGATCCTTCACCACCAAATAAAATGTTGCGGCGCTCTGATAGCCCTGAAAACAAATACGGTGACAACACAGGGCACAGTAAAGCAAAAAGTGTGCATACTCACAGAGTTAGAGAGAGGGATGGTGGTGAGTTATCTTTAACCTTTATTTAAGCAATTACTAATCCTCATAAGTATCAAAATTGAGCAGTTACCACTCAGGTGAAGGGAACATTGCAGTAAATGGTATGCCTTGATGCTTGGAAAACTACAGAGAAACCAAAATGCACGTTTCTTTGGAAGCAGTCATTTTGGCAGTATAATACCTATTGATTTTCTTATTTTTACAGGTGTAGGAGTTCCTGTTTGGATCATAAAGCTTATATAAACTTTTCCTTTTTTAAATTAGCAAGTCTGACTTATTTTAGACATGGAGCAACATTCAATAACGTGAAATGGTATTCTAGATTATTTTTCACTAGCGTTGCTGTCTTAGAGACTATAACATTGCTGTTTTAACATAATTTTGTGTATTGTAACGCTCTACTATGGCGTTTATCCTCTGAAACACGTAACTACATAAAAAGGAAGAAAAGCTTCATATTTAGATGCTGTGTAGAATTCTTAACAATCTTAGAATGATAATCAAAGATAGTTCTTAGAATCCCTCTTGGCAGAAGCTTAGAATCAGTCAGCTCACCTGTGTTTTTACAGGGCATGATAGATAGTAATAACATGCACAGATATTTCTTAACTGATACTATTTTCTATCCCTGCCTCCTAGAAACAGGAAAGAATAGGATTTTCCTTTTAATAAAAGATGTAACAGCTATAGTTTAGAAAATTGTGCTTACTGACTGAATTTGGAAGCCTGTTCCCAGTTTTGTAAGTATTCTAACTTGATATGAAGAACAAATATAAAGTATTCCAGTAGAGAACTTGGAACAAAGAAGCATTGATTCAAAGTTCCATATAAAGTTAACAATCTGTGATGTACGGATATATTTATGCTGCAGGATTGTTACTTGTAATAGTTTAAGTAAAATGTCTGGAAGTCCCGTTTAGAATATACTAGTTCACTACCACAAGGATATTTATGGTATCCAAGTGTTCTTCCTAATTTTTCTCCTTTTTTGGATTAATACAGAGGCTCTGTAGACCATTGATAATGTGATACGGTTCTGTAGAAGAATTACAAAAACATACATCTTCTGTTAGTACGCTGGTTTTCATTATATTTGATCATACTTGGAGGCGTAGGAATCTCACAATCAAATGCATGTGTAAAACTGGTAGGCTGCTGTTCTGTGCTACTTTCCACGACACAAATCGGCCTTCTCTTTCCTGTTCACCTGTCTGAAGATATTCGTCCTACATACTCCTGTAATTCTGCTGAGTTTTGCTACAATCAGTAATTTTTTTGTTTCAGTGCAGCTACGTTTAGTGGAGTTACGCATATATGAAAACATCTGGAGGATGAGGCTCTATATGGGGAGCACATTTGCTTATTTGAGTACTGAAACTGTTTTTAAGGATAGGAAAGATATTCTGAAGTTCTCACTGAGTCTGGCTGGATTGAATAGCTGGTAAATGACCTGATGTGTGGGTGTTCACAGTAATGATGGAGGAAAATGAAATATTTGTAGTTCTGTAAGTGTAAGGAACACTTAGAAACTTACTGCCCCTTCTCCTTACTAAGGCTGCAAACACAATTAAAAAAAATCCTGTATTCTGATCTGAAAGTGCTTCTGTCTACATCGTATGTTAGTAGACTAGGAGAAGGAAGTAGTCTTAAACAGTTTGAGGGAAGTTAGTAATTCTGAAACATAAGCATCTGTAATGGAACGGCTAAGTGATTTGTGTGTGTGTGTGCTGTTAATAAGGTTAGTTTGGTGCCAGTTTAAGGGTTTCAGAACATAATCAAAACAACCAAAGTTGTGTTAAGCACAACGCGTTGTATATAGTAAACCAAAGTTGAGCAGGTATGGGCAGGAGGATGTTAACTTTGTCTTCCAGAGTAACTACATACAGGTTTGCACTTGTTGGTTCTTTTTTTCTGTCCCACTATGATTTACTGAATCTTTCTGTCAGTATGAATTGAAGGTAGGTGTTAGAATGTAGGTAAATGTGGACGTTTGCACGTTGTTAATATCCAAAAGACATCATCCAATAATTTACCATGCCCTCTGTCTGCTGAATTGCACTGAGGTACTGTTTGTTGTTGTAATATTCACACAGTTTTGCAGGTGCAGATGTACAAGGGAGAAAAAGGAAAAGTCTGTCTTTGTTTAAATGAGCAGGTAACAAATTTTTAAAAAGCTAAAAATTTTCTTCAAAGTCCTAGTGTGACTTTCTTACATCATCAGTGTAAAATAGGTTTGGTTGTGTTCTTCTTGTAGTTGCCCTGCGTTACTTTAAAATGAGGTGCTTGATTTGTAACTACTAAAAAGATATTATTGCCTTCCTGTTATCTAGCTGAACTTACCAAAACAAATCACATTGAAAAATCTCCAGTATTTATTTCCCCAAACTGCATTAAAGCCCCAAACAAACCATCTGTTTTTCTCTCATCCCTTAGAAAATAAAACAAAAATGTGGAGTGTTACTGCTGAACAGAAAGCTGAATTAACCGAACCTGCTCCCTTTCAAGTTAATCTTTGAGAAGTCATTCCTGTATAACCCTTACTAAGTTTTGCTGTGAAGTGATAAAAAAGATACACCAGTACAGCATGCTGATTGGTATTTCAGACTCATTTAGTCATGACTGGTTCACTTTTTTGTGGTAAATACAGAACTGGCTAAGTGTAATTTAAAGATTTGAGTGGACGCATATAAAATGTAAGAGCTATAATTAAATTGATTTCAAATGAATACCTCAGAAATGGTAGAACCTCCCACTGCAAACAGCTTTGGTGCCTGTGTAAAGGTATTTGTCATCATCCCTTATTTTTGTAGTATTTGTAGCAGCATCTTTTGTGTTCGTAGAACTGTATCCATGGTGAGAAATTTCGCCGCTTACAATTAAAACTTGGGTTGGGGTAGGCCCTCCATACTGATACAGTGCAAACAAAGCATTTTTCAGAGTTGCTTACAGCATGGTTTCTGTGGAAAGAGACTACGTACAGAGACGGGAGGTTCTCTGGAGAGGGACTTCGAAGTGTACCTTGTACTAATCCTAAAACTTGCAAGTTTTTGTCACATCCCTGCTTTCCAAAGAGAACTGGTAAGTCTAGCATGTAAAAGTGCTGGATTAACTTTGGTCTTGCCTTCAGGTCCCCGTGCATGGGGATATTGTCCCTGTGTGCAGGGGTTTGAAACATAATGAACAGCTCCCCCCTTCTCTGTATCTCTTATTTCTAGGTCAGCTGCTATAGGCAAGTGCGGAGTTTGAAGAGATTAGGAGTCCTGTGAGACCAACTCAAGTGTGAAGTTCCTTAACAGTAACAAATAGGGAATTACAGCTGGCATTGTTTACAGGGAATAGAAGTATGAAGGGCCTTGCAGAAGGGGAAGAGTGTTTCCATTAAAAAGAAAAGGGAAATACAAAGATTTTAGCATTCCCGTGCCCAAGGATGGTGGATGATACTTGTAGGCCTTTTCAAAGCTATAAAGGAAGTGATAATATCGGTGTAAAAGTACAGGAAAGAAAGCAAAGAGGTCAGATGTGTAGGGTAGCTTTGGGAATGCTGTGAGGGGGAAGGGTGTGTGTATGTGTGTGTGTATACACATTATTTAGGAGTAAGAATTGCAAGATGTGGCCTTCACGTTGTTGTTTTGTTTTGTTTTGTTTTCCGTCTGAAGTTTCTTCCTACTGAAATATATGTGCCAGAAAGACCAACTAATGATAGAAAAGATACTTAGCAAAACTTCTTGGGGGGGGGGTAGGGGGGAAAAGAGTGCAGTTAAACCAAATATACTCAGTTGTTTATTATAGTGAAGAAAATGCTGAGTATTTTGTTGCGTTTATATTTGAGACGTTGGAAATGTATGTTTACTTCATGTTATGATCATAATAAATTGTTTAACATCAATGGAGAACATTAGTATGCACAGCATGATTTTTTTTAGCTGAATTGTATGCTGTGTATGCTATTTTCATAAAATTTCATTGTAACTTGTGATACTGAAGTTCCAAAATACCACTGAACTTTAGTGAATATTTCTTTTGCATGCTTTTTTTAATTGTCAAGAGCACTCTCAGTAACAACTCCCTCTGCTCTGTGATACAGTCCTAACATTCAAAATGCTACAGCTAGCAGGGCCTGAATGGAATATTTTATGAGTCCCTAGTTTTAAGGAATTGCTGCTGGGAGCTTCTGTCATGAATTGTTTTCGTGCTTTGTTTCCAGTGGTTCCTGAAGGAGTTCAGAATGCTTGTTGCAAAAGGAACACGGAACAGCTGGAAGCAGGAAGCTCAGCTTTCCTTTCCTGTGTGAGCAACGCTCACAGGAGAGGAGGACAAGAAGCTGGCTTTTGAAAAATAAACTATAAATAATAAATAAATGGATAAATTAGCACGATCGTTGACCACCAGTCAGAAATGAACAGGGCATTAGGGCAGGTGCAAGAGTCAAGTGCTACCTGTGCAGCACTTGCTGCAGAGAGGAAATTACAGGACTGCTGGAAGGAGGGAAGTCTGAGAAGAGTGAATCATAGTGGAGGGTTGAGTCACTGTTAACTGCTGTTGAAGTTATTATTCATTACTATGAAAACAGTTCTCTCACAGTAACCGTGAGATAGCTGGGATGAGAGAAGTCTGTGATCCAAATGAGCATGGATCATCCCTGAAACATGCTTTGAAAGCTGCATCCCACCCCAACATAAAAGTGTTTTTTAAAATAAATAACAAAATAAAAAGAAACTCTGCTACTTACTGCTAGTAGTTTGGATGGCTCTGATGGAGGTGGGATTTTTTTCCCTTTTATTATTATTATTTTTAATTAAAATATTTGTTTCCAGAACCCGTTAGTACTTCAGCTTTTCTGTGAATTATAGACAAATGCACACACACAAAGGACAGAAAAAGTCGATTTCTGTGGCTTTCTAGTTTTGGATAAAAGCTTGCTTTCTTCTTTCACTAATATTAGTACCTTCAATTGGTTGCACTTAATTTTAAGAGTTTGTTTCAAAACTTGGAAATTGTAGATAGAGGATAACTTCACTCTGTATGTTTGGCAACATTTCTGATTTTTTTTTCTGTATTTTTTGCTGGATTTGCTGGGTTTTGTTTTTTTTTTTTTCCTTCTTCTGTGAGAATCTCTAATAGAAAAATGGAAAGTGTGATAATGGAGTCACAGTGAGTGATATAACTTCTGTATGCACTTCCTTTAGTTTTGAAGTGCAAAATGTCAATGACAAATTGCTTTTAGTTTTTAATATGTATCATTGATGCATAAAAAGTGTTCCTTTGTGTTGAGTTTACTTACGGTCCTGCTTTCTGAAGGTATGCTCCTAGCCTTAGCCTGTATATTCCACTTCTGCAAACTGTTGCCTGGGCTTTTGAACTTGTACTTTTGGCTTGCTTTTCTGAAAATGAGAAGCAGCAACGAAAACTGGTAGTTTCTGATGAGTTGCCTGCTGCCAGGCAGTAGTAAAGATAGCAATTTACAAATTATGTTTGTTTTTTCTTTAATTTTTTTTTTCTGGAATCGCTCTGTACTGTGCAATGGCCCCTGCTTAAAGTTAGTTCCTGAACTGCTGGTTGTGACAGTGGTGTTTTCTGTGAGAGGAAATAATGTTTATTCACAATTTACGTTTGTTTTTCATGCTCTTTTAGCTAATCCATACAGACTATCAAGTAAGCCAAGTATCATTAAATTATGCAGAACTTGCAGGGAAAGGCCTGTCTGGTTTGGCTGAAAGAAGAGGTGCTTTTCATTGCAGTGTCGTTTGCCCTCTGCAAGGTGTCTTCTAGTTCAACGCGCTGTAATAACTTTCTGGTGGAAAACAGTAGTTTAATGGCACCAAACTTGCAGTGTGAATTACGTTTAAGCTTCATACAGGCACTTCCTAGGAATATCTTTACTCTGGGTGTACAAAGGAATTGTTCTTTACGTAAGTTCTTCAGTAAGGTCAAAAAAAAACGTTCTGGCATTGAAAAACAGTTCTTGACAGTGATGCTGTTAGGCCCTTGCATTGCCAATACATGGTTGTAAAGCAAAAATGAATTTCTGGACTTTAACATCTGAAGAGAGAAGCATTTATACATGTTGAGCAAGACTGATCTCCTGTTAGTGTGTTCTCTTGAATTCTGAAGGGTCCCAGAACATTGTTGTATTTCACCGCAGGTGTTTCTGCTGTAACTTCAGCATTCGATGGTTCTGTTTCTGTTCTTCAAGGACTTGAAAAGATTTCTTAGCTTTTCACAATAAAACTACCCTAGAAAAAGTGCTTAAGTTCACTACCTCACTAGCTGTTCCTTTATCCCAATATTATATTAGACAGCGTTCATAAAAGAGCACTGTTTATCTACTACCAGGCTTATTCTCCTTATTTGTTTCGCACAAGTTTCATTTTTTTTTTCTTTTAGTGAAGTAGTCTTTTTTTTTTTTTTTTTTCCCCTTGGAAAGACTAGCCTAATGATGCAGGGGTTTTTGGAATAAACCTGTATTCCTTTGGTGGTACTAAAAATACTAACCAATAATAATTGTGGCTTAACAGATTTTTGCTGAACGTTGTATTTCTGTCTGCAGTTCTATGCACAGGGAAGAATATTAGAATTTTACCACATGCCAGTTACCAATTTTATTTAAATTTTTGTCCAAGTGTTGCTTTGTGGAACAATACTTTAAAATTCATTCATCTGTAGTGATTGACAAATTTATGGTAATATATAAGGGACAAAATTTTGTCAATTTCTGAGGTGTGAGCTTGTAAAAAATAGTTGATCCTGTAAATTTTAACAGCGTTTTAAATTATTCCAAATACATCTCTTGACCCTGACATTCACTTCAAATATTTTCCTGCTGCAGATAGTTTTTCTCAGGCCTTCAATGAAAACAAAAATAAAACCATTGAATGTTGATTTTCAGTTCAGCTCTTCAGAAAATTTGGCTATCAGCAAAACAGCCTGGAGTTGTCCCGCATAGCTCGGAGAAATACGAGTGTCTCGTGAGAAATTCTGTTGAGGGAGGAGAATATTCTGCAAATCAGAGTTTGGTGGATGAATACTGGCAGACTCCCATCATCTTGCCACAGGTTAATAGGTCTGAAAGAAGGAGATGCTTGTGTATCCAGCCTTTTTCTCTTGGACAGCACTTGATTCTTCTCAGTGCTTTCAAGCTTGTGAGGTCGAGATGCATGTTTTAAGACAAATTATACTTGGTTCTGACTAGAAACTGATGAAAAGGAGCACTACTTGGAGCACTACTCAAAAATAACATTCAGTTGGACATTCTGACTTCCAAGTTATTGGAAAGGGAGATGCATTTTTGAGTGGATGACTGACAAGAGACCTCATTATTCACTTTCTCTTTATGAGAACTCTGCTAAATGTTTGTGGCCTTGACTTGTGACTCTATGTATGCAGCAGCATTACGGTGTGTTTGAAGGGAATGGAAAACAAGATACCTAAATGCCTTTCTTGATTAGACCCCATGCTACTTTGGAATAATTTGCTTCTTGCTGTGCCTGTTACAACGAGAATCGTTGAAAGGGAGTAGTATGTCAAAGTTTGATGCTGTAATTTTTCTGTTTTGCTTTTAAGACACACCTAATTTTGTTTCTACAACAGTGATACGATAAAATAATTTCCTGCTTTTGTCATCACTCAAAAAAGGCATGTAATGCAGTATTGATCCAAGTAGCAAAGGCAAGGTGCTCAAAAATGAACTAGATTCTTCTGTGAGGAAGAAATCTTAGGATTCTTCACAATTTGTCAATAATTTGTCACTGAATGACAAATAATAAAAACTTTTAATTGTACAGAGCTGGCAAAGCTATGTAAAAGTGCAAATGCTAACTTCTCTGCAGGTAAAAAGTGGTCTGCTGTGTGAAATGTTACAGGAAGGAGTGGAAGTATTAAGAGAAGGAAGATGACTGCAGATAGCGATGACTTTTAAAACAGATGTGAAACTCCTGACGCAATTAAGAGCATAAATACTGAGTGCAGTGTTAGCCAGAAAGGCTTTATAATCAGAGGATATCAAGTAGGACCTGAGAGAGGTTACCTCTTAAAGCTAATGGGACAGCTATTGGAATACAGTCTCTGCTTTGATTTTCACAGTTTAGGAAGGATGCAAACACGGAGATTTTCAGAGAAGAGGCAAAAAAAAAAAAGAGGCTGTAACTGATACTTGGGCCTTAGAAGAGACTTGATGAACTCTTGGTTTAGTTGCAATGGAAGCATTAAGGGTTTAATTCAGTTAATAACTACAGTGAAAAGAAATGGCATACTTTAATATTCATTCATATTAAAGAACTGTAATGAGTTCTTCAGCAAACAAAGGTGCAGCAAGATCCAGTTAGCTTAACTGAAGTATTCAGAAAATAGAAATTAGGCACAATTTTTGCTGTTGTCAGTAACAATTGGGGAAGCTTAGTGTGACAACTTCTGCAGAGCTAGATGTTTTCAAACAGAATTACTTAAAGACAGTTCTCAGAGGCATCTTCAGTGCAGAAAGTTGAACTAGCTGTTCAGAGATCCACTGGCAGATAAAACAATAACGTGAATATTTGTTATTCAAATGATCTAGATTAGTGGCCTCTTCAAAATGGAACAGATTAGAAATTGTGAGTTAACTTTGTAAGTAAGACTCCTGTGATAACTTTTTTTTTTTCCTTAGTGGTTGAACTTAGCTCATGGCACATGGAGGTTATCACAGAATAGAATCACAGAGTCATATAGGTTGGAAAAGACCTCTTAAGATCATCAAGTCCAAGAGTTACAAACCTGTGAACATAGTTCGTATTGAACTGTAGGATTTTTGGTCATTGAGAGTATGTTCTTCTGAGTGCTGTTTTGAGGTCAAGTGAAACTATGACAGATCTACTGGCAGCATATATGCTTTGATTTGCTTGACTGGTTGTTATATTTGCCAGATTGGCTTTTAGTATGAGTTGGCCGTAACTACAGAGCTTCATCTATTTGGACAGTATCTGAGTATCATGAAATTGCTTTAGTGTTTCAGGTTTGCAGAATTTGCATATGCCAAAACAAATGTAAAGTTCTTGAGTTTCTTGTTTTCTTTGCCAGGACTTGTTACAGAAAGGTTGACATGCTTGCCTGGG
This sequence comes from Aythya marila, assembly GCF_965140915.1. Lineage (NCBI taxonomy): Eukaryota > Metazoa > Chordata > Aves > Anseriformes > Anatidae > Aythya > Aythya marila. Next base: position 16,912,325 of record NC_139043.1, on the reverse strand, counting down.
TGGCTTTTTACAGAATTATTTATAAGGCCCTTCTACTTCCCCTCCCCCCAGCATGCATATACATTATTTCAAAATTAAATTCACTGATTTGAAAGAGAGTAATTGATACGCTCTGTAGGTAAAGATTTCTGTTTTGATTAGAGAAGCGTTGTATTCATTAAACTTGTCAATTGTAGATCATGTTTTTGTGGAATAATGTGAATTTAGGGAATAATTTGACTTAAATAATCCTTCAAGCTGGTTTTAGGTTTATCAAACTGTTGTTTTTTTTCCTGATGTTTCCAATCTCATTTTCTTGTTCGTTCCAGTTAATTTTGGTTTAAGTATACTGAAAATTAAAATGTAGAATCTTTTTTTTTTCTGAATTGTGATACAGATGTTTTCACTCAATAGAAAGGATTAGTGTGTCTTGCAGAATTCCTTGAGGAGGCATGGTATAAACTGAAAGAACTTGTAACTCATAAGAACTTGTGAAATCTTTGCTTTAAATGAAATTTCCTTTTCTTATGTATAAGACGATGAAGTCAAGATACATGATCAATTATCCAAATGAAATTGCTGTCAGTTTTTCTCCTCTCCATGCCAGATATGCTGGCTTATCTATTTGGATACTTTTCTTGTAATTCATTGTGACTCTAAAGGAAGCAGGCAAAGTAGTTGGACACAGGAGGGTGACAGCTTGATAGTGACATGTGGCTCCTTGCTATCTATGTTTCTGATTCCCTTCCTCAACTTCAGCTTTGACTGAATGTGAGAAATGGATCTGGGTGTAGAGACTGAGATAGCTACAGGATGAGACGAGAAGCAGGATCAACTAGGTTACTTCTGTTTACATTAAGATCAAATCCGTTTTATTTAAGTATTAAATAAGGCAATATTGAATGGAAACTGCTCACACATCATTTTGTACAGTAATTTCACGAACATTTAAAATAATAAAAGCCTGTGCTTAAGATAGTAAAGCTTCTTATTGAAGAAAAAAAAAAATTAAATCTTCTGTAAAATTACATTTTCCTCTTTTTTGAAGCTATTTGTGATATTTCTTTAAAAACATGCAAAAAAAGTGTGTTATACAGCAGTACAAAGTGACAGTATTTTGATCTGAGGCACATGTGTTTTGCGGCTCAGGAAGTTCTTGCAGTACAATCTGTGTAGGTGTTCTTGTGAGTCCAATTCATGTGATAAAGTGAAATTCCTTCTTAATGTTTTCCTAACTTCAGAGAGTTGGGAGAGCTACCTGAAGTGTAAATAAAAATAGCTCTTCTGTGTCTCCTCATGGGCAGGCGACTAAAACCCAAAATGCTGCCATGTTTAGGAGTAGAAGAATACAGATTCATCTCTCTCCATGTGTGTAGAGTTGAGTTAATAGAAGTGCCTATGTGGTGGATCCTGAACAGACAACGACATGGAATCATTTTGATAAATTAGGAGGAAGGAGGTGTGTTTAGCTGGGATGTGTTTGTATGTGCATTTAAATCCCCAGTATGAGCAATTTGCTTTTATTTTAAAGCCAAAAAGTTTGGCCATTACTGGGGTAAAGTAACATCTTTAATTTGCTGTTTTCTCGTGAAGAGCTGTGCACTCAGAACTGGTGCTGTCATTACCCCGTGCAGTTGTTCTGTCAGAGAAGCTGCCGACCGCAGAAAAGCTTGTGAGAAGGGAAGCTGTGAACATGCTGACTAATTTTGGCCTAAGCAAAAGGCAGTGAGATAATAAATACGTGGAAATTTAAAAAAAAAAATCTTAAAAAATATAAACCATTTCTGGTCTGTTTTTAGTGATGTGAGAGCTTTACATTTTTTCCTGTAACTGTACCAAAGGATTTGAGGTTTCAGTGATTCTGCTCTTGCCACTAGTTATCTTACATTGGCTTATTGCAGGATTCTGAGGATCAGCCTTTTTGTTAAAGGAAAAAAATCATCATTTGAAAAAAGAACCATAGTAATAGGTATGTTAGCATTAGATTTTACTGGTTTCAAACTAAGTAAATATGTTAAATTGCCTTTTTTGGAGCTTTACCACAAAAAAAAAAAAATCTCAATCTAGTTAAGCCTTCCAATAAAAAAAAAAAAAAAAATCTCCCCCACGCACTGCTTTTTCAAACCTGTTACATCTGTTACTAGAAGTAAGTTTCATTATCCCTGGAAAGATGTTTTTTTCTTAAAACTTGTTTCTGTGGAAGAGAATATTACTGTAGAAATCTGATCTGTTGCAGAAAATGTAGGGCATGGCAGTCTTCTGAAACATTTTTAAGCAGCAGTATTTACAGCTCTGTCCCAGTTACACAGATTAGTTGCTTTCCCTTGGTTTCCTGTATTTCTTAAATATCCTGCTGTTTTATGTCCTCCAAAAGCGACAGTCTTCTTCAACACTTCTCTGGGTGCGTTTGTTACTGAGCTTGTCAGAGTAGCTGAGCTGTAAATTATTCATACCTATCGGTAACAAAAACAGGGAAGGAAATCTATGATCTGCCCTACTGTTGCGTTTCAAACATACCTGTTCACCTGAGAATGTAGGGGCAAAAACGTCTTGTGTTTTGTTTGTTTTTTTAAGGCAAATAATTATTGTCCAAAGCCCCATCCAGCCTGGCCTTGAACACCTCCACGATGGGACAGCCTGGGCCAGGGCCTCACCACCTTCTGAGTAGAGAATTTCCTCCTAACCTCTAATCTAAATCTCCCCTCTTTTAGTTTAAAACCATTCCCTTTTGTCCTGTGACTGTCTGCCCACGTAAAAAGTTGCTCTCTCTCTTTCCTAGTAGCCCTCTTTAAGTACTGAAAGGCCGTGATGAGGTCTCCCTGGAGCCTTCTTTTCTCCAGCCTGAACAGCCCCAGCTCTCCGGCTGTGGCCAACCAGCCAATTCCTTATTCACTGAATATTCTACCATTCAAATCCATTTCTTCTGAAGTTGTTGAGTTCCTCAGCCCTCCCAGTGTCTGTTGTTAGCATTTCTCCCTTCTCATTTATTGGAGGAGGAATGCTCTCCTTGGCCTTCCTTTCCTGAGCAGTGGACCTCTAGAATCCTTTCTTATTACTCTTTGCAGCCCTTGCCAAGTTCAGTTCCACCTCTGCTTTGGCTTTCCTGGTCCCGTCCCTACATATCTGAATGGCATCCCTGTACTCTTCCCAGGTCACGTCCCTGCTTCCCCTACCTGTGCATTTCCTTCTTGCACCTCAGTTTGACATGTAGGTCCTTGCTTAGCCGTGCTGTTTTCCTGCCTTGCCTTCTTGATTTCTTACACAGGGGGATGAAGAGATGTTGTGCTGTAAGAAAAGCGTCCTTAAAGATTTGCAGGCTCTGATTCTGTCCCTAAGGACAGTTTCCTAGGGGATCCCATCCACTAATTCTTCAAGGAGCTGCGGGTTTGTTCTTCTGAAGTTCAGGGTCCTGGCTTTGCTCTTTGCCATGTAACGCACGTTTATGTGTAGGTTCCTCTATACAAATTAGGTAATGCACTTAAACACAGGAGGAACAAATGAGGTAATTTCATGTAATTACATTCTTCTGGCTGATGGTGATTTCATGTCAGCTGTCACCCTTGACATCAGCGGGCATTCACGCACCTCCTGCTTAAGTGCTTTGCTTATTCAGACACCTGCAGCTGACAGGTTAACGCAGACTTAATTTTCAAATCTTCTCACTTCTTCTGAAAGAATACTATATTTACCTGATGTAATATGGGGAATAATACGATCATTTTCCAACTCAAGTGATGTCAAGTTCACCTTTCTTACTGGCAAAACGCTGTCTGTGCTAATGATTGCAATCTCTCTCCACTCATTTGAGAGTGTTTACTTAGCTAGGGAAATAAATGAGACACTTCAGCAACCAGGGAATCGTAAAATGTATTTTCAGTGTGTAAACTTCAGCTTTTGTGGAGAGTAAGGATTTCCTGGGATTTCTTCTAGTAAGGAAATTCCAGGAAAGATCAGTTGAATTTTTCTATATATTTTTAAGAATTATTAATTTGGAGGAGGGAATAATTGTCATCTAGTGTGCTTTCCATGTTGGAGAATTGTATTGCACAGCACCTTCGTTAAGCTATGCTGAACGTTGAGCCTGACACTGGCTGGGAATCCATGATGTTAGAAGCCCAGTGCTTTTATTTGTATGTGTAATATCTACATGCATGTGTATACATAAAAATAATCTCTTTAGGTGTATCCTTGCTATAATTGAGTGTTTTTCTGTAACTGTACTGCATGCATACGAAAAAGATCTACTGTAGTATATATTCAACTAGATTTTATGTTGAATGGCACAAGGAGATCCATTTCTGTGTAGTTGCTATTTCTGTGTGCTTGCACTTCTTTGGAGGCAACTTTCTTCATGCGTTTTTAGTCTCAAGAGAGTACTCTGACCACTTAAATGGTCTGGTCATCTCTGAAATTAACATCTGAAGTTTGATACAAAGAAGAATGTAAGTCTTGCAAGAGGCATGTGACCAGAATCTGTGTGCGCCTGTGGGGATGGATAATGCAGTTTTATGATAAGGTAAAATAAAATAAGTCTATATTCTTGCTGATTTTTATAAAAGTTAACTGTCTCTGCTTTTTTCTTTGAGCAGAATGTTAGCAACACGATAAACAGCAGAAATGAAGGTGAACAAATGCTTCTGTTGTTTTTTTTTTTAAGAAACGTTTTCATTAATGACTGTTGCTTAAACTTTAAAGAAAGTTCCCTTTAGGCAAATTGTGACATGGAATGTGCATTTTTTTTTAAAGAAGTTAAGCATGGAAATGTCACCAGTAGTTCACTACACGATCTTCGATCTTTTTTTCTGAGTGAAGGTGTTTTATAGCTTTAACAAGATAACAATGAGCTCGGTATTGAGGCAAGGTTGTTAGTTCCACACAGTATTGATCAAACAGAATTTTTGCCTTTGTGTATTGAGGGTTTAAATACAAAAAAAAATGTGCACTAGCTTCCTTTAAATGCGTTTTTTTTTTTTTTTTCCCCTCTCTTCGCTGTTTTGATCTCTCTTGCTGGTGTTGAATGAATACCGTTGCCTGGCACAGGGAAGCCCATGGTGGAGGTGCTGTTGGATTTCTATCACCAAACTTTATCTCTTTGTGCTGTATTACAGCATTGTCGTGGCAGGGCTGTTCACTAGGGTTTTGTGGCAAGGCCTCAGAAGGGGGAAATTCAGCCTATTGCCCTTACGCTGTGCAGATCCACTTGGAGTTGAGATAACACCATTTTAAGTTTGTGGTAAGAGTTCTGGCTATCAATTTGACTCTCTTGTTTTGCATGTCATAATTGAACCCCGAAATAACAAAAAGGCATTTGCTCGAGGACAAAAAAAGTCTCTTCCTCACTTTCTTGTTCTGTATCAGAGAGATGAGTGTTTTCTGAGCTATAGTCAAGAACTAAAGCATGGTTTTGCTTTACTCTCAACTACATCTAATTACTTCTTAGGGTAATGTTCCACTCTAATGCAGGGGGGATAATGTTAGCAAGTGGTGCAAGACTAAAAAGACCTATAGTCTTTTATATAGTGGGGAGGTTGGTGCTTTGTGTTTTTTTTTCTATTTTTTTAGAGGGTCAGGAATATGACTGTGAGTTGCTGAAGTTCACAGTACCTTTTCACACTTCCCATGGGTAAAATTGTTTAAGCTGTTTTTTCAAGCAGATTGATCTCAAGTAAGATCATAGAATCGTAGAGTGTCCTGAGTTGGAAGGGGACCCACAAGGATCACGGAGTCCAACTCCTATAGGAGTTAGGCAGCTTAGGTATGCTGGGACAGGCATTTTGGGCATGCTAAGCAGTGTTGAGGATGTTGCTAGCAATGTGCTCTATTAGCTGCCCTAATCCAAGGGGAGGAAATAGCAAATGGAAATACGAGGAATTTGGTGTCCACTTACAGTTCTTAATTTCCTTTAAACTCGACGTGTACTTTTCGATTTGTCTAAATGGGTCTGCTTTAGAATCTATATAGTCTTTCTAAGGTGTTCTAACTTTTCCTGGTAAGAAGCTGACTGTCTGCTGCTTTATTTTAGGAGAAACAGGAAATTCATTCAAATAATACTGCTTACTGATCCTCAGAAATGAAATAATACCGATGTAAATTTTTACAGGTGATTTTAAAATCTTCAATCTTTTTTGCCTGTTTTTATTTTGATAGTTGAGATATCAAGAAAGCTGCCAATATGTGTTTTCTGTTTAAAAAAAAAAAATAATAAAATGGTAGGGATTTGTGAGCGGAAGGAGACTTCTGTGGTAGCTTCACATACTATGTTAGAAGTGTTTTACATTTATGTACCTGTGTTTATGTAGACTTACCTACATTACAGTGATGAATTCAGTTGTGATCTAGGGGGATCACAATCTTAGCCAAGGAAGCACCACCTGTGGAAATACGGTATATTTATATATATATATTTATTTTTAATTTATTTTAAGAGGGTAAACCTTTATGCAAAGCACTTGGAATTTTTGAGTTGGTAGAAAGTCATTTTGTGTAGCTTGGTTGAAGTTTCTGTTGTCTAACCAACTCCTTATCTTGAGTTAACATATATATTAACTCAGATAAAGAGAAAAATCTTTGAAATGTGTAACCTACTTGGGAGGAGACTTGGATCTGTTGTTTGCAGTACTCAGCGTAGTGATGTAAAGGTGCGTAAAAAAATCACCTTTGGAAAATGGAAATGATACACATTTGTCTTTGCCAGCTACTCTCTTTCCCTGCTTATTCATGCATCTTATTTCTGTTTCTTTGCTCTGAACTATGAATTCCTGGATAGCCTCGTAATTGTTGTGAAAGGACCCATGGAAGGCAACCTGCACTTGTTTATCCTCTTGTTCTCCATGCCAAGGTAGAGAGGGAGTTCCCTGATTTTTGGTAAAACACCTGAATAAAACTGTTCTGCGTGTGAACCGAGGTGTAATTCAAGAGATAAAAATAGGAAGAGAACAACAACAAAAAAAGCAATAGTGAGATGGCTTGGCTGCCAACTTGTTTGTAGTTGTAGTAGTGCTCCAAATCTTACTCTTTCAGGTACCTGTTTGTATTTTTTCTGGAGTGCAGTGGAAACCTGTTTTTCATCCCCTAGCCTTTTTACAAGGAATGCCTTGGGACATGAAATGTTTCAGCAGCTCACTAGATTCAGTGAACTTTGTTCATTGAACCTGATAGTTTTCAGCAGTGTGTGCAAGTTGAAAAATGATTTCTCACTGTTAACTGGGGATGGGCAGGGGGTTAAGGGAAGGAAGAAAACAGCCCCAAAAATCTTTAATTATTTTGCTGTAGCTATAGCAAGGAAGAAAACGGGTTAGAAGGGGATGATTGGACAAAAATAGGTTTATATCTCTTCTGCCAGTGATATAGTGATATACAGCACCTGAGCTGTTAGGTCCATTCAGACCAAAGTGCAGCAGCTCTAGGAAAACAGCCTGCCTGCTAGCTGCTGGAGTAGTAAATCCCTCAATATTGATATGTGAGAGCTCAGGGTGAATTTAATTTGAGCCATTTTATTATTGCCTTTGCTTTTGTTTTTGATGGGCAGATAACTGCTGTTCTTTCTAGAGGGGTTTGTACTGTTTGGCTCAAAATTAAACTGCACTTTCTGAAATAAAATTGGACGTACCTAATTAAAATAGAGATGTAAACAGAAGATAGCAAACTTGTGTTCTGTAATGTGTAAGAGAAAAATAGAAGCTAATATTTCATTTTAATGATAAGTAGTATCTTGGAGTTCCTTGGCTATTTTATTAGTTAAACAGTGCAAGTCCTTGGCTTTCACTGGTTTATTGCTCCTGCCTTTTCCTTCTGGAGGTGTTCCTTAGCATTTTAGAAAGACAGACCTACTTTTATGTTGTTTTTCTGAAGTAAACATATGCATGTAGTATCCTTTTCATCCCTTATTAGTAACGTGTCCCCCTCCATGTTGTGTATGACTGTTACACTAAGGTCTTGGACTGATTTCCACAGAAGCTTCTGCAAATGCTAACTTGGAGAAAAAGATGAAAAATTCTTTCCAAAGGGAGGATTGTCCTGAAAACCAGCTGTTAGAGAACAGCAGAGGCTTCTCTGTTCCAGATAAGGGACAGGGCATGAGAGGAGGAAGGGCAGGAGAGGAAGTGAGGCTCTGTAAGTTATTTTGCTCACAGTGTAAAACATTTGCTTCTGGGGGCATAACAAGTATTTAATCGGGTAGTAGAGAGATCAGGCTAGTGTTTTCTTTCTTTGGCAGAGCACTCTGCATTCAACTTAGTATGTTATGAATTTCTGGAAAATGTTACTGCACAGTCGGTATATTCTCTGAGGCCATTGCTCTGCTAGAAAAATGCAATTTTTTATGATTTTAGTTGCCTATGGAAGACAGCCATATTTTATTTCAATACAGCAGGCCACATAAAAAAGTACTGAAGAAAATCATGTTTTGTCTTCTTATTTTTACATGTGGCAAATAAAAATGACTGTGATAAGCTGTTCAGTTAGTGCTGAGACTTGGGTATTGTGTTCCCATTAAGTTATTTTATTCCCTCCCCTATGCAGAACTGTAGAAGGTGTTCTGCACAAACATTTTCATGGAATTAACGTTAGCTGAAATACACTTCAGACGTCTTAATTTAAGCACACCAAGGCTGTATCATTTTAACTCTTTAAACAAGTCTTAATTAGTTATCTCCATAAAGTGTCACTACCATAAACTATCGTGCTGTTAAACTTTCTGTTAACAAACAATGTCCGTGCTGTTGAGAAGGGTCACATTCTAGCAGTGTCTCCGGTTGAATAAATTGGATTGTGTGTTAGCCAAGAGATGGAAAGGGGAGTCACAGAACACTATCTGTGGAGTATAAATAAGTTGAATAAACTTCCTTGCTTTTCTGCTGCCCAGTGCTTCTTTCTGTATGCCTGGTTTCTGAGCACAGAAGACTATCCTAAAATCCTTCATAAATCCCTTTTGACGCTGGTGGGAGTGAAGGGGAAGGACAGGCTTTGAGTTACAGCACTGATTATTGCTGGGGGGTGTTTTTTGTGCTCTCTGCCTGGCTGGTGGGCATTTGTAAACTTTGTATTATCTGCACTGGGACTTTTTATTATGGACAAAAGTGAGGATATTGACAAGGTATATATATCTAACAACAACAAAAAAGGGATCATAAGTGCTCTGTGTGTAGATTAGTGTAAAATTAACTAACATACAGTACAGTATTGTTCAATGGTACACTGCTGCAACCACCATAAACTTACTCTTTGTGCTTGGCCAAAATCTTGGATATCAGGGGAGGTGTGTGATCGTATTTACTGCCTAATTTCTCAGTGTTAGTTTTGTGGAAAGGATGTAAACCAGCATTTTCCTATCGTTTGCTGGTGTGAATTATAGATTATCTTTTGAAGATAACTTTAATGTGTCTCAGTGTTCTGATACTGCTGTTTCAGTTGGAGGTTTGTTGATACTGCATGATATGAGACAGAAGTCGTTTTAATTAGGCTGCGACACCTGGATGCCAGAGGAAAGTGTTGACTGCATGGCGGTATGTTTGAGTCTTTTAATCAGGCAGTGAGCAAATTGGTTTAAGGTGGTTACAAATTGATGCTGTAGTTGCTAGTAGAGGTTTGGGAAAGTGTTTCAGCTTGTTAATGAAAGATGGGAAGGAGGGAAAGAAATTAGGTGCTTTATTACTATCTAATGCTTACCTAACTCAGAATTTCAACTTTTCTTAAATGTAAGAACTACTGAAAAAGTTGACTATACTGCAGGATGAGGTATTTTCTTCACCCTATGTTATGTCTGTTTCCAAGTCCATCATAGTGTTGAAGCCTCATTGTGGATCAAAATGTCATTGATTCAGCAGTTTGGATCAGGAGAGTACTTTAAAAAAAAAAAAAAAAAAGTGAAAGTGAGACTTGGCATGGCAGAACCTCCAATGTGTAGTAGGCATAAAGTCACAGCCGGTTTTTTGAATTGGTTCCCAGAACCACGCTTTTTGTACTTCCTGCTGATTTTCATGCATGAGTGAGGAGGATTTTTTTTTTTGTTGTTGTTTGAAAGACTTGAAGATAATTATGATAATTTAACCTTAACCTGTCCTATGACCTGTTCATAACGAGCGATAGTGTTAGTGACGGCTTGCTGTCACCGTTGCACCGCTGCAGTTCTGTACAGCCCTAGTGCTGTGCCATTTTTGGCAACCTGCAGTTAGAAATAGCTCTCCCCAGACTTAATCCTTCCCAAAAAATGATTGAGCTGAGCAAAGTCACGGTGACGGTGCTGTGGACATTTCCATAGGGAGTTCTGGAATTGCTACATCCTAACATAAGCTAATATGTATTTTAAAAACCAGAAGACTTTATCCTTCTAAGAAAGTTAGAGCCTTGCTAGCTTTAACTAGGAGGTTCCAACTGTTGGGAAGAAATAATAGGAAGTGCTATGAGGGAACACCTCCAGGGACAGTGAGCACTGCCTGCCTTACCAGGCCTGTTTCTGGGCCATGGGGTAATCTCAGCGATCCCGTCCTTGTGATCTGCTTCCCGTCAGCAGCTTGCTGTGCGTGCAGCTTGGAAATAAATGCAGAGCTGATTGCAGCAGTCACAGCTGTGTAAAAGGATTTGGGGTTAGGTGTTGTGAAACCAGCATATGAGGGGAACTCCCCCTCTTGGTTAGAGGCAAACCTCCACAGGGGGGTCGCTCTTTGAGTACCTTTCTACCTTGGTGAGCTCCTGAAGATCCTGAGCAGCTTTCCCTGGGGACCTGAGCTGGCAGTGCTTGCAGGGCTGGGTTGTCAGAACTCAGAGAACTAAGATCACAGAGTTCTAGTGTGTGGTTAACTTGGCGATGTGTGTTTTTGCTGTTTACGTCTGATCTGTAAGCCGTTAACCTCGTATGAAGTGCCTAAAGCCCTTGTTCTTCAGAGCCTCGGCTGCTTCTGAGATGGAAGCTTCCTAACAGCAAGCTCCGTGTCGGCAGCTCCCTGCCTGCTCGTTCCCTTGAGATTCTGGGCCTGATCCAAACGTAGAGCGGCATTAACCAGAAAACTAAACAGAGGTTTGTGGGGAAAAGCTGCACCTCTAATTGCACTCTGTAATTGCCCCAGACACCACCAGGTATGTAATTACAAGTGGCCTTTCGAAAAGCCCAAGGAGCTTGGCCTGGCAACCTGAGGCCGTCAGCATTGCAGAGAGGCCACGACGGGTTTTCGTGCAGCTGGGGCCAGCTCAGATCACTGATTTAGGGCAAGTCCAAGTGCGTGCAGCCTGGCGGTCCTGCAAGGAGCACTGCAGCTGGGCTGAGAGGCCTGGGGGGCTCCTTGGGCAGGAACTGCAGCAGAGCAGGCGTTGCCATTATCAGGGCCAGCTGTAGGTGGGTGTGACTGCAGCGCTCTGATACTCGCTCAGAGGTGCTTTGTGACTCAGCCCTGGCTGGAAAAAAGCCCTCGAGGGAACAGTGCCAAGTGGGGGGATGCTGCTGAGCCCTTACACCAAGTGGGGGCTGAAGGGCTCTTCAGTGAGTTTGAGGGATTTGTTTACAGGAGGGATAGAATTGGCATTAAAGGATTGTATTGATTTAATACATACGTTGTTGGCTCATACTCTTGTTTGGAAAACGCTTATTAGATTATTCAGTGTGGCTGTTTATTTAGACCACGATAGGACTTAAAACTCACCAAACACATATTGAGTATGCTGAATATAGCGTAATGGAACTGCATCTATAGTAGAGGATCACAAATAAACTATATTCGTGTTTTCTGAAGTATTAAAGGGACTGATACCAACAATTTGTTTAGACAAACCATCTGATAAATTTCCATTTTTTTTTTTTTTTTCCTTTGAAAATGGGGATGATTTTACCTCATAGTAGAAATTAATGTGTCTGTGGTAAGCAACCTACAGAAATACGTGAAGATATTTAGTAACTGTATCTCAGTAGAGTCTGGAAAGGGTACAGTAAATAGATAAAGACTATTAACAGGATGATTAATACAAAAATAATAAACGTCTATCTCATTCTGTAATCAGTCTATGAAAAAGATCAAGCCTCTGTTGATACGGCTGATGGTGGAGCACAGCCTTGTAATTATAATGTTCTTACATGCATTTAAGGGAATTAGTCTTTCTATAAATGCATAATGAAGTCTAAATTCTGGAATATTCTAACTTACAGTGAACGAGGTGACTTTATATGTTATGCAAGTTCAATTTTTTGTTATTCAGATGTTTGCAATGCACATGAGTATGGCTCTGACAAGATTGACACCCCCCCCCCATCATAAGTGTCATTCCACCTGGCTCTGAGCACACCAGGTAGTGTTGGTGTAGCCCTAATTGCCTTGCTTTAGCTAGGAGACATTTCAGAAGACTTCCTTTTTCCTCTCCCTACCCTCAGTCTTTAAAGTGAATGTCATATATTTGTTAGCCAAAATAGTGCTGGAAAAGGTTTAGAATTACTGATGCTTCGGGTTGCCAGTACCGTGTATGTGCAACTCCATCTTTATCTTTTGTAGGGGACTAAACGTGTTAGTCATGGTGTACCTCTTTTGTGATTGTTTTTCTAACCTGTGTGTGGGGGCACAAGTTTGAAATAGTAATTCTGTCAATGCTTGTATAGTCAGAAATCAGAATTTGTATTATAATCTCTCCTGTGCTGTACGTGGTATATTCCTGGTCATCATCTGTGTGTGTGGCTTTCAGAAGACTTGTAACAACTTCTCGTAATGGCTTCGTTCATTCCTACCTGTTACTCCAGTATTGGTGGGGCTGTTTATTGGTGGATGTTTATTGTAGTTGCTCATAAGATTTAGTTTTTGCTATTTACAAAGCTCTTTGACTTCATATTTAGCTTGCTCTACGGTATGTGAAGCTGCTAATTCCTATTGTAGTATTCCTGGGTATTTAAAAACTCGGTAGAGGAAAAGACAAAAAGAATATAAAATTTTCTTAGTTTGGTGTGATTTATGTGAACACTTACAAATTAGGAAGAATAGAAAAACTGAACAGTTTGTACTTAGAATTTCACTACAGCCTCCTACTCCTTCAAAGAGCAGGATGTTTATAATAAGATCACAAAGGGTAAATGGATGAGATTGTTTAACTGGAAATTAGAACCGTTCAGGTTGAATTGGTGACTTGAGCGTAGGCACAAATGTGGTTGTAAAAAGTGCTTAAAACTGTCTCCCTTCTCATATCCCAGCTATTCCTTTGTGTTCGAGTGCTATCATGGCAGGGAAGAAAACTAGGTTATCTCAAGAAGCAGTTGTTAGAAGGCCAGAAGCGTGCAGCCCTCTGGGAAAGGCTGTTTTTAGTATTCTAGATGTTGGCACCTGTACTGCAGGAAAATTAATCTATATGCATAAATAGAAATAGTTGCAAGGAGTCTCAAAAGGGTTAAGAAAACAGCATTGCTCCAGTGAACTTAAAAACGGTTCTTGTGCATGTAACGCTGCGCTAATGATGAACCCATTTGAACTTTCTAGCTTAACGTTGAGGAGAAAATATTTCTTAATTTTGGAGTTGACACGTTAGCATTTTTTCAGCCTACTGAAAAATAAAAGTCAAATAAACAAGCTACATGTTTTGTAGTGGAGTGAGATTTGAGAGTAAAAACAGTGCAAGGACAACCTATGTTATTGTAACGGGAAAAACAAAGTGAGCTTTACCCTTTATGCAACAGAAAAAATGTGTATGTGTCTCCTGAAATACTTCTGTGTTTGACCTATGTCATGCTCCAGGCTGTGGATGATGTGCCCCCTTCCCACCTCCTTAGAGTGCAGATGTTTAATTTCTTTGCAAACAAACGTGGTAATTGTCTTTCTTTTTTCTTTTAGGGACCAGTTACTCTCCACAAGAAAATTCACATAACCACAGTGCTCTTCATAGTTCAAATTCACATTCTTCTAATCCCAGCAATAATCCGAGCAAAACTTCTGATGCAGTGAGTATTTTTGATTGGTATTTGTCCTTGCATCAATCACCCCATTCAAACAGACTTCAATAGCGTTTTGTCTAAAATGGGGGGAGGGGGGTTGTACATTACTTGTTTTATTGAATTATCCAACATCAGGCTTTATTTTATAAACGCTCTGCATGCACAAGCTGCGATTGTTATATGGTGTAAAACTATTCTAATTGATAATCATTAGAGGTTTGAGGTATATATCTTGAATGTAAAATATGACATGATTAAATGAAGTAGATACAGAAAGAAATATTTCCATGAACTTTGTGGGTAAAATCGTATTGTCTTGTCTAAGTTTAATTATTTATAAGACAAAGTACATGTTATTGTATTTCAATAAGCATAGTATTATATTGGGGGGGGCTGGTGAGAATAAAACAGAAGAAACTACTGTAGAATGCAATAGAAGTATAGTGGTCATGTCTTTAAACTATCAAAAATGAAACAGGCATTTAGAGATGGTCTAAGTAGGAAACAGTGATACGGGTACATGTGAGAACACCACATAGTATTAAATGTGTATGTTAAAACTCTGGGGTAGCCTTTTGTCCAACACTGTTTGTATTTTAAAGGCTTATGATTCTGCGGATGATTGGTCTGAACACATCAGCTCTTCAGGCAAAAAGTACTATTACAACTGCCGAACAGAAGTTTCACAGTGGGAAAAACCAAAAGAATGGCTGGAAAGGTATTTGCGTGTGTCTACTCTCGATCTATAAAGAACATACAACTCCTGTGGTCATGTAGAGAGTGGTTGAGTTTATATAGTAGATTACTGCTATAATAGATTGGGTCCAAGTCTAGTCTTTCTGCACTGTACATGGCCTCTTGCACCTGTTTTCTCCCTTGATGATCCCAGAGGCAGGGGAGGGGAAATGCACATTTTCTTTGCTATCTTAGCAAGCCAAAACAGGGCTTCAACAAGTGCTGGTGTCAGGAAGCAATAGATAGTTTGCCAACCCCATCTGCAGCAGTGACCTATTTGAATGATTTAATTCATCTTTATGTAACTTAACTGGTAGAAAGTATTACTAGGTGATGTAAATTTTGACTTAACTTGTGCTTTCTTTTCTTCAGAGAGCAGAGGCAAAAAGAAGCAAGCAAAATGTCAGTTAACAGTTTCCCAAAAGATAGGGATTACAGAAGAGAGGTGATGCAGGCGACAGCTGCCAGTGGGTTTGCCAGTGGAAGTATGTGGTTGCTTTTTTATTTTGTTTTGTTTTTTTTTTTACAGTAATATATTCTTGTCTTGCTTGCCTTACTGTTTTCTTTTCCAAATTTACAGCATAAAATAATTCCTTTTCCTTAACTGTTTTTCTCTCCTCTTTATATAAAAAAGCCAAATCTGATGGTGCGGACAGCTCTCCCAAATGTTGTTCCTTAAAATAACCCTGAGCATTTATTAGTACAACAGTTGCTTAATGCTTTTCGTGGTACTCCTTTATGCAGCTTTCACTGTGTAACTTAATCTCTCCATGGGTAGTTATAGAAGCTTGCATGGTTTATGGTATAGTTGCAGTGTTGCGATTATTGAGACTTGTCAATTCTGAGCATGAAATTAGAAATAAAGAAGTCTCTCCTAAAACCTTGATTTAACACCTGAAAATAGTAAAAATAACTTGATGGATTATGATATTGGGGTTTTCAGAAGCCTGTACATGTTATTGAAAGGGTATTTGTACTGAGCCCATACAATTAGCAAAGCCTTCCTCAGACTGTGAATTTCTATTTGGAGTTTTCTTTTTCCTCATACCTAGCTTTAATCTTTGCCAAGTTTTTCTAGGAAATGTGTGACCGTTTCCTAGAAACGTGTGAGATTTCTTCTGTATGCAGATTTAGTTTTGTTAACTTCGTAGCATATGTCTCAAGATGGTTTAAAAGGAGAAACCAAAGTTTATTTTTCTAAAGTATCTTGTTTCTTTGTATTGCAAGGGACTTGACAAAGCAGAGGTGTGTAAAGGACTGTTCTTCTGTGTACATTGAAACACATTGCAGTGCTAAAACAAAAAGCATAATTACATATTTCAGTAACAACTTGGTTTGTGACACATGAAAGTCTAGGAATTGAGGGGAAAAAAAGTTCAGGACTCGCATTAGCATGTGACAGATGCAGATTAGTTGCCCACTTCGTGTGTGGTTGTCTTGAACTAATTAAACTAAGAAGTAATTCTTTGTGGTAGTACTGAAGTAACTTGAAATGGAATTCTTTGAAGGCTATGATTTGAAACTATTAAATTATACTTGGTGCTCAGTATTTTTAATGAACAAAAGAAAAATGGCGCAAATTATCTTTTAACACTAAATATAAGATGGATATAATAGATTTTGATTTAGATTCTTTTAGGAGACTTCAAAAGGTAACTTTGACTGTAACGCTCGTTATAAGCAGCCTTTCATCAAAACACAGTGCTTAACCGGAACTCTAAATCAAGGACAGGTCAGAGAAAATGCAATTTGTCAGTGAGTAAAATGAATTTTGCCTTTTTTGATGCTAATCTGCTTGAGATTTTTTAAATCATAACAAGTTCAGTCAGTTCTAGTTATTGATGTGCAACTGTATTAATCGCAGTATAATCTTAGACGAGTTTCTAATATATTTTTTTTCCTTTTTGCAACGTTACTTGGGGAATCCTGAAAAAAAGTGGAAGACAAGCATTCCAGTGACGCCAGTAGTATGCTCCCACAGAATATTTTATCTCAAACAAGCAGGCACAATGACAGAGACTACAGACTGCCAAGAGCAGAGACTCACAGTAGTTCTACTCCAGTACAGCATCCCATCAAACCAGTGGTTCATCCAACTGCTACCCCAAGCACTGTTCCTCCTAGTCCATTTTCTCTACAATCTGATCACCAGCCAAAGAAATCCTTTGATGCTAATGGAGCATCTACTTTATCAAAACTGCCTACATCCACATCTTCCATCCCTTCACAGAAAACAGAGAGAAAAGGTACGTCTAATGCAATTCCTTGTAGTATTTAAAATGATGCAGTGCCTTTGCTTTGCTTTCTTGGTTCAAATATGTTGCTTCTGGAACTGAGATACTTCTGGTGTTGTCTGTCTGTAACCCAGTTAGTATTTTGATGTGTTTACTTAAACCACATTTGCTCTATCTTACACAATTTTAAATTGACACTGTAGTGTTTACTGGCTTATTCTGCAAATTATAATTTCAGATGATCTCTTAGTAATACATTTTAGTTTTTTTTCCTCCCTCATGTTCTTTTGGATCTTTGCCATTTTTTGAGTTCTTAACATAGATGTAACTACACTGTTTGAAAGTCATTTTGGACCATTACATTTTCTGAACTGCTGTTACGGTTTGGAAAGCTAGTGTCAAACTGCAAGTGCCATTTTTACAGAAAGCAACAAAATTTTCTACATATCTTTAATAGCTACTCTTCTGTTATGATCTGTGTTTCATGATGTACTGGATCTTCAGGTCCAAGGTTGCTGAAATTTGTATTTCTTTGTTATTATACCTTAAACATTTAGAATAATCAAACAAAGATCATGACTTCTTTGTGTGTTGTGAACTTTTAAAAATCTACAAATTAATTGGATTTACTTCATTGCTAGGGAAGAAAAGCTAAAGAAGATCGTGGGACTGGAGAAGTGTATTATTAGTGATGTTTGGGTATAGTTGAGTTCCTAGAGAATAACGTTGTCAGATGATGATGTTTTGGGGGAATTGGGAGAGGAAAAAAAAAAATGATAATCTGTTTTTAATACAAAGTGTTACCTAACTAGGATGACACTGGATTAATTTTTGAACAGCCTGTTGCCCTGTTGAAATTTGTGGGTCTGTCTAGGAAGAATGATAAGTCCTAAAAAGCACTCCAAGACGACTCAGGTCTGATATTAGTCTTAGGCTCTGCATTTGCTTTCCTGCCTTCCATTTTTTTAATTAAAAAATTGCAGATTTAAGTGCAGATATAAGTACTTCAGATAATCCAAACTCTATTGTTCATTGGCAAATAACTGCAATGTAAGGAAATTGCACGTGAAGAATTTTGCTGTTTTTCATTAGATTTTGTGCAGTGTTCACAGGACCTGAAACATAATTGACTATAAATGCAGAGGAACAGAGGAAAGCCCTTTCCTATGCAAAGGAAGCAAGGTGTCTGTGTGTGGTTCCTGTACAGAACACCATGAAGTTACCTGCTTCAGCTCAACCTCTGTGCTTTGAGTGCAGTTTGCACTCTTTTAAATGTGACAGTGCAAAATGTCCATGTGATATGTTCTATTCTTAAGCATATCCTCTCTTTTTTTTGTTGCTGTCTTTAAAATATACTGAAAGAAAACACATTTTACTCTGTTTTGGATGTTTGATTCTTGTTTGGTGTGTAATTGGACTTCAAACAGGGTATTCTTTACCTGTTTTCCACATACCTTTCTTACTTGCTTCCAGTTAAACTGAGCAAATGCATTTTATTGCAGCTGAAGGAATTTCCCACTGTGACTACTGCTAGAAATGTTGGCAGATAGTTCTAGTACTTCTTACATGCAGTATTTGTTTGAGAACTGAGCATATACAATTGGGTACATAGTGCAGGTGACCATATGGGGCAGTCTTAACACTATAAATCCTACCTGTCAATCTCTGTTCCCTTGGATGCTTCTGTCTTAATAACCACTTAATTCCTGTATTCCTACATAGAGATTTTTTTTTAAGCTTATATGAGTGAAATGGATATGTTCTGCCATACCGATGACTAGTTGATGTAAATATTTCATGGCACTTAATTATGAGCAAATGCAGCACTTCCTGAGCTTCAGACAGGGTGGATTGCAGTTTTAAAGGTAGTAATTGAAGGGTTAGAATAGGTGAATGTTAGGCTTGACACACTTCTTCATGCATTTCGACATATTGCTTGAATTATCTCTCTTCATTCAGAAGCAGAAAAATTCAGTGCAGATAAAAAAAAAAACATTTAAAAAAGGTGTTCTCAGTAGTTTTGCCTTTTTATTTTTTTGTGATTAAGACTTTCATTTGTTTTTTGGATAAGAAATTTGACCAACATAATATTTGTAGCACCGTGTGTGTTTGAATGAAGGGAGTAAGCAGTGTTGTAAGCAATGTTTTTGTCTAGCTTTCTTCTGTTACTCATTCTCCCAGATTTGGTTGTGAACCTGTAGTATGATAGGTATATCATTTTTCAAGTATTTGTTCATGGTTGCTGTACAAAATGAAGAAAACCTTGTTCTGAGATAGTCAGTTCAAACAGTCTTTTAAAAGTATCTTTGTAGAATAGGAAAACGGTTTGAGAGGTTCATTTTTATGGTAGTCGAGCAAAAAAACAGACTTTGATTTTTATTTTTTTTCTGGTCAATAGCTGTGCCATCCCATCCCTCTCTCTCTCTAAAAAGAGGTAAAGCTGTCTTTTAGCATTGCTTGTAAAAGTAGCTTGGTCCAAATGACTGAATAATATGTGAATTATCTTGCCTAAATGAATTTTTTTATTCCTGTCAATGTGTTGTTGGTGGCGATATGCCACTCTTTTAATAGTTCTGTTGTGTGTATTATTTATTTTTTTTTTGATGCAGTAATAGCTATGAAGGAAAAAGAAACACAAACAAGAACACTTTTTTCAGCTCAATCTCTTTTGCTGCAGGGGTATGTTGTAGTCCCACAAGGAGATTGAATAAAATCCCTGGCTGAACTATAGCTCAGCTCTTAGCAGTAGTCCTCTGCCCTCAATGGCTGGCAGTGGTGGAGAGTTCCTGGGGAACTATTTGACCTCTACCCTTTGATTTGAATGTTCCAGTCAGAATCTGCTGCTTCTGTTTGTGCTCACTGTGAGTGCTTTATGCAGGTAAAGTGTGGGGTTGCTTTTCCTACTTTTTGGCTGCTTTATCTGTAGGGCACACCACATATTTTCCTATTTCTAATTCAGTTACTGTATGAAATATTTTACCGTCTGTATCTTAACAGCCTGTGTGTCTGTAGGATAATTCTCACACCTTTCCAAGTACCGTCCTGTTTCTAGTCCAAGTCCACTTCTGTTTCTAGTGCAGCAATACTCTGAAAAATGTCTGGCAGAATTCAGCAGGATGGCCGCTGCGGTGTTGTGTGGGTGGTGATGTGGATGCTGACAGATCGAAGTGGTTGGTCAGTGACAGCTGAGCTTCTTCCTTATCCTTTTCTCACCCTCTTGCTTTTCATACTTATAACACTTGCTAGTCTTCAACAGTGAGTTGGTAACCTTGCTCCTGCTATTGTTGCATCTTCTTTGGCAGAGTTTTGCAGTTCTAAGTATATTACTCAATTCATACAGTGGTTACAAAAAAATGACATTGGTGAGGTTGTTAGAGGTTTATTCTGCTGTTTCATACATGTTTGCTGAGCATAGCTTTTGCATTTACTCTGGCAATTGGGAAAAATTATAAAAATTATCTTCTGAGACTGAAGTAATCCGACATGAATAGAATACATTTTTTTTATTATTATTTTGGAGAATTAGAGTACGTTTGAGAGAACCCAGTTGCTGTTATTTCCTTAGTTGCATTTGTCCTAAAGTATTTACAAAATGCTTTGCTTCTAAATATTCACATATCTTGGTAGGGCTTAAGGTCCTTAATAGATGGAATTGAGCTGTGCGAAAAAGCTAAATGCGACTCACTGCTCAGAACATGGTACTTCAGCACAAATGAATGTGTTATGATTCTTAGCCATCAGCACTGAATCAGAGCAGTTCAGTGAGCTGTTCTGGGTGGTAGCTGTTCAATTATAGAGCAGAAGGGAGGTGTAGGGGGCAGGAAGCCATTGGCTTTCTGAACATTGTGTAGTGCTGGTTTCCCCCCATGGAGAGCACAGCATGAGAGCACGTGTGTGACTTGTCAATGGCAGAGATACAACTCAAGCTCACAATATATGAATTCAGGGAACTGAGCGCGTTGTGTCTTTTAATGTCATTAAAAGAAGCAAAACAGGAAAACGTGAAGTAGTTAGAGCTACTGGAATGCGGAAGGGGTCATATTGATAATTTGGGAATTACCCAGTCAATTGTGAGTAATTTCCATATCATTATTATATACATATATATATATATTTGTTGGAATAAATCACCTGTCCACATACATGCCAGAATAAGAGCAAGCCATCTACAGCAGTCTCCAGCCACGATGCGCAAGGAGCCCCTCAGCGTGCTGACTGTCAGGAGGAGGCCTGTGAAGGAAGCTGCTGCGTGCGCACACAAATTCCTCATCCCTCTTCACTTCTGTGACACACACACACACATGTGCGCTCTCTCACAAATTCCTCGTCCCCCCTCAGTTCTGTGTCACAAACACACACACACACAAGAATTCCTTGTCCCGCCTCAGTTCTGAGGCCTACCAGCATGCCTGTGCAGCGCAGCATGGGGACGAGAAGGGCAGGCCCGGTGCAGGCCCAGCTGGCACTGTGTGGTGCTGACAGGGCTCTGCTGGAACAGGATGCCTGGGGGGACTTAGTTTTTCACTTCCTGCATTAAATCTAGTCAGAATAACTTTATTTCAGTGGCAACATACTAGGCCAAGAACTTCATTTCACCTGTAGATGCTGGTTTGCTTAGGAGCAAAGTGGTCTTGTCACGAGAGGCAGCGACTGGCGACAGCAAGATTCTCGAGCCTTTTAACTTACT
Source organism: Aythya marila (assembly GCF_965140915.1). Classification (NCBI taxonomy): domain Eukaryota; kingdom Metazoa; phylum Chordata; class Aves; order Anseriformes; family Anatidae; genus Aythya; species Aythya marila. The sequence continues at coordinate 16,890,796 of NC_139043.1, read as the reverse complement.
GCCACAAACTTGGAGACTCTAAGCTTTTGTCTTCTCCTATCTAGGCTGTAATCAAAGAACGTTGTGGCACAGCTGTCTAAAATAATCTGTGGTAAATTTTTCTTGAAAGGATTGCTTGGCCCTTTTGATAAAAAATCCATAGTGCTTGGGAACGTTCAGTATTTCAGTTCTGCCTTGAAATGACGTTTCGGGGGCAAGCAGGAGCCTCCAGTTCACTTCTTTCACTTGCCCCTTTGTGAAACCTGCAACCAAGATGCACCTTTGTACATCTCAAATTTCTCATAGTCCAGCAGAATGATTTTAAATAGAAAGCCCTCCTCTAATCATTGTGGTCTTCAGAAATGCTTTGTTCTAATGTAAAACCACTTACGAGTTCTTCATACTACTGTAAATTAATCTCCACGCCTGTTTTGTGTTTGCCATCTGGTTGCTTTCTTTTCCTACTTTTTTGGATGGCTTCAGTTCTTGCTTCTCTCCCATGATAACAGATACTGGTCCAGAAATGTGTTTTGGTCTTAAAATATATATAGCCTGCATCTAATTAGTTTGTTTATATGTTTGGGTTTTTTGCTTGCTCTTTTTGATTCGGAACAGTGATCTTAAGAGCTAAAACATAAATATCAGTTAATGAAGTTTCCAACAGGTCAAAAGATCACAGTGGATTATGTTCTGCTCTTAGTTTTAATTGTTCTTTTTTTTCTTTTTTTTTTTTTAAGAGTTTTATTTGGTACTTTTATGATAGTAGCTGAAATTTTATGTGAGATTAGAGTCGTTTGTGTAGAAGTTGGTGTTGATGTGAAGGAACTTGAGAATTACCTTGTCCAATAGCAGGCAACTTTAACTCACTGTCATCTTAGACGTTTTTATGACCCTTTACAATATGGTTTCTTTCCTTTAAGAATGCTTATTCTAAAACACACACACAATTTGCATTTTCTTTTTGTAAAATTTCATAGTTTCAGAATTAATCCATGATAGATGTATTAATGCGTAAAATCAGATTTATGAATGACTGCCATGTAATCAAAAGCCTTATTTTGCAATAATACTGTACGTGGCTTATGAACGTGAAGTTGAATTGACTCAGGAGTACAGAACAGCATGTCAGAGCTGTGTAACTGAGAGATTTGTAGAGAAATGCAACTTTTCTCAGTATGCAATTTTCACCTAACATGTTCCACAATGGTTGTGACTTCAAATTCAGAATTAAACAGTCCTGTAACTCTTAACGCTTTATTTATTGATTAAATGTTTTAGGAACTAGGAAATAATAATTTAAATGCTGAAAAAACAAACCGAAGTGTGTGGCAACTCATACAGTGAAACAGTCTGAACTTAAAGCAGATCAGAGAAGGGCTATTAGGGAGGAGGAGAAGGGTGAGAAGTTTCTGCTTCTACTTGTAGGAAAAGCAGGAGAAATGCTGCAGTGAGTGGTAACGTGAGGATTTTTGTAGAACTGACACTCCCATCTTGAGGAGTTTTGACTGGTTATGTTAACTCGAGAGGTGAAAGTTGCAACTTCTGGTATCATAAATGAAACAAATTTCAAATCTTTGTTAAGTATACAAAAACAGTTATATAATTATTTAGAAGTTTTTTCTTAATTGGCTGTCATTTGTATTTCCTTCTGTCTGTGAAATAGCGTGTCTAGTCTGCAAGCGATGGAGTGAAGTAGTTTGGTTTAAAATAAGTAATGAAAAATGTGATTTTACAGAAATAGTCTGTATTCTGTATTTTTAGCATATTTGCTTCCATCACAAAGGAGTTTCCCATTATTGAGAAGAAAATGGCCGTTCAGGCTACTTAAAAATGACAAATACTTCCACAAAAATACTTTTCAGACTTTTGATTTGGCAGAAACACTTTTGTACCCTTTATATCACTAAGTACGTATAGATAGTCGTGATCATAGGGATACATTCATCTGTTACATCTGGACTGTTATTTTCATAATGTTAGCAGTCTCAAAAAATGGAAGTGTTAGTCTTAGCTGTTAGTCTTAGCCATGAATCTTTTCACGTCATTTTCTCTAGGTGTTTAATGGGGATGGAAATAAGCAAAACAAAACATACCTTTCATAGGTGTATTTTAACATGTACTTAAAATGTCTGTAATAGTGCAGTTACAGAATAGCGAGGAGTGTTTTTATATTGTCTAAAAGAATTAATTGGATTGTGTTGGTTGTTTTGGTACAATACACTTTGTATTTTTGTAGCAGAGAAGCTCACTCGAACTTAAGTACTTCTAAAGACCTCTGGCATTCAGTGGTTTTGTAGGGCAGACTTTGAATCTGCCCTACAGCAGACATTGAGTCCTGCTGTACAAGAAACGAGAAACACCCAGCACTGATCTTGAGGTCTGCCTTCAGTGTGTTGCTCGCTCAAGTTTGCCTTTGATTCAGTTTCTTTTTTTGTGTACAAAGCTGCAGCATGGGTGAAAAATACTTTAAGCTGTTTGGTGTAGTGGAGTGATTTGAAGCTCAGGTGTTGCTTATGTGAATTCATAATACAGTAGTGAGTGCTTTCTTGACTTGGAGTAGATAATTTCTTCTTTTTACCACTGGTCATAGGAACATGATTGGACTGATGTAACACCACTAAAATAACACAATCTAACTGTGAAGACATGCCTAACTACATTAAATATGTCTTGAAACTAGTCCTAGTAGTTGCTTAGGTTTTGTGTTTGTTTGTTTGTTTGTTTTCCATTTATTTATTTCTGTTCTGTTCATTTTTATTTTTTTTTTAATTAGGGTGGTCCACCCTGCAAGGGTCTCAAAACTGTGGTAAAAAACTTACAAGTACTAGCATGCCCCCCTCTGCTTTATCTCCTTGCTTTTGTCTGCCAATATATCTTGTTTTCCTTATGTGCGCTATGGCAGATACAGGTTTAGTTCAAACTTTACATGTTTTTTAGTGTGATAAGGTTCTTGTTTACTTGATGTAACTTGGCTTGCGGTAGTTTGGATACATTTACCTAGAACAACATCGTATTGTGAGATTTTGTATGTAATACTTCTATAACACAGACTTTTATCAGTGTCTTAACTGTATTAAGGGTGAGGGCTTATACGTAGTCAATTGTCCTAGTCCTGTTAAGGAAAAAAATGTATAAAAAATTGGTAACATCATCATTTTCCTTTTCAGTTTGTAATGCTGTTCCTTTGTGTTACTGGAAGTTCTATGTTCTCGTGAACATTCCTGCCAAATAACCAGGTCCCTTTACAAATACAGTAAAAAAAATAAAAAATAGATCTATTATCCCAAGGCTTTTTGTAACTAGATAGGGCCACCTCCTTTTTTAGAAGACTTCATGAACCACTGGAATACGTCTGTGTGCCCTGGCTGTTGCATCCTTACAAGCAGTCAAAATAGGGTTCTTCAGCATTTTTTCTGCTTTACATTTCTCAGCTAATTGTCAGCAAAAGTTTTTTTGTTGTTGTTGTTGTTGTTGTTGTTGTTTTTTCAGTATCTGTGACCTGTTATGAATTTCCTGCAGAAACCATGTCCCTTCTGTGTTTTGTTGCTCTTAGAGACTTATTATCTCAGTCAGGTTTTTTTTTTTTTTTTTTTTTAACATTCTCCCACTGTGTCAAACTCAAAAATTGCAGTTCAGGCTGTCAGACAACAACAGTTTTTAGAAATTATGTGACATGTTATTCTTAAGTAGTAAAATAAAAAAAGGCCTTTTGATTTTTCTTCTATAGTAAAAGTCAACCTCTTCTTACCTTTACTTTCTCTCCAAAGGAAAAAATAATTAAAAAGTGACAGAGTTTCTAAACCAGTTATTTTAGCTTTCATTTGGATTTTACTTGAAATATGGAATATCCAGGTTGATGTTCTATGTCCAATTTGAGGTGGATTTAAAATCAGGTCTTCAGTATAATGTACAAGCATCCTGGTTGAGATCTTGGATCCACATTCATCTTTTCATTCTTATCCAACCTGTTGGTGCTATAGGAGTGCTCATTTTGATGGAATTTGAGGGTCAAGCTTCATGATGTGGTTTAATGGGGGTGAGAGAAAGGGAAGCTAAAATCAGAGTACAGAGATCCAGGCTTCTTAAAGAAAGGATACTTGAAGTGACTGTGTGCCCGTAGCGTGTGGAAATGTGTCAGTGCAGGAATTTCTCACAGTACTGGAATGGAGGAGAGACTTTCAAATTAACTGAAAGTTATGTTTAAAGTGTATTAAAGAACTCTCATTAATTAGAACCAAATTGCCATATGATATCATCTAAGTACGATGTAATTTAAGAATTTAAGCGCTAAGCATGTATATAGGCAAAAAGTGTTGTTAGCTGCTAAAAAGAGATTAAGCAAATAAAGAATACAGGTCCTGATGCTTCAGGGGAAGTTGACAGCTTTGAAATTAATTACGAGCAGATATATTTTTAGATGGCTTTTCCATTCTGTTGTGAGGATGCCACAGGATGTGAGGAGCTCATGTTTTAAGTTTTCAGAACAGCTTACCATCTTACATTGTAATCCTGAGCAATGTAGGTGAATTGTATATGATGGACTTGGCCTTTATTTTGTAGCATCTTGTAGTCTGGTCTCTGAATAAGGGAAGTATGGCTTCTGTTCTCTGTCAAATTTGACATACTAGTCTGTTCGTAAAGTCTATTAATTTTACAAAAAAGTTTTTCTTCATTACATGTTTTCCAAAGAAGGATTGAAACGATGGGTAAAAACATACAAAATGAGTATATGCACAGCAGACAGAAATTCCTCAGAGATTTTTTCTTTTAAAGTTTGTCCTAATAATTAGGAGTACATTAATGGTAGAAAAAAATCCCATTTGTCATATTGGCAGCTTTCAGTCAAATCCTTGAAGTAAAAGTATTTTTTCTGTGTGTTCCTAATAAATACTAGGTTCAGTTGCCTAAATTATACTAGTTATCAAATATCTTCAGTTTTTATGTGAATATGTAGCTTTTTTTCATATAGTAAAGACTTTGATCTTCTGAATTGAATATGAATGTTACAGTAGTGAGAAGTTGTGAGGCTGTATTGAGGAAATTTAAAATTACTTTTTGTATTCCATTCAGAGTCTACATCCGTGGACAAGTCTGTACCCCATTCTTGCACAACTCCTTCTACATCTTCTGCTTCTGGACTGAATCCAGCTTCTGCACCTGCTTCATCTGCTCCTACAGTTCCTGTCTCACCTGTCCCACAATCACCAATTCCTCCGTTACTTCAGGACCCAAATCTCCTTCGACAGTTGCTGCCTGCTCTGCAAGCCACATTGCAGCTTAATAATTCTAGCGTAGATATATCCAAAATCAATGAAGGTAAGAATTCTTTAAAGTTGATGTAATCTTTTATTTATGCACATTACTGTAATAAAATTAAGTAAAAATTAAGCTAATAAATTCTCATGTACGTGAGCGGTTTCATTGAGACTGGTGACTTAGTCACTGTATCAGCATTCTGTTGCCCAGAATTTCCTGAGTTTTTTTATTTGTTTGTTTCATGTGATACTCCTTGTTTTCCACAGTTTAAGCTCCTATTCTGATAATGGTTTCAAATACCAGAACTTCTAGGGATTATTAAATTTTGTTGCCTGGCAACTTTTTTCTTTAACATAATGTGTTAGCTGCTCTGAATAAAAGATAGCGTATTGATAATTTTCCAACCAGCTAAATTTTACGCATCTATTCTCTGTGTCCCTCAGGTATTTTGTCACATAGACTTTATTGGAAGGTTTAGAACTAGCTGTAGTGCCTCTCAATACAAGAACAGGTAGAGTTGGTGTGTTCTGACTGTAATTTTATCTCATGATGTCTGCGTGTGTCAGGTTACCGGAGGAGATGTTGGGTAGTGGTTTTGTCGTTGGTTTTGTTGTTCAAACGTGTTCTGCACTGATCATCAATTTAAATTGGAAGCAACACGTTTACATGTAGTGCCCAGTGATAATGAACTTTTTGAAAGTGCACACCAGGAAAACCTAAATAGTAGAATTTTACTTAAAACTTAGGATTTTGTACATTACAATCGTTTCTGAGGAAAAACTCAGTTGGCTTCATTTTAATCAGTAAATCTTCATTCACTGCTAGGAGGCAAGTAGGTTATTACTTTTTTTTTTTTTTTTTTCCCCCTGTACTGGGAGAAATTTTTAAAAGTATTATACCAGGTTGGACTGAAAAAGTAGGAATGTTGGAGTTTGTGTTGGAAAAAAAATAGGTCTTGTCAACGCCAGTTGTGTTTTATTGGTAAGTTGCTAGCTTAAATTCCCTGCCTTTTTTATGTGGACACATCTAAGCAGCAACCATGTCTGTCTTGGAATAAAAGTGCTTAGTATTACCTTGATAGCATGAGGGCATGGCTGACAGATTAAAAAAAAATGGGCAGTGTGACTTCAGCCTGCACAGCAGGGCTGCCCTCACTGTGCACAGTGTAGGGTTACTTTGTGTTTGTGCTGGTGGGTCTTTTTTCTTTCAGACTTATTCACGGGTAGTGTATCCTGCAAAGACTCTAGACCTTTTTTGAAAAGCTAGTTCAGAGGCTGGATCTCCTTGGCTCAGACTGTGCAAGATGCTTTAACTGTGTAGTGCAGCTTAAAACCATTTGGTTGAAAATTAATAATTTCTTAATAAGGTGGGAGCAAATGGGACTGAAAGTCAGAACAATTTTATTTTTTTAAAAGAAAAACTAGAGCATTTTAATTTTACCATAATTGGTATTTTAAGGTATTGTTATTTTTTGAATTGGGAATGGTCTTTCCCCCATCCCCTCAAATCTCTTTTTGGGGTGCTAAGTGATACAGCTTTTATTTTTTTATTAGCAGTATTTAATAATTATGGTAGCTTTAAAAAACCTGCTTATTCTGCTTACAGCAGTAACAAATAGAACAAATGTGTTCTTTGTTTGCAAAAATTATAATTGATCCATAAGATCAGAAGTTGAAGAGTTAAACAGTTTCTTAAAGACTTTTTAAAATGTACGTCTTCAACATAAGCTGCTAAATAACAAGGACTTGGTCAGACATGCAAAGCATTCATGTATTGAACTAATGTCATTGCAAAATAGATCAGGTGGTGCTCTGATTTATTGTGGACATGGGGAAAACAGTTGATAAAAACAGCTTCTATATGTTTAGGCAGTTTGAACGGTTTAAACTGTTTACAATTCTCAGTGAAACGTTGTTTGTTTTTAGTTCTAACAGCAGCTGTGACACAAGCCTCTCTGCAGTCTATACTCCATAAAATTCTTACGGCTGGACCATCTGCTTTCAATATCACTTCCCTTATTTCTCAAGCCGCACAACTGTCTACGCAAGGTATTTAAAGTTGTCTTCTCACTCGTGTAAAATGGTGAGGTTGTATTTTATAAAAGCTGATACAACTGAAACTTGCAGAAGCTGTTTCTTGTCGTATCTTTGGCCACATGGTGTAGAGGATCTTGAACACCTTCCTTTCCCAAAAACAGGATAAGAAATCTTTTCTTGGGGATCAAGAAGCTGGCAAACAACTAAGTAAACGTGTTTTTCTGTCTCACCTTTTGGGGTTTTCTTTGTTTGTTAACTTTATACGAGTAATGTGAAACTTGCAAGTTTGTTCTGAACCTTAATGTGACTTACTTAATGTTTAAAAGAAAATGTAACTTCTGTGGTTGAACAACCCTCTTGTAAGGCTGTGTAGCTGTGACTCTGGAGGGAGACCTTCAGTTCTTAAAAGGAGTTCATTGTACCTGGTGTTCTTTATAGTCTTCTGTAGATAATTTTCAGCTTCTAGGCATGGTATTGCTTCAGGTATCTGTAGTACATTGTGGTTTGTAACTTAAAGCTAGAAATTGAAATCAAAGTCATGAATATTGTCATGATATTGAGTAGATAAGCTGTATTACAATTACACTAACTTTTAAGTAATGATGGAAATGTGACTTCGGTTGTTTTGTCTTAGGATGAGTGAATAGGTACAGCGTTCATGTGTTTTATGTTACATTGAACTGAGCACTTGAAAATAAAAATCACAAGTGAAACTAATGTAATCTCTTCATGTGTAAAAGGCATTGAGCAAAGGCCTCTTCCATTCTGCTAAGTTTTAGAAATGAACGTTTTGGGGAAAATACAATTCTTTAGGGTTGTTGTTGAACATTAGATTGTTCCAGTTGTTCACGTCCCCACCCCCGTCCTTTCAAGTTGAATCTGTTTGTGTATTATCTAATATAAAATACTGTGAAATACAAGATCTATTTCAGTTTAAGATTGGATATGGTTTTATAAGAAACAATCTTCTCCTTTACAGCTCAGCCATCGAATCAGTCTCCAATGTCTTTAACATCTGATGCCTCATCACCAAGATCATATGTATCTCCAAGAATAAGCACGCCTCAGACTAACACCGTTCCACTTAAACCTTTGATGACTACACCACCAGTATCATCGCAGCAGAAGGTGGTAAGCTCCTCTTGATTTATGGCATATTGCAGTAAGAAACCATTAAGGGTAATAGTAAGTATTGCTGCTTTATATTTCCAGGTACTAGCTGTTACAAACAGGATGATAAAATAAGTGTGTTATCTTTCCCAAATGGAACAGAAGCAATTGGAAGCAACTACTCAGCTGTGTTTTCCCAGTACAGCTCTAGCATGGTCTTACAGTACGCTTTTTTTGTTCTGCAAGTAAATATTGTGCTCACCTCAGATGCTGTCTTATGCAATAGTAGTGTCTGCAGATAGTAGTAAGAGATCAATATTGTAGCATATTTATATGAGAAGAAAAGCTTGCTATGAAAGCAACAGTTCTTTAGCTTTTAGCCGAAAAAAAAGCTTGTTAGAATGAGGGGGATTCTTACGGGATTTGACTTTTTCTTTGCTGTAGTCTCAGATTTGGTTCTAGGTGTTTACAAGGTCAATAACATCATGTGCCTTTCCCTTCCAACCCCCTCCACCCTCATTCATTCAGAATTTCTTAATCAGATCAATGACAAGGAAATATTAATTGAAGCTAAAAATTAGCTTCTCTTCCCAGAAGCGGATGGATATGCAGAAGAAAACAAAGTTGTGACTTCGTTTTTTCTTTTTGTGATTCCCTCTCATGGGTGACTGTTCAGAGGAAAAGAAGTCTTTTGCAGAATCTGAGCTCAGTATTCCATATCCTACAAAGGCAGTATTGAGAAATAAATAATTTTGGAGCTAAGATAGATTTATTCGTTTATAGAATTTCTCTGTCCAGCAGATCGGAAGCGTAAATGTAATTAGGTAGATGAACTTTCCTTTTTCTCAAGAGTTTTTCTTTCTGCTTTTTAAAACTTGAAAGTCATATTATAGATCAAAGGTGGGAAGAGACCTTGGGCTGTAGGACCTTCTATTAAGGAAGATTTTCTTAGTAGAAGGCAGAGCTATTAATTTCTACCTCATGGTGGAATGTAACATTTTTAAATTCAAGATAGGTTGCTCCTATGCCTTTTAGGCAAATTTTTAAAATAACAAAACAAATCAATGTAATTTTGGCTGTGAATAATGGAAGAAAGTTAAAGAGGAGTTTGACACTTCTTTGGAGGTTTGTTTTTCATGCAGTGGGGACTTGTCATCCTGTCTCTTCATTGTATACAGAGATCTTTAAGATTGAGACCCTCAAATTCTAACCCAGTCTGTCAGGATGTTGCTCACTGTATGCAGTATTTCATCAGTGGAAGAAGATGAACGTAGACTTCGGGATTCTTTTTATTTCCCTCCTAAAATCTGTTTTCCTCCCCTCTTGACTCTTGTGCTTAGCTAAGATGCCTTTCAATTTTCTGCTAGGAGAAGAACCTCTTATAGTTTGATGGCCTTAACAGAATAATTTTATCTCCAGGAGGACAGATTACATTCATCATTTTATTCTAAGCACCTAATTTTCTTACTCTTGAGTTCTTTCATGGATGTAAACAAAACCAAATAATTCCTACAGTTGTTTGTTGTTTTTTTTTTTTTTTGTGATTCACAGTGGTACAAAGATTTGTGAAAGCTAGATGCGTGTACTAATCCTTTTGTTTGTTGTCTTTGTTTCTGTCCATGGAGAGCATCATTAATCTATGTGGTTACGTCCTATAGATACAGGTGATGAGTATTTAAATTATCACATAGTAAGCTTGAAACTAAGAAAGGTGATATCTGGCATTTTCAAATGCTGGGATATGAAAATATATATTATTTTTCCTCTTAAGCTGTTTACCTTCAATCGTCTAAAGTTGATCTTTCTGGTCTCTACAGTCTAGAGATCTGGATCAACTTTATTCAAGTTCTGGTCATCAGCTACTCTGTAAGACTTTCAAAAGTTGTATTCTGTGGCATCTCCTAGATCTACAGTACTCTGAAAGAAAACATGAAGAAATGACACCTCAGCAGGATTTTTTTTTTCTACTTTTATTTGCAAGGCATTTATCCCCGTCTTAGAGCATCTTTAGTACTCGTGCTTTGTACAGGTGTTTTCCTAGGACTATGCAGACCAAGTTGCACCCACTGCCTTTTAACCGGTACAAAGGCCAGCATTAGACCTATAAAATAGGTGGCACAGTAGTTAAGTATGTGCGAAGAGAAAGTGAAGGCGAGCCAAATGTCGTAAGTAAGGCCAACGTGTCTTGGTAGACCAGCTGTATAATTGAATATGCCTTTGGGCACACGAGCCTTCCCTCAGGTTTCCAGGGGAAGCAACAAACTTTAAGGCTAAATGCAGGTTTGAGGAGAGTTGAGCTCTCCTTTTTTTGGGAGGTGGGCTGGGTGGGTAGCAGGGCTATTGATCTTATCACTGAGGTCAATTATGCATCATCCAGATGTGCTGTGGGGCCAGGACACTGTTTCAGGACACAAGCTACCTGGCTTAGGGGGCTTCTCTGCAGCAGGCGCAGACAAAGGAACTCGCACTGTGCAAGCAGAGCGCAGTGCCAGATCTGCAGTTACTTCCAGGCTGGCTCTGGAAACAGCACAGTGCTATTTTTAGGACAGGGCTTGTTTCTTAGGGGCTGCACAGAGGTGCCTGTACTGCTTTTAAACTCAACTGCTACGGCTGCCTGGAGGCGTGCTGTGTGCATGGGACAGCCCCGGTGTGAGTGATGCCAGGATCTGATGCACCACATCTGGCTGTTCTGCTGTGTCTGTGTTGTATGGTAACAAACTTTGGAATTCCTGTAAAATAATCGTGTAAAGCATACTTTAGAAAGACTAGTCAGACTTGGTGAGAATGTCGATTATAGAAATTTGGGAGGGAGAGTGGGATTTAGCCCTTATTCTTTCCTGTTCTAGTAGTCTTGGAATCTTCATAACACTTAGGAGATATGGAATAGTTCAGAGGTTTTGTAGCTTCTTTAAAGCTGCTTATTTTTATCTCAAATCTGCTTTTTTTTTTTTTTTTTTCTTACAAATCCTTTTAAAATTTTATTTACTTATTTACGAGCCAAGGAGCTAGTCAGTATTCCGCTTTGGATCTGCAAGGTGATGGTATTACCTGTGATGGACCTTCCTTCTGAAACGATTCCTTCTGTTAGAACAACCTCAGTAGTTGTTGTCTGCTCACAGGGTGACCAAAATTCAGGCATTGGAGGCATTGATAGCAAAGTTTTTCATGTCACACATTTCATAAAGATACTTTGGTAGTCTTCATAAGTCAATTTACGAATTACTGGTGTTCCATCCTCCTGAACTGTGTACTTCTCTATAGTTCTGTTGACTTCAACTGAAATGGGCACTGAATAATCTACAGTAATGTTGCTTTTTCTTTCTAGAACCAAGATCTTTTCATCTACTAGTCGGATTTTTTTTTTTAGCTTTTAGCGATAATAGGTTTTCCTCTTAGACAAATAAGTAGGTTTAATATTACATAAATATTTCCTGGGTATTTAAATAGACTTGGGAAATAAGTTCATTTATTTCAGCAGAGACTGTCTGTGGCTTGTTTTACCGGCATCTGTTTCTGAAATAGAGCTTTTTTTTTTTTTTGAGGTTCTGATAAAGACTAGCTGCTAATTTACACCAGCTTGATGTCAGCAAACACCAGACAGGCACCCTGATTTTTTGTCTATATGGATCTCTAGAATCTGTTTGGCCTCCTTCCCTATTGCTTAAAATTGTTACTTTTTTTTTTTTTTTTTTTTTTTTTTCTGGGGGCAGGGTGATACAACTTTTGGAGCTGCTGCCTCTGTTGCACTTGTTTAAAAAGGATGGGGTTGTGTGTATGGGGGAGAAAAATCTTGAACTCCAGATGCTGTAACTTGAGTCACTTGAGCATACATTAGTATGTTCCTGCTTGTTTTTTCATCCTGTTGTAGTTCAGGAATTTGAAGGAAAAAGGTCAGTAGCACTTAAAATAATAATCAGCTCTTCTGAGGCTTAAAATGGTCTTGATGCTTAGAAGAGATGACTTAAAATAAACAACAACAAAAAAAACCTGAAAAATACAAAATTTCATCAACATAAGATGTACAAAAAAAAAAATTGGTCTCGTACCTCGTAATTTCCATGTTTTGCTCTGCTATTCAGTGCAGAGGAAACCTAATGAAGTTTTTGAACTTTCCAGGTTGCTACTTCAGGAGTTAAACAAGGACCAGCTTCACAGTCAGCACCGCAGCAGCCGGTAATAGCTGACAAGCAGGCAGGCCATGAACCTGCCTCTCCTCGAAGTCTTCAGCGCTCAAGGTATGTTGAAATATTTCTCTGTACTGGCCTTTGCTTTTGTTCTGAATCTGGGCTATGTGCTATGTGTTGCAATTTGTGGATTCTTCTTGGCTCTGTATGGAACGTATGATTTAACTCTGCTGCTGCTGAGAGGATGCAGCTACATATCTTCATTACAGATCTAATGTGGATTCCTCCTTTTGAGGACCGTTTCTAAGAGTTCAGTTCACAGAAGCAAAATTAAATTCTTATTTCCACCCTGTCTCTCTGGGTTCAATTCTATAAGTGATGCCTTATATTCTGATTCTGAGTTTGGGATTTTTTATTTTCTGTGCAGTTATGGGATTCAGTGCTTTAATTGTGTGGTTGACTTATTGTTAGATGTTGGTGATGTCTTGCTGTAGTGTAACTTGATTTTTAAATTAGGGCTTTTCTCTAACATACAATTTTGCTGCTTGAATGAAAAAAATAATTAATTTTCCCTTGGCCAGCCTTTCTTTTGTGGCAACATTGCAGCCCATTCAGATGTTGCATTTTACCAACATTAGCCTTTGATTTACAGGATGTGTTTAGAATCTGTGTCTTGTCTGAAATTTTTCTTTGGGGAGATGTTTTTTCCATTGTGTATGTAGGATGTTGGGCACTTAATCGTTTTGGCTCCAGAGGCTGTAAGACACTGATGTGGTGCAGTCACGATCTAGAACTATGGCAGGAGGGATACTTGTCTTCAAAACGTGCATCATTCCTGAAACCCTGCAAGCTGTGTTGCGCTTAAAAACTAGATTTTATGGTTGTGGAATAAGGTGTGCAATGTGATGCTTAAAAATCAACCAACCAAAAAATAACCCACCTCTTTTCCATGGCAACATCCTCGAAAGCAGCGGTGCTTTCCATATCATAATATAGTCAGGTCTTTTTGGCTGCCCTTCTGGGACTAATTAAGGAGGACTTTGATCGCGTGTTATCATTGCACTAGCTTCAGTGTCTAGTAATTATGGATGGTGCTGTTTAGATCTTTCTAAATAGTAGTATTAAAAATAAAATGATATTTTCATAAGGAGCGGTTAGGAGTTGGGAGACCTTTTCGGCCTTTGGTCACCTTTTCCCCACGGGAAATCTTGCTGAAGAAGGCATGCGTTTTCTTGGGCACGCTCACCATGGGTTGGAGCCTGCGTGAGGTGATACTGGTTAGCATTTGGTCTGCTGTCCCATTCCCTCACCCTTTTGGGATTTAGGACTTCCTGTGCTGGCGTGACCACTACCCACATCCAGTTCCCTTCAGATACCTACTGGCCCTGTACAAACCAGTGCTCCGCTTGGCATCAGCATCGTGCTGGAGAAGGGAAGCTGGGTTTGACCCAGAAGCTGAACAGCCGAATAGAAGGGTCATGGGGGCAGCATCCTCCTGTGTTCGAGGAGGAGTCACAGGAGACTGTGCACAAGTAGAGCAGAGTATGCAGTCTAGCATCAAAGGTAGCATGTCAGTATCTTTACCTAAAAATTCAGGTATTGTTAAGTGTTATGCGTCTCTCAAATGTTGCATATATGTGATAGCGGTGTGTTGTGCATCACAAGCTTGAGAGTTTCTGCTGCTTGTTGACTGATTTTACTGATATTCACTGATTTCACTGGTGTCCTGTTCAAAAACAAAACAAAAAGAAATGAGGATCAAGTGATTTGGAAAAATCTGTATGATGGGTATTTTATTCTGTTCAGTGCTGTGGAATTGAACAAAAATGGACCAGCCACAATGCAGGTTTACTCATCTGCAGATTTCCTACATCTGTACTTCTGAACTGATAAAGAACGCACTTTTCCTTCGTAAGAGAAAGCAATTGCTTGGATTTTGGACTGCTCTTAGGTCTGGCTTCCTTTTGTCTTTTTATACAAACGAGCAACAGCTTCACAACCTGAACTGTGAATGGGTGGTCCAGAAAGAGGCTGTAACAGTTAAGGATCTGTTTTTCTACATGGCTCCAGTTTCAACACAGATCCGTTGTGCGGAAGTTTTGAATGTTTCCTTGCTGTTAGTTAGGAAATTAATGCAACGTAGGCATACAGTGAGCCTTTCTCTTAAGAGATGATTCCAAAGGCATGCCATGAATTATCACCATTTTAAAAACAAAAAACAAAAATAAATGAGTGTGCCTCTGTAATTAGTTTCATCAGGTTACTGTTCTCTCTTTATTTCTGTAAAGGGCCGGGAATGTTTTTCCCTTTCTTTAGAAAATGCAAAACTGCTGCTGGGAGGTCTTTCCCCCAGTTTTTTTTGTTTTTTGTTTTTTTTTTAACGTGTTGTAAGATTTTTGTATTTTGTAGTAGTGTATTTCACAACCATCCTGTTTTCATGTTCTCATACAGATGCTTTTGCCTGTCTGGAAACATTTCATTACTTGTGGCACAGACAGTCTGTAATTCATTTAGCAGCTAAGGCGGGTATTTGGCATTAGTGAAGCATTAAAAACCAAACCAGTAGCTTCGTATCATTGCTGCATCAGTAGCTCCCCCTGCTGCTAACGTAGCAATGCTAGGATGTTTTATGACAGTGTGTTCTACTCATAATTAAGATAAAACTGTATTTTTGAGAAACCCACAGGCTTAGTATTTCCCTGGAATGTTTGATGTCTTGAGATTTCTACCGGTTAGGTAGGAGTTAGGGAAGTCAGGATAATGAATGAGGGAAACAACTCACAGAGGGACTTTGATCCTATTGCAGCTAAGGTGGAAATAAGCACTGAAGGTCATGCCTCAGTTCTGCTTAGTAAATAAATACAGCCTTTCTCTAAACCAGCAGTATGCTGATGCTGTGTGAATACACAGAATGATTTAGGTTGGAAAAGACTTCCAGTTGTGATCTAGTCCAAGTCCTAACTCAAAATAGGACCAAAGATCAAGTTGTTTTGGTGATTTTTGAATGTCTCTAAGGATAGGAGCTTTGCAGCCTCTCTGAGCATCTCCTTTGAATGTTTGACTACCCTCACAGTGATTTATTTTTTTTCCTTATGTCTAATTAGAATTTCCTTTGTTTCAACTTGCACCTCTGCCTCTTGGCCTGCAACAGTGCATCTCTGAGAAGAGTCTGGCCCTGTCTGCTCTCCCCATATGTAGTTGAAGACAGTAAGAAGATCCTCCATCCCCCTCCCCCCAGTCTTCTGTTTTCCAGACGGAACAAATCCAGTTCTTAGAGCTTCTCTGGCGTGTGCTTCAGCCCCCTAAACAGCTCTGTGGTCCTCTGCTGGATTCCTCTGGTATGGCAACTTCTTTCTTGCCCAGGTTTGGGCTGCACACTGTGCGGTACTCCAGGTAGTGTGGCTCTCACTAGGAGAGAGGAAGAGTTGCTTTCTTCAGCTGTGCTCTTTCTGATACATCCCAACTTGTGCTTGGCCTTCTTTGCCACAGGGATTCATTGCTGACCTGCATTTAATTTGTCTGCTGGAATCCTCAGGTCCTTTTCTGCAGTTTTACCCCCTTAGCAGCAGCCAGCCTGTGCTGTTGTGTGGGGTGGTTCCAGTGTTGTTGCAAAGGGGAATTCCAGCCCAGCTGCAGGACTTTGCCTTTTATTTTCTTTTTTTTTTTTCTTTTTGAAATTGATTCCTGTCTGTCCATTCTGGTCCCTCTGGAGAACAACCCACCCTACAACATACTGACTGTTCCTCCCATCTGCACGCTCACCAGAGGAGCTCTCTGTGGCATCGTGTGTCGTTAATAAAGACCTAATGCAGCATTGGCCCCAATATGGATCAGTGGAGGACAGCATTAGGCTCACTGGTGTGCAGTTGGACTTTGTCCTGCTGACTCAACCCTTTCGGGCTGACAATCCAGTCAGTTTCTGTTCACCTTGCACATGAAACACAATCGTCAGTGAGTGAGGAGTTAAGCTATAAGAAAACTACAGGAGACCATGGCAGAGGCCGTGCTGACGGCTGATAAACAGCATCACTGCTTTCTCCTGTCCTCTAAGCTGATCATCTCATCGTGGAAGTAAATGAGGTTGGTCAGGCAGAATTTGCCCTTGACAGATCCGTGCTGACTCTCTTTATTTTGCCTTTTATTTTTTCGTGTACTTGGAAATGGTTTCCAGGCAGGCTTGCTCCATAATCTTCACAGAGACTGAGGTTAGGTTTACAGGCCTCTAGTTCTCCAGTTCATCCTCCTTGGGTGCTTCCTGAAGATGGCTGCAATGGAACATCTGCCTTTCTCCCGCATCATCAGGCAACCTTCCTGCTCACCTCCATGCTTTGACGTGATGCAGCACCTCAGTTACACCGGCCAGCCAAAAAAAAAATAGCAAAAAAAAAAAAAAAAGACAAAAAAGTCACTGACTATTCTGGCCTCATCCATGTCCTTTGCCAGTAGGTTCGCTTGCCTTACAGAGGGGACAGCCCCACCTGTTCCTCAGCCTTTCTTTGCTGCTGATGTGCAGCCCTTGGTACCCTCACGTTCTTGGATAGGTTCCAGCTTCAGCTTCAGAATCTAAATTGAATTTTTTTCCTTACCAACTGAACATTTCCTATTTCTACCCTTAGCCATTTTTACTTGTAAGTGGTTTTAAAGTGGTTAAACCAATTACTGAAGAGAACATGTAGCATGAAGTAACACTGTTCTTTCCCCTCGTTATGTTTTACATTCCTTTTTACAACTTCTACTGTCTGAAATCAGGGGAGGTTTATGTATACAACTCTGAGCAAGCTGCCTGACAAAGTCTTCGTGCATAAGTGTTTTTAATAAGAGCTTTTACCCAAGTTAGGGGGCACTGAAAAGAGTGAGGTTAAACAAAGTTGTGGAGTGGGACACGAGTCTTTGTTGCTGCAGAGCAGTGTGCCAGGCCTAATTCAGGCTGTTTGTTTGGAAAGCTGGTGTACTCTGCGAGTGTGAGCCATTCGGGTAAATGGCTGGGCACTGGGCTGTGAAGATTGTGGCGTTGTGCTGGGATATTGTGGCAGTCCTCAAGGGGGTGGTTAGGTGGTGAATTGTGATAGCTCCTCTCAGACTTGTTTCTTTACGGTACTTGCAAATAAGTAGTAAGAAAATTTTAAGAAATAGACTGAAATTATGGGCGTGTTGAAAGTTACTACCAGTGCAAGAGGAGATGGATTGCGAACAAGTGCATCTTGTGAATAATGGCTAGGTACTTACTTAAATAGTGCCACCATTTCTCAGCATATTTAGTGCCAAAGAAAATCATAACTGTGAGGTACCTCGCTCTTAGGATACTACATAAAGTGATACTCTCTTTCCTGCTCAAGATTGCTGCTTCCTTTGTCTTCCCTTGTAAGGATGGTGAGGACAGAGGCAGACTGAACTCATCTTGACCTGTCAGTGCCCGGCATGCTTTAACCAGAGCTACTCCTGCCTCTTAGTTAAGTGCAAGAGCAGAGCCTCCCTCTGGGAGTGGAGGGGCCGTGGAAGCAATTGAGAGCACTGGGAAGGGATGTAAGAATATAAAAGCCTTGTTTTGGCAAGGGCCACAGGAGTAAAAAAGGATATGTGCTGAAACTCCACCTGCAGCTCCGGCAGTTGTCAGATGCAGTTGGATCCATATGGTGTGAGCGTGGTGTTTGTGCTGGTGTTGATGCCTAGGCTTCTAGACATGTGGAAATTAAGTGATTTTCATTTATTTGGGGGGAACCTCTGTAGCTTGTTGGGCTTGATGTTAGGTGTTCAGCTTGTATACCACAGCTTTGTTGAGGGAAGTGGTACAAAGGAAACAATAAAAGACTTCTTTAACTTGAGAGCTTACAAACTAAGTGTAAGGTGAAGGGTGGGTACTTGGAAATTGGGACTACAAGGATTAGCCAGTCATAAGAGTTTACCAAAATGTAGCTGAGCAGTACCCACCTCTTTTAGACACTGCAGCAGGAATGGGCTTTTAATAAGATGGGATTCGTAGAAATGAACTTGATATGATCCCTCCTGTACATGTGGAGCATCATGGGGTAGAGAGGAAAAGTGTCTTGTAAAGTGAAGTGAGAGGGCAACTATAAGAGGAATGTGATTTAAAAAGCAATGCTTAAAGCAATAACTAGAATACTTTATAGGTAATGTAATATTGAACTGGGTGGATGGCAAAAGACTGTTACCAAAAGATCAGCATGAGAGGCTTGTTTAGGAAAAATTTGCAGAGTTTTTTGACCAAGAAATACAGATGCAAAATAGAATTGGAACCGCTGTGTGTGGCAGTAGCATTCAGAAAATGTGGAAGTCAGTTTTGCTTGCATGCAGAGATTGAAAGAGGCCAGTGAAAGGCTTTGTTCAGGGTACAGTGGCTTTGATTTGGCTTACAGTGCAAAGTTATTAACTGAACATGTCTTTTGGTCCCACTTATTTTTGCTTCTGTGAACAAATTCTCCAGTTTGTGTGCTAATGTGAATATATTCAAGTAAAGCAGTCGAGTTGGTAGCTATAAATGTGATGCTTCTGGTTTTCTGAACACCTGAAGCGAGGATGTAGTGTATCAGCAGCCCCCTAGGCGTTGGTGTTTTGGCATTGGTAAATGGCTAAACTCCTCAAAGCCCATATGGGTGTATTTTTAGAGCAGGAGATCAGGCTTTGTGCTTAATAACTGTTGTGGCACTTGCTGTTAATCTCTTGAATATGCCTGCCTGGCTCTGATGCGTGGTTACTGAAAATCTTAGGTTTGCAGCTATTTGCATACGTAACAAGAAGGTGAATATGCATGTATATATTCTCTGTGTAACACTAAAATATAGGCACAGCTTACATTTCTTGAACAGCTATCAGAGTTTTAAAGAAAAAAACCTCTGCCATGCTGTAGCACTCAGATGGTTCCCATACAACCACGAGGTTTGTGGAAAAGTGCCACAGGGCTGATCTACCGGCAATATTTATGGTTTAAATGCTTCATGTACTTTGTGGCTGGAAGCACTGAATTGTGATTTTCTCTACACATTTACATATGTTTTTAGATGCTTATTTTTCTTAAATTCTTTCTTCTAGTAGTCAAAGAAGCCCATCACCAGGTCCAAATCATACCTCTAGCACTAGTGCATCGAATTCAACATCTGCACCGCAGAATACATCTGTACGACCCACTTGTTCATTAACACCTACGCTAGCAGCACACTTCAATGAAAACCTTATAAAGCATGTTCAAGGCTGGCCTGCAGACCACGCGGAAAAGCAGGTGAGTACGCTTCTGCTCTGCTCCTTCTGAGGGTGCTAAACGGGTAGCTTTAAAACTCTTTTTGTTACCCAGGTTGCTTTTTCTAGAAATTGGAAGCATCTTTAAAAAAACAGAAACATGCTTGTCCTCAGCCAGAAAGAGGTGGGAGGTTAGGCCAGACCTTGCAGGCTTTACATGTGATTACTGCTTAGCAGTTGGGTATTTTCTTGCTTAATGTACCAGTGCTTTTGAAATTCTCTCCGATGGAAGAACAGTCGTCATAGCTATTTTCTCTTATTGCCAGA
The DNA here is from genome assembly GCF_965140915.1 of Aythya marila. NCBI lineage: Eukaryota > Metazoa > Chordata > Aves > Anseriformes > Anatidae > Aythya > Aythya marila. The sequence continues at coordinate 16,870,773 of NC_139043.1, read as the reverse complement.
GTTCTGTTGAAATTTACAAAGAACATAAATTTCAACATAGTTTTTCAATAACAACAGTATCTTTGATAGATGTCATTAATTAGGTGATATAGTTAAAACTATGTGAGACCAATCCACAGTTTGAGCCCACTGTTATTAACTCTTCGCAGTGAAAAAAAGAGCTGTGCTTTGTTTGTTGTACCTGGTTTTTAAGGTGATGTAGGGGTCTCAGACTAAATTTGGACTTCATATTTTTTTTTGTTTGTTTGTTTCCATAAATGGAAATCCATAGAATCATTATTTCATTATTTCATAAGTAAGTGCACAAAACATACCCTTCTGGTGGTAATATGGGGAAACTGGATGCATGTCAGCTACTTGAAATGTGTTACTGAAAGAAACCATATTGATACTGAGTCCAGTTCAAGGCCTTTCTGTCACAAGCAAACCAGTCTGACACAGTCTGTCAGGTATTAACCTTACTTGGCCCAGCTGACTTTGGTCTTTTGGCTGCATGCTGGCTCAAGGCTACATAGGAAGTTTTTGGCAAGTAACTTGCAGGGTGACTCTTAGAAGTGCAGTCTAGACTCATTCTCTGTGTGGATTCTGCTTTGGGTTCTTGGTTGTTGCCTTGTTTTTTTTTTCCTCCATTAAGTTTGAAATACAATTTTAAGGTATTGAAAAGCTGTGCTGAGTCAAAGCACCATTGCTGGGGAAGGTGTGCTACATAGGGACGTGATGCAGCACAGTCACTTGTCCCCGTGGCCTTGGCCCGGTGCTTGGAGAGTTCAGATTGGTAGTGTTATTTTCACTGTGTACTGAACACCTTTTAATAACAATCTTATATGCAAAAATGATTCTAAGACCTTCTGGGTGAAGTTGCTTTAAGATGGATGGCTGGGCAGCCTTAAAAACTACTTAAAGAGTGGTTATTGCTGGTTTGCTCTAAAAGCTATGGAGCTGTGTATGCAGGACATGAGATGATGACGTCCTGCTGGAGCCCAGGTGTACTCCTGGATGTCAACAAAATCCAGAAAAGAAAACTGAATGGAGGGAATTAGATCACAAAGTTCTTTGACCTGGATAAATTCCAGAAGTTGATGAAGACCTCTGCTAAATACAGTTCTGTTCAGGAAGGGAAAAATGAGGTGTACAAGTACTTCTGCAGATGTTGCGGATTAACCCCGGTAGGCAGTTAGGCAGCACACAGCTACTTGCTCACTGCCCCCGCTGAGCTAGGGGACAGAACTGGAAGTACACAAGTGTGAGAACTCCTGGACTGAGATGAAGGTAGCTTAATAAAGAAAAGGGAGGGGAAACAAACAAAACAAAACAAAAAAAGGCAATGCAAAAGCCATCGCTCACCACCAGCTTACTAACCAACGCGCAACCAGTCCTGAAGCAACAGCAACCCCTGGAAGATTGCACCCACCCTCCCACTGCCCCCCCAGTTTTCTTGCTGAGCATGATGTTACGTGATCTGGGATCTCTCTTTGGTCCTGTTTGGGTCAGCTCTTGCAGCTGTGTCCTCCCCCAGCCTCATACACACCCCCAGCCTGCTTGCTGGGCAGGCAGCATGCGAAACAGAAGGCCTTGACAGCGTGTAAGCAGTGCTCAGCAGTAGTTACAGCACGGGTGTGTTATCAGTACTGCTTCAGGTACAGAGCCAAAACACAGCATCATACAGGCTGCTGTGAAGAAAACTAACTCCATCCTAGCCAGACACAGTGTGGCAGAGACCAACATTGCTAAACAGTAATACTGCAGGGAAGGATCTATTTGAGAAATCAACTTTTTTTTGCATTGTGCTGCTTGCAAGAAGTCCTCTTCCTATATCTTGGTGTGATGCAGAGAACCTCTGAGTAATTGCACTACTGCTCTTGGTGCTGTTGAGTTAGCTGGAGTCAGATATCAAGTTCAGTGACAAGAGGTTAAGAAATCTTCAAACTGGGAAGATGGGTCGTGTCTTCTGAGCATACACATCTGCTCATCTCCACATGGCTAAGTGGAAACACCAAAGTAATGGAGTTTGTCTAGAAGAGAACACCTGCGGAGGGTTAAGTTTTGTTTTCTATATGAAGTAGGTGAAAAGAAGATGGCATTCAACTGCTTTTGTCACTGAAGCTTAATTTAGATGAGAAATTTAAGTTGACCATTGAAAAAGCAGCTGGAGGCTCTTAACTACTTGAACAAATTAATTAGCACATGACAGGGTTCTGAGTTTCCTAACTTTAAGATGATTCAATAAACATTTGTTAGGATCAAGGATATCTGAACCATTCCTGCATCAGTCTGAGTTAACATCATCTGTTGACATCCAGTATAATTTCTGATTCTAAATGGGCTTTTTTAGAGAATTTACTGCTCTTCTGATTTAATTTACAGTGTGTTCAGAAGTCATAGCACTTCAGAAGTTACAGTGCTTTGCTGTTTCAAGACATTCATCCAGCAGTCCTTTGGCTACAGCCAGTTGTTTCCAGTGCTTGGGTCAAAATCCTAACCTTTATATTTAATTGTTGCAGGCATCAAGATTACGTGAGGAAGCCCACAACATGGGAAGTGTTCATATGTCAGAAATTTGTACTGAATTAAAGAATTTAAGATCTTTAGTTCGAGTATGTGAAATTCAAGCAACTTTGCGTGAGCAAAGGTAAGTGGGTTTGTTTTCAAAAGTGTAATTTTCAAGGTGGCATTAGAGTTCCCATTCAGGTATTGTTTTCCATGAGCTGTGTTTTCTGATGGCTTTGTAAGCAAGCTGATTGTTACCAGGGGCGAGAGCTGTCTTCCCTTTGTGCGTTCTGTTTCCCAGGCAGGTAACTCTTGATAGTGCCTAGTGGATAGAGGCAGATATGCAACAGCTGTATATATTTTTGCTTATACAGATGGAAAAGACATCTTTCCAGATACATTAGTGGGTTAAGATTCTCACAGTAGCTCAGAATAATTCTAAAATACCTGTCCATACTTGATGCATAGATTACATAGATACACACCTATGTGGTTTATACTGGTCTTAAACACTACAATTTTCATGAGATGTTTATTGGGTCAAACAAGTCTGACGAGTTCTTGTTGATATCACAAGCTAAGGAAAAATAAATCTGTTATTTGGGTAGGAGGTATCTCAGAAGGTCTTGGGGTTCTTCAGTGAGAAAGAGGTGATTATGGCAAAGTAGACTTCTGCTTCTCAAGTCAGTAATGCAGGGTGTCTTTCTTATTAACAGCATGGTTGTGTATTGTTTCAGAGACTGTTGTGCAACATCGAAAAGTTTAGTCTTACTGCATGTTCTGACACATTTTTCATTGGTAGTCATGATCTTGAGTTAACTTTCATACTAAGTTTCCTTTCTGAATGATGTTATCCTGTATACTGTGACACTGAAGTTTGACTACAGTGATTCTGATTTCCTATTTCATTCAGCCTTAGTAGCGTTGTATGCTTTTTAAACAGCTAGTTCTGTCCCAGAAGCTCTTGCTTTTTGGTAGTTGGTAAAAAAAAAAAAAAAAAAAAAAAAAAAAAAAATCCTTGTAATCAGGAGTAGGCTGTAAAAAAATTTGTACAATTTCCCTAATAAACAAATACAAAATGTTAATTCTTTCATAGCTTCATAGTGTCATTACATAAATTATAGTTTCTGTAGGAACTGCTTGGTTCCTTACAGATGAAGTAAAACCTCTTAAGCTTTCAAAGCTTTCATTTCTGTGTCTGGAGGCACATTTTATCTGACATAACATGTCAAATGTCATTGCCGAGCTCCCTAAATGGCACCTTGTTTCTTGTATGCCATGAATGGATATGGATGATCATGACTTTGAATCTCTGGTAATCTTTCTTTTTGCTGCCATCCCAAAGACAATGAATATGTGGCATAAGTAATAATTTGGGTGGGAGGATAGGGGGGAGGCCTTCACAAAGTATGGGATGATCAAAGCCTATCAACCTGAATGACGATATCATTTCTGTATTTTTGTACTGAATAGAACTATTTAGGTTTGTTGTGAGAAGGAACTTGAGCTTTGTTCAAAGCAAGTGTGTTGTTTGAACCAGAAGTGACAGTTTGTGAAATGACACTCTTCACTCACTGGTGCATTTCATACGCCTATACCTTTTGAGCTTAATGTGTTTTTCAGCGTGTCTGTCCTGATTATTTATCTACTTTTTAGTAGAAAATTGATTTTTACTGAACTGGGGATGTATTTGAAAAGGGTTCTACAGAAGTCTGCTAAAGTGGATGCACTTTCTTTATCTGATTAAAGTTGCTTTGGACTTGCAGAATATTTGTCATGTTTCAACTCTTTCTTAATTTTTTCTTCATTCATATGCTTGCATTACACTTCAGTGTTATGGAAAGTTGTTACAAAATATTTATTAAAAACTTTAGGAAACAGTATCTAAACCACATGTTTGTTAACTGAAATAATTGCTTAGGCCTGTGCAGTAGTAGAGGAAAAGTTCATAAGGGAAGTGTTAGCAACAAAATTGATTTCTAAGTAAGTGTAGTTGCAGCTTTTTTCTTGGATCTTCTAATAAAGGAATTTTCCATAACTAGAGGCAAACCTCAGAATCTATTTTTCCTCTACCAGTCACAGAGCCAAATACTAGAAAAAAAAGGTTTTGCCTAGAAGAAAATTTCCTTGTTTAAAACTTCTTCACTAAATTACTCTGTATGTGGCTGAACCAAACTAAAATACATCGGGCCGTGTTATGGAGATAAGCATTTTAGGGAAGCAAGAGCATGTGTAACTCTCCTGCCTGCACTGTTACCTAAATCTAGTGCAGTATAAAATCCTGCAGAACAATGGGAGGAAATCAGTTAAAAGACGTGAGGGCAGTGGCTTGTGTCTCTAGTGGCACTGTCTCTCCAAGAACAGGCAAGTTCAGGTAGAAAACAAGGCTGCGGGGGAAAAAAAGCTGTAACCTCTGTACCACTGGAGGTACTGAGGTTAGGGTGGGGACAGAGGAGCAGTGTATTTGCTGAAAACTTGAGTGCTTTGGGTTGTTGCACAGTTTGGAAAACTGCATCGCAGACATAATAACATTTTTCAGAATATTGAGCTCATGTACTCTTCTGCTGTGTTTCACTTCTTCTTGAAGTTAAATTCAGCTGAATAGGAGGCTTAAATGTCACCGTGTTTCGGTCATAATGAAACTCAGCAGCTTAGTTTTCTAAATAACGGAATCTAATCCTGCAGGTTTCTGCACCTGCACACGGAGCCTGTAGGTGATTAAATAGATTGGGAATTCATTTTAAAATACTTCCAAGTTTATTAATGGAGCTCAGAAGCTTGGAATCTTTCCAGGAAATTGTAAAGTATTTGTGTAGATACTTGCACTTAATATCTCTGTACGATGAAAATGTTTACGCTAATTCTTTTTTTCTTTTCTCTTGCAGGATACTATTTTTGAGACAACAAATAAAAGAACTTGAAAAGCTAAAGAATCAGAATTCCTTCATGGTGTGAAAAGTTGTAAACAATTGCACATGGTTTTGAGTACAGGAACTATGAAACTGATGCCCAGTCTTAACACTTTTGAGCTGCATTTGAGTAGACTTTGGACCGTTGAGCTGGGCAGAAAAAAAGATGACATGGGGAAGGGGACAGGAGGGAGTCAAATTCAGGGGAAAGATACAAGAATGATTTGTAAAACCCTTGAAATGTAGATTTCTTGTAGATGTATTCTTCACGTTGTAAATATGTTTTGTAGAGTGAAGCCATGGGAAGCCATGTGTATCAGAGCTTAGACATCCAAAACTAATCAATGCTGAGGTGGCTAAATACCTAGCCTTTTACATGTAAACCTGTCTGCAAAAATTAGCTTTCTTTTTTTTTTTTTTTTTTTTTTTTTTTTTAGTTAATTTATCATTCAGAAATCTTGCATTTCCTAAAATTCAATGCAAGCGCCAGGCGATCTGTGTCTAAGGCTGCAACAATTTGGGTAATGTACAAAAATATCATGAAACAACTGTTTCCACACTTGCACCGAATCAAGAGCAGTGCTTCTCCATTTCTGTTTTACAGAGAAATGTTTTTCATTTTCTGTGTTCCATTTCCCCGTGAAATCCTAAATCTGATTTTATCAGTTTTTTAATGCTTCTAATTTTCTCTTTTTCTTAAGGCACTGTTGCTATGGCACTTTTTCTATAATCTTTTCATTCCTGTGTACAGTAGCTTAAAATTGCAGTGATTGAGCATAACCCACTTGTTTGTATAAATTATTGAAACGTATTTCCATTTGCACCCTGTAAGAATGGACTTATAGTACTGCTGGGCATGTGTGCTGAAAGTACATTACTTGCTCAAATATAAAGAAATAGCCCAATGAACATGTTAACATGGTTGTGGGAGGGGAAAGAGGAAAAAAAAAAAAAAGCTAGTCAGATGTGAATTGTATCTGTTGTAATAAACATGTTAAAACAAAGAAACACTGGTTTTCATTTCCTTTGGTCAACACATTAAATTTTGGTCTGTTTGGGGACTCTTTATTAGAACTGTTCTTGTTGAACGTTTTTGTACTTAAATAATTCCTCAAGGGAGGTTTTGTTTAAAACTTGTAAACAGGAAATTGTGTATAAAATATTTAACGAAATATAAAATTCAACAAGAATGATTTAAGACACCTCCCCAACAGTTGTCATATGTTAACTCCTGGTTTACTTGTCTTGATATTATGACATTTCATTTCGAAGGATGTTTGTGTTGTAGCTAACTGTTTAAGTCTGGTGCTGACTGCTGTTCTTAACCATCACAAAACGCTGAATTTGTGTAATTGGAGCAACCCACCGTTTGAAAATGGTGGCAAAGCTCAGCTTTGTATATTGTTTCCTAAAGTATATTAAAAATAAAAAAGAAACTATTGCTACTACAAAATAACGTGACTTTTTCTTTGCTTAAAACAACAAAAATAGCGATGGCACTGCCAGTTTATTTGCAGAGGTTCGTATGTTACAGTAGTTTGTTGAGTGAGTTCACAGTTCATTTTTTTTAATCCGTAACCTTAATGATAAAGGTATTGACATGTGATGCTACATGCTGTGTTCCTAGAAAACCCTGTCTTTCAGCACCAGAAACGCTACTTGATTTTCTTTTGCCTTGTCTCATCCTGAGTGGGCTCAGATCAATTTTATTTATTTTAAGTAGTTTTAATCAGTGGAAGTTGAATGCTCTGTCCTGAGACATTGCAAATGAAGCAAATTAAGATAACTAACAGCAAAAAAAAAATCAGATATAGGACAGAGTAATTTGTTGTTCACTTTAATTTAGTCTGTGCTCTTGTGTTTTCTATCATGCAGATGTTTGGTTTTGCTCAGAAACTGGGAATAGAAACATCTTGAATGCATTATTTTTATCATACATCATTCTGCCCTTTTAGACAGCAAGGCAAAGTGACTCAAGGCTTCCTGAGACTCTTACATTTGCCCAATGTCCTATTGCTTGTGGTGCTTGTGGTCTTGGGGTTGCCCAGGACAGGGAACTGGCAGCGAAACAGATGGAAGTAGAGATGGGCTTTCAGCAGTGGGAGTCCTTAGTTCTGGTATTTTGCACATTGCTTATTAGCTAAGACAGATCGCTTCTCTCTTAATAGATAAGGGGGGCCTATTTTTCATGAGCTTACTTCGTTCCCTTGATTCATAGGGTATCCACTATAACATCCTCTGTCGATGAATTTCACAGGTTAATTTTCTACTAGAAAATTCCTTTGAGTCCATGTTGTGCTTTTTTTTTTTTTTTTTTTTTTAAATAACCCTCTATTTTGAGTGACTTTATTCGTATATGCTTAGCTGCTGCCTGTGCGTCTTTTATCATTCACCATTTTACAGGAAAGTCTCTTCCAGCCTAAAAGGTTGGAGTCATTGTTTTCACAATGAACGTACCCCGGATCATCCTTCTCAGCCCCTGTGCAGCATTAGTAGTGGTCACAGAGAATTTGGAAGGGACAAGGATTAATTTGCTCATTTAACTGCTTAAGAATGCGTGCACGTACATCATGCAGAGACGAGCTCTTCAGGTGATGTCCTCTCTGAACTAATGCAGTAAGGACTGCTCTGTCAGCCTCAGATGACAAACAGAAAGCTTGTTGGCTCCTGGCTCTGCTCGCCACGCAATAGCTTGTTTTCCCCCTTCCAAAACCTGGAGTTGTTGTGAGCTGAAGAGCGACAGCTTGCCAACCTCATCAGGCAATTTGGGGAAGAGCAGGCTCTGCTTTAAAATAGATGCCAACCAAATGGCAGGGACCGAGTTAATGTCCTTCAAAACAGCTTCACTAACATACAAATGCAATTTGGGCTTTTCTGTGTCATCTGGAGTGACACACAGGGCAGGGGGAAGCGATATTTTGCTTTTTCCTATCAAATCTTTCTGAAGCTGGACAACAAAGGAATGGGCAGGTGCACTGAGAACCGATTACCAGCTTATTATTTATTATCTATCCTGAAAATGATGCTATCCTTTCCAGTGTGATTGACATTTTTAAGCGGAAGGGGCTTTATTGGCTCACATTACACCTGCAAGTCAGATTGAGTGAATTTCCTCTGGGGCAAGGCTTGTTTTCTTCCTAGGCAGATGTTCAGAAAGCATTTACTGGAGTTGTGGGATGTGTTTCCTACGTTAATTACTTGATATGGCTGGTCAAGGAATAGTGCTGAAGACCTGATAAAAGAACAGTTGCTGAGTACATTGCTTTTGGTTTCCCTCTTAGGTATTCGCTAAGCAACTATTTAATATAATAAAGAGGAGGTGTTAAGAATTGCTTCACGAGTTTGTCCCAGCAGCGCTGCTTGCAGCTGTACAATCGGTGTTTCACCATCTGGTGGTGTGCTCAGGGAGCCCTGCTGGAAGGACGGGCTTCGCTGTAAAACCACGGGACTGGTCCCGGGAACTCCCATGTTGTTGCTTTGTAACACCACTATTTATTTGTTTTTGTTTGTTTGTTTTATTATTATTATTATTTTTTTTTCCCCTACTCTACAGGCCTTCTGATGTCCTTGAAGATCTGTTCATCTTCCTCACTGGCCTGGATATTAAGATGACATAGCTGTTATCTTCCACTGCTTAGATGGATGTTCTGTTACAGCAACGTTAGTCTCCTTTAGGACTTGTTTTATTAACTGTATTTCCTTTGGTAGGAGGGTCTTTTCTTTTGGTGGACGCCAATGTTGTCTTCACCGTTGCAGTTAAAAACACATTCAGAAGTAGTATATTTTATTTGCTTGACCTTCAAATTGAGGCCAAAGAATTAAAGGCATTTTGCTTTTTTTGTTTGTTTGTTTTTGAGAAGGAAATGGTGTTACACCTGCAGCCTCCAAAGACAGTTAAGAACATAGTAGGTATTTATGTCATGTCTACTAAGTCTGTGGATCAAAGATGACTGTATCTTACAGTCTCACCTTTCTGGTGATGCTCTGCTGAGTCCTTTGCTGCTGTGAGGTTGGCCACGGTGCTCAATGTTGTGTGTTCTGCTGAATGAGAGCAGTGGTGTGCCCTGAGCATCCCATGTCATCGTGCTTTGGGGATATTCACAAGTCATCTGTACGTAAGGGGCGTTCACTTCAACCCTAAATTAATATGTGGTACTGAATATGTAGCAAAATCTCAAGTCTAATATTGGATTAGGAGCTGGAAATTTTTGTGAATGCTTCATCCCTGTTGCTGTTTCTGAAGCAAAAATCTGTCCTCACCAACACACACTCTCTTGTACAAGCATAAGATAATCAGGATAATTTGGGGTGTTATAAAAATAGCGCCTTGACTTGTGAAAGTTACCGAGGAATATCCTGAGCCAAGGTGCCATCTCGTTGATACTAGCACTGCCCTTCAGCTGATAACTACTTAGGAACGGGATGTCGTGTGACATATTTTTAAGAATTGGAGCTTTTGATCCAGGAGGAATTCGTTTCTTTGCCCAGTTCAACTTTTTTTGGCAGTTGTTTGCTTTTGCAGTTGAAATAGTTAAGCAAAAGCTTTCATTTCCAACCAAGATCCACATACATGTCGACTTTGCAGAGAAAACTTTCATCTTTGATAGTTTTGAATTCCTGCTACACGTTGCTCTTGTGAGCTATCTTTTCAAGTTCTTGCATCTCTTCTGTCTCTTACAACAGGCTTTTAGAAAGACTCAGTCTTTCATAGCTGTAGGCACCTCACCCTATTCTAACCTTCCTGAATTCCTGTGTTTTACTAATTTGGCAGGGATGGTTCCTGGAGGATGCTCCTTGCTATGTTTTTCTATGTTTCTTAGCTGTAGCTTTTTGGTTGAAGATCCCATATGGCGGAAAGGACTGACTTAGATTTTCTACCTATCTATTCTATGACTTTCTGGAAAATGAGCTGTCGGGTCTTGTCTCCCAGGGGAACATCCCGGCAGGTCTTGTCATCTCATTGCAGGCAGGCCCTGCCTGGATCCCCTAGGACCTGGGGCATCAGGTACTATATGGCTCCATAGATCTGCATGCAGCTTGACCAACCTTACTTTTCCAGATGGTTATTCAATACACGTGATGCTATTTCGTCACCTGCTGTTAGTCACATGTGCCAGAGAGCACTTTCAGAGGGACACTGTTTACTTCTGTGTGCAGCACTGTGCTGAAATCTCAGGATTTGGTCTGAGTGGTCGGAATGGCCTGTGATGTTCATTTTCTCTTTTTACTGTGCACTGCAAGTTCAATTAATTATGGGTAGTACTGTCACCACCATCTGTACAAGTAGCTAGAATGGTGTGAAGTCTCTTATGTTTAATTCTCTTCCCCTTTTCCTACAAAATGTTTAAGGTTGACATGTAGCTGTCTGTCAGTGTGTTGCCTTTCAGACCTAACAGCTTCCTTCTGCCTGCCCTGGCAGATCTGTTGTCAAAATCTTACATGTTTCTTTGTCCAAAAATCAATTATTAGATTTTTTTTTTTTTTCCCAGTGTAATTGGGATGCTGTCAGAGTTTGCTTGGGGTTCCTGTTCTGCTAGATGCGTCCTCATTAGCAGCAGAGAGCTTGTGTACTGGGAAGAGCTATTTGGCAAAGGGGCTGAAGCCTGTGGCAGACGGTGCTGCAGAAGGTGACCGTGCTGTCAGTAATTCTGGATGGTGTGCTGGTGCCAAGGGGCTCTGACCTCCGCCACTTCCACACAGGTTCATGGAGCTGCTCCTGTGCATGCTCGGAGTAAAGGCTTTTCCTTTCTTCCGTGTTTTGAAAAGCTTAATTGAAAAGTTTAATTATTTTTCTTCCTGTCAGGATTTAATTCCTTAGGGAGTCTTCTTTTTTAAAATGGGAAAGCTGTTAAACCACTGGCAGCGTGTCCCTGTCTTCGCTTGCTGAACAAAACTGCCTTTCTGCTTGCAGTAGCATTGCCAGTAGAAACATGGGTAGGTGAACATCTTGATACTGTTCTTTCTTCTAGAATAAAAATTCTCAAAGTTCATGTTGACCTAGGGTGGTTTCCAGATTTCACTTAATTAAAAATAATAATTTTGTTGTATATTTTGATGTCACATCCCTTGGCATCTCTTCACCAGAGCAATTAGAGATGGAGGGTATGCGTAGGTGAGTGTGGAGTCTGCATGTAACTGCGGTAGGACAGAAGTACTCCTCTTGTTTTTCTTCATGGGCGGTTTCATCCAAAAGAATTGTTGAGGGTGAGGTTGCACACAACAGGAGGGCTTACCTGACATCCTGTTCCCTGCAGTGAGAGCAGACCTTTCCTTATCACTTCCCTGCTCCCCGCCGTGTGCTCCTGTTGTGTCCCTTTTGTCAGCTCTGAAGCTGGTCAGGGAGCAAACCCCAGCAGAAACCTGTGGTACGTGTGCCTGCTGGTTTCACAGGCTGGAGAGGCTCACCAAGGGCTGAGCAAGGGCCCTTGCCCTTCCAATATTGAAGGAGAGGTCAGAACAACCCTTTGGGCGGCAGTGAGCTCAAATGGTAAAGTCTAGCAGCTCTTAAAACTCAGAGGTACATGTGGAAAGAGGGGAGCGTGAGGCGTGGAGATGGCTATATAGTTTTCTGAGGTTTGAATGCAGGTATGCATTCACCTGAAAATGTCACTGAAAATGCCATCCATGTGTGCAAGCAAAAAAAGTCCTGACCCAGCAGCCAAGCTGCTGCATTAACTGTACAATAAATTTTCAAGTAAGCACGAGTAAAGGTAGAATTATCAACCGTGATCTCAGTAAAATATTTAAAACAAAGCACCCATCCCAGAGCAAACAGTGCATCTTGGCAGGTTTGGAATGTGAATGGAGGAGTGTCTCAAAGCAGATGCTAAATTGTTTCTCCCTGTTAGACTGACACCGAGCTGCTGATCATGCCTTGATGGTTTCTTTAGATACCATCTCTCAACAGCAAGAAAAATCATCTCCGCTATCCACATCTGCCACCTGAGGAGTATGAAGCATTTCCTGAACACCTGAGCTGCTCTGGGAAGGTGTCTGCAAGCCCTGGGAGCACACAGGTGTCCCACTGCTGGTCCAGGGGTGGGCTGCCAGGCAGAGGGGCTCCCACAGCTCCCGTGCGAGCTCAGGCTGCTTCATCCTCTACTGCTCAGTTACAGCATCCTTGACCAATGTCAGATTAAGTAGAGTTTGTGTGTTGGGTGTACATTTCTGACTACACCTTTCTGATTTTTACCTGAAATGGCAGCAATTTTTCCAAGTCACTTAGGCTTCCAAGTCTAATTCAGAGAACAGAAGGCAACCATTTGGTAGCTGGTTCACAGGGCTTGCTGTGATGTGCTTTTGCAGATGCGCATGGCTGATCTTCATGGCATAGGTAAAGCATAGCTGTGATCTGTCAAAATGAGTGGATAATAGGATGATAAACATCATCTCTGAATAGTACTTAATAAAGGACTTCACTTGTGCATGCTATAGATAAATTACTCAATATTTTGTAGTCTGAAAACAGTTTTCCATTATCAAGCACTGATGCAAATATCTCGCTATTTTTAGGTAAGCTACTCACAAGAATAACGTGGGCTCACATTCAATGTGCTAAGCCGTGGGTGCTAGATTTTGGATGATCTGCTTTGAAGGCATCAAGATGTAAAGAGACTTAAACCTTAAAACTTCAAGACTGCACAGTTAAACAAATCTAGATGGGGAACACCTAAAAGAAACCTGCCATGAACATTTTATCAAATTCCCATTTACAGTATTCTGCATTTTGAATGGCACTTTACTCTTTCATGTTGTTGAACTTGAGTGGGATTTTGATTATTAGAAGAGTTCTCACAAGGGAAATGTAATTATATGCATTTTTCATCAATGGCTTCCCTAGTTGACAAGTAGAAATGTTAATATAATACCATATCTTCAGCCTCATCATAATAGGGGTTATGCGATTTTCTCTTTGGAGCAGGAGGGATTCATTCACTAACACAGATTTATTCGAGAGAGAGTTTCTATCAGGGAATCTAATGTAGTTGTAAATTATTTTTGTTATGCCTCAATCATTTGTATGCAGTAAGCAAAGCATGCATACACGAGAAAAGCCTTTATACCGTGTATCCTAAAAACATTGAATTCAGGAAAAAACAAACAAACAAACAAACAAACAAACATGAGAATCTATAACTTTCCCAAGGGGAGGAAGAAGTCTAAAAATGAAATCAGACTTGCTTGTTTGTTTTGTTGCACGCTCAAATTCTGCACAGGCTTGACATTTTCAGTGAAGGTGATTAAATTTCAAGACAACATCATCTTTTCTGTGCGCTTTTCCATTTTGTGGAATTTCCTGGAGTGAGTGACAGGACACTCCTGAATAATGGGAAGAAAAATTAACTGAATCCACCTTGCAGTATTAATCTAAAACTCAGATTATGAGTGCATTTGAATCAGTGCAGAAGTAGTCTGCAGTGGCTTTACAGTCTTCACTGAACTGGAAACCACCTCCATCTCTGCTTAGGAACTGTGTGCCTTTTCAGATGGGCAGTAGCCCACACCAGTAGTGTTTTAGTGATATTTCAGACATGCAATTTCTCTTTTTCTAGGTAGGCTTTTATCACCCATTGTAGTAGATGATATCTATCTTCGTGCTTAAGATTTTGACTCTTTTTGTCCTCTGACTAATTTTGTTTCTCTGCCAACAAAGTCCTACTGCCCTTTACCTCCTTTGGTCAGTGTCTTGTAAAAACCAAGCTCCTTCTGCTGTTTTTGATGCAATTCCCTTATTCTACCCTATGGCAAAGTCTCTTTGAATACTCACTGGACAGCATGCATGTTGCTCTTTGGGAAAAACTTGTCTAGTTAATGACTGACAGCCCTTAAACCACTACCTCTCATGGGAAGAAAGCAGTTCTCAGTAGTCTGCATCTGAAACATTTTGGGCAGCCCCAGAAGTACTTGTTAGATAAAAACCAGCCTTGATCTCTGGGCTTGCATGCGCTAGAAATCACCACCTAACTTCTCTCACCCATCATCTGTTCTGCTTTTTCTGCTGGACACACGTATAAGAAATAGAAAAACTCTCCTGAGTTGCATGTGCTCATCAATCAGGCACCGCCACAACAGTACGACCATCCTACTGTGTGGCACAGCCAGGGTGGTGGCTGCCGGGTGTCAGGGCTCTGTGGGGAGCTGTTGGTGCTTCCACAGCTGAGCCCAGCCTTGGCAGGGGGTCCATGCCCTGTCCTTCTTGTCCTGGTGGATCCTATCACCCTGCCCAGTGCCTGCAGCCCCCCCTTCCCTTCACCCCCTGCTGGAGGACAGGCCGTGGCAGGAAGGATCAGGATGTGTGAGGTCAGGGCCTGGGCCTGCTGCTCTCTTTACCCACTGGCGGAGCTTGTTGGGGCCAAGTTTCCTCTCTCCAAGCATTTTCTTCCAAAGCAGCAGCAGAAGGCCTTGTTCCACCTCAGAGCTGACAGTCTCACCCTGTGCCTTTGTTCTGAGGCCATCTGAACTTCTGGAGCTCTTCATCAGGCGTGAACCCCACCACCTCCCGCTGGCAAAGCGCCACCTTCCTCCAGTGCTCATGAACATAACTCCTCCAGTTTCTCATAACCAAAGCCCAAGGGGGTCCAGGCTTTTTCCTGATTAAAGCTGAAGGCTTAAGGCTGGGTGAAAGACTGGACGCACTCTGTTTTGTTTTGTTTTAATGCTACTTACGCTTCTGACTGTTGTCATCTGAGCTACCGCAGTACACTTTCTGCAAAGGATCTTCTGGGGAATGTAGATTTTTAAAGGGTGCTTCTTCAAAAATAATAAAAAAATAAAAAATAAAAAATCAGCAGTACTTCATGCGTGTGAGTGCTGTGGGTATGTCTAGGCCTTAGAATTGCCTCCATGTGTGCGGGCTGCAGCATCTGGCAGGAAGGTGCCTGCTGCTGCCTCACGTTTCCCCCTCACGGTGCTCATCTCAGTCTGTCCCTCAAGACCCCGGCCTCAATGCTGTAAAATATTGCTAAGCAGAAGCCTGCCAGGAGGGAACGGGGCTTTGAATCCTTCTGAATCATCTTGGAAAAGGTGCTGAGCCTTGAGGCCTGCACTTGAACTGGTTTTGCAGGTTTGTGCGCTGCTCCTTTTTCCCTTTGATTTCCTCCTTTCTCAGTTGAAATGAACAGAATCTTAATATGAAATATAATAGAAATATAATAACATGGCTTTTACTAAAAACAATTAAAGGAACCAGGGAACCAGCCATGTAGGCTTTGTTCTTGCTGCCATTAATAGCCAGGAGCAGACCCCACCATTTTACCATGACTGGCGACTTCAGCAGGGTGGCTCTGGTGACATTGCCTCGCCCTCAGTCTGGATGCTTTTTCTTTCACGAATTTGACATGTTTGGGGACACATTAGGGAAATTACTGGGGAAAGCATTGTTTTCATTCCAGTTGTTTTTGCTCGAAGTGCTGACACATGCTGTCTCTCCAAATCTTGGTGATTAAGCGAGGAGGCTTTTGACCCTGGAGATGACAAATAAATTCGCTCGGTTTGCCAAACCAGCAATGGAGTGTCTTGTGACGAGAGGGTGCTGATGAATTTTTTCAGCTCCCCCTGCTCCTGTCCTCTCTCTTCCCATGTTTGTCCTGTTCCTAGCTTTGCTCCGTGGCGGAGCTTCTTTTTTCCCTTGGTCTGTGTCCTTTTCCGTCAGCTTACCGGCAGCTGCCAGAGCACAGCGCTTGGGTTTGCACACCCAACCCCACACCCAGTGGGTTTACAGAGAGATTTTAAGACATCTACCTGGAGAGAGGGTTTGAACTCACTGCTCTTTCCCCTCTAGGTTATCAAAAGCCTCCAGCAGCCATCCCAGATCCTCCTTTGTCTGGCTGTGCTCTGGTGGGAGCAAGGCAGAGAAACCCCACAAGGTGTAGTGCTTGCCCTTCCAAAACCCCAGCGGGTGAGGTAAAAGGACGGGACTCGGTCAACGGGAAGAAATGCAGCTTGCCTTCCAGCTGACCTTCGGGCTTTTACAAGCTTAGAGAGAGAGAGTTACAGAATTGTTAACAGCTATTTTATTACACTTACAGATCGTGTGAGCTGCATTTTATTGGAACGTGGGCTTGGCAGTTTCTGCATCTGGCTGTGAGTGAAGCTGGAGGCTGCGGCTCTGCGGGCGTTAACCCCCTGGTGCCAGGGCTTCCCGCTGTGCTAAGCAAAGCCAAACGCTCGGCACAGCTGCAACCTGTTTCCTTAGAGAGGTGCCATGCTGGAGGATGGTCGCTGCTGGCCAAGAGATAACACGCTGTGGGGTTGGAGGGATATGGGTACAGAGCAATCCTTTCAGATCAGAGCACCATATACTGATGCCATTGTTTAGTTTTGGGAGAGGTGATGCTGCTCAGGACCTTCCAGGGTCCAGCTCCAAAGCTGTTTTTCCCAAACATTTTCCAAACAAGAGCTCTACTCAGAGCAGCACCACCTTAGAAAGAAAACTTCTCTTTTACTTTTCTTCTGTAGGCATCATTTTGCAATCTATTTCTTCCTTTCTTTTCTTTTCTTTCTTTTTTTTTTTTTTTTTTTTTTTTAATTGATGCTTGCAGTGATAATTCACACAATAATGCCTTAAACAGCAGTAAAATGCCCTTGCCAGAGGCATTCTGTGGAGTAAGCACCTGAAATCTCTGTGGGACAGCATGGAGGTGCTCATCTCTTGCCAGGGTGAGGCCCTGGGTCCTGCTCCCACCTGCTGGAGGCACTCCTGTAGTGCGAAGGTACCGAGAAACGGGACATGTGGCTGTGTGGCTCCAGAAAAATGTTCTCACAAGGTGCTACAGTTCAAGCAGGAGAGGAAGACAGTGGGGACTCCTCGTTTTTTAAGAAAAGTTGATATATGCTTTTGAAAATTTATAGGTTTTGGTATGTTTGTTTTGCTTTGCTTTAATAACCGTGCTGGGTAGAAAGTAAGACTCTCCCCATAGACCTTGCCACATAGCTCTGTTTTCTTGGGTGTTTTTTCTTGTTTGGTGCTGCTTGTTGCTCCCTGCCATCAGCTCTACTATGTATTTCTGTCTAAACATCCCTAGCTTCTCATCACGCTTCATAAGGTCATTTTATTTCAGGCCTTGGCAATTTGGGAGGCAGAAAATTTGGATGAGAGGATGGGAATGCTGAGAGTGCCTGTTCCCTTTGCTCTGCTCTCTGGCCTGGTTTCGCATCCATCTGTCTTCACAAAGGAAGAGGCCCTGGCAGCTATCAGAAGAGGTGGGATGTTGTAGGCTGTTTTGCTAGTCCCCATGTATATTGGAAGAAAACCAAAATCCATTGACCAGCCCAGCTTGGCAGCACAACGGGAATGTTGCAATGAGATGATTAAGAAGTTTGATTGATTGATTTTAATACAAGGACCAAGACTTGGCTCCTGTGTGTTTGACTTCCCAAATCTGCTTGGACACAAGCTGGTCTCTGTCAAAATATTTCCTGTGTACCACGCACACCCATGTCTAGCATTAAGAAAACATTTTTGTGGGAGAGCCATGAAAGGGATGTGTCTGCTACCTGTTCATTCGTGGGTCAAATGTGGTCATGCAAGAGCAGCTGGAAAGGTCACAAGGGTCTTCAGTGGCTTTGGGCTATGCCAATAGCTGGTTGATGCTCAGGGTGAGTAAAACCTCACCCAAATTTATGAGCAATTATGGGAATGGACCTCACAAGTTTAGTTCTTTCTGGGATTTGGGGAGTTTCAGACAGTAGGAAATGGCCTTCACTCTGCAGAGCCCAGTACGGTATAAAACAAGTTGCACTGACAGCGACAGATGCACTGCAAAAGGAAGGAAGAAGCTGCTGTGGTAAGCAGGTATCTTAGCTTGATGATTCCATTTGAGCCTGTCCCTGCAGCAGCATAACGTATGAAATGAATTAACTTTTCTGAAATTCCCTCTCTCATTTGCTTGTCTAAGGGAACAGCAGAAGAATTCACTGAGTCATGAATTTTGGCATAGATTTTCTAATCTAAGCATGCTGACCCCTCCTACCCATTTAACTTTACCAAAGTTACCCCTTGGTGACATCTTGCAAGCTCCCTTTGCTTTTCTGTCCCCTTCACCCCAGCAGTCCCCCTCAGCCCACAGACAGAGCTCAGCCCCTCCCAGGTCCCAGCTCCCACAGCAGAGGTGACCGCCCAGCACCGCCAGGGACCATGGAGGAGGGCAGATGCCCATTACTTTGGGACTAGATGATCATAGAGGTCTTTTCCAACCTAAATGATTCTGTGATTACAAAGTATTTTCAGTGGTATGTTCAAGCCAAAAATAATAATAATAATGATTCTGGTGATGTGGAAAAAAATGTGGAGACGTGGCAGAGCCTTCTTACTTAAATGTGTACAATCATTTATTTCAATGTTGAAGTGACATTGAGATAAAAAAAAAAAAAGAATAAATGACTCAGTTTTTGTTTTGTTTGTTTGTTTGTTTGTTTCAATAATTTTAAAGCATCAGCTTTACATTCCCAACACTGATTAGGAATGACCCCTTTTGGTAAGCTTGACACTCAGCCACCTCTCTACTACTGGACAGGTTTTAAGGTATAACCTTAATCTTAACCCCGTCCTCCTGGAACGGGAGAAATTTGGTGACTTCAGGTAGATCAAAACATGAACTGTGAAGAACTGACTGAAAAGAAAATGGGGAGCATAACTACTATTTATTTTGTGATGCCTGACACAGGAAGAACCAACCTCGTCTCTTCAGGGATACTGAAGATAGACAATGTGTGTTCAACTGAATAGCTGAAATAGAGTAACTTGTTGACTCAGACAAAGCCTTTTACCAGCTTCTTTTCGAATGTTAGGGTTTTTATTGTCTAATATACATACTAGCAAACTGATAGTGTGCTTGCCAAGAGTCTATCTATAGAATTGGTGTAGTTAGTCCAATTTCTGTTGTGAGACAAGCTGCTCTGGCAGCTAGAAGCTCTACACTTGCTCAGAAACAGACGGAGGGTTGCAGCTCTGTTGCTCCTCCTCTTCACCTGCTTTGCAACTCTTTCTCATTTAGTCTTTCCAGAGTCTGAGAAAACTGGTCTGACTGACCTGAGTTTTTAAGGAATCCTAGCACAGCCACACAATCCTTCCAGCCAGAGCCATCTGCTGCTGTTCCTCCAAATGTCAGTTTAATTAGAGGTACCATCTCTGCCCTCTTTCTGCGATTTAATAAGAGAGCAGGGTGCTGGGAGAGGGTGTGTGAACCCTCAGCACCAGCAACTGTGAGTGAATAGGGGGCAATGAAGGGGAGTTTCATGGGGATAAAACCTGGGGGGCTGGCTGGATCACAGTCTGCAAGGCAGAAATGATGAAACAATGCTGCAAAAGGTGAGACCTTCCTTGACCTGCAGCCATGAGGCCAGGTCCACGTTGTCACCACAAACACGCATTCTGCTGAGGGTAGGGAGGACATCATCATCCCGAGTGAAGAGAAGTGATGGGGAAGTTTCTTTATAAGCAGCCTGCAAGAGCTGTGTGAGAAAAGGTCAGATGTAGACAGGTCCATCTTCTAAAGACCCTGACAGGGTGAATGTGAAAGCCTCCAAAAGCAAAAGCCAGGACACTGAAGTTTTGCAGCAACATCACTAATGAGAGAGGAAATGGCTGCACTGCAAAGAGAGAGCAGTTGCTGGTTTGGTTATGGTGCCTGTTGCTTAGTAGGGAAGACTAAACAGATCATTGCATGAGCACAAAGACCAAACATCATTGCTGTAGGTGATCCATGCACCTTAACTTCTGCGTGATTCATGGCTATTACACTGAAGAAACTGAAAAGGCTGGGGCTTGGAGTCCTACTGCTGCTTTCACAGGAGTTAGTGGCTCTGCCAATGATGACAAGAGGGAGGACTGCTGTGACTGCATGTGTTCCTGCAGACTGCCAAGCCAGGAAAATGGGTGGACCAGATTGCCTTTCAGCAGCCAGCAGCAGCATCCAAAGCACAGAGCACGATGGTCATGGAGGGCTATAATCATCTACACGCCTGCTGGGAAAGGATGAGCTGGATGCAGAGTGGCAAGAAACTCCAGCTTTTGTTGCCATGAGTTTCATGCATATCTTTGCATATTTATAACTGTATGAATCAGATGGGAAATTATTTTTTCACCTTCTTTATATATGTATAAAGTAATTAAAAAAGAAATTCGAGGTTTGAGTCTAATCAGGAGAGCGAAACAGGTTGACTGCAAAGATAAAATGTAATGTTTGCACTGCTCAGGAACAAAAAGTGAAAGAGCAAACTACAGTCAAAAGGCTGGTGTAAAATCAGGATTAGTAGGTAATTTTAGGGTGGAAAACTAAAGGTAAAAAAAATGTTAAGCAGAACCAGTAATTCCTTTACTTTAAAAATAAATGCTAAGAATACCAATGAAAGTGGTTTCAGCATGGATGAACAACAGAAAAAGCAGTAAGGCAGGATACTGAATAATGCATGATCTCTTCTTTCATAAGGTAGGAGGAATGCTCGGGAAGTGAAAAGTAGTCACCAGTCAGTGCTGGGGTTTCCATCAAACACAGCTGATGCCTTGTGCCACTCTTCCCAGCCTGCCTCTCCAACCAGCGGAGTCTCCTCCTACAAAGACGTTTGGACCACCCGAATTAGACAGCTGCTCTGAAACGTCCTCTGGAGGAGCCTCTGTCTTTGCAACGGGGAGATGAGCTTCTTCATCTGGGGGAGCCTTTCAGGCTATCTCTCAGTGTATTGATGTCACAGAACAGCAGCAGGCTCAGATGTATAACACAACTTCTGGGTTGCAAAACACACAAAATCAGGCAAGGAGGTTGGTCATAGTGACCCTTTAAGGTCTTCCCTAGAACTATTTCACCATTTTCTTATTATTATATATATATATATATATATACATATATTTGTATCAACCATTACTTTATTGCTTTTGTTTTTCCTTGTTTCTGAAGTGATAATGGATGTCAGGATATTTTACTGCTGCCTGCAGCTCTTTTCTTGTCGTTTCCAGATGATTATAAATGAACTTCCAACATCTGTACAATTTGATAGCTTCAATTTTGGATGCTGAACAAGTCTCACACATTATTTTATGTACTGGAACAGGAATCCAACGTGGGGCAGGGCAGCACTTTGTATAATTGAATGTTTTCTGAAGTTGGCTTGGGAAATAGAGTTCATTCCTTTCCTCTTGTGCTTATGGGGTCAAATAAGATGGTATTTGATGACTTCCACAGGGATGTGTTTAATATTTCCTAACACTTTTCTGGTAAGGGCACTGTTCAAGAGCAAGTCAGGAGAACAGAAGGTCTTGTGTATAGAGGTCTGCTGGGCTCCTGTAGTTTCTGTAGTCCAACACTGCTCACAATGTGCTGCTTTCTGCTGGAGGAAAACAATCTGGTGGAGTCAGCGTGACTTTTCTAGCAGTGATAATTTCATGAGTGTTACTGCTGGGCGTGCAAATTCACTGAACCATTCTGGCTGCAGGTGCTGCATGGCTTCTACCGAGGACTCGCTCAGCTTCCCACGTCTGCTACGTTCAGGTCTGGTTTGGAGCTGCCACTCTTTGGTAATGCATAGGATCGCTTCTGTGGCCAGCGGGAGCTTAGCACCACTGAATTCCCTTGGTGAACACCAGTCTTAATTGTTAGGGTTGGAAGAAATGAGAAAGCTTGTGGAGGGGTTTCTGTGCTTTCTGTATCAGCTGTAGGATTGTTGTTGGTAACGGTCCAGTGAAGTTTAATACAAGAGCCATGAGGACTGGTGACAGAACTACGTGTTTTGCAATTTATGGAGAATCAATTGCCATTTATTTCACTTGCTTCAGAGCTGGCATATTTTTCTTCAGGATTGTCACCCACACCACAGCTGAGAAGGCGCAGGTCTTTTAAACAAATACCATGCAAATCGATCATTTGGGCTGTTTTTTTGCACTGCGCTTTGGGGGATCTTCTGGAAGAAACATGCTCTATAAGCAGAGGGCATCTCCTGACACGTTATTTGCTAGTCCCCTTTGGTTGTTGGTGGGAAGTCACTGCATACCACAGTGTTTTTAAGGAATCTGTGCTGAGGGAGTCTGAGGCAGCTGTGCAATTTTAAGGATTAAGGTAGGACCCTGGCACTGTATCCATCTCCAGATTTCTGACAACCCCTTCTTTCAACACAAATGAAGTAAATCCCTGACACAAATGTAGTGTGGAGGGCTGCTCCAGATGTGCCAGCAGAGAGGGGAAAGAACATGCTTTCTGAGAGAGCCACGTCATTTGTGCTTTCTTAATTATGTCAGTGAAATCAGAAAGGAAAAACCTCAGTCATCCATGGTGAGATAGATAATCCTCATCCAAGTGTTGCTGCAGGATGGTCAGGAACGGAGCACGCCATGGGAAGACTTGTTTTTGGGGCAGAGTGAAAACTCCTGAGCTTGGTACGGTAGAAACGATGATCCATTTCTGGAGCTACCAGGTTTGGGGAATGAAAGCACAAGGATGTGGAGGGTCCCTTTCTGCAGAGAGGGGTCCCGACATGCACAGGGGTTGTGCCCCTGCAGAGCGGCTGCCTCCTGCTCCTCAGACTTCAGGTGCATCTTGGCCTCTCTCTCCATGCTCCTTGCAGCCACCCCTTGCTCCCAGCTCCTCCCAGCATCTCTGCAGTCCCAGCTGGACTCACCAGGAGAGGATAGCGAGGACAATTTTTCATGTGTGGATGTTTGGTGATGCCAGTGTCTGTCAGTCAGCATCTCCTTGGCCATTATTACCGCATCTCTTTTTCCTGGCACATCACACCATGTCCACCAGCACAGAGCCAGGGCCAGCTTCACTCACCACGGGGCTTGCATTCAGATCCGCTTACTGCTTTCCACTCTGGTGGCCTGTTTCTTGGGCTTCCTCCCACTGCCTTCTCAGGCTCCTCTCCGTTTGGGCTGTTCTCACTCTGCTTGGTCTCAGTCAGTACATCTTCCCTTTTCTCCTTCCTTGCCTCAGGTGTAAATGCAGGGGGAAGTAGTGTGAGGGAGAGGAGAGGCACAGGTGAGCTTGTGAACTGCCCTCTGTCCTTGGTGGCTGCTTGGTCGTGTATGGCACAAAGTCTTCATGAACTCCAGGCTGGAGCTGATGAGAGAGGGAAAAGGCCATCTCAGTTGTGCAACAAAGGCACTCAGATGTGACCGTTCATAGGAAATACTCCACCACGACATCCTTGGAAAGCTTTCCTGCCACGGGTGATGTTTCTGGTGCAGATACCTGCTTTCATTCTCAGTTCCTCACTGTTTGCCACCACTGCAATACTTCCATCCTTTTCCTTGATCCCTGTGCCCAGGGTTGGAGCACAGCCAAGCCTTGCCCTGAGCAGGAGCCTGGTGCTAAGTGGAGAAGGGCCAGGGAGGGAGGAGGAGAAGGAGGAGGAGGATGAGGAGGCAGGCTCAGGATGTGCACATCCACATCTCCAGCAGGCTCAAGCAGTGCCTCCTGCTACTGGGAATAGAGGCACTTCAGTTGGCGTTTGCATCAAAAATGAGCTGATGTTGTCTTAATCCGAGGGCTTCAGGAAGGGCAAAGGGATCCAGCCAAACAACATGGTCCTGGCTGGCAGTGACAGGCTTGCAGCATGGCCTCGGGCAGCAGCAGAGCCCCGACCCCCTCCCCTCCGCACGCTTTGTTTATGGGAATGCAGTTCAGATGGATGTAAACGGTTTGTTTAGAAATGCAAGGCTCTGGGGCTAACGATGGGAATACTAACTAAGGCAGATTGTTGTGTCTGATTTCTGTCACGATAACAGCCGGTCCGGTCGCTAAATGTCCAGCAGCAGTTTTGTTTGTTTGGCTTCTAATGCCAGCCCTTCTGTTGCTTACATTGCTAGAAAAGGATGAGTTTAAAATCTGTGCCTGGGAGGGAAAAACACATTCTTTGGTATGTTATCAGTCCTCCTGCCAGGCTCCCGGAGCAGAGCTGAGCACCTGACTTCATGTCAGGCTCAGACTGACCGTGCCTTTACAGAGACTTTCGGAGTTTTGTTTTACCAGGGCTCTGACAGTGAAGATGAGAACCAGGCGATGACTGGACTGATTGAAAGAGGAGGCAGCCGCAGCTCTGCCCCTCTGTGCCTGCTCGTCTCTGCCGGAGGTGCTGAAGGCACGGCAGGGCGGTGAGCCAGCCTGCTGTGTGTCTGCTGAGGGCCAGGCCCCAGCCCCACCGCTGCTTGTGGGAGATGGGAGCTCCCAAACTGGCTCCCAGGCTGCGAGCAGGCTGCTCTCACGACCTGCCCTTTATAAGTGCACTGTGTGTGTAAACAAAAAGGAGAAATAATAACTAAAGGCAAACTGGCCCCTCCCGGACGCGTGGCAGCAGCGCAGCGCTGGAGGCAGGCCGGAGTGGCAGCAGGCCTGCGGGGAGGCCCTCGGCTTAACGTCCTCCTCTGCAATATAGACCAGGGCTATTCTCCTGCTCCGTGGCTTTGCTTTTAGTCCTGTGTAACTCTGATGTGGCTTGCACACTTCTCTTCAGCGGTTATGAAAATGCCAAGGCCCAGCTTTTTCCCATTGCAGGACGCCCAGCTCTCTGAACTCGCCTCTCCTGCCCCCTCGCTGCCTCTCGGCCCCGGTCTGTGAGGAATTTGAGTTTCTGTTCCACTTGATGTCTCTTTCCGCCAAGGCTCTGCAGCCCTCTGCTGACCCGTTCCACTGCCTGAGCTGCCTCTGGTCTCACATTGCTCCTGTAGGCATCTTGAGGTGCCTCTGGCAAGAGCTCTGCATCCTTCCCATCCCCATGGGATTATCCTTGCCATCAGAGGGTGGTGGGGACTGAGCCAAACCTTCTCCTCAGGTGCTCATTGCCAGGCTGTGGGTGACAGGGATGGGCTGCCTCCTGCAGCCCCTGCCACAAGGGTGGGTGTCCCTTGTTGGGGCAGGCAGAAAGCCGAGGATGTGACCACCTCAACCCTCCCTGGTTAAGCCCACCAGAGATGGTGAGTTTGGGCCTTCAGACGCTGCCCTGCCTGGCAGCTGGGGCATTCAATGCCACCAGCATGTGCATCTGCCAGAGCTCACTGCAGCTCCATTTGTCCTCTTAACCCCCCTCTTTATGATTTTCTAACTCCCAGTTGCCAGAAATACCCTCTGTCCCTGGCGTAGCTACTGTCCCTGCCCCAGTGTCAGAGCAGGGAAGCCTCTGTGCCCACCCGGAGCACACCACCACTGGTGCTCCACTGGCTGCTGACCCACAGCCTCCTCCAACACACAGTTCCTGGGGTCCCCTTACTCACAAAGCTCATCCCTTCTGCTTGTTGGAGCGAGCAATGAGGTCTTATTCTTACTGCATGTCTGCATTTAGATGCTTTTGCAAGCAGTTGCTTTCTCAGGCAGAATTATTAAGGTCTTCACAGGATATTTATATGTACATTTCTAGCTCTGCCTTTGGCCTTTTTTACAGCGATTGCACATGCCTGTCAGAGCCGGAGTTTGGTGTAAACTGGTAAAGCACTGCCTCCTCCAGCAGCTGGGACTCTGATCTATTATGATGTGTAGAGGCTTTCCCGACTGCCATTGACTGCCTCGTCTCTGGCGTTTGGCTCTGAAATATGCGGCTCAGAAAATAAGAGGTTGAGCAATAAATATTGACTAACAGCAAGTAACATATCACCGGAGAGAGTCTTTATCTGGATCAAAAGCTTTTAGAGCTGTGGTTGTGGAGGGGCTGCTGATGATTTTTACTTGCAAGACCAGAGAAGACCCTTGCACAGCCCCTCGCCCCTGCAGAGCATCCATGGATTTGGCTACTGGGTGTAAGTCCTCCAAGGGACTGTCTCTGCTCAGACTTTGTTAGCTCTCTCTCTTATGTGTAAATATGAGCCTGAGAGGCCTCCTTTAAAAGGCAGTTGCCAATTTTTATTTATTTATTTATTTGTGAGAGGCTGTGGTTTGACCGTCCTCCGTGACTATTTCTCCAGATGTCCTGTCTCCATACTGTACCTTTCTGTAAGCTGTGTTACTTACACTGTACTTTCTGTCCAGTTACAATGATGCTCAATTTTCTTTTTTCTTTTCTTTTTTTTTTTTTTTTTTTTTTTGGACATGTCATGTCTCCAGAGCTAACTCCCCTCTCCTTAGTGCATGCTATCCTGTGCCAGGACATAACTAATAGTTTCTCCCGCTCGAGATCTAAAGAGAATTCCTAATATTTGCCCTGCCTTATCACTAGACACCCGATAACTCAGATCTGCTGGGTGGTGCTTGGCATTTTTGGGTACAGTTTATGGATCCTGACAGGTAACACCTTTACGCGGATGTTTCCCGAGGTGGTGGCTGAACCCTGGCCATTTTCTCCTGCCTGCAGCTCTCGGGCCGGTGCAGGAGCTGCTGCCAGCCGGGGCTGGTCCTGCATCCCAAGCATCCCAAGCATCCCAGCAACAGCAGCAGCGCCGAATTTCCCCTCTCCCGGCCCGATTTCGTGCCTGCCGGGACCCGCTCGGCCAGCAGGGGGCAAGAGGCACCCGCTGTGGGGACGGGGACGGGTTCAGGGCCAGGAACGGGGCCGGGGCGCTGCCTCCTGCCCGGAGCCACCGTTTCAGCCCCGGCAGCGTTAGGAGTCCAAAGGAGGCTTCAATAAAACCGGTGCCGGAGCCTTTCAGAGCCTCCTTTCTACATGAGCTGGGAGAGCATCCCTGCACTCCAGGGGAAGATGCACTTTCTCCCCCTCCCCAGTCTGCAGGAGCCCCTAATGGAAATTTCCCTAATGGAAAAGGGAAAAGAGGAGGTTGTGCCCCCCCAGCTCGGCCCAAGCTCCGATTTTCTCCAAAGCTCGGGAGCTGTCAGCACGGGAGGGACCCCCCCAGGAGCAGGCAGGATGGGGCTGGGCTGCGGCACAGGGCAGGGCTGCGTGAGGGCTGTCGGCACCGAGCAGCTGGGCTCGGGCTGTCTCCTCCCTGCGTGTCTCGGTTTGTATTGAATGATGCTAAGCAGGGCTGGAGCTGGCGCCTCGGCCTCATTACCTTCAATTACAATAATTGTTGCCTCTCTCCAGTGTTTTGCATTTCTCCCTGGGGGGAATCTCGCTGCTGCTTCTTTTCCAGCCTTGCTCCAGCTTCCCCCCTATCGATTGAATCGCTCTTGGCCCCCCGCTCCTCGCAGCGCTGCCTCCAGGAGGATAAATGCAAATCGTCCTATTGATTGGGAGGAGCAGGAGGAGTGCAGCTCGTTTGGGGAGGAGGGGGAAGGATTGGTTTTAAATGAAAAAAAAACCTAAACCGATGAGCATCTCAGCAAACGCTGATATTCATATTCTGGGGCCCCTAAACAGCGTCTCCTTCTCATACCATCTATCTGGGGGATGCAGATGGGCACGGAGAGGTGGATGCTGTGAAACACACACCGGCCTTGCTTTGTGTCTGTTCTACCTGGCCAGGTATCACCGAGCATCTCTGGAAAGCAGCTCCCCTCCTGCAGTCCGCAGGTCACCGAGTTTCACCGGGGACATGCTAATTGCTGCTGAAAGTGAGCAGGCCTCCATCCGCCCCTTTGAACTGCCCCAGTTATGGGGGATAAAGCTGCCTGGGAGTTTTCCACCTGCGGGAACCTGCTTGGCAGCCTGTCTGTCACCGGGGAGCGGCTGGGGAAGGAGCCAAGCTTTGGGCTCTGCGTAGTCTCAGCTCCTGACACGGCTACTTGATTCACTAAACCCATGGCCAGCCCCAGAAGTGGGAAGCCAAAGCCAAGGAGTCATATTATGTTCCCTGCCCCCTGGGCTTTACGTTGAGCATAGCTACGCTAGCTTAAGCCTTAATTATTTTTTAAAGGCAACAATCAGCATAAGTAAAGGCAATTCAGTAGAATTAGCTTGTGTATATCATGTCCCAAATGCTAGCGAAATAACTGGGAAAAGAAAGGTGTTGGTTGGCTAGTGCTGAGTGGTTAACAAAAAACACCACTTTGATTCATGTTGCTCCAAAAATGCTTGAAAGCATCCCAGTGCTTTTTTTCCATTGTATCATTTGCAAACAAGAAATTCTCTGTCGTAATTTCAAGGTGAAAAAAAAAAAAAGAAGAAGAAGAATGGGTATGGTATGTGAACATTGCTTTTGACACCAGCTTGAAAGGGGTGAAACGCAGTAGTGATTTTTCCATGCTGCTGAAAACACTGCTTTACGTGGGCAGTGTTAGCAAAAGTCAGCATGCATGTGCAAATATCCCGGGGTGCAAGTGCTGAGCTCCACAAGGAGCACGAGTTTCCCCAGAACAGGGCTGCTGTGATAATGCCCTGACTGGAGATGAACACAGGGTAGATTTCCAAACTGCACTTGTTATCCATTTCTTTGTTCCTTTTTTTTTTTTTTTTCCTTCTTCTTTTAGGGGGGAGTGGGTTGCTGGAAGTGTTCAAACAAGCAGATACTATTATGTTAATGCAGGTTTTGTTTGATAGAGGCAGGCTGAGTGGTTACATCCAAACATTTGGGGGAAACGGTGGCAAGTTGCCAGCATGCCAGGCAAGTTTATAGAACAGCGAGGAATTTGTGATTACGTTCAAAGCTGCCAGATGAAGGAATTGCTTCTCACTCACTGCAAGCCATGTTTCTAGGGGTGGCTGCTTAAACCAGGAGCACCTGCAAGCTGAGGTTTCAACCCATTTCAGTCACTTTTGCAGGTGTGTTGCTGCTGCCGATAACTGCATGGTATGCAGCATCAGCTGGGACAGGAGTTGATGTTGATTAATGTTAAAAAAAAAAAAAAAAAAAAAGAGAGGAAATGTATGAGAGAAGCGATACAAGGGGTGGAGGTTAATTTTTCTGGAGTCGGTTTCCCAGAGCCAGAGAGGAGTTTTGCTCTTATTCAAATGTGCTCAGAAAGTGCTGCCAGCTCAGCCTCTGTCTTGGCTTGTCTTTGTTTTCCTCCTAGATCTAGGAAAGACCTAATCCCTCATGCCAGTCATGCTCTGGTGCCTGTAGTGGGTCTGTCAAGCACGTGGAGTTTTGGGGTTTTGGAGTTTGGGGTTTCAGTGGGGGGGGTTTCACCAGCTGCCTGGTGGGAGAGGTCTGGGTTTGAAGCAGTTCAGGGCTCACTCAAACTGGTCTTCAAGAAGGACTTATCAGAACCCTCTCAGCAGTCCTCCTAGCAGAAGGCTGGAAACTGATGGCCTACGAAATGAAGTGAGAGAACCAAAACAGCGTTCAAGTCATGTCTTTGGATGGAGCTCTTCTTTTTGGTTGGGAGTTTCATGTTCTTAGAATCAGTGACACAGTCTTGAGCTGACACAGAAGGGAACGTGCTCCTCTGCGACGCTTCCCGAGGCAGTGCCTTTCTCTGAGGTGTCCAGAGGCTGGTTTTGCAACCGGGTCCTTTGTTTGTGACAGTTTCAAAAGGCTTCACTGTACCTGGGGGAGGGTGGAAGAGCACAGCCCCATGCCCCTTGGGCCACACAGTCCCTACAAGTGGAGTCCCGGGTCTGCTGTCCCATGGCTGCCAGAGACATATCCTGCAGCCTCGGGCTCCTGATGCTTTCCTTGCTGGTTCCCTGTCTTTATTATCCCGCATTCCTTCTGGTTGCAGAACATGCTGTTGTTATTGCTTTGTGCTGGGGCTGTCTCCTGTCCTTTCCTTACAGGCCAATCTGGCCCTGTTTGCTCCTGCCTCTGAAATAAAAGCAAATTAGTGCCGCAAAAGCTGAATTATTTTGTTTGCCTTGTGGTCTGCCAGAGGACCCCACGCGATCCTCGCGCAGCTCCTATGCAGAGCCACGGCGGTTCCTATGAGTGAGGGGATGTGGGAAGGCAGTCAGACCCCCTGAAACCTCATTTTGATCAACAGATTCCCCCAAAGGGCATTTAAATTTGTGGCTTTGTCCGGCACAAGGCTGGGGAGCAATCCCTATGGGACCCTCTTCCCTGTGGTGCTTCAAGTCAGCCTCTTACATACAGAATTTACCCATTTTTTACAGTAAATTGTAGATCACAATTCAGGCTTGACAGCTGTCAATGAAATTTGCTGCTGAAAACTGATTTCAAGCACATTGCCTTCTAGTTAGTCTGCCCGCGTTCCCTTGGACAGGATGTTTATAATATTCAGGGAGTCTCTCATGTTACTTAGTGCAGTAATGTGGCTCCACGAATAAAAGCCATTTCCAGTCTGTTGGTATCACATGTAACAAATGAGATCTGCTAAATGCACTTGTCACTAGTGGTAGGAGTAGAAGGAACGATGACTGCAGACTTGCACATGTTGCTGTAATGATTATAAATTATAATGAATGATATTTTCGTATGTTTGCAAATGAGTGTCTGATAGCCAGTGCCAGAGTGGGAGATATGGCTTGGCTGATCTCGCTGTTTTTGTAATTTCTAAACAGAAACAAGAATTAGAAAATTACTTTGTGGTGGAGTGCAAATATGTATAACATAAGTGTAAAGACTGCGGTGCAGCACACGTGTGTCTATCTTATACATATGCAAATGGCAAGACTCGCAGTAAAACCATTATAATGTGTGATGGCATCAGCACTAATTAGCCTGAGATCCAGTCTGCTCCTCTCTGCCAAAGTAAACTGGAGTTATCTCAATCTCAGACTCATATTTCCTCCTTTCTCTTTCAGGGGAGGAATGTCTCTGTCACAAGGTATTATATCCCGGATAGAAAACATCTTGAAAGACTCACAAAACATTTCAAATTAAGATTGTAAAGCAATTTTTGCTATTAATTTATTATCTACGCGCCATCCCACAGCTTTAATACTAGCTGCGGACCCAAATATTTAAAGCATTTTGCCCATAAATGGGAAACAGTTGGTGTGCAAATACTGTAGAAATCAAGGCTTATAAAACATAATGAGAAGAGAAAGTAGAAAACTGAATTAGCAAAGAAATGTTAACTATGGGGCGTATTGTTTTCAGGATTAGTATCTGAAGGAAAGCTGTCCAGGCTGGATGAGACCTCGAGGAGCTCCTTCTGGCTGTGGCAGTGTCCGGTGATGGAGCATCGCCTCCTGCTCCCATTCCCAACAGCAGCTTCCCAAAAGGGAGTGCTGGAAGGAAAAAAAGAGGGTGTACTTTGAGGGGGTATCTGCCCGTGGCTGTCCCGTGGGCCTGTGGTTGTGGCGTGGAGGTGACAGAAGTGGGGTGGCCCCTGGAGCATCTGTGCAGGCTGTGGGAGTTGGGCACAAGTGTGAGTGTTGTTGTATTTTTTTATTCATAACCGTGGAAAATAAGGTTTTAATGGAAATTCTGGCATCCATGATGTTGCAACACTTCTGCATCCTCGCGGAGTGTCGGAGCAGAGAGGCAGGGGCAGGGCGAGCGGCAATCACCTGCTGCAGGCCCTGTGGCAGCGCCATCAGCGCGGGGCAGTGAGCGCAGGTGGGGGCTTCACCCCGCTGCCATTTCACCCAGCCTCTCATCAGCAAGAAACCCTTTGGCCTCGTCATTTATTCATCGAGCACATCTCCGGCAGCCCTGCCAAGGGAGATGTGGGGTGGCTTGGGGGTAGAAGCTCAGGGCTCCTCGCTGCTTTTTGGAGCAGGACCACCATGAGTAACCTGCCCGTGGCACCTCAGCGGGGACCTGGGGCTGGGCTTTTGGGGGCTGAGGGCTGGGGTCTTGGGGGCTGGGGGCTGACTGGGGGCTGACTGGGGACTGACTGAGGGTGACTGGGGGCTGACAGAGGGCGACTGAGGGCGACTGGGGGCTGACGGATGGCGACTGGGGGCTGACGGAGGGCGACTGGGGGCTGACTGGGGGTGACTGGGGGCTGACTGAGGGTGACTGGGGACTGATTGGGGACTGATTGAGGACTGACTGGGTGCTGACTGGGGACTGACTGAGGGCTGAGGGCCCGGCTCTGAGGGCTCCATGCCCGTCCTCCGCCGCCCGGGGGCGCCTCGGGGCGGGCTCCCTCAGCCGGGGCGGCCCCGCGGCACTCCCCGCCCGCCTCACAGCGGCGCCTCCACCGGGGCGGTGCTGGGGGCGGCCCGGCCCGGCCCGGCGCCGCCGCTATTTACGGGGCCGGGAGGCGCCGCCGTGTCAGTGAGCAGCAGCCGCCGCCGCCGCCGGTGCTGCTGCTGCCGCCACTGTGCTCGCAGCCGGGGAAACGGGGCCGCCCCTCGGGCGAGCGAGCGGAGCGGCTCCTCGGCGGAGGGGAGGGGTAAATGGATCGCCATTCCAGCTACATCTTCGTCTGGCTGCAACTGGAGCTGTGCGCCATGGCCGTGCTGCTCACCAGAGGTGAGGGGGGGAGAGACGGAGCCTCGGGAAGGGCTCGCTCCTGGCCCCGGGTCCCCCTCACCCCGCCGGGGGGGAGCCGGGAGGGCTCGGGGAGGCTGTAATTAAGGCGAAATTGCAGCGTGCCGGGGGGGAGCCGCCTGGCCCCATCAAAGCAGGGAGCGCCTGAGTGATGGGAAGTCGCAGATACCGAAACTATGCGCCTGATAATGATATAATGAGGGGACCGCCGGCTGCTGGCCGCCGCCGACTTCAAAAGGCTCCCGGGAGCGGGCTGCAGGCTCTCCTGTAGCCATCTTGCCTAAAAGCAGACATTTTTTTTTTTTTTTTTCTTTAATAGCTGCGTACAGTAACAAGAAAGAGGAGGGAACAGAAGGGCATTGTTCGCGGCTTCAAAAATCCTAAATACCCTGCCCGGCCTTTGGCGGAGCGCAGGAAGGGGCTTTATGCATTGACAGCAGCACGGGCGTACAGAGTCCGGTCTGTTCGGCCAAAAAAACGTGGCTTTAATTAAAAAGCGGCTGCCATAACCTGGTGACGAGCCTGTCAGGTCCTGTTTATAGGACTGTCTCGGGTCGATAAAGCGAAGGGTTTCGAGCAGGGCTGTTTGAGCGTGGAAGCGCATTGTTTGTCTGCCCTCCCGGGCTGTCAGCTCCGGCGGGGTTCCTCGCCTGCCTCTTATTTTTAACTCAAAGTGAGGAAAATGACCCCCAAAAATCACTTTTTTGGAGAGGGCGGGGGGTGTGTGGAGCCGTGCACGAAATGCTCCGGGAAGGGCTGCTGCCAACCGCAAACACAAAGAGGCTTTTCCATAGCGCGCGGGATGGGGAATGTGTGTGAATTGGAGAAAAATTAGGTTACTTGCTCTGCAGAAGCCCGAGGGAATTAGCGCAGACTGGAGACAGTGAGCCACTCCATCATTTGGCTTCCATTAAGCGCAGTTATTAAAGAGCAGCGGGAACTTCAAGGCCTGCAGCCTGCGGTGGCGTTTGGGGGAGGTATTAGGGTGGCCCAGGAGGGCACCCCAAACCTGGCTGGGGGCTTCGCGTCCTGCAGGACGCCTCCTGAAGGGCATCACGAAAAGGGGTGGCACGGGGAAGCCTGTAGATTGATTTCTTCACTCCCCCCCTAAAAAAAATCAGTATGGAAGATGCCCTGTCTTGTAGAAGAAAGCTCTGACAATCCAGCAGACTTTTAAAGCCTTGGTGCCGTTCTGATAGCAATACACGAAATGCACCAGCACATCAGTAGTTTTGAGTCCCATCTTTGTAAGGATAGCCCCAAAAATCCGCCTTCCTCCTAGACCTTGGGTTGACGGCACACTCAAGTAGGTTTGAGTCGCGACTTGCCTAGAAAGAGTAAGTTTTCCCTACAGCGCAGGACGTGTATAATTCGTACCAGAGCGGTTTGGAGAGCACAAAATGAAGAGTTTTATGAAGGGAACTTTTTATCGCTTCCTTCAGAAATTTTTGAGGTTTCCTGAGAGATTTTTCATAGAGCCGGTAGAGGATTTTCAGTCTAAGTGTTTCCCTTTTTGACCGCATGTTGGATTTCATGCGAAATTGCGGGGGGGCTGAGGAGGGTGTCTGACTTTTTGCCTTGTAATTTCACTCCATTTAGGAACTTCACAGTCAGGGTTGAAAGACACAGACTCTGGTGAACTAATTAATTGTAAGCTGCACTGTCTCTTTTTTTAATACTGATTTTTAAAAAGTGCAACTTTGCTTGAATGATTACTTAAAAAAAAAAAAAATAAAAAGAATTTCTCTCTTTCTGGAGAAGTTACAAATAGTTGCTCAGTTTCACACAGTAAAAACCTTCCTGACTGAGAGATTTTTAGATGGTAATGGTTTCTAGCTAATAGCTTTATAAGGTGTTAGTTAAACCTTTTAAATTTTGGCACAGTACTGAGAGGTAATAAACAATTCAGCAGTTCCGACTTTTTTTTTCACACAAATACTTAAACCTAAAGTTTTTGTCGTGTGTTTATGCCTGATGAGAAGAAGCATTCCCTTTATAAAAAGAGAATGCTGTTCCTGTAGTAACAGTTTAAAACATAGATTTGGCTTTCCTGGGGGACTGTAGGTGTTTTTTCTTTTAAAGCTGTGATTTTATTTTAAATGTAGCTTAATGCAACTGCTGACAGTGAGTGGAAGTAGCTATAAAGTGGTCTTGTTAGTTATTTACCTTGGAAAAAATGCCACTTTGACCTTCCCGACCCCCCTCCCCTGGCCCCTGGTTCAGTGAAATGTACTTGCTTTAATTCAAAGGACTACAGCAGTAGTAATTAAAACAAGTGCCCCAAGGCTTTTGCTGGGATTAAGGTTACAAGGAGGTAGGCACTGTACAGTGGTGGAGAGGAAACAACCCCCTGCTCCTCTGGATTTACAGTCTAGAGGAGTACCCCCAGACTGGCACCGAGTCTGGCTGTGTACTACTTGTGGCTGATAGAGTGCCTAGTGAGGTGTTCCTCAAGGACCAAGTTCTTACCTTTATCTTGCACAATTTTTATTTTTTAGGTGAAATCAGATGCTACTGTGATGCTGCACACTGTGTTGCAACTGGCTATATGTGCAAATCTGAGCTTAGCGCCTGCTTTTCCAGACTGCTTGATCCTCAGAATACACATTCCCCACTTACTCACGGCTGCTTGGACTCTATTGCAAGCACAGCTGATATCTGCCAAGCTAAACAGGCACAAAACCACTCTGGCACCACCATGTCCACATTGGAATGCTGCCATGAAGATATGTGCAATTACAGAGGACTACATGATGTTTTGTCTCCTCCCAAGGGTGAGACTTCAGGTAGGGCAAAGAAGCTACTGTGAAATCTCTCTTGTGGCCTTCAGGCTGGTGCTGGTCGAGACCTTGAAGGTCTGCTATTGATTTTGTTGTTAATGTAAGTAGAGCCAGCAGAGGGAGAAGCGGGTGGCTGGGTGCAGGGGAGCATCTCGGCTGAGTAGCTTTTATGCCTGCATTAATATTAGAGGGCCGTCTTGTCTGTCTGCGTCATTCCTTCTTAAATCAGCTCTCAGGGTAAGAAATTCCATGCCATAAACACCCTTGGAAACGTCTTTCAATTTATAGGAGTATTTTCAGTACACGCTTAAGTGTGTAGCTGTGAATGTGTCCACTTGTCAATGTGGACTTTCAGGGAGGGAGTTGTAGCATAAGCGAACTGCTGATACTGAAATAAACCTCATGTCTTTCTCCCTTTGCAGGACAAGGGAGCAGATATCAACATGACAGCAAGAATCTCATCACCAAGGTGCAGGAACTGACCTCTTCAAAAGAATTGTGGTTCAGGGCAGCCGTGATTGCTGTTCCTATAGCTGGTGGGCTGATCTTGGTGCTCCTTATCATGCTGGCCTTGCGGATGCTCAGGAGTGAAAATAAGAGACTGCAAGACCAGCGGCAGCAAATGCTCTCCCGTTTGCACTATAGTTTCCATGGACATCATTCGAAAAAAGGGCAGGTGGCAAAATTGGACTTGGAATGCATGGTGCCTGTAACTGGTCATGAGAACTGCTGCATGACCTGTGATAAAATGAGACATTCAGACCTCAGCAATGATAAGATTCTTTCGCTAGTCCACTGGGGAATGTACAGCGGACATGGGAAGCTGGAATTTGTATGACCAATTATTTTTTAATCTGAGCTAAACTTACTCTCTGAACTCTTGAAGGCCTTTGGGTTCTGCTGGACAGGAGCACTTTATCTTGAAACAAAAACTCACAGATCATCTGAGAAACAAAGGACCTCTGCAAACAGAATCTTGGATATTTCTTCTGAAGGATTCCAAAAGTTGTCTTATTTGCACAGAGTAAAATACACTCAAATGTATTGTTGCTTTAACGTTATGAAAGCAAAAATTAGAAGTTGTAAACACTGTCACCAGGGTTATCTGAACTGTAGGGAGCTGAGAATTGAGTTATAATAAACTGTATGCAAGCTCCTATGTTTCCTGACTTATTGTAAAGATTTTTTAAATATATATATTTTGTCTGAAACTTGCTTGTGACTTCTTGTTTTGGGATGGTTTTTGGGTGGGGGAATGTGTTGTGGAATAAATTGGGGTGCAATGTGTGGTCATGCTGTGCACTTTCAGATTCTGAAAAAGTCTTTTTCTTACTTGCTGAGGGAAATTGGGTAATTATTACTGAACAAGAATCGCAGCTCTTCTTATTCAATAGTATTCAACTTGTGTCCTCAATTCTTGGCTATTGCACTTTGCTCATAATCAAGTGAATTCTGCAGCTACACGATTGCTTTTTCTTCCTCTCTCCATACAAAGCATTAGAAAATGTCTCCTAATTCTTCGTAGCTGGTTTTCTTTGTTTCACAATTCTTGTTTTCTGTAACATTTTTTGTGCCTTCTACTCTTGCCTTGTATTTGGCGGTGAGGAGGAGGTGGGAAGGAACTCAAAAAACCTGAAGCCTACTCCGTAATTTTTTTTTTCCTACTAATAATCCCTCTAGGCACTGTGGAAAACAACATCTGCCTGCTCTTATAGTGTAACTCACTGTCACATGCTGCTAAACTCCTGTGTGGGACTGAAAAATCAACAGTGTGTTCACTTTAATTGCTGTCTCTTTATGCTCTTCTTGCATAGGTATCTCTTCTTCCCAGCCTGTGTTTGTGTGGTTCTTTTTTTTTCTTCTTCCTCCTTCAACAAGTTGGATTCACTTGATTATTTCATTTATTCAGGGCACAGTTGGTACAATCAGACAAAACTTCTGGACCTAAAATTGTTTTTCTTGTTTGATTAAGCCAAAAGTAGACTTGCTTAAAAGGAGTTACTGCATCATGGTGAAAGAAAAGTAAATGCTGCTGGAGACAGGATTTGGGAAGCCTGGTTTTTATCTATGTTTAAATCACTTTAGGAATGCTTCTGCCACCTTCTGCTCTGGCTGTACAGTCAGGCCCGTATTGTTATCACCAATGAGAAGGAGGTGGCACAAACAAGTTTACAAAAACTTTGCAGCAATGCTTGGATCTTGCGCTCTGATTATGATAAACTGCTTTGGGATACGTGGCCTGAAATGCAGAAGGATGTAAGCCAGGGAAACCTGCCCCTGTGTGTCACAAGTTTGTGTTGCTGAAAGTACACTTAAAGTATGTGGTAGCCTTGTTGCAGATAAGTTGGTCACTTGGCTGTGCAAACAGCGGTATTGATATTGCAAATTTGCCCGTAGTTAAACACTTCTATCAGCCAAGCACAACGAGAGCCTTGGGCCTGCCAAGGTCCCACCGAGCCCATGTTTACAATATTACAGTATAACTTGGGAGAGCTCATTTCATCTCTGTATGTCAAGTTATGGACTTATTTCCTCGAAGAGCCTGAGAAATGGCTTTTAAGGCCGTGCATTACGTAATTTTTTTTTTACCTTTTTCAGCTGCTAAAGTCTTAAGTCATGTGGCTGCATCTGCTGTAGGAGGCTAGCCTGTGGTCATCTGTCTGACCTTTCAAAGTGCTGCTTTCCCGTAAGAGCTCTTTGCACTGATACCAGGTTCTGGGGCAGCCGTCTGCTCTTCCGCATATTTTTGGGAATGACTGGCTTGGAGCTGGAAGAGATGAACCTGAAACAGTGCAGCTACAGCAGTAGTTTCGATGGCTAGGTGAGTTATCAGACCTGATGGCTCCATCCTTCGAGTACTTTCTCCCGGAGCCCGGAGGAGCAAGTTGTGCGGTCCTTTAAGCATCCTCTGACCTTCAGCACTCATTTGCTGCTGATTTGAATACAGAAGGGCCTAGTTCTGCTTGCCATTGAAAGGCTAATAAGACCGGGAGCCTCTAATTGGCCCCTCGCTGTGGAGATGTTTTAAAGAAGAGCAGAGATTGTTTGCCTTCCCCTGCAGCCTCAGAGGCTCAGGACAGCGCTGGGGCAGCAGCTGCCTGCTCCCCTCTGTGTAGTTGACATGGGGTGGCTGATGCGGCCTGGAAGCTTTTAGGCCCGGAGTCCTCTAAAGATACAATCTGGATTTTCAATTTATTTTAGAGCCTGTAGTATATTCAGGAAGCTGCGTTATGAGCTCTGGTGTGCGTCTGGCAGCAGCTACGTGGGTTATGGGACGAGCCCCAAATCTTCGTGCTCAGCTCACTGCAGCATCCCCGGGTGTCGGAGCAGGCAGGGGCTGTCGGCATTGCTTCTCCTCTCTGCAGACCTCACCGATGCACGTTTTTCTTAAAAAACAAACAAAAAACCCCACTGTATTCCTGTCATGAGAGCTTTCTGTGATATTCTGCAGGCTTCCCAAAAGCAGCATCGGCCACCGGCTGCGTGCAGGGGACAAACAATGTCAACAGCCGCAGAGGCTGCAGGCCAGAGGGGTGAGACAAAAACTGATGGCTATCCTTTAAAATGCATTTGACTTCATTTGACTTGGGAGCCTGGGTTTGTCGTGGTGCTGCCCTCTCGGATTTCCCCTGCAGACAGTAACAAACACGCCTTGCTGTGAAACTGCTGCAAGCCCCGGAGCAGAGGCAGGACAGCCCTCTCTGTTTCTAACTGCAAGGTCTCTCGGATAGGAATAAATGAAATCAAACATTCCAGATGCAATTTAGCTTTCCCTGTCCTTTTCTATTTCCCTGACTTTTTTTTTTTTTCCTTTTTTTCCTCAAAACAGTAATGATTGTGGCTTTTCTTATGTCTCTGCTTCTCCTGGCCTTGGGAGCCATTGGGCTTGTATGTCTCCTCTTAACTCCTGCTGAACTGCTCCTATTAAAATCCCCTTACTCCACAGGGGGCTTGACCTTTTTCTGAAATACCAAATGTGTCTGCTTTGGAAATCACAAACTTCTCCTCCTCTAAAGAGCTTGTAAATCTGTTTCCAATATTGGGTGATTACAGGCTGCGCGGAGAGCTTGAAAGTAAGCAGCCGCTGCTGGTAGCGGTGCTGGGGCTGGGCTGTCCTCGGGGTTACCCCTGTGTGTGCTCTGAGCACAGCCACTGATGCCGACAGATCCCCCCCCAGATTAGTGGTGGGGTGACCAACCAGCCTCTGGTCCCAGGACAGCTCACCTTTGCTTATCGGGACCTCAGGATCATTTTTTTTTTGTTGGTGTACAACCCCTAGCTCTGTAATAAATCCGGTGGTCTTAGTACAAGTGGGTGCTGCCCTGGAGGGCTTATAGTGCCTGGGGAAGGAGCAGGGTTTTCCGTAGGAACGATGGATACAGCTTCACCTTCCTCTGCAGCTGTCATAGTTGCTAAAAGAAGGGAAAATGTATGGCCAGGCTGCCTGGCGTTGTGCAGGATGCGATGTGCCTGTTAGCCCCTGAGCAGCAGGGGTCCGCAGCCAGTAAATGAAGCAAATTTTGGCTGTCCTATTGAAGGAGGGCTGTGGAGGGGGAAATAAGAAGATTATCTCCTGAGGAGAAAAAAAAAAAAAAAAAAAAAAAAAAAAAAAAGATCCATGACCAAAAAAAACCAAACCTCTATAATAAGGCACAAGATGAGTGAATAAAAAAGGCCTCTGAAGCAGGCAAAGTTGTCTTTATGTCTTTTTTTTTTTTTAGCTGTTTTCCCATGTGAAGATCAATAGAAGCGTGTTTGTTTTGTTCCAGTGGCTGGTCACTTTGCAGGGAAAATGCTCGTTCTTGTTTTGGTTCTTGGAGCTGCTCAGGGAAATGGTATTTGGATCTGTCACTGGTTTATTTCTGGAGAAAGGCTTGTAGAGGGGTGCTGTAAAATTATGGTTATCTTTTGGGAGGAGCCCAGTGTCTCCAGCATTATGAATTCTGGCTCCTTCTAAATAAACAAACATCCTTGTTTTCTTTGTTTCACCTCTAACCCTTGTCTGCAGCCTTTATAATCCCAGTGGGTGAATCCTGAACTAAAACAAACTGCAAGGGAAGGAAGCCAGGAGGGAGCCACAGTGCCTGCAAATTAACAAAGCTTTGTGCTCTCCAGCCAAGCTTGACAAAAGGATTCAATCCTGTGCTGACCTTCAAGGGGAAAAACAAAACAAAAACCACCTTGACTTGAACTTCCAAGGCTGTAAGAATTTAATGCTCAGTTTGATGTCTCCTAAAGGGAGCAGGGAGCCAGAAACGCCAAACACCTGTCTTGGAAACCCAAATCTTAACAAGTTCTCGGGAAGTCTGAGCCCAAATTCAAACGGCTTTGTAAAATGTAGGCTTCACTCAGCACTATTTCCATGTCATTCATTATTTTTAAAACAGCATTAAAAAAATGCCTTTTTTTTTTTTTTTTTTTTCCCTAGTGTGGCTCTCTAGGCATGTTTATACCATCCAGCTATCAGTGATTTCTGCTGAAGTAGCAGAGTTTAGATGCAACTTTTCACTGCCCGTTTCTGCCTGGATCAGGTCCTGTCCCACAGCCCAGCCCCTGCCTTCTTCCCTGACGGCAGGAAAGAAGCAAACAGGGCAGTACTGACCCGGTGAGCAGAGATACTGGCATGAATTCAGGGTGAGAGTTTCATTTTTAAGAAGCTTTTCTTAAAACAGGAATGCTAAAGGATTTTTCCCTCTAGTTTCACGCTTTTTAATATAGTACATCAGTGGCCATGCAGTTGAGAAAAACTAGTGATGTGTGTTATTTCCCTCACCTTGGCTGTTGGCTGCTTTAAAAAACAGTGACTTGAGACAGCTTTTAAAAACGGGGCCTCTGGTTTAATTGCTTTTTCTCAGATGAAGCAGCCTTCCAGGACAGTTTCAGTGAAGCAGCAGGAGGACGAGATGCTGCCTTCCTTTCAGTTACACTTCCATTTTTAAAACAAGGGCAAACAAAAAAGGTAAAATTGTCACAATCATGAGTTTCTAGCATCTCTGTGCGACCGAGGCCCCGGGCCCTGGGGGACCATTAGCAGGGCAGTGCCGGCAGACGCGGCGCGTGAGGCTGGTCCCCGCTGTTAGCTTTTGGGATCGTTTCGCAGGAGCAGCCTGCAGATTGCAGAGGCAAATCCCCTTCCTGTCACTTGGAAGGAAAATATTAGTGCAGTAAATCTCCTGCTGGCACTCGGTTGTGACACCAGGGAGGGGGGAACAAGACAGGCCAGGCGGCTCAGCGCTGCTGCCCGGCGCTGGGATGTTTGTGTTTGTGTGCAAATCAGGGCTGGTGTCAAACAGGTTGCTTTGAAATGCTCAATTTGTTTAGTTCTGGCTGTGAAGTAGCTATTTCATCAGTGGAAGAAGATTTATTAACCAATTTTTTATGGCTATCAACAATGGCTTAGCTCCAGCAGGGTCCCTAGCATTTTTATGGAGTGCCGTGGGTTACAGAGGCAGAGGTGTTTTATATTGTTCTGGTATTTTAACCCAATGAACTAAGGCCTCTATCCTACACATGCTTAAGGAGGTGCATAACTCACTCCGGGTCCCAGGGGTGGTGTTTCACCATGGAAGCTGCTGGGGCTTTTGCTGAGCACCTGCAGCCGTAGAGGGACCTTTGCCTGGCAAAACCCACACCGACTCTGCCCTCTGCCTATGGCACCTCCCTGGCATGTGAGCCCTGTCCAAGCAGTGCCTTTTGGTGGCTGATTTCCAGCTGGTGGGCTAGTGATAATGCACGTCTGTCCCTACAGCCGCCCTGGGCTGTCTCCAATGCCCCCTCTGAGGGGGCCAAAGCAAACTCACCCAAGCAACAGGTACCGCTCCCAGCCTCCTTGCCTGTTATCAGTCTGCAATAACCTTTCCCTTGGTATTTTTTTTTTTCCCAGTGTAACTATAGGTTTGACCAGCGTGCAATGATGTTTCTTCAAACCAAATT
The DNA here is from genome assembly GCF_965140915.1 of Aythya marila. NCBI lineage: Eukaryota > Metazoa > Chordata > Aves > Anseriformes > Anatidae > Aythya > Aythya marila. The sequence continues at coordinate 16,828,510 of NC_139043.1, read as the reverse complement.
CCATCCGTGGGTGGGAAGGAGAGAGCATGGTTCCCTCCCTGGGGCTATGCCAGCCCACTCTGCCAGCCTGCTCTTCCCTCTTGCAGCATCACCATGGCATGGGATGGTCCAAATGCTGGGGACTTCTTAAATAGAGTGGAATTCCAGCTGTCTTGGAAGTGCCTTTTCATGTTCCTATAGCTTTTATAGTGGAAGCTGACTTCACTTCTTTCTGTATTAATAGACAATAGAAATAAATTTTTGTGTGTAAGAAACTCATCAAATCTGGGACCTGTTCAGACTCTCATGCTGTTTTTATTTATAATGACTCCAGTGATACTTACTGAAAGCTTTTTTCTCAAAAATGTCCTGTACCAAAGGATTGCATTTCTATTTGTGTTCAGAGGCTAGCATTAAAACCGGTCTGCAACAGCTCCTTGCTGCAGGATGGATTGGTTGGGAGGTGCCATAATCTCTGTCTTCATTATACGCTGTTATCTGTGGCCTGATTACCGCTGTGCTGCTCTGATGGCAGGACAGCCTTGTCTGTAGAAAGGTTGCTACCCTTTACCTCTTTGAAATGAACTTCGTCCCCTCATATCTGTTGGCAACCATTGACACTCCTTTCTGTCTCCTGCAAGAGAGAGGGGCTCCCTGTGGCCCCTGGGGCTCCCCATGCTCCTGAGCAGCTCGGTCCCTGTCCCCAGTCCCCTCTGTACTGTCCCCATGCAGCCAAACGAACCCTCCCAGGTCCTGCTGGCATCCTGCAGCTCCCCAAAGGGAGGCATTTCGTGGCAAGCACCTTATCGCAGATTATGACCAAACACACACAAGCACTCCCAGTGACCAGTGTAATCCACTCTTTACTGCCATAATTTGACTATATTTTCTATTTGCACAGGGAGGCCTGGGTGGAGCGGTGTGTACGCTATCACAGAAGTGGTCTGCTCCACCTCGGGGCTGCAACCTCGCTGGAGCCAGCGCGCCGGGCATCGCCCCGAGGCGCTCAGCAGCTCTTTGTACTTTGCAGAGCGTCTCCTCGCGTGCGGCAGGCACCAGACTTTCTCCTGCCTTAGCAAGCAGGTTATAATGGCCCAGTCATCGGCGATATGTGGCCAAATCCTCAATGACATTTCCTGTTTTTAAATGGCAATCAGCGGGCGTGACGTAGCAGCCCTGAGTGCAGCAGCAGGTAATTGCCCATCAAACACGGCGAAGCTCTTATCGAAGCAGTGGATCTCTTCTGATAGCGCACTGCATCTGAATATTAATATTTGATAGTTCGTGGACAATTTGCAAATTTGTAATAAGGAAAGAAATACCCTGGGAACTGCTTGCTCGCAAATACTTTCCAGAGTATTTCATTACATATTACGTATTTGTAAGCAAGTCCTTGCCAATATTGGCATTCCCGAGTCATCTACACTTCAGGAAAGCACAGATGCGGGGCAGGCTACTGGTGTCTGCGTGATCACAGCTGGGGATGTTTCAGCGCCAGCACCATCTGACAGAAACCTCCACCACAGCAAGATGGCAGGGATCTGCTTGCTACCTCCATGACTTGGTGAAAATGAATCAGAAATATACAGCTATAGCTTCCAGTCTTTATGCAACTACCTGATGTGCTGATTTCTTCCACAACAAACTATTTTCCTTCTTTCAGTAAAAGTTGTCCACATGCATCCAGAAATGCTAAAACTACATTTTTCTTAATTTTTGTCAACACCTTTCTAAAAAGCTGGCATTGCTGAATAGCAGAAATTGAACAGTAATTGCAATGAAACACAAGATTTCAGACCAGGACAGTGGAGGCCTGCCAGAGAAAGTCACAGGGTGCTTTTGCCTGAGCCAAAGTGGAAGGGTTTGGCACAAAAGGAAGATCAGAGTATATGAAACATAATTTCTTCCCTGAAAATAGCAACAGCAGTTATAGTTGTAAGTGAGCCCCTTTAATATGTAGTGTGTGAAGAGGGTGACGCATTTGTCAGGATTACCAGGATACTCTACAATTTTAATGGAAAAAAAAAAAAAAACAAATGAAGCCATGCCAGCACTGAAATACTGCATGGATGAGTTGGCTTCCATCTTTTACCACCTGCACGGAGGATGAAGGACCAGCTTTGATCACAGCTGGGCAATAGGAGATGGCTGCAGAGCATTAGGACATGCACTTGGTTCAACGTGACCAGCTCTTTTCAAAGACAGCTCTTTGGTGATGTCTGTCTGACATGCAGTGTCTGCTAACCGACCAGGTTTGGTCCTCACTGCGCTTGGTGCTTTGTGGGCATGGAGCAGGCATTGTTCCCCAAGCTCACAGTGGATGTGCAGCTTCTTTGGTAGAAATTCCTCTTCAGCTGGGCCACCTTTCACTGAGTGGGCAGTGGGAGATGCTGGGTGTCCTTGCAGGGATGAGTGCCTCTGGCTTGCAGGTAGCAGCACTGCCAGCAGGCTCTGAGCTGGCCATGGCGAGGAGTTGAAGGCCAGGTTTGCTGGGTGGAGCAAGGCTTGATGGTTTTGTGCCTGTCGCCTCGCTGCAATGTGCTGTTTAACATTTACCAACAGATGCAAAGGTCCTGTGAGTAATGCATGGGGGAAAATCAAGCAGCAAGATTTCAGCTCTCCAAACCGACCAGCTGCTAACCTTGCAGGCAGCATGGAGGTGAGATTAAATGTGGGATTGCATATTTAACTGCAGCTGCACAGGCTGGCAGCCTTTGCTCCGGGCCAGCCTGGGTCAGGTTGCCTTGCTAGGGCAGTGGCACTGTCCCTGTTGTCACTGTTCCCAAACAGTTCTCAGGATTTTGTGTGAGTGAAAGCTTGACCAAAGGTCTCCTGTCTCTCAGGCAGGTGTCTTACCTGCTGAGTTTTGGATTACATGCATTCTAAAAGACATAAAAATACACATTTATAAAATTTATAAATATATTTTAAATCTTCTGAGCCTGAACCTTCTGGCTGAGGCCACAATTATGTGATTTATTTATGTGTAGGCATTGTATAATTCATTTTATATATGTTATATATAATACATATATGTTTTTATATAAGTAATAACACATTCAATGGAACCTGAGTAATCAAGTATCCTGTACAGAGGACTGCATGCTCCTCTGGCTGTTTTCCAGGCAAAAAGTTCACCTCCCAAGGATTTTGCGGACATGAGCTGCAGACTCCCACCAGATATGTGCGATAATACCTGCAGATATACATGTGCATGCAGGTGCCAATATCCTTGCGTGTGTCTGTGTACACACGTATATAAGTGTTTCCCATGGAAAGGCAGGCGGTTTTCCAGAAAAGCCTTTGAGATACTTGAGATGTGCTTCGAAGGGTGCTGTATTTCTGGGACATGCTCTTAAATACTGTCCTCGCTGCTGACGTGCCCGTAGCTGGCAGGGACTTCTCCAGGGCAGCGGGAAGCAATCTCCTGCAGGCTGTGGCTGAGCCTGCTGCCTGCAGCGAACCAGCCCTTTTCTGCAGACAAGCTACAGAAACATTTCCCCAAAGCCTACAGCACATCAGGAATGGCTCCTTGGAGTTTTCTTCCTTCTCTCCCTCTGACCAATAAAATGTTAACTCTATCTCTTAAAAATAAGGGGAAAAAATAACCTTAAAGTTCTGCTCTAAAACTGTGCGTGTGGGGGAAACCCCCTACTTGGTCAGAAGAGGAAACAGTAGAGACATAGCAACAACTACTGCTAAGCCTGTTTATGTTTGTTCTCCCCAAAACACGAAGACTTTAAAAACCCTGTGAGTAAATACAATTAGTCACCAGCGGCTGGTGGCAGCGAGGGGGCCGCTGAGTCACGGCCTGCTCAGCTCTGACCAGGGAAGGCCTGCCCGGCCCGGGCAATGGCAACTCCTTGTCCCCCTGCTTGGGGACAAAGAGTGGCCACAGGATGGGGGCCGAGTGGTGGCCCCACCACCAGGGTGTGTGCTGTGTGGGTCCACGGAGTGCAAGGAGTGGCAATAAAGGAGGAGTCGCTTCCCTTGGAAACACAGCCACCTTTGGGGCACAGGGTCCCGAATCTGCACCCACACCTTGCCGAGGGACGGATTTGAAGGAGTCTTTCCAGCTTTGTATAAAGTGAATTTTTAAGAACACATTTAGGCTGTGGACTGTCATGACTCCCAAGCAGATACACCCTGTCTGAGGCTTTGCTGCCTTTACATTACCGACATTACCAAGGGGTTTCTTTTGAGTCCTCTCTCTCTTTCTCTGCTTGCACCCCTCAAGGCAAACAGATGGAAGCTTAATCCTCTACCCTCAGCATCTCTGCATTGCAAAGCCTTTGTCAAAATGGAGCCTGAGATCTTGAAATCTAATGCTTTATCCTAGGTATCTAGATAATTGCTCTGGGCTGGACACAAGGAGAATAAAGAGGTGAGGCAAAGCAAGAGGGAAGTAAGTAGCAGCAAGTGAGAACTAGATAATGGAAAAAATAATTCAAGATGATTTTCTTCATCTCTCCATGTGCTCATTTGCTACTTGGACAGACAGATGGAAATTAGCTTAATGGATTCTTCTCTGCTCCAAATGTTTCGGATTGGGCAAACTGAATTCCTGCCAAATTAGGGAAAAGTATGGGCATTTCCTCTCCAAAAGCTGAGAGAAAACCAAACAAAAGAAATAAGGAGACTTTGCCTATTTCAGCTTCCTAATTGGGTAAGTGGTAATTTGGGCAGAAGTGGCAAAATTTGGGGTGACTTTTCTGGCTTGCCTCTTACTACAGAGCAGCCTGGGTGTAAGGCACAAAGAGCAACAACATCATTGTGTGGGGCTGGATTGCCCTTGGGGACGTGATGCTGTAGCTGACTTGGCCCGTTGATAGTGGTGGCTTTTTCTGCATGGGATGCTGAACAAGCCAACAGTCCTCCCAGTTATACTCTGAAGGTGCTGAGGTCCTTCTGCAAAGGCTCTTGTGCTGGGGAAAGAGTGTCCCATCATGGTCCTTTGGAAAGCAGAGCCTCTGTCCATGTGTGCTCATGCCAGTGTGGGTCTATAGAAGCTAGAAAAAGAAAACAAATATACAAAAACTGTATGAAGAATTTTACTTTCCAGGCAGATTTGTTGTGCAGATTTTATTATTGTAAATCTATTATTTGTATAGCTCTTGCTATCTGAAAAAAAAAAAAAAAAAAAAAAAAAAAAAGTCTGATTGATTGTAGATGGATGCAGAATGGTGCTTTCTCCAGAACAGGAAGAACAGCTGTCCTGGGGATGCTCGATCAGATATCTGTTGCTGCAAAACAACTTTGTGGCATTGACTTCAGCAAGACAGCACTGATCTCATCTCTGATACTCTACAAGTGGGCATTTCCTTATGCATCATGGCTGCGGTTTTATTTAATCCTCCCTGTACGTAGTCAATAACAGGTAAACTCTTGTGACATTTTTAATTGGCAACAAGAGCTCACATGCTTGCAGAAAATACTCTGTGTGAAACCACTTCTGGAGAGCAGTGCCTGTGTGGAGGGAGAGCGAGGTCCCTTCGTCTCTGGATGCCCAGGCAGGATCTGCGTGCACCCAGCCTTTGCTTTGGTGATAGGGATTTGCCCCAGCAACAGCCTCAGGATTTGGTTGTCTACTCCCATCAAGAAACCATGAGAGAAGTGGGAGCAGCTAATTCAAGTGGTTGGTGATGATATGAGAAAGAGGGCTATTTTTGTCGGATGGAAAACAGATGATTGTCCCTTTTAAATTGGATATAAAGTGTAAATTATTGTGGTGCGTCACAGACAAGTGCTTAAGCACAGCTCCCAGGTAGATCAGTCCAAACAGCGTCAAGGCAGAGATCAAACATAACTTTTCCTGTAGGGACATAATGCACATTGCAGTTTCAGTCAACCATAGGACAAAAAAATTAGAAGGCAAGCTACACAAACCATTAATGATGCTAATTACAGTTCTCAACGAGGGAGATAATAGCAATGCAAGAGAAAGTAAATACTTATTAGCTCTAAGGAGCATCCTGTTATCTGTATGAAAAATAAACACATTTATCTAGGCATCACCTTAATGGCTCAGGATATGAAGAGGCGGTGTGCTGACTTCACCCAGATGCTGGCTTGATGTATCCTGTCTGGTGGAAACCAGAGGTAGCTCCACTGATGCTAATGAATGTAAAACTGGTCTGAGAGGCCAAGCAGACCCTCACAGGCACCTCACCTGGTGCCGGGATGCCAGCCTGCTACCTAACAGCTGTGGAAGGTGCTCAGTATTACTGAGCAATATGCTATGCATTCAATATGTAACAGGATCTGTTATACAACCCCCCTCCCTCCCGGCCATCTATAACCCCTTTGAAGATCTCATTAGCCCTAATGCAAAGGCAAGGGGCACTTAGTTTAAAGGTAGTTAGTATGCACTGAAGGTCTCTTGAGCTACGATGGCACAGGCTTTAAGCCTCTTCTTCGAGATCCACGTGACAGATGTGCTGAAAGCTTTTGTGGTGTGGTGTCTGGAGGTGCTGAAAATCCTGGTGGTTGCAGGGTGGGTGGCAGGTGCTCAGCACCTCAGAAGGTCAGGCCAGTCATGTCCTTGCTGGCTGCCTCCCTTCAACCATCTCCAAATGATTCCCCCAATTTATTGCCACTAAAGGACTCAGCCCTGTCTCAGAGGTTCTCCGTTAATGGCATAATGAACTGATACAACTCTAAGTCACAGGACTCAGAGCTAGTGTGCAGTAAACATAAACATATGTTTAGTGTTGGGTTATAAACTACTGTAGCCAAAGTGGGCAAGTGTTATAAACTTCAAACACAAAACAGATGCAAGTTAATTAGAGGCATGAAAGTGATGACAATAGAAGTGAGCTGTAGCAAGGAAATGAAATGTTAGTTTAGGCAGAAGTTGCTGCAGCTCTGCCTTACGCTGAAAATGCCTTTGGTCTCCGCTGAAGATGGGAAGGGACAGACACATTTTATCAGGAGTCAGGCATGTTGCCCATATGCCAGAATTGTAAGTCACTGTTATGAGTGAAGGCTCAAAGAGAATGCAATCTGTCAGGCATTTGAAAGCTGGGAATTAGTTTGCTGCAAGGTCGGGCTACAACATTAATGTCCCATGATGCCTGGTGTGGCCGTAGCATCCCAAATAAATGCCTAAATAACAGGAGCTCCGGGGTAGCTAGGGAAGTCCTGGAGATGTTCATTCCCTTAGTGTCAAATGAGCAAATATGAGTGTGCTTTTTGGTCCCATGCACAGACTGACTGCCCTTGTCCTCCTCCAGGATAGCCCTTGTGTGCTGCCCTCCAGCATTTTCTCCACCTCAGATGGAGCAGGGAGCCAAAAGAGCTGCCCACAAAGAATGTGGTTTCAGACAACTCCCCAGAGCCTTCGCCAGTCCCATCACAGCCTGGCTGCATCCCCTGCCTTTGCCTGGTGCAAGCCAGGGCTTTGAAAGTGGACTTGTGGGTTTGGAGCAGTAAATGTCCTTCTCTGAATGAGGATTTCAGGTTGGGGCCTGAAACGACAGCCGTTTGGAAAGCACCCAGTGGCTGTGCTGTCAGGGAGTGCTCGTGAGTGGTGAAATAAAACCGTTGCCTAATTATCATTTCACCAAGGGGCACCAAACTGCGGTGATGTTAACTCCTTGCACATCAGCAGCAGTCGGCGGGGGTTTGCCAGCAGTGCTGGTACCTCCAGGAGAGCAACAGGTAATGGGGCCACCGTGTTGCCATCCAGACAGCAGGCTGCGTGGCAGGGAAGACTGAATTACAGGCACAATTGGTCATCCAGTATCAAATTGCATGTGGCTGGGGCAGAAGTTGCACCCAAGCACCATCCAGCCCTGCTTTCACCAGGGTGAAGTCTCTGATGGGGAGCAAGCAGGCTGTGGCTGAGCAAGGCAGGAAAAAAAAAGGGGGGTGGGGGGATGACTTCCCGCCATCTGTGGAGATTGAAATTAAAGCAAACAGGGGAAAAAAAAAAAAAAAAAAAAAAAAAAAAAAAAGCAGCAGCCCGGGGAAGGTTGTAATTACTGTACAATCGGCTATTCATTTAACGAAATCACACACCGGCACAGTGCTGATGGGAGGGTCTCGGCTGACGGAGGGGTGCAGATTAAAGCGGGGCAGCTCAGATGTTGTTGATATTTTTATTTGGGCAATGCTTTCCCCCTTTAATTATTTCAGACAAGATGATTGAAAAAAAAAATAAAAAGAAAGGAATGGGATTGCTGGGAATGGCTGTGCCTGGGGGGAAGGGGAGGTGTGCTGCGGGCTTTCTGCTCAGGCACAGATGGGTTTTGGGGCTCGGTACCGTGGTTCCCCCCTGTCTCTTCACAGTCATCCCCTTCATTTACAGCAAAACCCCTTTGTCATTCCCACAACGTTGCTGTTGCAGCAGCTGCCCCTGATGAGCTCAGTCACGGCAGGACAGTGTGTTAGCCATCACACCATCACACAACCTACAGGCCCAGAAGAAATATAATGAGGCGAGATGTTTGGCTTGCAGAGATTCCTGATGCCATACGCAAATGTTATGGGTCAGTTACACCCTTCAGATACTGGGGGAAAAAAAACAAAACAAAACAAAACAAAACAAAAGAGTAGTTTTCTTAAAGCTTCCAGGTCTGTGTACGTTAGGTAAAAGAGTGCAGCAATGCCACCTGCAAACCTGTGACCAAGCACTGGGAAGTGACCAAGCACAGATCTTCAGGACACCTTTAAACGGAGCTCCTTTCACAAGGAAGGGTTACTCACACAGGCAAGGGAAAGGACTGGAAATACTCAGCCACAACAGTGCAAGGTCATATTTCATTTCCGTAGTGTTTTCTCTCCCCAGGAGGCAGCCAGCAACCAAAGCAAAGCTCCAGCCTCTGAAGAATTCCCTTATTAAAGATTACTAAGCTCTCTTGCAGCTCCAAGATGTCTCTTAGGAACTGCTCAATTCATACAGAAGGTATATTAAATTGTATATATGATATATATATATATATATATATATATATAAAAAATTTAAAAATAACTTTCCCCTTTCTATCATCCTTCCAGGTCAGGATGGAAGTTCTTTGACATTAAAAAGTTTTTTTGGCATGTTGAATTAAACGTTCCCGACTTTAACTAAAAGACACTGTAGGGCTAAGATAATTAACTAGGCTGATCTGGTGATTTATCTGGTGATTTAGCAATGCCTGCTACAGAGCTTTGATACCCACATCTGGATGGCCCACAAAACAAGAGAGTTTAGTCACCTTTTAGGACTGTTTTCTATCAAGCATACATTATTATTATTATTATTATTATTATTATTATTATTATTATTATTATTATTTATTTATTTATTTATTTATTTTTCATAGCATCAGCTTTGTATTTTTCCTCTGCCAGTGGAGATGAGCACCAGTGGAACCTGGACCGACACTCTAAGAAGGTCAGCATGAGCAGCAGCCTGGGTTCTGCTTTTTGACTTGTGTTCCTCTTGGCATTCATCATCTGACCCTCAGGTTCTTCAATGCACCCAAGTTTTGGCTTGCATGTGTTTCTCTTTTATTTTCAGGAGGGAAACCATAGGGGCCAGGTGCTGCCTGTCTCTCCCTGCACCGGTGTTAGTGACCTGCAGGCTCAAGGTAGGCCAAGGGGCAGGTTCTCCATGAGGTACGTAGACAAGCTGTGGAGCTCCTGGCCACAGGGACAGTAATGACTGCATGAGCTCACGTGGTGACTAAACATTCCTGTGGGAGAGAAATCCCTGGGCATAAAAGGACATTGCCTCCAGCTGTGGCAGATTGCTGGGGGCTGGAAGGGTGTCCTGGAGCAGGAGCTCCGGGTGCTCCTACCATCCCTGCATCTCCTCTGAGGTCTCTCGTGGTGGCCATGGGTCTCTCACTGACCAGAAAGGCTCATTTGTCCCTGCTGAGAGCCAAGGACAGGCTGGCCCAGCAACATGAGCACCAGCACCCTTGGTGGGGCAGCCAAGGGGTGAGAAGCCTTAAGGCCGCCTTGACTTGTTCTGCTCTTGGTGGAATCCTCCAGGGTAGACAAAAGCTCTCCTGGCCTCACATACTTGGTTCAGGGCAAAAGCTGGGACGTTCTGGCAGTGGCAGGATGGACTCTGGTGAGACCAGCCCAGCTGATTTAGGACAAATGCAATTATGCTATTTCAAGTGTAGGTTTATTAGAATTACATGTACAGATGTGACAGAAATAGGCTCTGAATACAAAGTAAGTAATTTAGGATGGAATATGAATTTTACAGTCATCTGTCTAGATTTTGTCGGTTTACTACTAGTTTTTATCTTATTTTGATTCAATTTTCTGAGTAATCTACTGCTTGTTCTTAAATGTGGTAGGGAAAGAAATGGCATCTACAGGCAACGTGCAGGTTTTGCACATTGTTCTTAGTCCTTCAGTATTGTTAGCCTGCAGTAAACAGATGAGAGCTGCATGGGCCCAAAGTACAACCATCTTCTGGAAGGAGGCTGATATGAAACTGCTCAGACTGCAGCGTTACATCCTTTTTATCTGCAGCTTGACAGGTGGTGTTGCTTTGGAAAAAATCTACAACTTGCTCTGAATGGGTCTGATTCTGCCCTTGGAGAAGCACAAGAACTTGTGTTTTTTACAAAGTCTACTGATGGGAAAAATGCACAGATCTGTGTAAAGTATGCTTACACTCATGGAGGGCAACTGCTCATGGAGGATGCTGCAGGACTCAGCTTAAGAAAGTGTGTTGGGAAAGCCTCCCCATGTAAATTACCTCCCCATATAAATATACTAGCATTGGTAAGGGTAAATTTGCTCTAATGGTAAATAACTGATATATTTTGAGAAATATAGATTTTTTTTTTCACTTGGAGAAATATGAAAACAGCAATTCTAAATTGCTTCCATTTCTTTTTATGATAACCTGAAAACACAAATGGATAAACTCAATACAACTGGAATAAAAGCAACCTGGCTAGGAAGAAAGCCATTTTCTCTCTAGCTTATTCCTAAGAGCATGAGTGCTATTGAAAGCCTCTGCTGTGCAGCTTCTCCCTCCATGGACATCTCTGGAGCCCCCACTGTCCCCTACCAGCTGCTTGAAGGCACCTGCCTGCCGGCCCAAAGTGCCTGGGGTCTCTCCTACTCTAGCTGAATTTATACTTGCGGGGACCAGACTCAGCAGTGGGCTTAGGTGGTGTACCGTTAGCTTTTAGTTACTTATTCAGTATGGAAAGGGCTTAAAAGAAGCCTTTATTAGTACCTCTGTTTTGCATTGGCCTAATGGTTGGAGCACTTTTGCAGGGCATGACAACTGATTTTCTCTTCCTGGGGAATTTCAAACCCACCATGACCGTCTTCTCCAAGAGGGCCCTCACACGGGGACCCTGAGGAAGGGACACATTTCTCCTGTCCCATTGAAACTATTCCATAGTGGAGAAAAGCTTTGTTGGTGAGCCAGATAACGCACAGTCAACTGGTGTCCCCACAGCTGAGCACGTATAGTATGAATCTCTCTGCTAGTCACCTTTACATCCCGAAGCTCCTCAGCGGCTGGCCTTTGATGCGTGTTTATAAGTAGTGTTTGCCCCCAGGAGCTCTCTGTTTCTGCAGGGAAGGATCAGCACAGGTTTGGGTGCCATCATCTCTCTTGCTTGCCAGAGGGGTTGCAGTGCGTACCTGGAGGGAATTGCCTCCAGGGCCATGCGGATGTTCATGTTCCCCACCCATCCCTTGTCCCCTCTGAGTGACAAGGGTATCAGCTATGCCATGGCTTTTGCTGCTTGGCTGCTGGCCCTGCAGGCATCATGCCTTTCCACAGCTACTTCTGAGTTGTCATCGAATAGGTCATGGTCATGTCTGAGCCAGGCCGGACTTATGCAGCTGACACAGAGGCTCCACAGCTCATTACCATTTCTACCCAGGGGTAGACCTGAACCAGTTTTGGCTTAACAAGAATTCAGAGAGCCGAGCTGGGATCTGCTGGCCAAGGTTTTGAGGTAATGTTTACTGTACAATAATGCTTCTCTGATATAAACCGAGCGAGCGTGTCCTGCCTGGCTGAGCATAATGAGAGATATTCTCTGCTCAAGCTGTGTTAAGCTTTGGCTCACAGTCCAACATAGCTTTTAATGTCTCTCCTAAGCTTTACTGTTGAATGTTTGCATCATTTCAGGAGAACATTGGAGATTACTTAACTGGGACAGCTTTGAGAGATTTGAAGGTTTCAAAGATCAGCAGACTTTCACATGGAAAAGAGAGTATTTAAAACCAAAGCAAGGGTTACACTGACGGTCCATTCTTTATTTGAAGACAGCTTAGAAATGATTTAACAGGGTTAACTGCAGAAAGAAATATCCTAAAGTCCTCTAGGAGACATATTCTTGCAAGATTGCCAGCTAGTTTATAACTGAGATTCCTCATGCTCCGTGGGGGTAATTACTGCAGCTGGGTTGGAAAGGATTCGGTATTAAAACAGCAGTCAATGAGCTACTGAACAGAGACTCAAATCCACAAGGAGATTCTCAAAGCCTGGGCTGATTAAAGCAGAATAAATCTTGGACTGGATTGCCTGTCCCTGCCTTAAGGTCTCGCACTAAGGGGGATACGGTATGAAACGGGGCAGGCTGGCTAGAGCGGGTCATGCATTTTATCTGAGAAATGAGCTTTCCTTTTTTCTGGGAGGTTGTCTGGAAGAGTCACTTAAAGTGAAAGCCAGAGGTAAGGAATTTAGCACTGAGTTGTGTAATATCCAGTAGCAACATGAAAAAAAAAAAAAAGAGAAAAGAAATAAAGAAAAAAATTTCTCTGCCAGCCATGACTCTGTTTAAGCAGACACAATATCCTCAGAGCCATGGGAGCCAAGTGACATCTTTCCAGTGATGCTTCTTGGGCAGTCGCTTACCTTCAGTAAGCCTGAAACAAAATCCACGTGCCATCAGGCTTGTCAGTGCTCCTGGTAGCGTGGGTGGGTGCATGGAAATGTGCTGTAGCTCACACTGCTCCCTTCTTGCCCCGGGGGGTGAGGGTCCCAAGGGCGCTTGTAGGCTCCTGGGTGCCAGGGCAGCTGCAGTGCTGTCCTGCCTGGCATCCCTGTGATGGACACAGGTATTTTCACCCTCTTTCTGACTCAGAGATGCTTCGGGGACTGAAAAGGGAAGGGAGCTGAGGCAGGAACAAAAGCTGACGTCCCCGCTGTGCTCACAGGCGCTCTGACTCACAGGCTGGCTCCAGCTCCACCATCACCTGGGTCCCCTTCGTGCTGCCCCCACCACGGACCTCGGCAGCCCCCGCGAGTGGTGAGGACCCCGTGGGCAGCAGCTACCTGGCTGCAGGCAGCCTCACGGTGAGAGGACAGCAGAGCATCATTGCATCAACTGTGGCCTCCTGGGCAGCCCTGCGGTTCCTCACATATTTTGTCTTGCACATCAAAGAAAGACTGATCTCCTGGGGATGTACACAGCCCCCATCACCATGGAAACATAGCATTTCACCAGGATCTTGAACTTGCTCATCCCTGTAGACCTGTCTTAAGGAGAAAAGTACAAATACCCCTCCTTTGAGGAAGGGAGTTTGGGGACTGCAAAGCCAAGTCACACAGAGCTGAGCTGCAGGTTTGGGGATCCTGAGCGTAGCTGACGCTGGTTTAGTAAATGCGTTTCCACATTAGGGCTGGCACCCATGAGTTATTGCACTGCACGTTGGGATTTGAACCCGGCATGGTCCAAGCATAGAAGAGACGTGAGTCACAAGACTTTTTCAGACCCTGCTGCCGCAGTGGTAGTTGCTGGTATATGTGTGATTCGGTAATAAATGCTTGTACAGAAAGGACACCATTAACTCCCGTGGCCTTTTCCCCCCACCTTGATCCTGCTCAAAAGCATTCATTTGCCAGAGTGTGTTTGGTTTATCTGGCATTAAAAAACCACAAAAGTGTCTTTTTCCAGGTTACCGGGGGATATACTGTACCAATTGTATCCTGAAGGAAACAATTAAAAGTTCAATTTTTTGTTTAATTTTAGAGAAAACTCAGAAAAAATCGTTAGGGAGGAAGGATTAAATACCATCAATCTGGAGATATTTGAATGTATAGCTTATCTGGGTTTGGGAAAGTCCTTTCAAAGCCCTTTTGAAGCCTGTGTTCTCAGGACCATCGGTGAGCTCTGACAATCCCAGCTCTCTGCCAAAAAGGGTGCAAGCTGTGACTGCAGGCTATCTGTTCTGCCAAGGAACCCTTTATTTGGGGACCTTTGGGCTTTAAAAGTGTTGTCACTGGAAAAAAAAAAAAAAAAAAAAAAGAATCAAGAGTCAAAGGTGAAGCAATAAATGGTTTTGCCAGAAGCAGTGTGGCAACTGGTTTGGACAATGCCTGCCAGTGCTCATCCCACTGCGGTCATGGGCAAACAGGATTTACAGCCTGATATGTCCTTAGAGCCTTTCTCAGGTTCATCTCTCCAGCTTTCTAGCTCTGGCCTTAAAAGAAAGTACTTTCCAGGTCTGACAGCTTTGGCTATGTTCTCAGCAAAGCTCTGCAGACCCTGGCCCCCTGGAGCCGGATCAGCAGGTAGCACCAACAGCACAGCCCTAATGCTGCTGAGAGACTTCCTTGAATTTTTGGCTGTTGAATAGCTCCATTCCCTTGCTCTTACTGTGGGATCGGGAAGCAAGTCATAACAAATACTTGTGTTTGAACAACTACTTGTTTTCAAAAGCTAAAGCGATTATGATGACTTGAACTTGTCTTGTTGGCTAGTGGATCCCAGGGCAATCCTTGCAGAAAGGAAAGTTTTTTTCCCCTCTTAGGCTTCTGGAAACACTGGGTGTACAATGTCTGCCAGGAGAGCTGCCACTGCTATTCTTCTACTACAAGGCTTGGCAGAGATCTTGCTGCATTGTTTCAGGTTTGGGACCTCAGAGTGAGAGCCTCGTCCTTCCCTTGAGCTGCAACCTGAGCCTGTGGGGCGCATTCGGACAGAAGGGTTTTTTTTATGTGTTGTATCAGAAGCTCTTGGATGGCAACGTGCCAGTTTTGACTGAATTATGCTCAGGGAAATACCTCAGATCAGGCCTGGACAGAAGTCATTCTGCAGCAATGCTCCCTGGTGGGATGAGCTGTGTCTTCATGCCGAGGCTGCCGGAGGTGTCTCCCTCCAGTCCTGCTGTTGAAACTGTTCCTCAATAAGCAGTAAAAATTTCACAGAGAAGGAAGCCTGCCCGTAGCACATCTCAGGGCTTACCGTGACCGCTGGAACGTCTCAGTCACATGAACACTCACTGCACTGTGCTAACTTCTACCAATACTTTTTTACAGGCATGCGTACAGTTTTTTTCTTTTCTTTCAAATAATAATAACAATAATAATAATAATAATAAATAAATCCGAAAGTCTCAGCTATGATCTGATGCTGCATGAGAATATTTCTGAACTCTTGAAATTGTTTACTGAACAGGAAAACCATTTCTTACCCAGTTCCAACTCCGCCTGGAGCACTGCGGAGGCATTGCCTGTGCCTCTTGGAACGGCCTCACCTTGTGGAGAGCGTGCCTGCAAAACTCTCTTTGTCTTTTTTTTTTTTTCCTTTTTTTTTTTTCTTCTCCTTTTTTAATCTTTAGCCTTGTCATCCTGCTTTGCGAGCTGTAACCATGATGTTTCGTATCATTTTAAAAGAGACTGTACATTGAAAGATATAAAAGTGTAAACAAAAAGTTCATGTTTGTTGGCACAGTTTTTAAATGCAGACATCTGGGTTAGAGATGTGAGAAAATTGTAAAGAATTTGGGAAGGTTCAAAGGCTCATGTTATTAAAGTTTTAATAATCTCCTTTTCTGCCTAGCCCCAGCCCCCTGCTAGTCTTTGAATCATGAAGGAAAACGCCGTCTGAACAAGATTATAGTTAATTAGGGTAGGATCTTCTCTTTGAAAGCCTGTAGGAAGCTGTCCTGCCTTTTTATTTTTCAGACTAGAACGAGCTGTGTGTAGGAGGAGATACACGGCAAAGAGCACTTTAGTGCAGCGTTTTAATTTAAAGACTCCAGGGGCTCTGTTAAGTTTCTATAACACAGACTATGGTATTTTCACAATCACTTTGTTATGTAATCCCCAGAGAAATAATTCACCTGAGGTGAAATTCACACCTCGTAGAGGGGGCCGGGGAGGGCTGCCAATAAACGCAGGCGCATGGAGGCACAGCCTCCCGTGGGGAGCCTGGGGCCCGCAGAGTCCCGACCTCCGCTGCCCTCCTGGCCCCCAACATCCCCATGCCAGTGGCCAGCCCACGGCACCTGCTTGGGGCTGCTGTGCCTTCACCACCACCTCTTGGGCTTTCAACCTTCACGTAGAGCAATGCCTATCACGCCAGGTCCCTGCACGGCCTGCAAGGGATGCTGACTCTTAGGAGCGCAGGAGCAGCAGGGGAGCATCTTGTGGCTGAGCCTCCAAAATTGCAGGTGTGCAGCCAGCCCAGTGTTGCTCTCTGTCCATGATCAGCGCTCCCCATTCACCCAAGCCAGGCCCGGAGTGTCTCCTCAAGGCTTCAGCCAGCAAGAAGTGGACAGAGGGCTGGGGCCAATGATTTGTGTTATAAAAGGAAACGTATCTTCTCCCTGAGTTTGTTGTATAAAAAGCAAGCCAGCTATATTTCTGGCCTATTTTGTTTTTAGCGCTTGCAAGAAGTCCCAAGGGAGCCGTTTTTTTAAAGAAAAATAGAGCGTTAAGAACCGTAATTTCCCTACCATAACAGTTCTATATTTATTTTGCTTTCTTTTCCTTTACACTCTCTGGCTTATAACAGCAGTGTGTTTCCCCATCTCGTCCTGGTCTCTCTAGCCCACTAACAACCTAATTAGCCAGTGCCCAGAGCATGAAGCGTTTCTGGCCTTACCTCGCTCCAGCCAGTCATTAACTAGGTGGAGAAGGTCTAACAAACACTGGAAAAAAAAAAGGGATTTTTTTTTTTTTAAAGTTTGTTGAGTTTTACACCATTAAAATAGAAAAGGCCATAAAAGAGGGGAAGGGGGGAGTAAACACATTGCCAAAATACTAAGTCAATTAGCTGAGTTAAAGGGCCAGGATTTTCTGATGTAGCCTGGAGTCTGGAATTGCTCTTGCCAGTAAAACACTTCCAGAAGTTCCAAAGAGATGTTTTTTTTTTTTTTTTTTTTTTTTTTCCCTAAGGATTTTGGTATTCAGTCCTAAAAAAGCAGATCCTAAGAGATATTCTTTCATCTTTCTTGATATCAGCTGATTCTTGGATGCTTTATCCTCTGTTACAGGAATTTGCTTCATGCCCTGTGTGCTCCAAGATGCTTTCCTGACTCTGAAAACAAAGTTCTTCAACCTTACAAGCCTGAAATCAATGGCTCAGGTATCTCACAACCAGTGACCCTAGTCTTTTTTTTTTTTTTATGTAGGTGCCCCAAAGCAGTTTTTTGACATGAGGCAGGCAGTCGTGCTTGAGCTCTGGAGCACAGATACCACGTGTAGCAGAGGCAGCAAAGTGACTGGAGCCAGCAGCCCATGGCTCTGGATGTGGGTACACCATAATGCCCCAGGAGACAGATCCATACTGCTGAGAGCATGGTGGCTCATCTGTGAAACACCTAGCTCACCCTACAGGGACAAGGGATGCTGCTTTTAGGGACATATATTGTGGAAATGGGAATTAAGCAGGTTGATCACTGTGCCTTTACAAACTCAGCAGAAGGGAAGCATCAGCCAGTTGTCACTTCATTATCACGCAGGCGAGATCTCATTGAGCCAGGTCCAAGTGGAAATTTCCTGAGAAATCTGGGGTTGGAGCCAGTCATTAACTAAAGCACAGTACCACAAAGAGTCCAGGTTTGCTGAATTCACGCTTTTCAAAGGAGAGCTCCACTCACTCTCCCTAAGCATAAACCCTCCCACCCCTGAGGTGTATTCCCACCTGAACCTCCTGCAGCAGCAGAGCCCTCGAGTGCGGATGGCATCGAGCCCAGAAGCAGAAAGACCTGTTTGCACTGCTCCATTATCTTAGGTGTCACTAGCAGGGTTCCTTACAAACAACTCCCTCCTTTGAAGGGCAGACACCCCTTTGCCTGTGGAGAAGGACTGCAAGTAGTGGCTGCCAGATTTATTCTTCCTTCAAAAGTACCTCTGCAGTACATTGCACCTCTTTGAGCTGAGCACTCCCAGAAAAAGAAAGCCGAATTTTCTTCTGGGGTGTTGACCCGACCCATTGTCTTTTGTGGAGGATACCTTTTTTTAGTTCCATTGGTTTTGAAGAGGCACCTTTGAAAAAACTGAATAAAATCCATTGTCAGAAGGACGCTGTGACCCAAAAGTGTGCTAAGCACTTTCTAAATGAATACCTACAGCCAGGTGAAGTAGCTACTGAGAGAGTCTTTAGCAGAAATTGGTATTTGGAAATTCTACTATAAAGAAGTAGAAGTGGTGCATTGGCTAGAAATGCATTTATCAGGAATCCCGCCTTGAAAAGTGCTAGTACATATGGTTGTTCTGCAGGGAAATAGAGGTGGGTGTGGTGTTCTGCAGCCTTTAGCTTTGCCCTTGGCGTGGGATTATCTCCTGGGAAGGATATAGTTTACCATTATATACCATTCCTCTTTGTAAAGGGAAGCTATAGACTATATGGGCACATTTTTTTTTCTCTTTTCCTCTCTTATTACCTCTTGGGGTATATGATAAATAAAGCTCCTATAGAAGAAGGCCTGATCATAAGCACATGATAGGGAAAGAAGCAATAAGATGAAGAGAGACAAGTAAATATATGCACATCATATTACTAACTTAGAGCAGCATCTAGAGTTATTCCAAATGCTGGAATTCCAATTTGTATTTTCCTGTGTAGCTTTTGCAATATAATGGGTTGATGAGTGCATCTTCTTTTCTCATTGTGGACTACACAATGATCAGGGGTAAGGGAAGGACTTGTCACTCCTATCACATAAAGCAACACGGGTGAAAACATTTGTGCAGTGGAGATTACTTGGGTCACCTCTACACAAGTTTCTGCATTAGTTCGAGGGTGCTGTGTGTGTCTTCAGGTGTAGTATGAGTGCCATTATAAAAAAAGTGCTCTGCACTACTAAAGTTTTATTTTTTTTTTTCTCCTCTACAGCTTGAAAACATAAACAGGCTCTATTGGTTTTAGCACGTTAGTATAACACACTTTATCTGACTAAAATGGAACAAAGCCTTAGGCATACCATCTCAGTACTTAACAATATTATTTTATTAAACTAAGGAATGTGCTGTATCACTCAGAGATAATGTGAGACGGGATTAGGTACTTTCATTGTAAGATTTGCAGTTGAAATGGAGAAGAACTATAAATGTTAATGAATTTTTGAAAGAGATTTTTTTTTTTTTTCCAAAGGGAGGAGTACTTTACAGGTTAGTTTTATACTATACTTTGTATGTAAGAGTAATGAAATAATGAAATATGGGCCAAAGAGCACATTCAAACTTTGCACATTTCATAGCAGTTACTCCTTTAACATGATGGTTGTACCTGCTTCAGTCATACAACAGGAACTTCAGTTCAGTAGCCTGATAACTTGAGAGTGAGAAACACAGGAAAAGTGAGGAAAGTCACCTTCTTCAGCTACAAGGAAGGCAGATGAGAGAGGCAGAAAATGTTACCACAGTAGTCATTAACAACTGCTAGATGATGAAACTTTGCAAAATAAATATGTGTCAGATTTATGTAATTCACTAACAAGGACTTTTCAATGTTATTTATGTTATATATAATGTTATATATCTCATAGGAAATGAGAGTGGGGATGTTGAGGTGTGCTCAAGACCTAGCCTACACTTTGAAGGCAGACTATGTTAAAGAAAGGCAATAATTAACCATGAAAGGCACCAAGTGGTTTAATAATTGTTATTCCAAGAAGGAAAGTATCTGTAAAAATGGGATCAGAAGGGAAAGCTGGATAAGCACAACTGAAGTATATGCTGGGTAATAAGCTGATGGGGCTATACACAGGAAAAATCCATTCGTTAAATTATTTGCTAGGCAAAAGAGAGTCAATATCTGACTGATTGAAGTGAACCACCAGTAAATATGGGACTAAACCTCTCAGGATTTTCCAAATGTAATAGTGCTTGTTCATTTTAGCCAGATTTCCTCATCTGACAAGTCTGAGAGGAAAGGATCCTCAACCCAGTTTTGTACTCACTTTGGCTCAGTTTCCTCTGTAGTATAAAAGTTGCCTGGATGGTTTTCTTGGTCCATGACACCTCCAAAGCAGGCTGAAATGTGGTGGCTGGAAGGTGCCCATTTACAACTCAGCTTTACAACTGCTGTAACAGGCAGTCAGGAAAAAGGTAATTGAATTCTCTGAGTGTATAACATACTTCAGAGCAAGCAATTGTGAAAATAAAAGGAATATGGGAATAGTCACTTCATAAAGCGTTACGGTGAGTGCAGGTTCTAAACCTGAGTAGCAGACGAAAGAAGAACAGGTGGGCTTGCACCTTTTCTGCTTGTAAATAAAAAGAAAAAAGAGGACAAGAGAAAAGGACGACCAGGCTGAATCTGTTGAGAAAACCGTCTGATAGCCCTCTTTGGTTCACTCCCATTTTGCATCTTTGCAGTAGACCAAGGGGCACTCAGTTAAACAAAAGGGCAACAACCATAAAACAAACAAGGGAAACACTTTGGTACCAAATTCATACTCAGCCTCATGGCATTTACTGCTCTAAGGAATTACAGGGGTCCTGAGCTGGCAGCATGCATAGGAGGATTTCCAGGAGGTACTCAGACCATCTAGGATGGAAATGCTTGGATCTGGACAGTCAGGACAGAAATGTAAATATAATATGAGCAGTCATGTACGAGAGGTAAAGTGAGTGACTTGCTAACTTACCAGCAGTGGGCTTTCCTGCTGCTTACCCCCTAGTCACCCCTACCCCTGAATTCATCTGGGGGCACTTGCACCAGATCCTACTGGAGCAGGATCTGGGACTACCTGGGTCTTTGGTTTATCCAGCAGGAAAACTCATTTTTACCTCTGAGTAAGGAGAATGCAAAACATGAGCCAGAAGAACTAACACCTGTGAGAAGACAGCTATTATTATTTAAACCATCTTCTTCGAAGCCTGTGGCTCTTTCTTCAAGCCAGATTGCATAACCAGCAGTGATGGGTGAGCCTCAGAGCCTTTGGATGCAACATGGAACTGTTTCTTTGCAAAGAGCATTAGCTCTTTGATTATTTTAGCCTCTGTGTATCTGCATTTTTGTAAGTTCACGTTAGCTTTGAATTAATTTCAAAACTCAGCTGAAACTGTCATATCTGCCTAGTTCTGAGTACAAACAAGTGCTACTTGGAGGAAGGAAATGGTTTTGTTCAAAGAGGAAGCAAATTAGGCATAGCTTGCAATAAATTTAGATAAATTTCTAGCTAAATCTAGAATTTTGATTTTATTATCTGGAAGTTGGCTGGGAAAGAACAGATTTCTTAGTGAGATTCCAGGTAATCAAGCATCCTTTTAGGGAGATTTTTCTGCCTTTGAACCTCACTACAGGGCAGTTTAGAACTGTATGAGGATGTAGAAAAGACCATGAAGCCGATGGAACTATTCCAAAACTCTGCAACCTTTCCTATTGGTTTTTCAGTGCCATTTTTCTAAATGTCTTATTTTATCTGAAGAATCTCTCACATGTTTCTGGGCTTTCAGATAGGTCCTGAAACTGTGTGACAGATGGGCTAAATGCCAGGTCTTTAGAAAAGGCTCTAGGATCCTAGCTTTGTGTAATTGAATGGTGCATGAAGTCCTTCATTATCTTGAGCCAGTGGCTGAGCAATGGCTCTTCGTCCTGTATCCCACCTCACGCTAGCCCAGACAGCCCCAGGGAGCCTGTGCTCACCAGCTGAGACAGGTCAGGGGTAAAGATTTACTGAAAAGGTGAAAGACTTAATGACAGAGGTGTGTTTCAGGGGAGACTCATTAGCATTGTTTGTTGGTTGTTTTTAGAAAGTGGTTCCAGGGTCTCCTGTTTCTACTGGATTCTCCTCTCCCTTCCTTTGTGTCCCTCGCTTTTTCCCTCCTTTACTTTTTGCTTCTCCTTTTTGTTGTTAGCAAATGGTTGGTCTCTTGGTTTCAAGTTTGGGATTGGTTTAATGGTACTTTGATCAGATGCCTGTTGGTAAAACTCTAGTCCAGGGTTTGACTGCACAAATGAACATGCACTCTGTTGACTTCAGCAATACTTATCTGTCTTCAACAGCTGTGGACATACCTCTTTAATTCCATTAAACAAAATTTAACACATGCAATTTAAGAAAGGAAAAAAAAAAAAAAGCAAAATCCCTTGCTGGCAAAGTGCATCCGCTCTATCCAGCATTGGAAAAATGCAGTTATTGTGGAGTTGGTCTCATAGTAACAGCAACAATAAGGCTGTGGTAAGAGCTTTGGATTCACTGGCGATGTTGGAAACATGAAGAGCACATCCCGAGCTTGAACGAGCGCTCCACCTCCAACAACGCACGGGCCCAGCAGCACCCCTGGCCGGGACATGCCACCATGGGTGGAGGTTGCTGATGGATCTACACGGGTAGATGTTTATGGCTGGCCCCATCAAGGGTGAGGAACTCTGGCCCGGGAGCAGATGGAGATAGGGCTGAACAATGGGCCTGGCAGCGGCGGCCCCCTTCTCGCAGAGGCTCTCACAATGCAGCCCTGTAGCCTCAGCGCTGCGCATTGTTCTTGTTTGGTCGAGGCTCCTATTCAATTAGCAAACAAGAATCCCTTCCCCTGCACTGCTGCCGGCTCGATGCTATCACTCTGGTCCTCGGGTAACCACAGTGGTTTGACACAAGACAGCTCCGGCTTGTGAGCTGCGCATTGATGTGGGCCTGGTTGGAAAGAGCCCGCGGACATCTGGTCTGAATCTCCCTCCCATTCACATCCACGTCGCCCGTCACTTTCTGAGGGACTATAAATAACTTCTGGGGTTGATACTGTGTGCGAGGATGGACCTTGGGAACCGGATCGATCCTTCCCTCGTGCGACTGCTGGGGAGGGCAGCGAGCGTGCTCCTCCGGCGAGGCTTGGGAGATGGAGGGCGGCCAGGCGAGTGCATTGTTCCTCTCTGCGGGGCTTTGCTACAAGTCTCTTCTCCCTCTCCACTCCGGCGGCAGGAAGAAGCGACCCGTGATTTCTTGTGCAGACATGTAGTGTCAGATTTGGGAACAGCTATTTCTGTGTCAGGTCCGGTTTGCCAGCAGGATCCTGACTGATGTCTGTGGAGGGTAATGCTTCCCCATACAGGGTTTAGCATGGGAGATGCACTGTGGGGCCTAGGACATACAATTTTTTTTTTTTTTTCCATCACTTTTGAAATTGCCTTTCTCTCCATGAAGTGTTGTCACATTTGTTAAATGAAACCCGAAAGGAGATGTGTTAACTCCTCTCCCCCTACTCTTTGTGGTTTTGTGGGAAGGCTAATAGTAAGTTAGTTTGGAGACGCACACCATCTAACATCTGCATTAGGGTGCGTGACTCCTGTAGTGATTTTGTCAGCTCTGTGACTGGAGGGTCTTACATTTCCTGGATGTGAAACTACATTTGAGCATGATGAAACTTGGCTTGTCGTCTCTTCCTTCTTCCTCCTGCCCCACCTCCCATGGGTCACAGAAAATCTTGATGAGAAAGAGACATCCTAAGCCAGGAACTCTTCTAACAAAGGAATAGGGTCACTGGAGCCAGGAGCAGGCAGTGTCTGGGTGCCAGTGAGGACAAACACACTGGATGCAGGGTAGGGGTGAGGGAAGGAGACAAGAGGAAGGCAGGATTGAGAGTGGAGCACCTACTCTGCTTTTGTGCTTCCTCTTCAGCGGCAAGGAGTTGGTGTATCTGGCAGCAGGGCTGGGAGAACAAGAAGGGCTACTGAAAATCATCAGGTTTGTTGTCCTTCCTCCCTTCCAGAGGTGGTTTCTTGCCCCCCAGGGACTTCGTCCTGAGTGCCAACCACTCAAAGCTGTTGCTGTGATATATTATGTAGACCAGTCATGAAGTCTCTTACAGATGATGCTTTTATGATGCTGGTGTATTCTATCTGCTTTGTTTGCATCCGCTCATCAAGCCATGTTTTCTTCTTCAACAATTAACATTGTGAGGCATGAATCCAAAATCCAATGGACTTGAGGGGAAACCTCCCAGCCTGGCAAGATTTTTGGTTAGAAAGGGTAAGAAGTCATTCCTACAGAGCCCTGGAGGCTGCAGCTGTGGGGATTCCCTCACCCCCTGTTCCCCACCAGCTTTTCAGTGGTTTAGGAACAAGGAAATGCTTGGTAAACTTAGGGGAAATATTCAGAAAGTTCTCTTCAGAGAGACTCAGGGCTTTATAGTGAATAAAGTGCAATTCATCCAAGCTCCAGCTCTGGCTAAGGAGAAACTGTGCTGTTGTGAGGAGTGTGGTCAGTCCAGGTCAGATTAATGTCATTGAAAAGCAGCATGGGGATGCTGTACCCTCAGTGTCTGGCACAAGGATAAATGGTGTCACCAGTTTAATCTTCATAATAAGCACACGTTTGTTCTCAAAAAAGATCAGTGGCTGGCTGGTGGCATGGCAACAGCCCATGACACTGCCATATAGGAGACTTGGGTTTGGGGAGGGTGAGGGGGAATGTTGCCTCTAGGAAATTAAAAATTATAACTACAGCCTACTTAGCAAACGTCTGACTACGCCCTTGTAACTACCACACTGCATCACAGGGGAAGACTTCTTATTTAAATGTCAAATAGCAACTATTTTCCCTGATGGCTTTTATAGGTAAATGGAAAAAGTCTGGCAGCTAGAGGATTTTTTGGTTGAATCCTTTTTGTTGTTGTTGTTGAAACCATTTTCTTTTCAAGGGAATAAACTGTGTTCAGAGAAACTTTTTTTTAAAAAAGCTGAAGGTGTTTCAGCTCCAGACTGAATTTATACACATAGTTTATTGCCACAGTAGAAGTAGCCTGAAGAGAGAGAGCAAACTTCTGAGTTGTAATACCTGCCACTGAACAGGAGAAGAGCTCCCATCCCAGCTCTCCATAAGGCCTTTGACCATGGCTTTCAGTATGGATGTAGCCCTTATATTTTTCCATATATTTTCGTGCATGAAATGTCTGAGTATCACTTGGAAGCTGAGCATCAGCTTCTTAGCTTAGTGGGGGATGATCTACAAGTTGCATCCCAGAAAAGGCTTACAACTTCTTTAAATTATGATATGGAAATAACTAATGGTTATGACCTCTGGAAATGTAAGGAGAGGCTCAGCTTAGCTGATGAGTAGATTATGCAGCTGTATCTTTGTATGAGTGAAACAAGACAAAGCTGGAATTAATGTGTGAGCTATTAGGTACAGCTTCCCCCACTCCTGTTTATCTTTGTCTGTTTTTAGACTTACCATTGAGCGATTCATAAAAAATGTGTGCTATGCTTCCTGAAGAAGATAAGCTTCCCTAGGCCCCCTTTTGATTTAATTGCTCTTTAGTGAAATTGGACTGGCTGAACAAAACCAGCAACACACAACTAAAGATTTTGTGTATCTCCTTCATAAGACCTGTTTTCTAGTGCCTCCACTTAGAATGATCAATGTTTTGGGCAAAGAAGTGACACTGGATGCACACAAGGGTGCAAACTTAGAAGTGGGTGGAATGAGTGTGGATCTGTTTACCTTCACTCATCTCAGCAGCCTCTGAGAGACCTACCAGGATCTGCAAATGCTGCCTTGTTTTGTGCAAGGAGGAAAATTAGAGGGAGGTAAAGAGAGTTCAAACCATGGACGGGGCAGGACTGTAATATATCATGGAACGGCATGCATCATTTTTATATTCCTTTGGCCTGCTGTGGATATCTGCCACAGAAAACTTATCAAGTTCCTTCTTAAAATTATTTTTTTCCACCATCTCCCCTGGAAGGCTGCTCCATCCCTCTCCTCTGGTGGATAAATGGATAAGATTATTTATTGATTTACTCATGGCAAGTCTTGTCTTTTGGTTTAAATATTTCTCCTCTAGTTCTTGTTTATGCCAGCCATCTACCTTCTCAGCCTCTATGTTGCTAGACGATACAAGAGCTTCCAACCTCTTCTTAAAAGATGCTTTCCAGTTTATCCCTCATCTGAGTAGCCTTCTTCTTCAGCATGCATTAATCTAGCACCAATCCTGGGCACATTGGTGCAAGTCCATTCCAGAAGACTACCTAGAGACAAGGATTTGGCCAATGGGACTTGCACTTGATTTACTGTCAATGTGATTTTTTTGCCTGTTTTAATTAGCACTCTCCCAGACAATACTTGGGCTTGGTTTTGGAGCTAGTGAAGGCCAGACACCATTCTTAAAATGTAATTTCGGCTTGACTCTGATGGCCTTATAGACATGCTCTGTGCCACGCTGCTTGGCCTCCAAGCCAGACAGCAGCCCTCAGCATGTTTTCTTTCAGTAGTATATGCGTAGCCTTGGTGACCAAAACTGGGCATGGTCAAAAACTTGATGAGGTCCTGCTAGTGCCTGGCATTTATTGATTTCAGTAATACTTTCCTTCCTGTAGTGGAAATGCTTTACTTCATTCTAGGTGACATTTACCTTTTCCAGTGGTTAGGCTGCACTGCTGGCTTGTAGTCACATACACAGTTGGCACAAGCTCCTATTTAGTAATTCTTAAGTGCACAGTCTTTTATCTTATTTAATGACATTTCCCTCCATGTCTATCGTTTCTCAAGACCATTGGCCTCTTATTTAACATTTTGCTGTTTCTCTGTATGGGCAAGGCTTCTGAAACCCAGTCATCAGAAGGTTTCACTAGACACTCTTTTGTGCCATAATTGTTGAATAAATACATAGGATTGATACTAATACTGACTCTTGCAAAACTGCCAGTGATTTTCCTCCTTTCAGCTTAACCCATTGGCACCTCCCTTTTAGCCAACTCCTTAACTACTTTGCAATTCTTATCTTAATCCCCACTTTCTCTACTTGAACTAATAGTTTCCATCTGGCAGGGTATCAAATGCTTTATTCTAGTCCAGATAAATGACATCTTCCCATACCTCCTTTGTCTGTAAATCAAGATAAGAGTATTCTGGTAGACAGGCAGAAGCTGCCTTTGTTAGAGGTATGTTGCATTTTGTTCCAGTTTTGGTCTGTTTCTATGTTTTTTGTTTCTCCTTTCCTCGATATAGTTCTAAGCCAGTGATTTACTCCATAGAGCCCGGAAGACATTTATAGCACACATAACCTTTTTTGTAGCCTGCAAGGGGACAGCTTTTCAACCCAGGTTGTCTCAAATTAGCAGCAATAAAAAGCTGCTGCCCAAGTTCCACGCCAGCATTACTAAGGCCACAATGCTGATTGCCACAAACATGAAGCATTGCTTCTATGGAGCCTGCAAGTGACAGCTCACCTGTTAAGTAAGTTTCTGTGAAATAAAAAAAACAAAGCTTTGGTAATGTGTTCTAGTCTTGTAGGTAGCTGTCAAGCTGGACACAATAAAAAAAATTCTGCAATTCACTTGCAGGCTCCATAGAAGCAATGCTTCATGTTTGTGGCAATCAGCATTGTGGCCTTAGTAATGCTGGCGTGGAACTTGGGCAGCAGCTTTTTATTGCTGCTAATTTGAGACAACCTGGGTTGAAAAGCTCTCCTGGTTCACCTCTGCACCCAGCCCATCCTTTTAAAATCCAGACAGTAGTTTTGCTGCTGTGCATCACCTGGCTTAAGAGATGGCACATCGTTGAGCAATAACTGTCCTTAATAACTGTCCCTGTGAATGCGTAATAGCTTTTCACTGGCCCTGCAGTTCTATTTTGTACTGCTTTCAGCTCTGAGCTGGAGGCAGCCTGGTCACTGTGTCTGTTGCAAAAAGGTCTCAGCCTCCCAGCTCTGGTTTCCAGCTCGGAAGTGGTAATTTCCATTTGCACAGCTTCTTTCCACTTGCAATACTGTGTTTACAACTCAGTTCATGTTCACTGTCATCAGCCCTATTAAAATCTGAGGAAAAATATTAAAAATTAAAGCAAATCACCGTGGAGTGTTTGTCTTCCCAGGGGCACATGAAGGGCTTGCTGTCTTGTGGGTGAACATTAAGAACTAGTGAAGCGAGGCCCAGGATACAACCCACTAATCACTTCTGTGCCTCATTACACTTTCTAATTCAGGTAGTATAAATTAAACATTTGTGTCTGTATTTTTCCTCGGACTGTCCATGGAACAGACATCAGCTAATGCAAGGAGTGGGAGATGTGGTGTTGCACATACGACCCAGCTGTCCACAAACACAGCCTGACACTGGTGTATTTGTAGAGCTGGTGCTGACTTTTCTGCTGCCACATCTTTCAGTTGACCAGTCTAAATAAACACGAATTGGTTGGTAAATCACTTCCTCTCCATGGAGCTCCTGTCCATGGAGCTCAAATTGAATGTGATGATAAAGCACAGGGACTATGTGGATTTGGAGCTGGCCGGGATACGTCTGCATGCACTCTCATCCTAGTGTCAGGTGCGATGTATGTATCTGCTTCTGGCACATAGGATGTAAAAATTATTATGGTTCTAAATACATGATTTAAGAAATGTCACTGCAAATTAATGCAACCACAGCAGAAAAGATACAAACCTCTTTCATGATTATTACTTGCCTCTAACGCCTATCTCCAACAGTGAAGAGAAGATTCCCTGTGGGTAGATGAAGTTTACTCTCAGGAGTTAAGAACAGTAATTAAAACTATGTAAGTACAGTCATTAATTTTCAGTTTCTGAGCTGAGGTGACATGAGCTGCCAGTAACAACTAAACTAATACTGCTTCAGTTCCCTCTCTGTTTGCTCTTCTCCAAACAGACCAGGGTACGAAAGGCGTGCTAAGCCAGGCTCACTTGTACTATTTATTTTCCCTTTTGCCGTTTTGCTTCTTTTCATTTTTAATTACAAAAGTTGGGCTCTTTCCAGCCAAGGCTCTGCACACACAGGGAGAGTGTGCAGATGCCTGCAGGCCACTGCTGCACAATCTGCAGAAGGCAACAAAGGAAAACAAGCTTGCGGGTGCTATACAATGATGTCCGTATGTGTAATTCCTAAAAGGGTCCACCCCTCCTCTGAAGCCTTCTAGGGGCTCTCAGACTGAAAGGGGGCTGTGAACTGGAGCTCTGGAGTAAGCCTTTGTTCGCAGCACTCTCATTTCTGTGTGCTTATTTATTTGTACAACCTCCCTTATCTTCTCTTGTGTGCCTTGCCATTTCCTTAAGCTCACATCTCTGCTTCTTGACCTATTCAACTTCTTTCATTCATGACGTCAGTGCTTTTTCACATCCCCCTTTATTCTGACCCAGAATAAAGCCCAAGTGCTCTCCTGCATTCTTCCTGTGAAGCACTGGCTGTGTTCTGTGTGTGTTCCATGTCTCAGTTTCAGGAAGAAAGGAAGGTCTGTGACTTGGATGGTTTTGATAGTAAGAGCCTGTTTGAGAAAGGGAGGTAAAGCTCCTTTCCACGTGCTCTTTGTCGCACTGCTTTGTGCTTGGTTACACGTGGTTCCTGGTTTTGTGTACCTGTTGTCTTGACAGGTTGACCCAAAAGGCTGCAGCAATGTGTTCCTTACAGCATGTGGCCACACTCCTCCAGCGACAGCCAGCGTTTTGCTGGGCTCAGAGGGTCAGGAGATGTTTACCTGCTACATACTGGTTTCAGATGGAGCTGCACCACAGAGCAGGGCTAGGGATCCCCATTAAAGGACACCTGCCCCAAAAGAGCCTTCTGCTGTGCCCACCTAGCCGAGCCTGGGCCACCCACTGCTGCAAGTGTCCCGTTGCACTGTGTGGGTATGTGTGGTGGTGTCTGACATCTCATATGCGGAGCAGGAGGTGCTTTGTGGCATCCCTCACCTTGCAGCACCTGCCTCTCCTGTGTCTGTGGAGCACCAGTGCCCTGCTGCAGCCTGGGGCATGGGACCAGGGGGATGCTGTGGCCCCATACTGCATCTGACGTGTTGCAAAATGCTCCAGCCCTTCTCTGTGGTGTGACCACATGCACACATGAGCTCTTAAATCACCCTGACAGACTGCTTGTCCAGCCCTAGGTGCTCAGGCTGATGCATGGAGGCTGGTGCTCTGCAGTAAGGCTTTGTACAGTTCATGGGGCACTAAGGGGAGCCAGGACAACTGCTAGGGATTTCACATATGTCTTATTGTTGCTGAAATCTGAAAGAAATGCACACACCTTGATTTTATTTATTTAAATCCACCTTGATTTAAAGGTGGCAGGATTTTGACTTGATACCTAATACCGTGTGTTTCATAGTGTATGGCAAGTTCTTGACTGTCCTTCCAGATGGCACGCAGCTCCCATCCCCCAAATACAGTATACCAGAATTAGTATTTTAGTACTTAATTTGTCTTTTGGCAATTTAGGCCTGCCATGCAAACTGCTTTCTTTGATCACTTGGAAAAAAAATACTGGTAAAATAAATTAAATGAAAACTCTTGACTTAAGTTTAAAAACAACTTCCTTCTCATTAGGCTTTCCACGGGAACCATGTATCATATTTATTTAA
Organism: Aythya marila; assembly: GCF_965140915.1. Lineage (NCBI taxonomy): Eukaryota > Metazoa > Chordata > Aves > Anseriformes > Anatidae > Aythya > Aythya marila. The sequence continues at coordinate 16,798,072 of NC_139043.1, read as the reverse complement.
GCGTCGAAGAAAATATTTAGCCTATCCACAAAGGTTAAGTAATCAGCTGATAAGATTTGTAGCTAAAGTATGTTTAAATGTACTCATTAAATGTAGTATGTGTTAGGTAATTTTTCAAAAGTTCTGCTTCTACATGTAAACCATTAGGAAGTGGAAAAGAAAAAGTCAAAAGGAACCAAAGCATTCCTTGTGAACAAATACAGTTGCGCATTGTATAGACTGCAGCTCGCAAGAGTCAAAAAGTCAGAATAACAAGACCCCGAAGAAGGCTATAATGATACAATTTATTCTTCAGCAGCAACCAGGAGAACTAAACCCAGCATTTTGCTCTAAAAAAAGGACTAAGTATTTTAGCGCACCTTGTAATTTATGTCTATAATAATTGGAGATGGAAGGTTGCATATAACTTATAAAAGGCTCAAAGCCTGTGGAAACAAGCTTTTCTTGGTGAACTGAATTTGCTTTCTAGCTCTGGCAGAAAATATTTTTTCATCTGATTGGTTTTACTGGTATACAGAAAATAAATGACTCTATACTAGGTTTCAGTAAAAGTGAAAAGTTTACTTTTCCGTAATAAAATATAACAAAAACATAAATAAAAAGAGGACTTTTAAGAATCAGACTGTTTGGGGTTTGTTTTCTGTAATCTTTTCTTCCTGATTTGAAGTTCCACTTTAAGCAGAAAGCAAAACTGTCAATCATTGTCTAAAAGAATCAGACAAGAAGAGATCTCTTTTTGTTTAAACAAACCCTTTCCTTTGAAGACTCTCAGCCCGGTCTTTGCGATAATGTGAATGACATCACCAGGCAAACAAATATAAGGGTGAAAAAATACATTTTTATACCATCTGCAAAACTCAGAATGGAGATCATGAGATGCCATCTGCAGGATCTATATTTAAAGATTTGATTCTGCTGCCTTTATTAACAAATTGTCTTATTTTTGGGGTAATTCCACTCATTCCTCCAGTGCTGTACCTTATGGTGGAGAGCAACTTGCAGTGGGACCAGTGAAGGGTTAGGTTGCTGCTCAGTAGGTGTATGGCAGGGATTGGTGACAATGAATTATAGTAAGAATTAAGGGATCAGTGCTGTATAAGAGAAACAAGCTCTTGATCTGCTGTTTTTGCTTCACTGCAGGAGTTGTGGAGTTGCCTATTTCTCTATTACCGGACAGATGTGAGAGCAGATAAGCAGGGCAATCTCTTTTTGAAGTACTTGAGACTTATGCCAGAGCCTTCTTTCCTTCTTCTTCCTCTTCTTGGCCATACAAACAGCTGTATTTATTGTGTCACCAAAAACCAAACGCCCTTGATCATATTACAGTGCACTTCTGGTCATATGGCAAGAATATGTGCATGCAACACGTCACGTGCATGTGGCCTTATTGCTGGGTGCACTACAGCTGAGTATAGGCTGAGGGAGGCTTATGGGATTTTGGAAGAAAGGATGGTGGGCTTGATGCATGGATGATTGGGATGATAGCTGTGGGCTTGATGCATGGTAAGTGTACGGTCCCTGGCAGCAGGCAGCACATGGGTACCGCTGGGTAAAGACTCTGCCAGCAGTACCTAGAGGGAACTAATTCATCTGTCCTGACAAAATTATTACTTTATCCAAAGCCAGCGGGTGGCATGCAGCCAGTGTGGGGTGAGTGTTGCTGCACCTCTTCTGTGAGTGGCTCTGTCCGTTTTGCTGGCTGCAGGAGGGAGGAGGAGGTCATGGATCGACGTTACCCATGGACCAGGCAAGACACCATCACCTAGCGCAGCACAGTTCAGTGACCTCTTTTATTGCATGACTGTGGAGGTGCACGCAGAATTTTTTCAAGAGAAAATGCATTTCTTCAGCTCATGGGTTTTGTTTGCTTTTGAAAACCATTATCTGTCAGCCTTGGTGACCCTTTTCCAACCTTTTGGCAGTGTTGTGACGTTTCTTAGAAAACCATTTGGAGAAGCTGGAGAGACAAGCACTGCCTGGGCCCGTGCCCTGCCATGGCTGATGGCTTTCACCGCCGCTTGTAGGCACCGTGTGGAGACAAAGAGTTAATGCTGAGGTTTCATAATATTTTACAACACAACAATCAATCACAGTAAACTGGCTGTCATGTGAGCTTCGTCCTCACCCGGCCCCTAATGACCTTCAGACCCGCTCTGAATCACAGGCCATAAATGCTCGAGTACCCTGGCAGCTCTTGGGCATTGTGGAGGGCCCTTGACATACCAAAATAACGGGGAAATTTATGTATGCACAATATGCATATGCACAATTAAATAAATAACATTTCAAATACTAAGCATAAATCAGAGGTTTGCAAAACTCTGGTTAAAACCGGGTTGTTTGATGTGAAAGGGACTGTGCTTTTCTAATACAAATCTGATCATCATGTGTTGCCCAAGGAAATGTGTTCAGCTCAATAGCTGAATGGCTGGGATTTAGTTCTGCACAAAATTTTGTCTTTTCATCAGCAAATTAGAAGCTGTTTTAACCATAATCTGTATATTTTTCAGTGCAGCCAAATTATTAGGTTTTCAGGGGTTCACATTTTTGTCAAAAGCTCAAATATCCTGTGCGAAGCAGAAACTTATGGCAAAAATTCTAGTGTTTTACTTTTCTTTTTTATTTTTATTTTCACTGACAATTTCTTCACTGACAAAAAAGATAGACAAAAAACTCTACACAACCCTAAACTGTGCCCAGACTGCAATATGGTATGAGACGCTTAAATGTTAATTTACTGACACCATTCCATTGACTGCTGGTTTTAATGGACTCCTACCACTTTCACAGAGAAATAAAACAATTCAGGATTATTTTCTGTCCAAGCGCTTTGGACAGACCCAGTGAGACACTTGAACACATGCTTAACATCTTGGCATGGGAGCTGTGCCATTGACTTTAGTGGTGTAGCTCATGTGCTTAGGCTTAAGCGTGTGCTGGAAAACAGAGATTAGAGTAACTGAGTTCACAACTGCAGCCATGAAAAAAAAATCTGTATTTGCAGTCAAAACTTGACTGGGGCACTGGAGCTAGAACAGTAATGCTTTATTTTATTTATTTTATTTTATTTTATTTTATTTTATTTTATTTTATTTTATTTTATTTTATTTTATTTTATTTTATTTTATTTTATTTTATTTTATTTTATTTTATTTTTTATATTATATTATATTATATTATATTATATTATATTATATTATATTATATTATATTATATTATATTATATTATATTATTTATTTCAAATTTAATTTATTATTTTATTTATTTTATCTTTTTCACCTTTCCTGTGCCCTCACTGGCCTGCACAACAGAGGCCAACTCCTAAACCTCCAGATCCCACTATGCATTTCAGAGAAAGTGAAGTGTTAAATCAGAAATTACAGCAAAGATCCCTCCTCCCTCTCCCCCACTTTCTCCTCTGTTCCTTTTGACATCTGAGAGGAGCGACCACAACTGCATACCATTTATAGATTTGACTGATTAAAACCAGTTTTCCCTATAGGTCACATCATGTAGAAGACACAAGGTTTTTGTCAAGAGAGCCGCTACTGGCAGAAACTGTTTTACTGCTATTGCTAGTAAGAAATTAGTAACTAGATACATGTCCTGTTTTATGCCAGCTTTATAATTATACTATTCCAGTGGTAAGCCAGACTTTTGGGCCAAGGGTAATTTAGAAATTCTAGATCTCTATTCAGTTTTGCTTTTTATGTTCATCTTTACCGTAGCTAAGTCTTCTTACAACATATAATCTTCCTGCGTTTTCCTCCCTTGCTATGGTTTCTGTGACCCACTGTCATAATGTAACAAATGCATTTTATTCAGCACAGCTCTGTGAAACCATAGGAAACAATTACTGGCTTTAAAAAGCATTATTTTCTCGTTCTTTATGTTTCTGTCCTCAGATCATTACGCATAGCTTGCACTGTGTTGTGCGACTGGCTGGACAGGATTTGCCCCTCTGGTTCAGAAATGCTTTTGCTTTCCTGTCATTTCTGCTGTTTGAAGAGCTCTGCGGAGCCTCATTGACTTGCTAGAATGCAGCTTTGTGTAACCTACCAGACTGTGGTTGGCTGGGTTAGCCTTTTGGTGTGGTAATGGTCTCTGCAGCCTTTACTCGGACCATTATTACACAAAGTATATATTTGTCTTTTTGAGCTTATATACGCTGTGAAAGTCCGGAGCTAATGGTATCTCTGAGATGTGGTTTCTGGAGCACTGGTGTGCCCATTATGTAGTGTTTGCTTTCTGCAGTGAAACATGCAGCCAAAAATAAAACTTGCACATTTCCTTCTGTTCAAGCTTTCCTCTCCCTGCTCTTTATCATATTCTTCTTGTTTCTTTGTCTATTCTGCATGATTTTTCTCATTTTTATGTTCTTTAGACCTCGGAAAAGCCTCAGTTTCAGCTGATGGCCTTCCAAACTGTGTGGATTTCAGCTGAACCATCTCTCCTGTTGCCTATAATAAACTGCAGACCCATTCATTGCTGACTGCATTTCTTTGCAGCCTACCTGGAAGCCCCATCTCCCTCCATCCCAAATATGACACCACAACCCAACACAAGAACCACCTTCCTGTGCTCAGTGACAAGATTTGGTTGATGACCTTCCGGCATAACAACCTCACTCCTTCTTGTTTTGGTCTATCTTTTCATTTCTTTTGGGCATGAATAGTTCTGGTGGAGCATGTATAGTGCTGAACGCACAGTCATGAGCTTATAGTATTCCTAGGCAAAAAGGGAGAGTAAACACAAAGCCAAGGGAGGTGATTCATGCTCCATGCTGGGCTGAGCACCTCCCAGTGCCCCTCTAACGTCAGGCAGGCAGGGCCTCCTCCACAGATGGACGTTTCCTATTTCAGGGGACTCAGTGCTGTGGCTTTGTTGACTGTCTTTTCACCTCCAGGTTTAATTTTAGTTCCATCTAATACATGGCTAACTGTTTTCTTAAGTTTCTTAGTGCCACTGGTGGGATGTGTCCCTGTGTGTGTACATTGCTGTCACTGCGGAGTTTGTACCGTGGATGTGCTTGGCACACAGGCGTGGAACAAAGCTTGAAGTAATTTTCACCACCAAAGTTGTTGAATGAGTTACTTCCTTTGTCTGTGGCTAGATGTATGTGCAAAGCACATTGGAAAAGCCTGTCTTGAGATGCACCTCCTTGTAGACACAGCAGCCTTTCTGTCTCCCTCCTCTCCTCCTGGCAGGCTGATGGTCCCAGGACCTCGCAGGAAGGGGGCACACAAAGCAGAGGAGCCCACAAGTAAAACATTAACCAATTTTCTCTTGCACCCTCTCCACCACAGCCCCCAGCCACTCCAGCTTACCGGTTCCTTTTGTCTTTCAAGCAAAGGGGCTAACAGTCGCTTGTCCTTTCTGCAGATATGCCTGCTTTCTGAAACTCAGGAGCTTTCCCCTCCATTCTACGTTTGTCTGAGCCACAGATGACTACATGGTGAATCACATGCAGTCTACGGAGAGCTGTGCATCAGCCCTGGACTGTGCCCATGGCAGAAGGAGATGGGTTGAGAAGATTTTGGTTGCGGGGCTTCCTGCCGAGCCCCAGCCAGGAAGTCCTGTGTTTACCAGAAATGTTTGCTCAGGAGAGATTACCATCCAAGCTCCAGGGAAGCTTTTTCAAATAACCTGGGATATTGTCTCCAGATTGAACTTTTGGGGTGTTGCCCATCACCAGGTTATTGCTTCTATTTATACATTTCATTCTTCTGGCTCCTAGATAATAGACGATAAAGTCTACTGTGCACTATCTGCTGCCTACAGGTTTCCATTTGCAGCCTTCTACTTTTGTTCCTAAGTACCTGGTGTCAGCATTTTGGCATGCGTCCCTTTGCGAGAGGTGGGCTGATGGAGGGGAACCAAACCACTGCTTTTGCAGCTATGGATTTCTCAATTTGTATGCCTTCCCTTCATATCAGCCTCAAATTATTTATTCAGGTCTCAGCTGAGATTCTCAATGGCAGATTTCTTTTTCCAGAATGACTCCAGTGCTTTATATGATAGCAAAACCCAATGCACAGAAAAACTCTTTTGCTTTCTCACCTAGGGGATAGTTTGATAGTTGATTTCACTTTTGCTTATATATGTCCACTGAGAGCCATTAACACAATTGGAGATCAGTGCAAAAAGGAGGGGAATCCATCCCTTTGATTCCACACCATTTTAGGATAAGTTTGGTTTCCTGGGGAAAAAAACCTTTACATGAGTGCTCCACATGCATTGAGTCAATGGGAAGGCAGGAATGAGAAAAGATCTGACTCCTCCATTACAGCCTGAAATTCTCCCCTCACAGAGGAATTTCTGTCAGAGACAAAAGTAAAGAATATCTATCTGAACATCTGCTTATTTTTAATGTTGTTTAAGCTGTTATCATTTGGACTAGTTTTATCCCCTCCAGGGTCGGAATTCTGCTCTAGCATCAGCAAAAATAATAGATTATAAACGCCGTGTGATGTCTGTTGGCTGGAAGATAGGATATAGTGTGTTCCTGTGAGACACCGAACTTCAAAAATTTTTGCCACTTCTAGGGAATTTAATGAGCTTGAGTTGTGAAACTGCCTGAACCACTCATTGATAGCCAAGCTCAGAAGATGTGTAATGGGGAGGCTGATGCTTTCAATGTGTAATTTCTCATTACTCTTATTATTTTTTTGTTGTTTTTCTTTCTTATCATCCTAATTTTCCCTGAACTTCCCACCCATCACAAAAGTCAAGCAGAGTTAAGTATCTGGTTTGACCTGGGCAGCTCTGCTCTGCCTTTCCAGCTCACGATTGCTCAAACCCAATCTGCGATCTCTGGCACAGGACCGCAAGGGCTGGCTGGGGTTGGAGGTGCTGCAGGGACTTTTGTTGAGTGTTCCCCTGACCTCTGCGATTTTACCCCTCCCCTTTTCCTAAGGATGCATACCCTGGGATCAAAGCCCCCCCAACACTTTTATGGGAAGTCAGCTGGAGGCATGGAGGCTGTTCTGGAGAGCTGAGAAAGCTCCAGATGCTTTGTGGAGAATTGGTCAGCTGCCTCCACAAAAATGTATCCATCTGCACTGATGAACCATTCTCTCCCTCTTTGACTTATTCTGGGATCCCTGTTTAATATAGAGCTGTGCTTCAACAAACTGTGATAAGGTTTCTCTGGTGGTATTAGAAAGGTGAGGTATGGAATGAGCCAAATTAGGAGAAGGAAGAAAAAAGCACACTGCTGCTGCAAGGCACAGCTATGTCTGTGAGAGCAGGGACCTGTGGATGTCCCTGAAGGTCCACAAGAGCTGAACCTGTCCCACATTAAAACGGGGCTGGGAAATGCTAAGGTGGGCTGGATGAAGGGGAGGAAAAGTCACGCAGAGCACTGCTTGTTCTGCTGTGGAGTTCGGCTGCTGAGCCAGGACATGGGCATCGCGTGGCTTCGGGAGCTGCTTCAGCCTCTATTTCAGGCCAAGTGCTGCAGTTACAGATGGAGCTGTAAATCGAGGCTGCTCTGAGCACAGCCACTGCACGTGGTGTTCCCCCCATAGTCCTCCCAGATGTCCTTGAGGCTCCAGGAAGGTCAATGACAGATTTTATGACTATTGCTCATGATTATTTCACTATACAAGAAAAAAAATCCCAACCCCAAACTAAACTTACATCTAACATAGCTACTTTTATGGACACCATCACATATCTGAGATGGGTTTTGCTTCATGTTTTTGTAGTTGGGAAGGAGCAGGGTGTTTTTTTTTTTTTTCTTTTCTTTCTTTCTTTATTTTTTTTTTTATTTTTTTTTTTCTGTATGAAGGTAGCAGCAATGAACTGCAGAGTAAATTGCCTTATTGCCTGCTCAAGGTGGACCAGCTAAATGTTGACTGCTTCATGAAGGTCATTTTCTTGCAGAGGCACAGCAGAGCTGCAGCTTGTAAATTTGAGAATCCCCTAGGGGTGGTGCTTTGGGACAGGTAGAGACGTACCGGGGTGCACTCTCACACAAGTTTTGCTGCATTCTTACTGCCGCGTGGAAGTCACAAAGGAAACGCAGAACCAAATGGTATGAAACTTTCAGCGTGAACCAAGACACAACCACATGCTTGTGGCTGTATGGTGGCCTGTGCCTTAAATTCCTGCTGTGCCAGCACATCTTAAGCTCATCCCCTCCCTGAGCCTCCCCTGTCCCCCTGCTGTCCCCAGGACCTTTTGTTTAGACCAGCTATCAGCTGCCATGTTGGAAGGAAAAGCATCTCCCTGGGCTTTCGTACTGATAGTGCAGCGTGGGCTGTGATGAAGTAATTTCCTCCCCTATTTATTTTTATTTTTTTGGCTGAATTATTTTTAATGCTCATTGCTTTGTACATTCAATAACCTCTACACAGCTTGTCGAGTCCATCTTTTTAATTTGTCCTTCCCATCCCCTCACAGTATCTTCATTTTCTACAGCACTCTTACATACCACTCGCTTAACCCACGCGCTCCCAGAGAAAGGTTTCTGGAGGTCTTTCCTCTCCTCTACTCTCTGTGCCAAAGTGCAACGAGAAATACTTGTGGCCTGCTCATCATGTAAAGCATGTCCTGCTACCCGGTGCTCAGCAGCAGAAATTAAATACTTCACCCCCAGCCAAAATGGGTGATTTATTGGAGACGGGGAAAGGGTTATTTTTTGGGACTCCAGATAAGGCTGGGGCCAGGAAACAGCTTGCAGTTGTCTCTTCAGACTCATCTCATCCTTACCATGGTGTTTCATGATTTCCTCCAGTGCTATCATCAAGCGTGCTGTCACGAAGTGGCAGCTCAGCTTCCCCCAGTGCCTGTCCCCATATCCTGACAAGCTCACTGAGGACAAAAAGTTGGGCTGTCCCCACCCTGGCAGCACATGAAGACATTGTCCTTTTCTCTCCACTCAGCCGGGAGGGCTCCAAGAGCTTTCTAATCAGCTCGCTGTCAGCCTGTTTCCTCTCATCATTTAAAACGAGCCCATGCTAGGTTTACAGCTGCCAAAGCTTTTGCTTGGATTCAAAACACGGGAGTGCTCGAGGGGCAGGTTTTAGCTGCCAGGGCAGATTACCAGGCAGAAGTCTGGGGAAGATGGCCCTTTTCCTCTGCCTGAAAGCACTCTGAGAGGATGAGAAATCATCAGCCTGGCTAGGCAGTTTCACTTACAATCGTTCTCCTTAGAAGCTGACTGCTCATTTTGTTGCCTGTTGGCAGATGCGTACCCTTGTAAGTAAGCTGACCCAAATGGCTGTGTAAATAGGTGAACTTCCCTTGGGGAGTGAGCAGCTTCAGGCTTTTGGTTTTCTTTATGCATCTGTAGGAGACTCTGCAGATTTATGCTACTGCTGCTTTTAGAAACCTCACTGGTGTATCAGTGCTCAACACACACGTCGTTGACCCCTGTCAGCTGCTCCAAACATGAGTATTGGCAGGGCTGAATAATGCTAAGGTACAGCCTGGCTACGAAGAGGCACAGTTCCAGCTTTTATTCACAAGTGCTTAGGGTGCCTGTAAGGATTATGAAAATTTTTCAAAGAACGGATGTTGAGAGCCACTCATTTTGGTGTCAGCCTGATTTTCTGGAGAGTTTGTGCTTCATGCACTACAAGTATCATGTACAGTAAATGAGAACAACAACATACAAAATCACCAGCTGTGCCTGGAGGCCAGGACTAGTCTGAAGGACAAGCTGATGCCAAATGTGCTTTGCACTTCTAACAGGTCAAAAAAGCTGCATCTGTCCAACGTTGGATGACCAGATGGGAGGCTTGTCTTTGCTGGTGGTTCCATCCTCACTCCTGGTGAGGGGAGGTGGTGATGTGCTGGAGGAGGGCAAAGCACACTGGAGTGTCAGGGTCCTTCTTCGGGGCCCTCAAGGCATGGACTCTGAGGGTGGTGGAGGTCATGGTGGCACAGGCTTGGGATTTAGGGTGGGAGGATGTGGGGTTAGGGCTCCTAGACTTTCTCTGCATGGGCTGGAGTGGGAAGAAGTGCAAGACCTGGGTCCCAGGTTCATGGTTAGATGGAAATGGCACATTTTCATCATTTGGAGTCACTTAGGATCTCTTTCCAAGTCTTACTTGGAGCTGTGCACCTTTCTTACAAGTTAGTGAATGCTTTTAGGAAAAGTGTTGTGCTGTTAGAGCCCTAAAATAAAACCCAAATGCCCCAAAGATTGTACCAATACAGAGTGCATGGCACAGCAGAGAACTGGAGGAGGGGCCCCTTGTATTGCCCTCTTCAGCTTTCAGCATTTATTAGAAGAGATGTGCTCTTGAGTAATGGGCTTGGTGTTGTGGGCAATGACATTATTCCCAACACATTCCATTCATACCATATTCATGTGGAAAAAATTCCTTTCTGCTGGTATGTCATTGACATTTAGCATCAATTATTGAGTGTATTTGATGTTTTATGTTCTGAGTTTCATGAAAATTGAAATAGATATATTAGTCTTCTTAACACTGTTAGAGAGCTTCACACACACAAGTTGCACATGTACACTGCAACCTGGGCTTTACACAAGAAAATGCTGCAGCTGAAAATAAACCCTGGCATAAACCTGTCTGATTTTTTTGGCTCTCTCCTTTTGCCCTACTTTGGCTGTCTGAAAAACATAGAATCTATAGTAACATGAATTTTAAAGTGATGATACCAACAGTAATAGGACAAATTATGATGCAATATTTAGGCTTCATTAGTTTCTTAAAAGCACTTCTTTCACATTACAAAATTTCATTTAGGAAAACTGGTTCTGTTCTTTTTTGATGTGGGTTAATTCCCCTCCACCTATGATTATTGAGTTTACCATGTAAAAAGAAACAACTGTTCTTTCTAACACCAGACTACCTACAGGATCAGCAAATTGGCTTAATTTCTTCTGGTGCTAGAAATATATAAGCTTTAATCATGAATCAGATACACACCCTCTGAAATAAGTTAACTCATCAAAGCAAAGGTCCCACTAGCCTTTAAAGAGAAACCTTTATTATACATGCTACATAATACCTGATATTTATATTATATAGTTTGGTTTCAGTTGTATAGTTTGATGTGTATATAGTTGTGTTTGATGTGTGTGTATGTATATACATTGGTTTCAATCCAGGTGTAATGCTGACCTACAGAAGGTCAGGCTGGGCCATCTGATGTTCCCCTTTAGCCTTCTCTACAAGTGTGGAGAAATAATGTAGATGCTCTGCTTATAATAATTCTTCATTATTTTATGTTTTCTGAGTAATGGCTTGAGTTTATTCAGGGCCATTTTTCACAATTACTATTGCACAGGCTGAAGCAAACACTCTCTGCTTCCCTCTGCTACACCACTGCACCAGGAAGACTCTTTTCTCAGCTGCCTCTGCAAAAAGAGCTGTAAAACGTTATCCATCTTGTCCCACTTTGTGCATTGAGGAGAGTGGGGTTTACTTGTGCAATGGATCTATTTTCTATTTTTAAAAAATCTGGCCCATTGTTTTGCTCCTACAGCAAATCATCAGAGCATCTGAGTCCATCTGCTTTTAAGAATCCTTATTGTTCCTCCGGGAACAATAAACAGCATGCTACCAAGAGCCTGTGAAACTGGATTGGAGTTTTCATGTGTTTCTGTTCCCAAACAGACAAGTAACCGAGATATTTGTGTGCAGTGGAAGTGTTGCTCGGGGGTTTTCCTGGAGTTGTTGGGTATCTCTGGGCTTCCTGTGGCTGCCAGGGAATGGGGTCCCTAATGCAAGCCTGTACCTGTCAGAGGGAGCTCCTCCCCAGCATCCCAGGCTTTGGCATTAGTAACTCCCCTGCTGGCCCTATTGGGATGGCAAGGAGCTCCCTCAGGCCACTGGGGATCAAAAACATTGCTCCTGGAGCAGGTTCTCCCTGCTCCATTTAGCTTTGCATTTTTCCAGAGAGTGCCCCTGCCTTTGATAGCCTTACTAAGGTGACCTCCAGCACCAAAGCTAACATGAGGCAAAGATTCGTTTTACCAAGGGAGGTTTTCATTGCAAAGTAGGAAACAAAGGGTCAGAACCTCAAAAAAAAAAAAAAAAAAGAATATGGCCTGGGCCAAGGCTTAACCCCCAGCTTTTCTGGTGCTGATTACCCAGTTTCTGAGATCTGTCCCAGCCCAGATTGACTGCAGGTATGTTCAAGGGGCTCCTTTTTCCCAACCTCCACTAGCTACGGACTGAATGAAATGATCTGTGTGTGATCCGAAGGACTGACAGATGCTGAGATGATATATATAATTTTTTATAACTGCACACTATTTAACCCCAATGACTGATGGATGTGTGGAATAGATGGGACTGCTGCTGAAGGTCAACACCTTCAGGCCTTCAATTAGGGCATCTGAAGTCACCATAAATTTTTCCAGGCAGGCAAAGACACAAGTAGTTCCCAGGTGAAGATCCAAACAAATCAAATGCACCTTATCAGCCACATCGTATCTCTTTTTTATGCAGCACAAGGAAGCAGAAATAGCACAACCCCATGAAACAGTTTCCAGCTATCTGTAGTTACCTGGGGGTCTTTGACTCGGTTCAGCTGTGAATGCCAAGAAATTGTGTTTGTAACATTGCCAGCCACTAGCATGGAAGCAAATCTGTGGGCACAAATTGAAATGTGACCTAATCGGGGAGCTGCGGGAGAAGTGAGCTGATTAAAAAGGAGGCACATTCAGTCTGACAGAGATTGGTGCTGACAGGAAAGGAAAAGGAGATCGGTAGTCTCTTATACCTTGCTTAAAATCAGTCCTGTCCAGTTGTGAATGCTGGCATGAACACAGCAGTAAATTCTGGAATGAGATGAACAGTTTATGTCAAAATAATGCAACAAATTCCAGCCCCAAATAAATGTACAAACCCAAATTCTGTGCTCTGCCTGAGGCCTTGATCCTGCGGATGATTACATGCATGAAAAAGCTCTGTGAATGCAGGTCTATTCATGCATGCATAAATACTCACAGGATTGGGGTTTTATTGTGCATCTCCTGCAGTCTACTGGATGGGATAGACATCAGCCTCAACTGCGGCCCATGTTTTCTCAGGGAGAGCTAGAAAACTAAACAAAACACATAACAAACCTGAGGCACATTTCACATCTGAGTCACTGAAAGTTTGTACAGTAAACACATGTATACAAAACTGGACAAGTTTATTTTCCATGAGACAAGCTGGTTTTGTAATTTTTTTTTGTTGTTGTTTTGACTTATAAGGAAAGGAAGGAAATTCCTCCTTTCCCCTTCCCTGCCCATACATTTTGCTTATTCGTGAGTCTTTAGAAGGCTATGAAACTGCACCAGAAGCAAACAAGAACTTTCTTTAATGAATAAATATTTACGATGGCCAACTTGGATACCTAAGTTTGAAGCTGATTTTCCTGAAACATTCACCAGAAACTCTCAGGCTTGATCGTGCCCGGACTGAAGCACGTTTCCTGGAGCAGCAGCTGCTCCTCATAACGCACGTCTGAAACCCCGAGCAGGACTGCGGAGCACTTTGATGGCACTGGGTTGGCCAATTTGTGTTGGATAATTCAAACCTTTCTGCATGTGCCGTCAGAATGGGTCTGTTTCACTTTACTTGGTGTCCTTTATGTAATTCTGTGCATAAAGCTGCTTGTTTGTTTGGCCTGTGCTTTCCTGGGGCCAAAAAGGTGACCTTTGAAGCACGAGCTTGACGTTGGCTAGTGCCAACAAATACTGATCTCTTCCCAAGAGGCTGGTCCCTTAGGACCTGCCAGTCTCTCCACGCAGCCTGCTACCTTGGCTAGTATTTGCCCTGGGGAAATCAGGCTCCATGCAGTAGATGGGGAATGGATCTTGGAAGCCATCCCAAGAAATGTGCACTGGCCTGAGCTATCAGTGCACCTGAAGGGCTGTGCAGAGGCACAGGTGCTCTCTGACGCGCACTGGGTCTTTGCAGAGGCACCCTGAGCAGCATCTGCAAATGCTGGGCTTCCTCCATAGATGCTCTTAAAGGAGCTCCTAGTACTGGAAGAGATTTATCTGGGCCAGCAGAAAGAAAGCATATATTTTCCTTTGCAGTTTTTCTCTTTTCCCCTTAGCAAATCTTTCCAAAGCCAAGAGGAGCCCAGTCCTGGGTTCCCAAGCAGCGATTGGGAGGGTGCTGCAGTACTGGCATCCCTTACCCTTTTCCCTCAGGACATCCCTTGGCAGACAGATGGCAGAAACCCTCAACTGATGCTGCACCATCAGTGGTGCCTCAACTGAGCACCTGGGGAAGAATCCCAGGGCATGTCTGTGCTTTTCCTTAAGTCCTTTGTCAGTTCTGATTCCTGGATGATAAAAGCCTTGGGATCAAGGGGCAAAAGAATATCTTTTATTTGAGGTACCAAAATGTTGCACAAATTAAGGACTTAAAATATGAACTTGATATAATGCTGCTGGTAATAAACAGAACAGGAGATCATTTGGCAAGTCCCAAACTGTAATGTAATATGTTCCCAAATGAAGCATATTTGTAAGCCTACTGGAATGCCATTATCCGAGGAGCCCTCCTTTTTATTTATGATCTTGACTCTCCACAGTGTATAATTTAAGGTCTCATTGAGTTGTGTAAAGGGCATGGGATCAACATTCACGAGACATGAGATAACTTCTCAGCTCCTTCAGTGAATGACCTTGTCAGGCAGCCCCTGTCACTTCACTTTTTCCACCCTCTGCTCCTTGGAGAAGAGGAGGATGTGCACTGGATCGCACTGGAGGGTTACTGTTTGTGTGGAGCTTCATTTCAGCTCCCACGGCTAGATACAGCTGCAATCCACTCAAAAAACTTGCAGTGTGTTTCCCGTATATGAGTTTCTAACATCCCAAGACACTCTAAATCTCAAGCCTGAGATCAGATCTGGTAAGATAATGTACAAAACTGCATACATATGACCAGAGAGGAAAAGGAGAGAGGTTACCTGCCTGTGTTAGCAGCAGTCCTTGCAAGAAGGACTAATTGCCCCAGCCTGACGTTCATTGTTTCATCATTTTTTTTCTTTCTGTTTTTCTCCTTGGTACAAGTTGATAGTTTAAACAATGATGACTTATGAAGAAGATAGATGCCTCTCCAATTCCTTATCAGGAACCCCCCCCCCCAAGTTTATTTCCACCTTTACTTTCCAGCTGCCTCTCCCTTTCTGTGTGCTCAGAAGCCTTGGCCGTCGCTCGGGAGCCCAGCCCTGCCGCCACGTGGAAGCGCAGGCAGCCAGGAAGGATCTCAGCCTGTTCAGAAGCTGAGCTCATCTTCGTGGGGCTGGAAAGGTCTCCTGGTTCTGACTCAAGATATTTCTAGATGGGGGTTTCAGGGCTCGTGTTGGAAGCGATTTGCTGCAGCCAGGCTCTGTAAGGTGCCACCAAACACCTCTGTACCTACTCTCTCAGTGCTAGCTCATGCCAAAGCCACATGCATCATCATTTCACTTCAGCTCCTTCTCTCCTTTGCTTCTCACTCAGCATTTGGTTAGCCTTAAGGAAGGTGCCACATCTGTCCCCTTTCAGTGCCCTTATGTCACCCTCCCTGCCTGCTGATGCCTTCCTGATCACGTCAATGCCACAGGATGGAAATAATGCTGAAAAGACCCGTCCTCCCCAAGTAATCATTGCAAATGTAGCCAGCCTACATCTCTTCAGTTCTCTCCACTCCCACCCTTCACTCCTACCCCCTCCAGGTCTTCCCTGGATGTCCGATCCCCATTAGCAGTGGTGAGCATCTCCTGGCAGGATGGCTTACATATTTAACCTGATAAACTCATCGCAGAAAGAGCTTCCATGGCAGCATATATTTGATTGCGCAGGGATAAAATAATCTGTGTAGGTTTCTAACTTTATTCTCTATGGTTAACAGTTTTGAAAGCTAATTCTTCCCCATCTTGCTTTCAGAGGTGCAGGCACCAGCTCCCTGCTACAGACTCTGAATCCTCTGGCCCTACCCCACCTCACCCTCACACTGCCAAGCTTTGTCCTGAGGCTGGTGTTTGGTGTAAACTCTCAGTTGTGAAACACTGACAGACAGCTTATTTCTCCAATAGTTAAAGGAACATGGTAAAACAGTTAACCAAAAATCAGTCCAAACTTTAGAGCGTGATAATTTAGTGCAGATGTACCCCTTGGATACTAAATGCTGCTTCCCTCCCACAATGCAACATACTTTCTGCCACATTTGTCATTGAAAAGCTTTCTTAAAAAAAGGGAGAAAACAGCTAGGTCAGACAGAAATGTATACTTAAGAGTTCTTTAACTCTGAAATGGCAGCTAAGAGACAGAAATACTTTAAGGACTGGAGAAGAACTCTGTAAATCCCCTTCTCACTCAGCAGGTTGTTACTATGGAGTGATACAACTGCAGGATACAAGAACAAAATAAGAAATCAAAAAAGGAAGAAGACAGTAATGTGAGCCAGCTTGTTCTGTGTATTGGTCTGTGTCCTGCTGTAACATCTTCTTCCTGACATTTTCAAGCTGAAAAAAAATAATACAGTACAATTAGATTATTCATAGTTTCTTATTATTCCAAGCAGGGTCATCATCATCAGCTCCCAGTGTGAGTTTCCCCGAGGAAAGTCTCCCTGTCTTCTACCTCTGCTCATCCTGCGGAAGTGTGTGTGTAGCATTTTTTTTTTTTTTTTGTATGTTGGGAGAGGAGTTGAAGCTGGAGAAGAGGACATTTTGTTTTGTGATAGCGCCCATCCCTGCCCAGGTGGAGGTGGCCCATGGGCAGGACTCACATGGCTTTGGTGGCATGACTTGGGACACATACCGTGTCGCGATACGTACTTGCGTTGACTTGGTGCTCCGGGTTTGGTTACTTACCCAGGGAACTCAAACCACTGCTAGGAGGAAATGTGGGCAGCATTCATTTCAATTACAAAGCACAGCCCCAAAAGCTGCCTGACCAAATGGCCCTTCCCTCTTTTAACATAACATGTCAGAGAGAAATGTATGGTTAGGCTTACTTTTTCTCAGCTTAAATGCATATGTGCTCGGTGTCTGACTATCGACCATGTCCAGCGTAAAAAATAAACCAGCTGTGCTGCCACTCTGATAGGTAGCAGCCCAGGTTTGCCTCTGGGCAGATATTTACTGCTACATCTGGCTTTGCTTTGCTATATTGTTAACCTCCCTTTTCCTTTCTACATTTGTTTTGTTTTTATTAAATTTCCCGTCTGAATCCTCTAGACTGTATTTCTAATGTCAACAATTGCTTTTATCACAGATAATAACTTCCTTTTACAAAAACTGTACCATCCTACATGCATTTCAAATTACATTTTATGGACAAACACTGAAGTACAGTATTTGGCAGCGCATGCAATTGTATATATTTATAGTAATCTAATTCTAAGGTATGAGAGCCAAGAAGTAAGTTGGTTGCCATTTTCTTAATCATGTATTTAGTTGACAATGTAGTTACTTCTGTTAAAGCTTAACGAAGTTTGTATTGTGATAGTGATGTTTATGAAGTAAATTATGTGGTATGGCTAAGCATGCTATAAAGCAGTTATAAAAACACAAACTGTTCCGTTAGCTCTCTACAAGTAAAATCTGAAATCATTAGAGAGGATAAACACCTATTGATATATACATGGGAGAACGAATCTGGACGTCTCCAAATAAAGAAGAGAGATGGCTTTATTTTTGTTAAGTATGACCCAGAAATCATATCATGTCTCTTGTACCAGTGTTGCTGCTGACTTTATGCAGTTCATTTACCCTTTGGGGACTTTATTTCCCATATGCACAGTAAGTGGGATGGTGTAGTGCTTATAAGAAACATGGAGACCTTTTGAAAGGTACCAGAACAGGCTTTATTTTTGTGTTTTGTTCATTTTGGTTGAGAATTTAAGATGACATAGCCACTTGTGGTAATCCTCCTGTGGATACCCTTCCTCTGGATAGTACCACTGTATCCTAAGTAGTCTGAATCCACTCCACCAACCTGTGTTTGCTTCACTGGCAGCAAGCCATAGTGAAAAACGGTAGGGTATCCATGATCTTATGTGTAGATAGAGCATCCATGAGCATGGACAGATCACAAGGGCAAAAATTGTTGCCTGAGGTGAGCATGCAGTTTTCTTCCCAGCCAAACATACCCTTGCCTACCTTGCTGCAGAGGATCGGCTCCCTCACGTCACTCACGTGGGCCTGACCTGACCTGTACTTCTCTGGCATCTGGAGTAATGTTTATTGTCTTCCCTAAATCCACTGCTGGCTATAAAAGTTTCTTAGTGACAGCTCTTTTCTTAGACATTTTAAACACTAACTGGCTTCCTCGTTCTCTTCGCAGAGCATTGTTCTGTGTTACTAATGAAGTCGACACGTCTCCAAATAAACCCCACCTAGCACCGAGGCTCCTGGCAGAGTTTGGGAATACGTTGCCTCAGCCTCCCTTAGCTCACAGACTTTTTCTACAGCATCTCATCCTCAGCAGTCCCACGAGCAGCCCTGCTCTGCTCTGCCTGCAAGCAGACAGGACTTCTCCCACCAGATCTCACGTTCAGCGGGGCTCTGGCCGGCAGCTGTTGGTGCTCGAGGGAGCGTGTCTGCAGCCAGCACATCTCCTCCTAGCTCGTGTGTAGCTTGCAAATTGAAAGCTTACAGCTCAAAATTCATCATTGTGTTTTCTCCTCTCAGTGCTGTTACAAATGGTGCTCTTTCCCATGTGCTGCTTTTTCATGCAGGCACTTTTCACATGCTTTCTTAGATCACCTCTGGAAACCTTCTTCACCTTCTTATCTGCTTTGTGTTGTATCAGGTTTTATGGGAACACCATGGTTTGTGAAATAGCTAAACATGAACAATGGTTCCACTGGCTTTTAGGCTGAATCCTTTTGTTAACAGCATCTAGAGTACCCATTGCTCTGATAACTAATTCCTTGATGCTCTTCTAATACTACTCAGATCGCTGCCCAAATACTGGACCTGTTTGCTTCTTTGTCATGTTCCTTATAGACCCTGATCTTGAGCTCGACACAGCTTTATGTTTTGGGTCCCTTCTCTGGTTGTTGCGTGGTAAATTTGCCTTTGGGCAGTCTTTTGCTTTGAGCGTCTTCTGGAATTGACCCTATCCTGCTCTCTGAAATGGTAAATGTCTCCACTCTGCTGGGCTACATCAGCCTTTGAAAGACCAAAGGTCAAAGGAGGTACCACACAGCTCTTGAGCTCCTTTACCATTTTTATGCACACTACATTTGTCAACCCACTGTACAGTTTCTTGTATATCAAGCTCAACCACATGACAGGGAGCTTGCTGGTAATGCTAATGATGTCTCTGTACTTTAACAAACCATGATGGTTTGGTTTTACTGTAACCAGTGCTGAATGGAAATGCTGCTCTACAATATTTCTGCATTTTCCCTCTGTACTTTACACTCATTCCTGCCCCGTACCTATCCCCATCTGTGCTGGCCCACCACTTTGGAGGTTGTGCTGTGAAGCCATTCAAGAACAAATCCTGTTTTAGAAAGTCAGACTTTCTCTCTCTCTCTCTCTCTTTTTTTTTTTTTTTTTTTTTTTTTTTTTTTTTTTAATTTCTTTTCCCTATATATTTTAAAGCTGTATGGGATGCTGTATGTTAGAGCTTGCCCCATGCACAGTGGTGCTGGCTGAAAGTCAGGGGCAGTATAATACAATGCCAGAATGGAAATGAGAAGTGAGAACAGACACCACATTTGGGAAAACACCCAAAGTTGTTTTTGCTGCATGTTTTACATCATGGACCCAGAGCTGATGCCAAGCTGGTCTGCGCTGTCTCTTGTAAGGTGTAGAAAAGTCTCTATCCCGTTAGGAGCTTCTAGCATTCCTGGCCACGTCATGCAGCGGGACCCAAGGATTTGTTAACATCACTGGGAAAAAATGAATCCTCCCTTCTGCTGCTTTCTGCTTGTCTCTTTTTGTGCTCTCAGAGGTCACTGGTCCGGACACTGCAATGTGTGCTCTGCCTTGGCAGCACGTGAGGAGTTTACAAGAGGAACAAACTCTGGTCGTGCTGATGACCTTGGGGAAATGAGAGTGGAGGGCAGGTTGCTGCTCATCGTCAGGGACCTCCCGAGTCCCTCCCTTGGGTGGGGATCTGGAAAGGAATAGCCTCTGCCTGTTTAGGTTTTGCTGAGAATAGATGTGTAATGGATGCTTCAGGAGAAAATGCTAGTGAGCTGAAGGTAAAGCCAGAGATGGGCAGGCTGGAAAAGGTCAGAGCTCTGGAAAAGATTTGTCAGTTTGGGTCCACCTAAAACTGGGCTACACAAGTGCACATGTGGGGCTAGCTGGCTTGTTTGTATAGACAAGTCAGGCTTCCCAGGCTTTTGAACCCAGTGAGACAGGGATTTGCTGCTCTCAGGACACCACCAGTCCCAACCTGTATGGGGTGCTGCATGGTGCCAGGACTCCGGCCACACTGTTGGCATGGCTTTTCCAGCCCCTTACTCCAAAACTCAGGTCTTAACGTTTGGCTAGCAGAGCTGGCCCAAGCAGCGGCACTTTGACTGCTTTTAATTTGAAAGACAGATCCGTATTCTTTCCCAGATGTTGCTATATGTGTTTGAATAACAGCACATTAATTTGTCTTGGCTTACGTGTACTTCTGCTTCTCGGTCTGTGTTGTGTTTGCTGATACAGTCGATTCCCTTATCCAGTTCCCAGACCAGCTGAAAGATGCTCCTGAGGCTTTCAAGCAGCCAAGGAAAGATAGCTATTTAGAAAGAAGTAGGGTAACAACTCAATAAGATTAAAGAGTTTTAGCAAATGTTTAAAATTTGCTTTTCTCGGCCACCTGCACTAGATTTGTATCCTCACAAACTATTAGGCAGTTATGAGATGTATTTGCTGGTGTAACGTTCAGATTGCACTTTGTCATTCTGGAGCCAGATTAGAAAAACTAGTGCCTACGCCTTTTTGCTCAATCTTCAGAGACCTTGTCTCTCTCATTTAGTTGCTTCTGGCTAAAGAGCCCTGAAACATTGTCTCCCAGCACCTCCAGGAGTCTCTCGTTTCATACAGAATATATCACGCTGGGGAAGATTCAAGTGCTGAGCTTAAAATCAGGTTTCCTTAATTGTGTGGAGGAGGAACACAGGGGACACAAAGAGCCAAGAACATGACTGAAGCAGTATCACTTTGAATCTGGAGGGAATGTCTGTCAAGTTGGCTCAATTTTGGATTGGAGACAATCTGACAGAGCTTGTCTCTCGCTCTTGATATAAGTTTAAGATTTGTTTTAAGACCAGTTAATTTATTCTGCAGGTTGCAAGTGCTTCAGCCAAGTTGTCTTCATTATGGAAGCAAATTCTTGACACATTCTAGCTGATGATGGCAAAAAGACAAACCGTTTGCTGTTTTGTTTTGTTTTGTCATTGGAATGTTTGAGAAATTCAATTCCTGTCCCTAATGAGGAGCTAGTTTTCAAACATATCTCAGCCTATCTCAGTGCATTGCTGCTCAGGAATTGGGGAAAATGTTGTGTATACTTCAGAAGTGTAGATGTTTTGCTCTTTTTTGCTGCTTTTCCATGGCATTTTCATGGTGGGAGTTGAATATTTTCCTGCTAGATGGCCCAGCTGAGCCTGGAGGAGCCTGGAGGGATTTTGCTCACTTGACTTAACCCTGGGCATCCGGAGGTGTTTGAGATGCAGGTACGTGTGTACAGGACCCATAGGCGCTGGCCACTTTGGTGTGTCTTGCTGCAGCTTGGCCGAGGCTGGCATCAGCCGTTGTCCTTTGAGGAGCTGCAGGGGCTGAAATCTGCTTCTACTGGTGTGTAGCTTGTTTTTTTTTGGTGATTCCTGGGTCTGGTAAGTATGTTTTACGGGCCCACTGCTGCAGCCTTTATTACTTACAGATTTCTTGCTGTTGCCTTCAAGTAGGGCTACTCCATATCCCTCTGTGCAGGTTAGGGTGATGTTTCCCCTTCTCAGAGTGCTGAGACACCTCCAGGCTGCACTGGAAAAGCTGAAATGGTGAGAGATGGGAAAAAACCTTCTGGCTAAAGAGTCCGGGCTGGGGGGCCAGCTATACTACTGCTGTCACAGTCACGCACAATGACGAGCTGACCTAGGCAGACGAGAAGTCAAACCATGCCTCTCCTATAGCTCAAGTCTTCACATCACCCATTGATGCCAATGAACTGTGTGAAATCCAAACCCATCACTTGGGTGGGTGTGAGGAGCTCATTCAGAAGTTGCTGTGTTGACCACAGTCTCCTGTCTTCCCATAGTCCCCTCCCCACTCATTGCAGTCATTCTTTCCTTCTGGTGCAGGACCACAACCCCACCTCATGGCACCTGAGCCCAGGCACTGCTTGGTGGTTTCCCTCGGACATCTGATTAACAAATCAATAAAGGTGAGAACCACCTTAGTTTTAGATAAGTGCACTGTTCAAGCTTACAGCTGAGGTAGATACTCCAGGTTTTCCTTATTTTCCGTCACAGAAATAGGTGTTTCTAAGGAGGTTTTTTAGATATCTTCTTCAGGAGGAGATGGCTTGTGTCTGAAGATGTAATGGCTAGGCTGATGAAACCTCCACTGACTGTGAAAGGATCTGAGTGCTTCTAGTTAAAACACAGAGATCTACACTGTCATGGAGTTATGACTAATTTGGAGTTAGCTGTCCATGTATTTCAGAAGAAGAAGACTCACTCAGGTCTTACTTCTGCAGAGCTAGAAGTGGACTTGTCTCTTCTTCCCATCACGGCACCAAGCAGCTCTTGGAGACACGTCTCTTTTTCAAAGCAGAGGGAATCTCTTAGGAACTGCTGGTGGGGGTAGAAGCCAAGGCAACAGAAATTGCTGGACCTTGCCTCTGGATAGTGCTTCCTGCGTGTGCTGAGGGAGAAGGTTGTGTGTTAAGCTTGCCCTCCTGCTTTAATGAAAAATGCATTAGGGAGGCCAAAACATGAAGAGCTCTGTAAATAAAAGGCAAAGAGATAAGACGGAGTTTCATATGATCTCTCCAGAGCCACGTTGTCTCATCTTCATCATTCAATTACAGATGCTGAAGTTGAGTAAGTTGCCAAAGTAAACTGAAACAGAACAAATATTCTGGGCACAGAAGCAGCCTTTTGATAAGATTCTTTTTTTTTTTTTTTTTTTTTTTTTTTTTTGATAAGCTTTGTGAAAAGAAATGTGAAGAGAGTTGCTGGCAGCATTTATATTTTTTGTAAACTATGTGCACTTCTTCTGGGGTTTGTTTACTGGCCTGGCTACGCTATCTGTGTCTCAAGAGCCCTTAGCAATATTGTTATATTTTGACAGAGCCCTTATAGCAGCCATAATGTAGTTGCTGTATTTCAAATCACCTTGACCGTTAACTAAACAATCCAGAATGTATTTGTCACAGCTTGCAAACATTTCTGTAAACAGTTGACTTAATTTCTGTTCATTCAAAATCATATTCAACAATGTTGCTCATTATTTTTGTCTGAAACTCAGCTTGAAAGAATTGCTCTGAATCAGATGTTGGGGGAGTAGGTTTGAAACTTTTTCCTGCTAGTTCATTAACCCAGTTTAATAGATTCCGTGGGAGATTATTTTCTCTATACAGTGGTTATTTAAGCAATAGTTTCTATTTTTTTTCCAAATATTTATAAACCAGTAAGTTCCTCTGATATATTTATTGGTACCTTGGAGCAACTTATTGCACATATAATGGAGAGGAATGGATAAAGTTACGTCTACTATAAAACCAGGGTATTTTTATTTGTACTTTAAATACTTTTGTGCAACTTCTGAAGCTGGTGTACAAAGGAGAGGGTTGTACTCTTGTACTTGTTTACTCTTTTCTTTGTTGTTAGTGAATTCTTTCTGGTGTCATGCTTTGTGCGTGGCTGCAAAAAGTCATTAGGATTAGAGTCAAACATTAACCTTGTGACCTTCTTGTTTATATACCTACTGTAAGTCTGTTCTGCTTGTCTTTCTGCAGTCAGTAAAAGCAAACTTGTGTGCACAGTCCCTGGAAGGCAGTGGGCAAACTGAGATGTTTGTCGAGATCACTGATACCACATCCCTTCAAACTCAAAGCTTCAAAGGCATGTACGTGGCCGAGATTAACCCAGAGGGTGGCTTTTAAAATGCAAGTGTCTGCCTCTTTTTAAAAATAGTAAGCTGACAAAAATAGCATCCTAGACCAAAGTGGTGATGTGGAGTGTGATGAATGGAAGGTGAATACACATTTCTAGATTAGCCCAGGCTATAAAATTCAAAGAAAACAGACATATCATCTGTCCCTGCCACAGTCCCCGAGAAAATGTACCTAGGAAAAGACTGAAAAGGGTTAGAAACCTCAGAAGTCCGCGTTTTATTGCTAGGCTGTTGTTCTTGCCATTCCTCAGGCTTTCTGGGACATGTCCTCCATGAAGATAATGTGTGGGAGAGGGAAATCACTGACTACTCAAAGACGGTGCCTTAGCTTCTTCATCTCCAAGTGTAGGTGTCAGGGTTGCCTGAAACACAGCAAATTCAGAAAGTTGTGGAAAGGCAGGCAGCACTGGGCTTGCCTGCTTGATCAGATGTGGCCAAGGAGGGCCTTGGGGACATCGATTGTGCCCCTGATGGGGTAGCACCTGTTCAGTGTTGGGAGCTCTGCTGCAGGCTCAGCATCACCGTGCACACCTTGAATGGGTACTGATGGACATTTTATTGCTTGCACCAGAATTAGGATTGCTGCAGACCCACAGCCAGCCTTAACCCACCAAGTCTGCCTTCTCCCATGTTCCCTTAATTCATTCAAATGGGCCAGCCCTGACCCTCAAGCTCCTACTCTCATGGTCAAGGCTACCTTCTCTGGCTTACCCTCCCACCCCAAGGCAAATGCATTTTGCTCTCCCCCTCTCCCTGCCTCATGGGCAGGCTCACTTGTCAGCTGTGCCAGATTCAGAAGAGAATATTTGATTGTAGCAATGTCTTTACGAGAGCAGAGTGTTCTGTAATTCCATTATCAAGTACATCATGTGTTTTGATCACATCAGAAATTAATTCAGTCCACCAGTGCATGTTTATTGTCAGTAGAAATCTCAGCAAGGCTTTTTTTAGAAAAATCCCTGGAAATGCAGTTTCTTTTTAAATTGGAACTTAAAAAAAATGATAGTTTATTTATTTATTTATTTATTTATTTATTTATTTATTTATTTATTTTCCAGTCAGTAAACATTACGGCACTGTTAGTTCCTCACAGACGTAACAATCCTTGCAGGTACCGTTGAAGGCATGGCAAATTTTGAAGACATCCTTGGTGGATACGAAATACAGTTATGAATGCAGAAAATGTTTGAGTAGGGCTCCTCCATGGAAAAGTAGGGTTAAGCAGAGGTAACTTGCTGGTAAAACGTAATCTTTGTAAATAATGATTGTACTTTTCAGTGGATAAGGGATGTCGTTTGCAACCTAGGGTCTTCTTTCAAAGAACAGGTAGACTGTAGCTAGGCTATTCTGACCTCAGAAGAGACGTTAGAAAATCAGGCGAATGTAAAATCAAATTAAACTTTTGCTCCAGTGGAAACAAAGTGATGACTTTGTATTACTTTCTTGTCTTGTAGAGCCCGCTCCTGAGACTTTTAAACCTTGTTTAATTTCTGCTCAATCTGCAGCAGATGTGAGAGTGACAGATGAATTACAAAAGGGAGAAACGTTCAGTGATTCTTGAAAGTCTCTAAGAGATGACAGATGGCCCTTAACCAGTTTCTCAGAGGGGCAAAACAAAAGGAAAAAGAGAACAAGGAGCCAGCCCTACATTATCAAGGTACTGATGTAAAACAGAGCCATAATGGCAGAGCAGGCTGTGCTTGTGAAGCCAGCAAACATGCAGGGAGATGCAGAGATGGAGAGGACAAAGAAGGAAATTTAGGGACACAATGTGCCTTGGAAATCACTGCCTGCTGTCCGTTCCCATCCTGTTCTGTCCTGTCCTGCCAGAGTCCTGCTTCCTGTTCCCAAGTGCTCATTTTACTCATACAAAAACTTTAATCTTCACTCTTTACAACTATTTAAGGCTTTAACTCCAGTTCTGTGTCAGATGTTGACCCTTCCAGTCAGAAAATGGGAATACTTGTTGTGTAGAGAAAATGTTTATATTACATAGGCAGAACTTCTGCTTGTGTAAAAAAATGAATAAAGATGGTTAAAGAATTACATTTGGTTAAAGAATCCCATAAATGAGATAAAGTATAGACATCATCTAGGTGTGTGCATATTTATGTTTGTGTGTAATCCCAGTATAGCCCTTCACTGGGACCAGATTCCTTAGTAATCTTACAGTAACTTTATTGGAATGAGAAAACATAGGGCAGTATTGTTTGCTAACAATACTTTCCCATTGTAAAGTAAATATTTCAGCAAGTATTTACTAGCAGGAATACTATTACCATGTTTAATGAAATTGTAATCAGTAAATGGAGCCAGCTGCATTTTTTTTTCCTTAAAATATCCAAATGTCCTGATATGCATTTTCATCCTTCAACAGAAAAAAATATCTAATCTAATTTTAAGTCTGCAAAGTGCAAAAGGGCCTATGAGACCCTGAGGGCTGTGCTACAATCAGTAATAAAAATGCTATATAAAATATTAGCAAAAATTATAAAAGTACACTTCCATTATGGAGGTCTAATATTTTCTAAGCACTTTGGGGTGTTAAAAAGGAATATGAATCTTGGAAATGTCAGCTATCAAGAATACTTAGGACATGTGGTAAGTGTCTACTGTATGTTCCCTATAAGTGGGCTGTTGAATAATTGACCTGAACATTAATGACATTTGTGTTGGACAAAAGGGCTAGGGGATACTCATTGAAGGATACTGAGGGGCTCGAGCATCCAGCTCCTGCACCACCAAGGGTGACTTTCTGTCTGCTGAGAGATAAGTGGCCCAAAGAGGATTTTCTCCAGTTCCTTTCTAATGGAAAAGTGCCCAGTGGCCAGGTGTGGAAGTGTCCTTCAGAGCACAGACGCATGTCTCCCAGTGCAGGAGAAACACCTCTGGGAACACCCTGTCTTGAAATTAAAGTTTTTTTTCTCTCACCTGCAGTCTCCAGAGCCCCTCATTCCTGTGATATTGCCAGGATGTTTTACATCCTCTTAGCTCTGCAGAGCTTTTACCCAAAGCCTTTATTTACCTGCTTGGGTGATAGGTGGCTGTGGGCTGAGTACAGTGATTTTCTGGAGTTGTTCTCAGTCAGTTTGGGAATAGGTGAGGGATTGTCCACCTGACCTAACTTCAGACATTGAACACAAGTGTTCTCTGGAGGAGCAAACCTCTCTCTGTTGGCCGTGGGGAGAAATCAGGATCTTCAGGATCTTCTTTAACCTGCTCTTTAGTGAGCGTTCCCCGGCAGTTTGTACTGCTCCCTCTGTAGGAAGTGTCCCAGATAACGCACACCCCTCCGGTGCTGCTTTCATTGCATGCAGAGAATCCAGTGCTACATTATCAACTCATTAATGCTTTTGGGGAAGGAGAATAAACTTTGCAGCCAAGAGTAGTTTTCCTAAGTTTGTTTTCCCAGTGTAGCTCCCTGCACCCTTGGTCGTGTTTATGAAAAAGCATTTTTGTTTACATGGAAAAACAAACCACAGGAGTTTTCTCATCTGTCATCCCTCTGTTTCTGCAAGAGCACACATGTCCTTGGTAAGAGCCCTGATCGAGCACTGGCTGGGGTTCAATAGCAATGTCGTGTGCCTGCGAGGAGCAGTCACAGACCGTGAGCAGTAGCACTTGGTGCAAACAGTTAGTGTTCAATGCCTAGGACTGCTTTGGCTCGGCCAAGACGGATACAGCACCAGCTAACACATTCTACTGGCATTGGGAGAGTTGACTCAAGCTCATAAATTGCTTAAAATTAGTTCAGTGATAATTAAATGTGAGGCCAAAAATTGAAATAAGAAAGCCAGGTTTCCCCCTGCTATGCACATGACTTTCAAGCAGGACAGCAGAGCCAGCACCACAGTTCCCATTTCAATTTCCACAGCGATGTTTATATCTCAGATCTTTAATGCACGTCAGTGAGACACCACATCACCACCACAACTGAGGATGCCCATTTCCCTGAGCTGCCCAGCAAGGCTTGCAGGAAAGGCTTCACGATGAGAGGTGCAGGGTGCACGCACTCCCCAGCCTGGGCTGCAGGCCACACAGAAGTAGGACTCGCATGTTAAATTCAGCTGTCACAGGACTCAGAAAACATACCCCTTTTGGCTAGGAATTGTATTGTAGGCTGTTTCAAATCTGAGGTTATTTTTTGGCCCAGTTCCAAACTGCAGAATGAGGTTTAAGGTGTCATATTCTTGCAAATAAAGAAAAAAAAAAGTTTAAAATGCATTATCCAAATGTCACGTAGTTCTTTCGAGGGACTAACACGCATCTCTGTGTGATCTCCAGGGATGTTGCAAGAGGACATTTCTGAGTGCCAGACAGCCATGTAACTTAATGAAATCTTTCTTTTCCTTTTAAAGCTAATTTACATGTCATGCTTTTGGTTCCTCAAGTACATAGTGGAGGCAGAACCAGCTGTGTGCCTTTAGCTTCCCCAGACCACTCAGAATTTAAGAAACAAGTGAACAAAATGAAAAGGACAGAAGAAGGGAATACTGATAACAGGAAAACATAAATAGGGGATGGAAAGTGCCAGGGAAAGCAAGAAGAGAGGGGCAAAGATGGACAGACACTGTGCTTGCAGGAGGGCAACTGCTGCCCGTGTTGGTGACTTGTGTTGGCAGGTGGCTGAGTTACTGTGCTCACTTGGGTCTGAATATATATATATATAATTTAATTTTTAAGTATCACAAGAAGTTATTACATTTTGAGACAACTTCTCACAGGGTAAATTGTGAACTTTCCAAACCTTCTGGCTGTATGGTTGCTGCTGATTTTTGTTGTTCCCCATGCACACAATTTCTGTGCTCCATCCTCGTGGGTCCTTTGGCCTCAGGGTTTCCCCTCCCACCACCCCAGAAACCCCCTCACCGGGGCTGGCCTCCTCCCTCCAGCCTGCACCAGACCTGCCTGCGGGCTGTGTAGCAGATGGAGAACGGAGCTAGAGAGATGGTGAGAAAGATCTGAGTGAATATATTTGGGCTTTGCTGTGCAAACAACCCCTGCAGTGAAGCTTTTGCCATCTGTGCCGGTCCGTTGCTGAAGCTGCAGGAGGAAAGTGCTGGCAGCAGTGCCGTACCCCTTTGGACCACATCAGCATTCACAAAGTTTGCTCTTGGCGCTGTCTGAAACTCGGCAGCTCCCAAACAATAAGCCTTGTCCTCGTGGAGGAGTGTTACCAACTTTCTCTGTTTTAATTGCACAGCCTTCTCCTCCGAGCCTCCAGCCCTGCCCGTCATGTGGTGGTGCTGAGACCCAGCTCTCTCTTCAAAGAGAGGAGGAAAGCTGCAGCCCAGGCACCCTCACAGGCTGCGCAGAAAGGAGAAGCCCCCATTTATTCTGAAAAATGGTGAGAGCTCCAAAACACCCAGGAACATCGAGTGTCCTGGTGTTAACAGGGTTGTAATTCAATACGGACACAGAAGGCACAATAATCATTAAGGGTCGGGTCTCCTCTGGGAAGCACCAGTTCAGACCCAGAGCTTTGAAATGACGATAATTTGAAGCTCAAAGGGATTGCTGTAGGCAAAAGCTCAGAACGGCCTTTGAATTGTTGTCATCGCTCTTCCTGCATCTTTTGTGCTGAATCCTAAGCTTTAGTGATACTTGAAAGAGCCACGTCCTGGCATCGCACAGGGAGCTCGTGTTTCAGCCAGCAGGATGTATTTTCTGGGTGCAGGATCAGCTGCTCTGGTTGGACACCACGGTGGGGCTTAGTAGTGGTAGAAGTCACTGTCACCTCTTTCCCCACCTCCTCAGCCAAGGCACCAGCACAGGAACACCGCACCACACCCTCTGTTTCCTGTCTAGCCTCCCTCTTTCTTCACTTCTCTCTCTTTTACCCTCTCCTGCTGTTCCTTAGTCTCATCAAATCTCAGAGGGACATCCAGCGAGCAGTACCACGCTGGTGCCAGCACCTTGTGGTCTCAACTCTTAGAGCTCGTTGGAAAGACGATGACTTGGTTTTGGCGCGGTGCTCCTGCCTTTCACACCCATACACACATGGAGATAATGGCCAGGGACACTCACTGAGGTTAGGTGAGTGCAGAAAGTGGGTGTCCCTTGCAAGAAATCATCCTGGGTGCTGACAGAGCTCCCTGGTCAGTGCCGGCACTCCCTTTGGCCAGAGGAGTTAAATAGGGGGACACAGTTAACTGCTTGCAGGGATGTGTCAGCACATGGAAGCATTTATATCCATTCTTTTTCTTTTTCTTTTTCTTTTTTTTTTTAAAAAAAAAAAAAACAAAAAAAAAAAACAACAACCACAACCCAAACTCAACTCTCAGTTCACAAAGTAATACCAGATTTTTCCTATGACAGTGTTTTTTATTCAGGACATTTACAGTTAAAACACTGCTGGAAGTTGGACAGGAAAATCAAATTGAAGATAACTAACTTAATTATGAAGGCAAAAATCCTTCTTCTGAAAATGTAAATATATTATTCTATTTCCTTCTTATTGGGTCAAACCCATGTTCCATGATTTATATACATTTCTCCTTCTCACTGTGTTGTGATCACCACTCATTTTCCTGAAGTTCACTGCTACCTGAAGAGCTATTTTCCTCTTACTTCCCTAAGTTATACAAACCTATAGTGATGCATTCAGTTACCAGCTCCTCTCATTTTTGTAATTTGAAATTGTTAATGAACATATTTGTTTTATATTATAAAAACCAAATTTAAAACATGCAAATTATCTTCTATACTGACATGAGCTACAGAATGTTTCTTTTTGCTGTGGCTTTAAAGTAATATGTCCTCCTATGAAGCCAGAAGTTGTTACTAATTTACTGGAAAGAGATTATTTCATGGGCTCTTTTACAGTCTAGCTTCTGCATTTCATATATGTGACCGTGTAACAAAACAGCCTATGTTATCTCTTTATAGCATCCCAAGCAGGGTTTGGGCAGGGTTTACCCAGTATCAAACAACTGATACTTCATGATAACAGAGTATATATCAGACTAGTAAGGTGATGGCTTTGTTCCACCTAGTAATTTAAATGCTAGCTTACATATAAACTATTGAACATACTTCTTTTCCCCCATTTTTCTATGAACATTTCTTTGCACAAACATGAATGCCTGGGAGATCGTCTGTTTTGAAAACTGTGTCCATGTTTTGGTCCAGCAATTACCCACACGTTATTTTGGGAATTATCTTTTCCTTTGCTAGGATTTGTCCAAACCAGTCATTATTATCTACTATTATCTATTTTTTAAAATAATAATAATAATTATTATTTTTTAATTAAGAGCACCACCAGCCAGCCTGAAGCCCCAAGCTCCAAACAGTAAGGTTTTCTGCTTTCTGAGAGGAAGGATCAGGACTCTCAGCAGGCATCATGGTGGGCCTTGAGAGGGGCTGGTTCAAATTGTGCCTCCTCTGCAGACCCCCTTTGTGACTCTGGGACACTCAATGCCCAGTTTCAGCAGAGGACACCTGTGGGAATTCAAACATCACTGGGAAAATCTGTTTTGGGCTCAGGACTTCCTGAGACAATGTCTAACAGTCTGGGCAGAGCCTGGACCCTTGCCTTGCAGGTGCAGGACACTGAGCAGTGAGAAAATCCTCTTCTAGGAGGTATGGTTCTGCAAGAGCCAGGCCAGCCCTTGGTGGGACAAGTCTCTGGTCACACAACATTGGTGATGGGCTGGAAATGTTGGCACCTGCTACTTCTCATCTGCCTGGTAGCACCAATGACATTAAGGCAACAGCCCACATTGGTGGAGAACCAAAATCCAAGCAGAATTTTAAAATTTAATTACTAGAGTACATGTATGTGCTTTCAGAGAAGTGATCTGCCTCAGCAGTTTATGTTCCCAGGTGCTGACACTGTGGCACATGTCAACATTGCACGATGACAGCATTGGTCATTTGAAGCGAGCTCTCTCTGTAGACAATGGGATCTGGGAAGAGATGTCCTTATGTGCATTTCTCTTGCTTGCCAATAATTATGGTCATAAGTTTATAGGTTAATTCAGGTAGGAAAAGGCTTTACAAGTCACTATCCAAGCCCTGCTCAAGTAAGGTCTGCTACAAATCAGACCAAGCTGCTCAGGGATCCAGGTGGGTCCTGAAGACCTCCTCATCCTGAGAAACTTTTCCTTATGTTCACTGCAAACCACTCCTGTTTCACCTTCCACCTACTGTCTCTCATCCTCTTGCCATACATCCCAGAGAAGACCCCTATTCGCAACAGGATCCTCAGAGGTTTAATGCATTATTTACCAGACAGTGAGGGAACTGCTTCTCCAGTCTTGTTTGCATGGAGTAGGGTTAAGCATGAAATTTCCCCTGTAATTTCCTTCTCCAGAGTGACTCAAGCAATAAATGTGATCAACATTCAGAGGTTGAAGTGAGGTATGAATATTTGAGATTAAATGAAAAGCACTCAAACTCTTCCAAGAATAACATTTTAGGGGGATTTTCTACTGTAGAGATAACACATGGGCTGGCTCGTTGCAGCATTAGTGTTGTGCCTAGGCTCGCGATAGAACCATACCACAAACAACTGCGAAGTCATCGCAGGGTCAAGGCACCCCATGGTTTGAATAAAAGGACATTTGAAAACACTTATAGGCTTTTTGTCAGTAAAGCTTTCAATAAGGCAGTTTGCTTTTTGTTGCTTTTGTATCAGTTATAAGTTAATCCTATGAGGAGGGGAAGGAAAAAAGCAGAGCAATTTTACTGCCCAACAAGACAAAAGACCACAGCAGCTCTGGAGACTAAGCTCTTGACTGCTCTCCCACCCAAGCTTTTCTCCAAATCTGAGCTAAATTCAGCGACCAAACCCATAATACCAAAAGGACGTAGCTGCCTTAACTACTTGTAGCGCTCCCTGATCTCCTAATGAGGTTCAGCAAATGGACACACTGGTCTGTGCAGGAGACCTAATTCTGTCTTAGTAAAGGGACTTCTCAGACTGAAAGACTGTAAGTGCTGGTTCACAGGTACTTGTTGTTTTGTCAATGAAGATGATAAGCAGCCTTGCTGTAGCACATCTGTGGCAAGTTTGTAAATTAACCAAGTGTGGTAACTCAAGAAGTATCAGTGGATTTACAAGCTCACCTTTAAATGGGGGTGGGAGGCTTAAATGCAGGATGCTCAGTAAACCAGAGGTAGCCCCTCCTAGTATGGACACAAGTTGCAGGCCTCAGCTGAAGAAGCAGACCCTTGCATTAGGTTTATGTCTCTTCAGGAGCCCCTCGGGAGCTGCTTCTGGCACAGACATCAGCAGGAGGCAATGCCTGCCTGGTAATGCTGAAGAGATGATCCTTGAGTCAATGACATCTAGGTACATTGGCAATGGATGCTGCATTTCCTTTCTGATAGCTCCACTAATGAGCTGGTCTCAGGGACAGGAATTTTAAAGACACTGGTCTTATCAGTTTGTGATTACTTGGTAGAAATCGGGATCCAAAAGCTGAAATTATTTTAAAGCATTTTCTTTACATCCTGAAAGCGTATATATATAGGTGAACATTTTAGGAATTGCCCATGCTGTACCAGTCAGTAGTTTTACCAAGACAATGTCTCCCACAGAGGGGTGAAAGTAGGGAATGAGTAAGGCTGTATTAACACACTATTTCACTGGAAAATATAAAAAAGGGAGAAATTAATGGATTGAAAAACTCATGGTTGGATCCAGTGTAACCAGACTGACATTTAATTGTCTGCATGAATTTTTCACTGTCCATGATTACCAGTTTGTGTCTCCAGACATTCATGGGTCTTCATATACCTCACACTTATGCCAGGATTTTTATTGGCATGAAGAAATGTGGAGGTAGTGGTATTTGGATATGGGGAGGGGAGGAAAAGAAAAGCAGAAACTGATGTGCTTCTTAATACAGTCTTGATGCTAATTGGGTTTTATAGTTAACTTGGGGATGATGGAAAGACTCTTGGATGGGTGAGGAATAATTAGCATAACTCCAGTGTTTCCTGCAGCCTATGGACTCCTTAACAACAAATTGTTTCAGAATGCAAATTGTTTCAGATTCATTCTTTCCTCTCTTTCAACACAAATGAAGAAAGATTTGGATGGTTTCTGTCTCCTTTAGGACCTAGAAAACAAGGTGTAGGTATTGCCCAAACATGTGGCCTTTTCTCTTAGAAATGTACATTTCAGTGATGAGGAAATATTCATTGAAAAAAAAAATAAATCATAAAATCGTATTAGCCTTTGTGTGGTCACAGAAGCTTTATTATTTATTTATTTATTTATTTAGTGGTGGTGGTGGCATTTTTTTTTTTTTTTTTTTTGGTGTAAAACTAAGGTTTGAGTGAACAAGATAAGAAAGTCCATTAAAACTGGAATCCTTTTCAATTAAATAAAAAGGAGAGAATTTTCCACCCTAAAGTACTCCTATAATCAATACAAAAAAAACCATCCTGTTTGGAGAAAAGGTGAGGAAAAATAGCTTTAAGTGATATATATATGTGTATATATAAACTTACTACCTTTACTTTTTTCTCAGTCTTTCCCTTCCATGCCAACCTCTTAGTAGTCCTTCTGAATGACAGGCAAATCCAAAAAGGTTCAGGTATGCTTCAGATCCATTCCTCAACTGCAGGACTTCTTAGAAAACTTAATCCTTCACAGTGTGGGGAATTCAGTTGGAAATTTCATGAAGGTGTCTATTTCTTATGGGATTTCTCTGGTGTTTCCTCTGGTCTGGCAAGAGAAAGGAATGAGCACTTCTCACTGCAAGCTGGAAGGAAGCTGTTCCTGGTCCTGGCAGAATGAAAGCAGGCAGGAATGACTAAAAATGAGAAAAGTAAGGAAAATAAAGCTTAGCTGGCATTCCATTATTGAAGGGTTATTGTGGTACTTATGCTTGAATCTCTTTAATCTGCCTAGCTCTAGGTTAGAAAATTTTTGGATTAATTATTTTTTCTTGCTGTTTTCATATGATTGTTTTCCTGATAATTTTTGAAAGAATAAATCAAGCTATCTTTATTAATAAAATTGCCCAGTCTCCTCACTGCTGAAATAAATAACATAATTCTCTGCCTTTGACCTGGGAAGTATTTGTGGAGCCTGTTCCCAAGACTTCAAAAAAGAAGACTAAAGATAATAAAAACATATGTCAACATCTTAGGCTTCCTTTCTACTGCTTCATTGCTACTTCAGTGATCAAAAGGAGAAAATTCATTATTAATGTTTAATCTAGCTAATACTTTAGTGGTATTGCAGTTTGAATTGGCTCCGTTTACTCCACTTGCTTTGCCTGCGGTAGGCTGACGTTTGCCACAAATCTCAGAAAGCAAAATTATTTATTGGTTGTGATGGGTAAAACGAAAGTGACACCAGAACAGGATGAGGTGAAGAATTTCTTTAAGCTGGACAAGCTGGAAACAAAATGATGACCTGAGGAAAGACACTAAATGAGAGTGCGCAGGAGCCCTGCTATAGAGCTGCGTTTTTTTAATATTATTTCAAAAGCAGCTCTGCTTTCAGAAAAACATGAGCAGGGTTCAGCACAGCCATTGTTCTGGGAGGTATCTTCTAGTCCGGATTTGGATGCTTGTAGCTTATTTTGAAACACTGCTGCATTGTTTCTAATGGTGAGGTTATGATTGTTCTGGGCTAGGAAAATCTCTTGTGGTTATGAAGATTTGAACTGAAGAAATTGAAAGCTTTCCCAAATGCATGCTATGAGGGATGGGCCCCTGATGCAAAGGCTACCTCTGAGCCCTGTGAAATGCAGAAAGGAGAAGCTCAGGCTGCATCACTGGCAGTCACTCTTGCGTGGTTTTATTTTGGGTGTGATGACTGGTGCATTGTCGCAGCAGGACTTTCAGCAGATGTTAGTTGAGATCCATTTGGCCTAAATTTAGCTTCATAAAAGCAAGGTCCAAACTGCCCCTCTGGGACCCCTCTGTGTTCAGGCGAGTGAGACCAGCATCTCCAAAAGGCAATCAGAATAGACACCTGCACATGGCAGGGACAAATAAGCTGATTTCCAGAGGCTTTCTGTTTTCCTGGCAGGGGACGAAGCTCAGATGGCTTACTTCAGTAAGGACCAAAATGTTTCTGCTTAATCTGAGGGTGTCCTGAGTATGTGCACCTGAATGAATTGCTTTTCTTTGAAGACAAGGAGAAGCAAATCAGTGTCTGAGATTTTTGAAAATCAAGGCACGAGATAAAATTTTCCCCACCTGTGGTGATCTCTGTTGGTGGCCCTGTTGATACTGTGACAAACAGTATCAAGAGACAACTTTTGCTCCTCCAAACACTAGACCCAGCTCCAGTCTTGGTCAGAAATAGATTCTAGCAACAGAGAAGGTTTCTTTTTTCTCTTTGGAAATGGAAGATAGCATAAATGAATTATTTGGGTCTTCAAAGGCTATAAACGTTTGGAAATTGTGCTGGCTCTGTTCTTGCTTTTCAGTGCTCAGCCTGTTTTTTTGCCTTGTTATTCATCTGTTATCACTCCCCTTCCCTCCTCTCCCAGGGAGGTTCCCTGAACACACAGCCAAGGCCACAGGTTCTCAAAGCTGACAAACCCCTTGCTCTGAGGGGCAGCAGTGGCGGGTGCCCAGCACCACAGGCTGCACTGGGAGGAAGGGATGTTCAACAGGGCTCAGGGTTTGGCTCTTACCGTGGAGCAGTCTAACAGCTTTGGCATTTTTTCTGCCACATGAGATGATGCATCTGTCCTTTGCTGCTAGGCTGCAAAATGCTTACAATGTTTTCATTAAGATGAAATGTATAGGGAGCACAGGGAGGGAGTGCCTGCGCTCTCACAGTGGATTAGGCTAATAACCCTGTATGCTGTTTAGGTATTTAGTGTGCTTGTGGCAGTTGTGATATTAGCTGGAAGTCCAGACAGCAAAGCCCCATGATTACATTTTGCACTTTAGCTAAGTATTTCATCAGAAATGTTAATAATCTCTCGATTAAGCACTTTAACAGCAGATTAGGTTTAACAATGGGGCTTTTGCAGCCACAATCCTATCATAACTACAGCTGCAAGACTTGTGGCTGGGGGAAAGCATTTCTTATTAACCCTTGCAGCAAAACTCTTTAGGAGTTCAGCTATACAATTACTGTTCCATACTTTACATACTGTTTACATACTTTTCACATGCTGTTCTAAACTTTATTTATTTTTATTTTTTTGGTAACTATCTGAAATGACCATGATATTTTAACTATGCAGGAGGAACTGCGTAGGAAGGCTGAGGAACCTGCCCTGTGATTTGGGTCACATGTCTGCTTATTAAGAACAGTAATTTGTATTGTATATATTTGGCAGATTTTTGTCTGTGGGAGTAAAATTGATGAGTGCAGACCAAGTTGTCATCAATTTATGTAGCATCTTGCAGTTTTGTAGGATCTCAAAGTAGGGAAAAAATCAATGTCTTACTTGCAAGGCAGGACTCGGAGCTGCTTTCCCACTTGGAGAGGGGAGTGGGACGTGAAAGGCTCAAATGGCACTGTGAGTCCTCAGCTCAGGGATGTGCTGCTGTGTGGAGGGCTGTGCTACAGGATGTGCATGGAAGCACATATCCTGAAACACTCATAAATTTCCACTCAGCACTAGCCAAGACCTCAGTGACAGCACTGGGTGCCAATGTAGGGCATCTGGGGAAGAGCAGGGAGAATGAGTTCAGGTCTACAGAAATGGCCTGTACAAAGGATTAAATTGGTTACTGTTGTTCAGCCTCCTGAAAAGAAGAAAAATGAATTAGGAAGAGATCTGCTTTGTGTGCCTCTGCTGGCTAAGATGAGATATAGCTGTCCTGAGTTACAGCTGGGCAGAGGTGGCTTGGATGTTGGAGAACTTGTCCAAGCCATGTAGTAAAGGCTGTGGAGGTCTCTGTGGTGAAGTTAGCTGGCTGTCGGGTGTGATTTGTTCCTGCAGAGGGTGGACTCTGCGAGTGCTCGTGAGCAAGCCCCATGCACAGAGGTGGTGTCCTGGAAGGCTGGTGCCTTTGTCTCCATCCTGCTCTCCCCCTCTAGCCCCCACAGCCAACACAGGCTCCCAGGCCACTCTGATGAAATAAAGCAGAAAAAGTAGTAGAAAGGAAAGTGGATGCCTTAAAGAAATGACAGAAGTCACTGACACTTCTTAGAGCGTTTAGCAGGTGACAGACCTACATGGCAGAGAAATCAGACATGCTGCAGCTCTGTGATCTTTTTCCCAGAATGTGTCAATATTGCATTAAGTTTAGAATAATGAAAGAAAAAAGAAGTATTTTTTAAAAGTAAACAGCCTTTAAGCTATTTTCTTTTACAGAACAGAGGTTGCATGTATGCCTCAGGATTTTTCCTAGTTGTGTGCTAAAAGAAACGACCTGTTTTTTAGGAGGGCACAAGATTTTCTCCATGCTTCCTGACCTTCGTCCTCAATGACCTTTTGAACTTGTAGTTGTGTGTCACATTTAGTGTAGTCCTTGACATCCTTTTTTTTTTTTTTTTTTCATTTTTAAATAAGTGTGGTGGGGAAGTAATGTTAGCTAATCCCCTCGTTATAATGATCAAGAGACAGACAAACTTCATTAATGGATGGGCATCAGATCCATTTGCTGTTTGTATGCATGAGAGAAAAGATTTAATATTTCAAACCTCTAAGCTCTACAAGAGAATATGTCATTAAAACATGGTTCACTGATCATGGAGTGCTTGGAGCTCTGTAGGAGAACTGTGAGTGTTTTAGACTATAGAGAATTGTCTGATATTATTAGTTTAAACAGTCCAACACTTACTGTGACTTGAACTGTTAACGCTTCCTTTTCCCTTTGTTTCCGTGTTCTGCTCTCCCTCCAGCATTGTTAGTGACAAAACAGGAGACCAGAAGCTGTAACCTACTCCCTGTCTCTGGGCATTAATCAGTTTAGGGCAATAATTTCAGAAATTTATCTGAAAATAAAGGAACCAGCAAGAGCTATTGACACTAATTCCTTACCTAGCTGCTGCCTTGGAGCTAACACCCAGCCACCCAGCTTGGCTGCTGCTTGTTAAACAGCAGTAAAAAATTAAAAATAATAAAAAAAAAGCAACCAAAAAAAAAACAAACCCATGAGATGATAAAAAAGAAATCTTATTACGTGGACAGGTCTTCAGCAAGTGGTTGAATGATTTAGTTAGAGTGTTGTGCCTTGATGTGGCTAAAAGGAAAATAATGAAGCCAAGCGGGGGGTCAGGAGCAACGCGAAACAGTGATTAAAGCTGTTTATATCTCTTTGTTGGCATGGATACAATCAAATAAGCTCATTAGACATTTCAAATTGCAGAAACATAGCTCAGAAAGTGGCCTGAAATAATATCTGCTATTGCACTTGTGCAGAGCTTCCCTCTGTGCTGTGCCAGCTAGTTTTAGCCTTCCAATGTGCAATACTTTCTTTTAATGAAATAAATGAAGTGAATGCAGATATGTTCAAAGATTTTTAAGGAATTCACAGTGCACATGAGCCTGATGTTGAATAAAAAGCACTTCAGATGTTAAGATACTGGGGAAAAAATACTCAAGGTTACCTTTAGAAAAAGTTAGATGTTTTTAAAAGGGGCCTTTTCAAGGTAGCCTGCAGAAATGAGATCTTCTCCATGCACACTCACGTGTGCTGAACTCCTTATGCCGCACTGGCAACCTTGCCCTTAAGGGGTGCTAAATTAAACCAAACTTGTTGATGATGTCCAAAGGCTTGCGAAGTCACCCCCAGAGCTGCTGAAATACGGAGGGAGGACAAAGTGGTGTCCGTGTGCTGCTTAGCTCAGCCTTGAAAGCAGAGGGCTTCTGTACTATATGCTTTAACTGCGCTGTAAATTTTGTGCTCCTTTTAATTGTACTTCCTCCCCTGTCCTCTGTGTGCTCTTTGTGTGGGACTGGATCTCATTTGTGACTGCTTTTGGAGAGGTGGTGAGACTTTTGCCAGCAGTCACGTAAATGAGTAACTGTAAGGTTAAACTATTGATTGTAAGGCCCATAAAGCTCACACAGCACGTTCTCTTCATTCTCGATAAGCCTCGCATGCACCCAGGCTCACCCTGAATTACAGAGGGGCCTTTGCTGCTTGCTTCCTTTGGCAGTAGGTGCAGGCCAACATGAGTGCCAAAGATGGCTGGGAAGTGCGCAGCCGTGCACCACGGCAGGAGATGCTTTGTGTCTGAAGAGCAGAGAGGGGACATAAGGACACAATTCAGGTGTGCTGGATTCTGATGTATGTGGCTGTATCAAAGTCTGAGAGAAGCCTTGCTGGGCTAAGCCTGTGACTGTCTGCAAGTTGTGGAGAGGGACACCTGAGCTCACTGTCTTTTGACAGAGTGGCCTGCTCTACTTGCATTTACCAGAGCTGATCTGAAACAAAGATTTGGAATGTTTTTTAAAAGTGGCTGCTTACAAGGAATGCTGCATGGGCTTCCTGTCACCACATCTAAGCTCCCACCCACCACAGGAGACCCACAACCTTAGACTCTGCAAGAGCGGATTAAAACTGTTCTTGACTAGTAGCCACAAAGTGGTACAAAGGAGGGACTTTATGTGCACCTGAGCAGGGCAGCTATCTGCAGGACATAGCACTTTAAGTCAGTTCCTTACATCAACAAGACCTATGGGCTCTACCTTCTAGTACAGGCTGCCCGGTGGCTATCTTGGGTCAGATTTTTCCCATTTATTAGCAGCAAGAGTTCAAAGCTAGCTTCAAACAAATACCAATATAGTCCTAAACAGTTTCCAGATTTGTGTAATTCACCTTTTATTAATTATCTGTGTGAGTATTAGGTCTGGAAGGTAAGTATGGTGATGTTTGCAGCAACTGTGAGAGAACTTTCCCCTGCAGAATCTATGCAGACCAGAAACTTCTGCAGCTGTGGGTGCTCCAGCTGCCTTTCCACATCGGAAGTGCAGATGAGGCCTGCAAAAGACTCACTAAAAGATGTTGAACCTAATCAAGGCTCAGAGCTCACTCTGGGTCGATGCCTGTAGGCAGCCCTGGCATCTGACGTCTTTCATCACCTGCTTGAGATCAGGCAGTGGCCCGCATGCATTCCTTTAGATGGGACAACTGCTCACAGAGGGACAATTTCCACCTCTGTCAACAAAATTCATGTGTTTCCAAAGCTTTGAGAAACTCCCCAAGGTTACTGCAGCCCCTCCCAAGGGGAGGTCAGGACTGCCTGACTGTGCAGGGCTTCAAGCCCCATGTTCTGAGCTCCAAGCCTCAGTTGCCTCCTGGCTCATTTCTCACCCCCTCATTTTTTTTTTCACTCGTGCAAGGCTGTTACACTCTTGCTTTGCCTCCCTGCATCTGGGTCACTTTGTGCTAACCAGTGAGGACTCACCAGCAGGGAAAGGCTGTGGTGCTGTGGCCAGGAGGGTGTTCACCTCCTGGTGCTCAGAGCACCCTCTGTGGTGGCCCAACCTACTTCTTATCTGGGAAAGCCGATTGCTGAAAGATCTGGAGTGGTGGAAAGGAGCCATGGGGAGCCTGCAGCAGCTCCCCTTTTTCCTCCCATCTCTAGAATATGAACCCTTTTTGCAGCAGTGCAGTATCTCCCTGCCTTGC
Organism: Aythya marila; assembly: GCF_965140915.1. Lineage (NCBI taxonomy): Eukaryota > Metazoa > Chordata > Aves > Anseriformes > Anatidae > Aythya > Aythya marila. The sequence goes on along the minus strand of NC_139043.1, from coordinate 16,756,508 downwards.
AATGCGTGTGTAAACCAGAACTGTAAACACGGCTCTTTGATAGGCACAAAACGCACCCAGCTGGACAAGAAATAAAACAGTCTGGTCCTGGGATAAGGACTATGGGAGAACAGTGAAACACCTCCCTTCAGCTGCCTCTACAGATGGGTCTGCTGGTCATTGCCAAGTAATCGCACCATCTTGATGAAGTCAAAGAAGGGCCACTTTGCATGGGTTGAGGTCTGTGCTCCAGACCAGGTGCAAGGAAGGCAACATGGGGGTCAACCAGTGCTCCTGAAATGCGCTGGAGACTTGCGCTAACGTCTTTCAGAGGTGTCAGGCAGGCTGGGGCAGGGACATACAATGTGAGTGAAATAAACCATATTACAGATAGAGACATGGGCTGGGAATGTCCTGGAAACCAGAACGAAGCCTGTAAAGTTTCCAATTATTTCAAACTCTTTCTTCAACTGATGTGGTAACTTGTTTCCCTGCTATAACTCAGTTTGGATTTTCCTAAACTTGACAGTGTGGCTAATGTGGTCACAGACTTTATATGCCACCGTAAGCGTGCATATTTAATGCCCCAGCAATCAAACAGGACTCAGCCGATGGTAAGCGTGGCAGCAAGCCGTGTCCATGGCATGTGCTAGCACGCTGAGCATGAGCAGAGAGCCTGTGTTGGTGTCATGGGCTGCAGAAATAAAAGGGGCTGGGGGGACAAATCTGAGGGCTGAGCAGCATATGGAAACTGCTGCACCAAGGCAGCTTCGCTTTGATGTGTACTCCATGTGTAATTGCCATGTTAGGGAGCTCACAGGAAAATGTTGTGGCAGGGGGGAAGGAATGACTCAAAAAATGTCATTTGTATCACACAGATGTCAACCCAGGAATGGATGGAGCAGCCGGGGAGGCTGGAGGCACCGAGTGCAGCTCAGGAAGCCAGGAAAAGCCTGTCCCAGAAGGGACAGCCCTGAGCACAGGGAGCTGGTGGGGGGAGCACAGCCTCTGTCCCGCTCGTGATGGCCAGGCTGGGGTGTGAGGCAGGGATGTGGGGGCTATTTGGGGCTGGGGGGATGAGGCTGGCTCCTGGTGGCACTGTGCGGGAGGGGATGGGACTCCAACCTTTGTGTGTGACTGTCTGCCACAAGGGTCTACTCAGTCTTTTTGAACATAGTTTGAAAATCCTCCATTTGACCAGGGCCATATGAGGGGTGAGGTGGGAAAAGCCATGGCAATGAAGCACGCTGCCCAAATCTGAGCTCTCAAGGGAGAGGGAGGCATCCCACCAGCACAACTGCTGTGACACCCACCCTGCGGATGCAAAGTCAGGCAACACTGCCAGGACTTCAGTCTGGTCCTGTGGCCCCTCAGGGGTGGCAGCACCTCCCTCTCCAGCAGCAGCATGAGCTGTGCAGGCTCAAGACTGGGTGAAGAAGACAGCTGGTGTGCTTGTGGAGAGCTCCAGTCAGGCTTGTTGCCTCCAGGAGCAAAGAGGTAGAGGTGCCCTGGAGCATCTCTGGCCCTGGAGTCACAGGTCTGCCTGTCTGGGCAACGCCACCACACTGTGCATGTCTCATCCCTGCAGCTACCATGCTCCCCCTGGGTGCACTGACTTTAGGATGTGTCCTGCCTCCTCTGGTCCCACCTGAAGCTGGGAATAAGTATCCCCTGCCCCTCTAACCAGTACTTTGTGCCCACAGTTATTATTAGAAGCATATCTGATGCTTGCCAGAAATAAAAGTAATTACAAGCTCGAGGCTGGCACCTTTCTGTCTACCTCCTGCAAATATTTTAATCAGGATTTTGTTACTCAATGCTTTTGGTAATTAGTTGTTTGTTAGTATTTTTCCACTGCCCACACGTAGTTGAGGATTATGAAGACCAGATCTCGCAACCCAGCACCCTGAGGGGCAGATCTGAGTGATGCTCTTAGTTCTGGTCTCTGTGCTGGGAGCTTCTTGCAGGTTTTGTTTAGCTGCCTGTGCTGGAAAGTGCTGGAAAGAGATGTGTTGCATGTGGGACTAGCCTAGTTTCTAGATTTATTTTATTTTTTTCATTTTATGCTACAACATTGGTGTAAAGGGCTTTTCCTTTTCAGGGTTTTCTTGTTTGTTTTCCTGCACACACATGCACACACATACATCAATTTTCTTTAACCTGCTGTGAAGCACAAGTCTCATACAACATTTTCATCTGCCTGCCTCTGGCTGGAAATGCCTTTGTCCAGCTATTAATGGATAAGCAATCAGTGGCAGGGATTTATATCTTTTGTATCTATAGATAGATAGAAAGAAAGATAGATATAGATAGATATAGATACATATAGATATATAAATTTAGCTTTCCAGCCATTCTACATCAGAGAAGAGTCTGCTTTGTCTTCTGATCCATAGCAGTCCCTTTCTGTCCTTCCAAGACAGCGGTGATCCAACAAGAGGACCAGTGGCAGAATGATTCCTTGCTGCATGTAGGTTTTGCCTTTCTTGATTAACAAAGCATTTCTGGAAGCTCTCCTCTGGTTCTGCTCCAGCTTTCTCTGCACTCAAAGGAAAAGGTGTTTTCATCTTTTTCAAAAGTTTTGGTTTTGACCACATAATCACGGATCAACATGGATTAACATGGTCTTGCCTTTGGGTGAATCAGACCCTCTTCTCATGCATTGATCCTTTGCTATTAAAGACTTCATTGAGACCAGTTAGGCTGTGCTCTGTTTTGCTGTGCAAGACCTAAGATGGGTGTTATCCCTCCCTGTCATTGATTGATTGGGATTAAAAGTTAATCATGATTGATTAACTTTTTCTTTTTCATTACCCTGTGCTGCAGAATTTGCTTTCCAGGACATCTACACAAAGAGTGAAGGAGAGGTGGCTGCTGTACAACTTCCCTGGCCAGCATGGATGCTAAAGTGGAGAGCTGGGGCCCTTGCCTCATGCTCACCTGCAGCAAAACTGCCTCTTGTGTGCAAAACATGCAAGGTGCAAACTTGTTCTGTCTTGTGATCCCAAGTGCCAGGCACAGCAGCCACTGTGAAGTGGGCTACTGAATGCAACCCTGCCAGAAGCATCAGGCTCATCCCAGGTACTTGAACGTGATGTGATGGATGGCAGCCCCACCTCCTAATCATGATACTTTTCAGTTTGCTGACCTCCTTCCTTGGAAAGCAGGGTTTTTACAAGTGTCAGACTTTATTTCTATCACCTCTCCCTCAGAGAGAAGTGCATTAAAAAGAAAAATCATGCTACACATCCCCAGGAAGATGTGAATAACATAGCTTGGCAGCAAAGCAATTTGAGAAATGAAAACTCAGAGAAATCTTGCCAACTCCAGAGTTATTTCCAACTTGGTTTCCATCACAGTGTGGAAAAGGTCTTGGCAAGGCAGCTCCTAACAGGAGCTGAAGGCAGCAGGCACACGTGCCAGGCGGTGACAGTGGGTCACTCAGCACCCTCGGTGCTGGGCATGAGTGCAGTACGTGGAGCTGAACAGGGGCTGCGGAGAGAGAAACAGGCTGCAGACACACTGCAAAATAGGGCAGGTGGGATGGAACAGCAGGACAAAGTTAATGACATTTCCAGTGTTCCCAGGTGCCTGGTCATCTCTACTGTGCTTTTATGCAATCGGTTTTGGTTTCTCTTTCCAGCAAGCCACCAACAGCCTGAATAATATTGTACGTAAAATTTTGAAGGACTCTTGGGAAAGCAGGGGGAAGAGAAGGCTTTGGAAGTCCTTGGAGGACTAGTGGAGCTGTGATAGATGGTATATTTATTCAAGCAGTTTTATATTTGCCTAAGAAAGCCTGTTTTTCCTCAGAATGTTCACAAAAGGAACTATTAAAGATAGAAGTCCAAGGTGGCTGTGCTACTTCCAAGCACTCTCCTAATTATCCCTAATGGGCAGCATGCACTTCCCAGGCTGTAGTTAACCTCACCAGGATAGGAAGTGCAATAAAATTATAATTTTAAGTTTTGTAGTTCATTAAAATAGAATAGCTTTTGGGTTCATTTCAGAATTTCAGGGTGCAATTGAGACCCCAAAACGAGATACTTCAAAGTACAACAGCTGCAAAAGGTGCCAGGGAAACAAAGGTACTATTGATGTCGTCTAATAGTGACATTTATCCACACTGAGTCAATTTATTCTTCCTCCTGATGTCCTGGCTCTGAAACTCTTGGGTCTTATATTTATCTGCTTATACAGTACGCAGGCAGTAATTAACAACCCAGGTATGTTTGAGGCATTATTTCAAACAAAACAGTTTTTGTGAGAGCAGCCTGCAAGCAGTGTCTGCTTGCTGAGTGTATTGATCTTATTTTACCCCATCTCACATGAAGGCTCTGTTATCTTTGATTGATGCCGCAGCCCTGGCCTGCCTGGGTCTGTTTGCTCTGTGTGCACGGGCTGCCAGCAGAGCTTTGCTTGGGCAGCGGGGCTAACTCCTGTCCCTCAGAGCAAACTTGGGGTGACTGCTAAAATCACCCATTGGCAAAGGCTCTGCTGGTACTTGTGAGGTCAGGGAACAAACACGGGCTGGTCACACCACCAGAGCTGCTGGGTGCTGGCTCTAGCACACGGGGAGCAGTGGCCTCCACGTGCCCTCCCTACAGCAACTTCTGTGCAGAATGAGGGACCTATACCAATGGGCAAAGCACACTGACCAGTCCCGAATTTCAGCCATCAGTTGACTGCAGTGAGCTGCTCGTAAGGAATGCAGAGGCCAAGAATTACTCATGGAAATAGTTCCACAATGAGCTTTGAATAAGCAATAGCTATAGGAAAACTGTAAGCTGTTCAAACAGCACAGAAAAAGGGCCTTATGACATCCTATCAACTCAGCTTCTGCCCAGGGCTTCATTTCATGCCTTAATTACTGTAATCTCTAGCTCTGGGGCCTCAGTGACTCCAAACATGCACAAAGAAAGGGAAGGCTTCATGGTATGCTTTCTAAAGGGCTCTTTTGCTCCAATCTAGCTACCATCAGCCTCTTAGGCTTTGTCCACATTGCCAGCCAAACATTTGTGTGCTAAAGTGATGTACCCAGGGAGTGGAGCCTGCTTCAAATCCTGCCTTCACACTGATGTTTGAGGGGAAAGCTCCATGCTGGTAGACCAGTGAGGATACCTTCCTCCTTGAGCTAAGCAAGGCTGCATGAGCCAGCTGTGGCTTGTCACCATGTTCCTCTTTACATCCCAATGCAGAGTTGGATCCCATGTGGGGAGAGGGCTGCGTTAACCCCAAAACTCTGCTGTTTTCTTGGGAAACCCTGTGGGGAAATACCCCAGTGGTCTTCTGGGGCAATGTGATTCTTTTATACTACCATTTTTCTTGGCCTGCACCTAAGGGTGTGTTTAGACTAGGTGAAAAGTTGTTTTAACTTGTATGGGGAAAAACCCTATCTGGGCCAGCTTATGGGGAAAGCTAACCCTGAAGTTACCTCACACCAGCAGTAAAACAGCTAGAGACTGAGTGAAAACTGAAGTATTCTTGTTAGGAGTGTCTAAATCCATTTGCCAGACCTGTACACCATCAGACGTTGGAGTATCCTGAGATTTAGCTTCGAGTGCCCCCTTTCCCCTCTTAAATGTCATATAATCTATACAAGACAAGAGGTTCTATTATGAGGGTAGTTTGACCTGCTGCATTAAAACACAGATTGTAGCTGAGGAATTTCTGCACGAAGCCTATAACCTCTGGCTGAACTGGAGTGTGCCTTTCAGAAAGGAATCCAGGCTGTGGCTGAAAGACCCCCCAGCCCACACAGTCCACATCCGCTGGAGGTATGCTGCTGAAGTACTCAGCTGTACTCTGTGTGTTTAAAAACAAAAGCCACCAAAGGTAGTTTGGGCCAGATTAAAAAATCTAGGGGGGACTTCTGCATACAAAGTGCCTGTTACATGCCTGAGACCTGTTGTGCTGCTGCTTCCAGAACAGTGGTCTGTTGCTTCCCAAACTTGTCTGTGCTTATGGTTTTATTGGTGGAGAAGGTCCATGCAAATGAGCTCTCATATCACAGGCAACAAGCTGGTCAGACTCGTGTCAAAGCACTTGTAGATCTGTGCACCGTCTATGTTTCTGCTGTGTCTCTGGACTTGCTTGAAACATGTGTGATCATACAAAACCACAGATATCTCACTGATTCCACCCTTTATCTGGTAGTGTGTTAGTGCCCTCATGGAGAGCGTGGGAGGCCAGGTTGGTGCTCCTCTCCTACCCCACCTGGAGTAGAGGTTTGGGTTGTGATCTCTTGGAGATGCCCTAACCACAGGATTTTCAGAGTTAGCTCCCATAACTTCTCCTGGTTAAGCATGCATAGGCCAGAAAGCATTAGGAATTCCCCTAATATTAAATGATTTCGTATAAAGTAGGGCTGTTTAACTGGGAGAGGATGAGCTACATGGTTCAGGATGCTACATCGCTGCAATGAACCTAGCCCTACTCTCAACCTGAATTTGAACCAAATTCCAGCTAGTGTCTTTCATCATGTTTCTGATGTCCAGATTAAAGAGCAATTAACAGCTTACTTTTAACCTCATCTAAGTACCTGGCCTGTGGTTCTCTGGTTGCTTTAATCTGACAAATGCAAGTCAGAGCTGCCTGTCCTCCAGACCTGAGCGCTGGTGTGCGCTGCCTCAGCACTGGTGCTGTAGATCTTGTGGTGAGCTGATCTGAACACAGCAGATGTTTCCCAGCCAGATTTGTGCTCCACTCACTCGAAAGGCAGCTGTACAAAGAGCAGAAAAGACGGGTGTGTTAGGAGGAGTGATGAGGAGAGGGGAGTGAAGAACCTTCAAGGGGCAGTGAAGACCCAAATTTCTTCAGTACATGGTGCCACTGAAGATGTATTTGCAGCACAGCTAAAGAGAAACTTTAGCTTTTGTTTTAACTGGATTAACATGAGAACTGGGCTACCCATCAGTTGCATTACCTCTGATTTTTAAAATCCTTTTCTGGGAACGGGATGAATAATACTTCATTATTCTTTTGAGGACAACTCAAAATATTTTGAGATGTTAAAGGAAAATAACAAAAATGTGAGACACTGCTTTTTATTCCTGTGGCTATACTAATGAGCAGAACTGCTGCAATTAGGACATTTTGGAAGGATTTTCAATGCTCTCTTCTGCGGCTTTTCAGTGCCAGCTGGACTCATCCTCTCATGTACCAAATTGGTCTGTTTTCCACGGGCAACAGCAAAGCTGGACACCTACTGCTTTGTTTCTCTGCTGCTCTCCCACCTGTCTTCTGCCAACACCACAGTCCTATGTGAATGTTTTAGAAAAGGTCATGTCTGTGTGTATGGTGGTTTGGGGTAGAGTAGAAAGGGACTTCTTGTATTGGAATTCAGATTTGACATAACATCAAATTCTCTACGGTTTTTCTCACCTTCCCGAAAAACTTTTCCAGCTGAAGCAGCAATAAATTCTGTGGAAAAGGGACAGATATCCTTCCTGTCTGCCGCTGAGATGTATGATGCCACTTGATTCACTTCCATAAAAGAGAGGAGTAGCTCCTTCAGGAGTCCTTACAGGCTATGGCAGAGAGGAGTATTTGCAGCTATTGTAGAGTTTTGCTGCTCAAGGGCTCTGAAGGGCTCTAGGTACACTTTTACTGGAGCTGTGGCATAACTCCTCCTTCCCTGCAGTCCAAATCCATGCTGTAAATTTGCAGGCAGGAGGATGTAGTTAAGAGTTTCAGGGGCTCGATCTAATATCTTGCTGCAAACAAAAGGCGTGCTCACACTGCTGCCCTCACTTGTGAGAGCCCTCTGGCTCTGTTTTTTCTGACAGCCTGGTGAGCTGATGCAATGTGCCAGCTGCTAGAAAACTAACTCAGCAGAAGGAATTGATTAGTTTTCTGCTGGGCTAGTGAGCTGAACCGGGCCCGTTGTGACCTGGTGAGTGCTGCAGAGGGTGCCAGGGGAGCAGGAGTAGGTGCAGGAGAAGCGGTGGTGGGACTGGGCTCTGCGTACCCAGACTGGGGGGCTGTGCTGCTGCCAAACTCCACGAGGGGCTTTGAGTCTTGAGTATTGCAAAGGGATGGCACAGTCTGGAATAATTTACCGGCTACAAGGAAAAAAACACAGCCATCTCCCCATTTTTTCTTTTCCCGATTTATCCCTTAAGCTCTGTTGGAATTGACAGTTACACAAGTGTACTCAGGCCACAAAGAAGAAATTATTGAGCAAGGTAACCAATGGGGTTTATGAAGATGCTCTGCAAACCCAGATCATGTGAGATGCTGTGAATGTGTGGTCCAGTAACTTCAGGAGGAATTAATTTTCTTGGGGAGTATTTTGTGAAAACTGATTTTTGAATGGCTGGTTATATTTCTTCTTTCAGGACCATCTTTTTAGATCTCTGCACATCATTTGGTTTCCTACATTAAACAACTAATTCCTTGATATTTTTAACTCCATCCCAGTGAGATGAACTCTCATGTTAGTCACCCTCACCCCTAAATCAACTTCTCTTCTTGATAAAAATTAGCAAATCAACTACATTCAACGACAGCAATGTCTGAGCTTTTATAGGTCACCTAAAGTAGTGGAAAATAGACTTAGAAAGCTGGGTTTAGCTAAGACCACATGCTGAGTTTCACTGCAGAGCCAGTCTCTGCAGTGGAGCTATAAAGCCCTGGACACAGCACGCAAGTGCTAATGGACCCCCAGTTCCAGTGCCACTACCAAGCAATAATATCTGTAATAGCGGCTAACAAAGATACAACCAACCAAGCTCTTCAGGGTTCAGCGACTGCTCCCAGGGTTGGAGCAGAGCTCATTCATTTTCTTCTCTTCATTCCACTAGAGCAGCTCCAAGCCGTGACAGCACATGGGGATAATTGCAGAGAAAGTGCTCAACCCTGACTGCCCAATCTTCTCATAAAACAATCCCAGGATTGTTCCGGGAACCGTTGGCACAACAAACCTTGCACTGCAAATTTTGCTCCATAATTAGCAAGCAGTTGCTGTCATGCCTGTCAAATGGGTTTATGTGACGAAGTGAATAGAACAACAATTGACTGTCTTCCCTTGCAACCAAGGAGAAGGAACCGCTTTGAGCGAAGCTGACAATTATGTAAAAGGAACTAAATGAATTTGGCTTACAGTTCACACTTACCCCTCGCAGATGGAAGGCAGGACCTCTGAGGCCCATTTCTGAGTCCTTGCCCCTTTGTACCTGACTAGTTGCTGGCCAAGTGCCTAATGAGTCTCGGAGGAAACAAAAGTAGGAAGGACCACTGCCAAGGGCTTTTTATTGTCTTTCTTGTTCTTTATAGAGCAGGGGATTACCATGTGGTTCTGCGTAGTGCATCCAAGTTCAAAATCTGATCTTATCGCCCAAACATGATGACAGACACAACTGTGCTTTCATAAAAACACAGAGCAGTGATACCATGACTTGGACAACAAAGGTAGATAGAAAAATGAAGAAGCTTCAGAAATCTGAAGTACTCCATTTAAACATATGCCTTTCTGAGCTACCTGTACACAAGGCAGTTGTGTTAGGTGGTTCCTAGCCTAGTGCAGGAGAGGTACACAGCTCTGTGAGACTAAGTACATGGCCACTCCTAGGACACAGGGAACAAAAAGAACTCTGTAAAATCAAAGCATTGGGTGGGGCCATGGGTCAGCAGCCATTCAAGATTAGAGATAATTCAGACCTCTGCATTTGGCATCCCAGCAATTGTTGCATATTGACTTTCCTTCCCAGCACTCCTCATGGTAAACACCTTTCCTCAGAGTCTTCCTGACTCTTGGCTCACTTGCTGCTCTGTCAGTTTACAGCAATATCCTTCTTCTTTGGGAGGGTTTGTATAGTTTATCATTAAAATGTCACTCAGTTTGATTCCAGATGGAGAATATCTGAGTAAAGATAGCACTGAACTCTACTAGTGCTAACTTTTTGTTTTCCTCCTTTTGCCTTCAATGGGGAATTGCTGTGTAGAGTCTTAGATCCCACCTGTGTGTCTAATGGACTGGCAGGTTATAAGTGTATTCTGCAAAATATGGACCTCACATATCCATAGCCATGTAATCCCGTAAGATAAGTCCTTGAAATAAAAATAAATACATACTAATACTAATACTAAAATAAATAAAAATATAAATAAAAATAAATACATTTTAAAAATGGTTAATTTCATGCCCAAATATTTGGGCAAAATCCAGGTACTTGTGCAAAATTCAGCTGTCTGTATTCCAGCTAGATCTGTCTCTGTCAATGTGATGTGACATTTTTCTAACTGTAAACTATAAAATTAGCTCATTATAAGTTGCAGTATAAACTGGTTGTAGATTTTGGAACTGAAACTGTGTCAAATACTGAAGGGTTTAGCTTTTTTAAACTATAAGGGTTTGAAAGGGAGAGAGAACAGAGAATTGTACTTGAGAAATATTTTCATGTAGTGCAAAAAACCAGCTGGCAGACCTGAGTGATTCTGTACTGCAACTTTATAGAAGCCTTTACCAGAAACTTTTATAAAAGGAAAACCCAAGAGGATGTGGGGAATGGGGGCTACAAATGGTGTTTGTCTTTTTTGCTAGTGATAGCTATGACACACCAGCTCCCCTGAGGTAGCAATACAGTGAAGACAAGATACATTAGTTTTGTCATGAAGTGAATTCACTGAGGGGTCTAGGGCCAACCCGTCAAATTTATCTCATGATAAAATGAAAGTGCTTTTATTTTCCCTGTTTACTTCAACTTCGTTAATAGTCGTTTGCTACCCCCAGGCAAAAAGCACAGCTTTAACACTAAAGTCAAGCCAGAGGGTCCCGCTAAACTCGCTGGAGAATAGAATGTGACACACTGTTTACTTTCTCTTCCAAATGCATTATTTATATGAATGTTGTAGCAATTATGTGATTATACAGAAGTTAATGCACAACAATAAACCAAAGGACCATCAAAGAAATGCTAATGGCAGGGAATGGTTTTTGTTTAAATTGTGGATTCACATTACTTTTTCCCTTTTCCTTGAGGGCTACAAGAAGAGCAGATTTGCAAACCTAATAAAAGATTCTGCAAATGTCAAATCTTTGAGTATAGCAAAGGAAATGAAATCCATGTTCCCATCTCTATGTCTTTCTTCCACCTCCCTTGAAATATGAACGTCTTCAGAAAATTGACTGAATTGTTTCACCTTTTTGTTTTGGCCTAATTGGTGATGTGGACCATAATAACAGTGACTACATGGCTCTGGGGCAAGGGCCAAGGGCCTTATGCCAAAGTGAGTTTCTTCTCAATCCTAGCAGGGAGAATGAAGGGCTTGAGGAGAACAAGATGGATCCTGCAGGTCAACACCTGGATGAGCAGATGGTGTTGCAACAGGGATTCACCTTTTATGACTTTGGGACTCTGAGAATTGAGGACTGCTAACAAGAGATGGAATGCATCTGACCAAGGGAGGAAAAACATCTTTGCCAACAGGCTGGCCAAACTAGGGAGGAGACATATAAACCAAGAATGACAAGAAATGGAGATGACAATAATCTCCCATAATCTTTCAATAATCTTCTTCCTCTGGAGAAACAGGTTGATCAGAATCTCATGAAGTTTAATAATGAGAAGTGCTAATTCCTGCACCTGGTCAGGAACAACCCCATGTACCAGGAACAATACTCCACCATATTTGAAAAGTCCTGGCATTCAGGCAAAGTCTCTGGTGACCGGAAAAAGGGAAACATCACTCCCATTTTAAAAAAGCATAAAAAGGAAAACCCCAGATCTGTAATTGATGTGAGCCTCAACTTTTTGCCTGGGAAGCATGGAACAGATCCTCCTGGAAGCTATGTCAAGGCACATGTAGGAAAAGGAGGTGATGGAAGACAGCAAGCATGGCTTCACCAAGGGCAAATCATAGAATTATTAAGGTTGGAAAAGACCTCCAAGATCATCTGGTCCAACCATCCCCCTACCACCCACTAAACCATGTCCCTAAACACCATGTCTAACCTTTCCTTAAACGCCCCCAGGAATGGTGACTCCACCACCTCCCTGGGCAACCCGTTCCAATGTGTGACTGCTCTTTCTAAGAAAAAATGTATCCTAATTTCCATCCTAAACCTACCCTGGCTCAAATTGAGGCCATTCCCTCTAGTCCTGTCACTGGTTATCTGTGAGAAGAGGTTGACCCCCAGCTCCCGACCAGCTCCTACCTTTCAGGCAGTTGTAGAGAGCAATGAGGTCTCCCCTGAGCCTCCTCTTTTCCAGACACAACAACCCCAGTTCCCTTGGCTGCTCCTCATAAGACTTGTGTTCCAGAATCAGAACCTGCCTGACCGGGGGTGCCCTGCTATGATGGAGTGACTGCATCAGTTGACAAGGGAAGCCAAACAATGTCCTCCACCTGGACTTCTGTAACACCTCAGAATAGATGATCTCCAAAGGTGTCTCAGTGATTTTGTGGTTCAGTGTCCCTCTTTGCCAAATGGCAAGACATCCTTGTAGACAAGTACTGAACAGATACTGCCATTGTCTCTGTGTTATCTCCGATCTTGGTAGGTGGCATTTTTCCAAGACAGATCTCATTCTAGTACCAGAAATATATGACAACTTTGTGCATTAAATCCATTATTCCCATTAATTTCCCTTTGGTTTTCTTTTTTAGTTATCAGAGAAAGTTTTCCACAAACATAGGTGATAGGAGACAAGCTCTTGATGACCTGGCAAAATTAAAAATTGACTCATGTCATTCACTCTAACCATTACTTAAACAACCAGACAGTGAAATCAAAAAACATCAATATCCATCAGACAGAACCCAACATAAAAAATCCAGCAATTGTACATAAATTTACATGCCCCAATACTCTTTGCATGTGATATTTGGTTTTAACAACTTTTTATGAAACTATGGAATAGTAAGAACATAGTATACATACTTATTTAAATGGACCTATGAGGAAAAGGCCTGAAATTTTCATTTTCTCCCAAGTTACAATTGGTTGGATTAGGTCAAAAAAATGAAGGCTGGCCAGATATATCCAGTCTTCCAAATAACAGCATTCATAAGGAATGTTTTCCACTGTGGCGTAACTTGTCTTTGTCCAGTACTATCATTGAAGCAATGACTGATTAATCCTCCTAAAATAGCCAAAGGCTGAAACAACGATGTGGTATGTACGTAGTAGTGATGCAAACTAATATACACACAATAGAACTGTAACTTTTTATGAGCTTCAACAGCAGAATAAAAGAGTATTTGATGTAGCACAAATTTACTAGATGCTTTTAGCAATGCTCCACAGTGCAGTGCTACAAAACCTTCCTGTTGGTGCTGAATAGAACATGATTCTCAGGAAGTTTTAATTCACTCTAAGCTAGGATTTGGAAGAGTGTAAGCTGGCAGTCTGAGAGTTGCTTTCTTAATTCATGAAGGTTTATTTGATCTGCTGAAAATTACTAAAGCTATGAAATGCTCTCACAGTAAAAGGTCTTATTTAATTTCAGCATTGAATATGTGCTTTATGAAGGGAAAATGAATTACTAATTGAAAATTTCCAAAACTTTCAAATTTCCTTCAAGGGACTTGCCAGTCTGAAAAACAAAACAGAAACAACAAAACCAATACCCAAAGAATTAAATGATTGCTGTGCAAGAAAATGTTCTCAAGGAGCAATATTTGTGAAGTGCTGAAAGAAACAATGGTGAATCACCAACCAAATATAAGGGTCCAATCACATGTCTCTAGCTCTTGAAAGCAGGTGCAAATACCTTCACTTTCACTTACTTAAACTGTCTAATAACCCTGTGGCCTGCTCAATTGTCAAATGAAATTTGTAAATCTCTTTGAAATTTTATACAATGTTTATTTAAAATAAAAATTTCAGGTTGGACAGACATGACAATACTTGTGCTTTAATCATTCTATCGGCATATCATTTACAGCTCTTCTGTACAAACTTCTGAGTTCAGAAGCTTGTCAAAATGAATTGAGTTCACCTTGGGGCAAGTTAGTTAAGTTTTCTTTCTTTTCTTCCCTCCCAGCTTCCCTTCAAATATTGTTTTGATGCCCTTTTCCCATTGACCAGAAATAAGACATGGATTTACAATTTCCAGCACAGTCTGATGTGTACATTAAGAGCACTGAGAAGCATTTATTTGCTTCAGAGAGTTAAAGTAAAATGATTGGCAGGAGAAAAGGCAGTGGGAAGACTTTGTGTACCCCAGGGCTTTGCGAGAGCTTTCACAGAGCACATGTTACAATGAACCCTCTGCCTGTTCTTCAGCTATGCTTTAGCAAGTGGAGCCTCAACCTACACATCTTCTTAAAGCTTCACAGAGGCAGCACCAGCACAAAGCATTCCCTTCAGTGCTTCCCAGTCCCTCTGTCTGGAAGGGTGGTGGTGCAGAACTGAGACCCTCAAGAGACATGGGAAATAAGGCAAACACTTGTTGTACTGCCTGCCTCAGCATCAAGATTCAAGGAGTAGAAAGAGAGCATAGTTACCCTCTCAGAGGTGCCAACTCATGCAAGTTGAATTATACCCTTGCTTAGTAGCCTTGATAATGCAGCCAGTGCTCTGAAACCTGAACCAATTTTCAGACTAGAGAGCACAAAATTTAGAGCATGAATGAGCAGATAGAAAAAACTGCTTGTACCAGTGGAATTATTTTCCACTAAAAGAGCATTGGATAGTTTGTGGCCAAGCCTTTGTTGCACAAGAAGCATGACAAAGGAAGCCTTGCAGACTTTTAGCAGTGCCAGTCCTTAACTGAAGCACTAGGCTGTGCACCACTCAGGACACCCAGCCTTGCATCCCAAACCCCTGGCTCACAGCTGATGCTTTAGATCTGCCTGAAGCCTGCTTGATAATGTGTTGCACTGTGGTACTGAGCACAGGCACGGTGGGAGATCAAGTAAGAGCTCTTTGAAAGTCAGTGGGAGTCTGACTGCCTTGAAATCAATGAAAAGGTTGCAGTCTGGAAATGTCTTGCTGCTTTGTGTGAGGTGGAAATGACAAGTGGTGGCTTTGAAAGAGTGGTTCTGCTCCAGCCCCTTTGCCTTGTGCCTTGCAGTCCCGTCCACCAGACTGGGGTTCCCTGGAGCACCCCAGCCCTGCATGTGTGCCCAGTGCTGACCTGCACCTTCCTCCCACCCCATGTGAGGTAGACACAGGACAGCAGACACAGACTAATGGCTGTAAAGCAGGTTTTGTGGTTTCTTTGCACTTTTCAAATTAAGTGAGTCAGCCCAGGTTAGTTGGGGAAATCCAATTTGGAGCAGGGTTTTTCAGTGGTGACTCAGAGCTGAATTATTTCTAAACAGTGAAAAACATTGTGCCCTGCAAGTCACAGAAGATAAGTAACTAAAATGTTATGCATACTGGAATGTGTTGTCTCTGGTACTGGAAAGATCACAAATTTTGTATTTTGAATGGTATCAATGAATGTTGCAGGCTGAAATGCTGCTCCTATTTTAAACTGTACAACCCCAGAGAGGTTGCTCTTAGCTGCATGCCATAATTTTTTGATTAAGAGCTTGCTTTGTTTCTGTTTTACATCCTACTACTGTTAACTCTTTGGGGCCCATTCTAGTTCCTATTGAAGTTAATTAGGATTTTCACATTGAATTCAGGGGAAGCAGGACTTGACCTTTACTGAATGTCAATTGGAAGTGGAAGGCAAGCTTGTCTTCTGGATACTATTATTCTGTTTGCTGTTGGAGACTATGCCTGACTTATATGAATGCTAAAACCTTGGCAGGAATACACCCTAATAGATTGCTTTCTGACTCTGAGGGGAGTTCAGTGAATATTACTGCAATGCTACCCCTAGTCTTTTTGTCTCTGGCTTCAAATTGGTGTCTTATTTTCTGCGGGTGTCTGTACGAGATCTGGAGGCCTTAGGCAGCTGGATAAAATAGTCTCAGTTCTGTAAACTAGCACTAGACTTCCTGTGACATGGCAGTGTGCCAGAGAGGAGGTAGTGGTGCTACCTGGAGAGCAGGGGAAGCATAGCCCGTGCATACAGCTAATGCTCAGCCTGGTAGAAAGAGCCCTTCTAAAGATTTACATCCATTTTTGGCTTTACTCTCCTCTTCATCAGTAAAGGTACATCCACTTTGTGGGAGCACTAGCCTCATGGGTGTCCTGAATGCAGAATTTGTTGCTTTGCTGAGCAAACAAGGGTAAGGAGAGTGAAAGAGATCCAAAGAAATTCCAAAAACTATGAAATTAAATTAATTTTACCATTTGAGTAGTACAGGGAATATACAGATATAGGCAAAATAATAAACACGTCTATATGAATTTCTTTTTCTTGGCTCCCTTGCTGAGCTTGAGAACTTTTTTTGCTTGAGTACAAAGGAGCCCCTGTTTTTGCTTCCTCTCCTTCCGATCAAAGATCCTTTCCTCAGGTGAATCCAGGTTACTTCTTCCTCACCAAGTTACAAGGCCTGTAATGTAAGATGTCTCAGAGCATGGTACAGTGATGAAGGGAGAGAGGCAGAACAAATAGAAATGTTATAATGAGCAGAGGGAGTATTGCTTTATCCCACTCCTCCCCACCATTACCCCCCATTTCCTCCCTGCCTACTCAGCGCTGGCTGTCCGGTTGTGTCAGCACTCATCAGCTGTGCCAGACACCTTGGCTCAAATCCCAAACCAACCCGAAGGGACTTGAACCCATTTCAGACACTTTCTGGGAAAATGCTCAGATACTCAAACCTTTACTGGGTAGAGATCTCTTAAGGTTAGCTGGTTTAGGCTAAATAGACCGAGGCAGTATTCGATTCCAGAGAACGGCAGTTTTGGTACTTGGATGAGAAGGGACAGCATCCTGCTCCAGGACAAGGCTACCAACTTTATTGTGTATGACAGGCTTAATCTGAGAAACGGTAACTGGGATCCTCAGAAATGCATGCCCAGAAAATGTGTACTTGGTCATGCAAAGTACTTTACTGTTGAATACTTGTGTAGTGCTGAGTGAGGGCTTTGACGGTCTAAATTCTGGATGTTGCCACCTAAAGTAGCACTTAGGCAGCAGCTAGGTATTTAGCTTCTGTGGGTAGAGTCCATAATGAACTAAACTTGGAGTTGTGGAGTTTGGGGTTGAGGTTATAGGGAGCACTGTATTCTAAATTTGAACTGAAATATTTTCTAATTTTGCTACTAAACATAAAACCCCAAATCTGTGTTAGGCTTGAAACACTTCATGTGTAATGCGAAGCCACAGGAGATTTATTTTTTCTTTTGGAATGTTTGAGGCAAATCAAACAGTTTTTTTGGAGTCTTTTTGGATTTAAAATTCAGAGAAAAACAAGCACGTTTTATACTTCTTAAAATAGACTCTAAAGAGAGAAGAGTCAGTAGGCTCAGACAAACTCAGTGACCCTGTACAAAGCAGAAGTAGGTCCTGAGAGCAAGTCTAATCATTAGCTTTACACTGGATGAATTGAAAACTGTGTGTACAAGGTGCCTTAAAACAAAACCTCTTCTTCCAGTGAGGTATGGGAAAACTTTGCAGTCAATAAACCTTCCTGACTAGGAGTAGCTCCACTTTTCAGGGTATATGCTTATTTTCAGGTTATGGGCACATTCCTATTTTCCTTTTGGCAGGCCTCCCACTCTTGCCTCACAACATTGCTTCATTTTTGTCAGCTTCTCTTTGTACCTGTGTGCCCTCTGCTGCTCCTTGGTCATCTTGACCAGTTGTCTTAGCCAGATGTCATCTCTGTTTAAATGGTGGCAGGCAGCCAGGGAATGGAAAAGCAGAAAAAATAGTGAATTCACAGCCACCACAATAACCCTACATGGACATCTTCAGAGATCCTGAAGTTGGTTGCCCTCTTCCACTACTGACATGTTCAATCCTGTCTGCAGGAGAGTCACCAAAATCCTAGTGTACACCTCCGGGCAGTCGGTGGAAAGGGTGCTGCTGACTGACTCAAAGGAGAAGAACGTGATGGGGAAGTACTGGAGATCCGGGGAACAGCGTGCAAACCCCAGGCATCCTACAAACAGGAGCAGTGATATGTATGTTCTGCACTGCCATCCAACTGCACAGGGAGATGTGCACTGAAATGCTTGCTTATTTTGGAAAGAGCTGAGAGCTTTTCTTTTTCTGCATGGCCTATCCTAAAAATATTTATTTCCCTGTGATATCAAATCCCATAATCATCAGTCACCCAGATAATCCTGATAATTTCTTTCCAGAGTTATTCCCTCTCTCACCCTGTTAGGATCCCCTCCAAGAACTGGGCAGCAGAGAAGTCAGAAAGTTCACTGTGCTTCATGTTAGGCATGCTTATTGTAGCAGAACAACTACCAAAGAATCCTGTTAGCTTTATAGTGTGTTTTTATGCTTATTTGAAGGCATCAGAGGAGAGCATAATGCAATAATAACACTCCAGTTTGATACGGGCTGTGAAGGGTGAAATTACTCACCAGGGGTTACCCTTTGAGTCCCAGCTCACACCACCCAGTGCAGTAGCAACATTGCACCTTCTCTCACCTTCCCTTTGCTTTTTGGAGTCCAGTCCCTCTTTGTGTGCCAGAGACCTGCACTGGGCTGACACTGTGAGAGCAGGACAGCTGGCAAGTTGTGTGAATGCAATTGATTGCTGACTGCCACCTAACACCAAAATGCTGCGCTCCCTTGTCGAAGATTATACAAGTAGGGAAGTGTTTGCAAAACCTACTGCTGTCCTGAAGCAAAACTCAGAAGAAGATGGGGAACTGGCATCTCACAAGGAAGGAGGAAAACCAGCATTTGTATCACTGCTGGTTCATTTCCTCTAATTCCATCTGTCTTCAGGGCAATTGGTCTAAACTACATGTATAGCATCCCTATACAGCCAGTGGAGAAAGACTGGCATGTCCAGAAAGCACAGGGTCCTGTCCCTGATAAAGATTTCTCTTAGGCTGGGAAGCCATGCTGAGCAAAAACACTCTGAATCAAGGTCTGCTCACTTTCTCCCCCTGGCTCCTGTTTGCCATGTAATCAAAATCTCCAGCAAGCTGCTGCCAAAGTATATCCACCCGTATGGCCACAAACATTCAGGCACCACTGTGCTTAAATTAATCATTACCCTTATCACAATAATGGCATTTGTGCTGAGCAGATCAGAGCATGGCACAAAGGCTGCTGTCCCACACACACTTTCCTTGGTAGCAAAGCTCATATTGGAAGCGATTCTGCCTGTCCTTTCCCACTGACTGTCACTGAAGCAGATAAAATGTGTATTGAAACAAAAGGGTTGTCATTTAAAATACACAGTTTTAATACTTTCATTTAACAGTATTAGAGCTCACTTTCCTCGATACCCAAAGCTGAAAGGACAGGTCTTTGATTCACATAATCCTTGAGTAAAAGACACTGCAATCTTTAGCAACAAAGGGTTGAACGTAGAACCTCTCTGCCATAGTCTGAGTGACAAAACTCTGGGTCAGAGTCGCAAAATCCCAGCAATGGGCAGTTTCAAGAGCAGATTTGATTCACATCAGTCATGGAAGCTCCAATTTTACTTGATTCAGGCATTGCAAAAGAGGTCAGACTGAACAACCTCTTGAAATCCCTTCCAGTCCTCCTTTTTTACAAATAACATCTATAAAGCACTGCGGTGTTATGCAGCCAGAAAAATAAAAAGTTTGGCTATGGTTGCTGTGCAGCTGAGGTACTGAGGTCCTTATGCAGTGACTGATAAGCAGCTGGATATCAGATTAATAAGTCAGATGTCTGCAGTCCCTTAAAAGTCCCACACGAGTCTGCACAAGATCTTTGTGGTGTTCTACTAAGAGGCTGTGCAAACCAGGGAACATCTATGTACATTATTTAAGCATGCATGGCATAAAACAAGCATGCAGTGAACACAAGCAGAGCACTGAGATGTATCTCTTGTGTATAAACAAAGTAAGCCACCAACTAAGAAGATGCATATCAGAGGATAGTAACAAAACCAAATGCATAAGGTAGCACAAGGAGCCGGCTACACATATATCAGGAGATGTATTTTGGGTTATTTGGGTTTTGGTCAGTTGGGAACCTTCTTCCCCTTTTTAGGTGTTTGATGAGATTTAGCTTGCCATCTACCTGGAAGCCAAGTACACAGGGAGGGAGATACAGCTGTGTGATGAATCCAGTGTTGAGCTTTACAGCTAGGAAAGGTTTAATCCCTCTTAAGGAGTAATTCTCTACTCCATAAAGAAAGGAGGATCAGGAACAGCATTTGGAGCAGCTGTCCTCAGGACAGCAGCTGTGTGCTGGACTTTCTGAGGCTCTGAAAGTGGCTGTAAAGTGGCCAGGGGACAGGGCACCCAGAGGGAGGCCTCCAAGGACGCACCCAGCCCAAGGTGGCAGGCTCTGCCCTTCTGGACCTTGACAAACTGCGTGAATATTTTGACTGGTTGCTCAGTTGGGCCCAAGCTATTCGTTTAATGACTATCCACAAATGTTTGCACAAAAGGCTGGGTTGCTTGCTTGCGCAAACTTTTTGGAATGGTTAATCTTCAGTCAGTAAATCATGGTTTGGGAGCAGAAATAAAATAGTGACTAGCAAATAGGCAGTGACACAGAGCTCTCCTCAGCTGTGCCAGCAGATGGGCCAAAACCTGCACATTCTTCTGTGGCCGTGGTGGATACGGGCAGATAATCTCCTACCTCCTGGCCTGTGACACAGCTCCTCCTGGTCATGTTCAGGCACGGCAACATTTTCTTACATGGGTGGATAACTGTTGCAACTGTAATTATAGATAGTAAATGCATTAGAAAAGATAAAATGTTCTGGTGAGTGACTCATAAACAGGGAAAAGGACGCAGCTTGTCAAAGGCGTCCAAAACAAATGGCCAGTTCTGCTCTGTCCTCTGTTTCGGCGAGGCTGTGATTTGCAGCTCCTGAGTTGCACTAGGGCTCAGTAGCAATCCAACTGTAGAAGCTCAGCTCAGGGGATAATGTCAGAAAACTGTAACCTGAGAAAAGATCCCTCAAATAACACTGTCAGGCTTTGTGGTGCTGGTCTTTGTTTGTCCCTCCTCATTGATTTGTTTACACTGGAAAGGAAAGGTTAAATAATATTCAGTTTTGTAAACAGATCATCAATAAAATAGCCTTTGTTAATATTAATAAATAGCTTGCTTAAGAAAACCCCCCAAGTCCCTGTGGTAGGTATTAGCCTTTGGTTTCCAGTTACTCAACTTCTTTACAAGTCTTAGAGATCTCATAAACTTTGAATGTTGTAGTAAAAATATTTATAGGGTAAGTCAAAGAAAAACATAAAATTGCATTCAAGTTTTGACATGAGTAAAACTACTTATCCTGCTTATTTTTATTATGAAAAACTGGATGCTGTGACCTCACTAAAATATGATAGCTATTTAAGCAGAAAGGTTGGAAAGGATTTTGTGCATGTTAGTATTTCCTTTCTAAAGTATTAATATTTACCTTGGGAAACTCTTAAGTGCTTAATTGGAAAAGACAGACAGGCGGTGCTGATGGTGTCACAGGCTACTGGTGGAGTTACGACAAAACTTTGCATGATACTTCCAGATGATACTTCAGTCATATGCTAGCACATTTTCACTGTGCTTGATAAAGGTTAGACCCTCAAAGAACATCTGAGTGCCACCTCAAGAGCTTAATTAATCAGGCAGATCCTAGAAAACCTACTTTCAACGTGGCCAGTTCTGTAGATGCCTAAAAGTCCCTACATCTCAGTTTCCACTGTCAGCCTGTCTATAACCACCTGTCCCCACTCTAGACAGCATAAGGCTGCAGGAAGCTCCAGATAAGCTTTTGTACACCTGGCTGCTGCTTTATCTTCCTGGTGAAGTGGGAGCCAGCTGGCAGGCTTGGAACATGCTTGATGCCTCAGACTTTGCATGGCAAACAGCACGGGGCACGATTTCTAGGACCAAGCTGTCTGCCTGTACTGTACCACCAGTACTGGGAAAGGGAAACCTGCTTTTAAATTCTCACCTGATTTCAGATTCTCTCACATCCCAGAGGAGTGCTCAAGGTAGTCCCAGATGTGTTTTTCTCCACCTCTTACTTGACTTGGTTTTATGTTGAAGAAGTTGTTAGATATTTTGGGAGGCTTACATGAAAAGGAGATACTGATTCACCTCCAGGTTGTAAAGATATGTACAGAAGGTACGGAAAAGCTGCGGTCAAGCCAGGCTCAGGCTAAGAGAAATAAAAGGTGCTAGGTTCTTGCTCTTTTGTAGCAAGGCTCTTCAGAAGACCTGATAATGAACATCTTAAATCATTCATCTGGCTTGAAAAATCAGGCTTAAATCACATGAAAGAGAGTTGCTGTTTAGGCACTAAAACAAGGGTGTTGGATTTTTTTTAGGAGCCAAAGTGAAGAATTTGGTCATCACAGAGTTTGGGCTGGTGGCACTTCTGAGTATCCAGCCTCTGCCTGGCCTCTTCCAGTTGAGTGGCTGCCACAGCTGGCAAGGAGCTTTCGTGCTGGAAAAGAACTTTTCACAAACATTTACAAGAAGTTCCTTTCAATTATTTTCCTAACGAATGTTGATTCCCATTCCTGACCCCAGTAGCAGGGTTTTGGAGATGGCTTGTGGTGGGTAGCAGTGGGGACCTCCCTGGAAATCCTCTGCTGTGAAAAATATTGTGTTCTTACTTCATCCAAGATTTTGTATCTAGGTGATAAATAAAAAGTGGGAGGTTCCTATGGGGCAAAGACCAGAAAGAAACCTCCTTTAGTCTTGTCCAGGCATCCCTATTTGGCCTGCAGATGGGCTGGGAGCAGAGCTGCTCTGCGGGGAGCCTGGTGGAGGGCTTTGCTGGGAGGGGGCGAGCGGCAGTTCATACTGCTGTACTTAACACCCACAGCTCTGACAGTGTTAACACACACCTGGAGCTTTTTATTGCTATTATAAAACAGGAGTTTAGTTAACTTACTGTCCCGCCATGTTTAGACAGAACATACACACAGGTTTTGAGACTACAAGCCAAAACCTTAATAAAAAATATGTGCTATAATAATAACTTGCTGCCTCTGTGTTGAGACCTCATTTTTATGAGGAGGTGACCAGTATGTGACCGTCCTTTCCCTTCCTTTGTCTTTTATAGATGAGACATTATGACTTCTCTTAGGAATGATCTTTATGGGAAACAACACAGAAATAATTTCATAAGAACTCTCACTTCTTGCAGCATCCGCTACAAGTTACAACATAAAACCACCAAACCCTTGAAGATTATGTGAGAGTTGTATTTTGATGAGCCATTAAATCAGGTAACCATTATTCAGGATATTTCAGTTAAAAAAAAAAAAAAAAAAAAAAAGTTTTAATGCTGTCTTTTTACTGCCCTGCTTACTTTGCATGATCCTGTTCTTAATCAGCTCCCTCGGTAAGAACCAGGGATAAATACCAAGCTCACATGCGTGCACAAGTTCTGAACTTTGAACGAATGCAGTATGTTAATACATATTAATCTGTTTACTTACTTAGCCCGTGTCTGGTCACAGCCAATAAATCTGAAAATCCAGGTGCTGCTGATTGTGTGGCAGGCATGTAAGCACACAGTACACAAAGGAAAACCTGGAAATTTGTCAGCTCATGGGAAGCGGGACCTTGCTTCATAACCAGGAAGGTGCACATGCTGAAGATATGCCTTTGGAGGTGAGCTGTTCTTCACCACATGCTGACAGCTCATTTGGTTTCACAGTACATAGCAGGATGATGCTCTCACCTTGAGGATGAGATCCCGAATTCACTGACTTGCTGAACGCTACCCATAAGCACAACCTTGTCCACCTAAGTCTTGAGCAAGACATCCAAATGGGCATTACTGGGGAGGGCATGGGAGGAGGGGAGAGGATGTTGTGTGTTTTTTTTTTTTTTTACCCTTGATAGAACATGCGGGGTAAGACTCATATTTTACATGGACACAGAGTTTGCAAACTAGACACATAGATGTTAATTAGGTACTAAGGAAGCTGTTGTGCAACCTCACTGTGGAGGCACGCAGTACTGCCTTGCTTTGGGTGTGTTAATGCTGAGCCTGATGTTGTAATGACTGTGTGCCTCATTTGAGGGCTTAGGGGTAACTGGCCTCCGGGGATATTGCACTTTGAGTCTGAATCGTATACTAAAATCATCTGACTGTTTGGAAAGAGAAAAAAAAAAAAAAATCTTTGCTGTATTTTACATCACCTTGTGAACAGGATGCAAGGCTCAGAGGGAGAGCCCATCTCCATGTACCCCTTGACTGAATCCTCCTGGCTCTCCCCATCTCATTATCTTTGGTATCATAGGCTCACCGCCAAGCATATCTGCGGCAGAGCCTTCAAGAACAAAGCCTCGACTAGATGTGACCGAGAAAGTGCTACTAGGTGAGGGCATGGGCTCCCCCAGCCCCCGAGCTCTGCTTTCCATAAGCGCCCCTGCAGGGGTGCCAGGGGTCCGGGAACTGCTCAGTGCAGGCAGATGTCAGTGCTGAGTGAGCAAAAGCTCACAGACTTGTGGAGCAACCTTGGCAGGTCGCCCTGTTTTTCTGATTTCAATGTACCTACAAAACCTTTTTTTTTTTTTTTTAAAAAAAAAAAAGCCCTCTTGGCCTGGAGCGAGGCTCTGGTGTAAGTAGTTCATCAAGACACACTCTCTTTAGCTCCTTAAACACACAGCTAGATCAAAATAAAGTATGAAGAGCATAAAGTAACTCACAGACACCGTTTATTAACACTGAGGCCTGCTGCAGGAAGAAAGTGACCCAGTAAATATCCTCCCCGAGCAGTAAAATAGCTGCTGTAAGGAGTTATAAGAACTTTTGCGAGCTGTAATTCCCTTAGGAAAAAAAAAAAAAAAAAAAAAAAAAAAAAAGAAAGAGAGAGAGAGGGAGAGTTTTTTACAATCTTTCATCTCTGCTTGAAAGCAGAAATAAAAAGCCTGCCCCTAAACTTCTAGGTGCTTGTGAGCAGCCTGCTAATAATGTCATCTTCTGTCTGGTCTTAAAGCAAGAGGAGAGATATGGAAGGAAAACAAACTCGCAAACAGTGCTGCTCAGCTTTATGAGTGCTGCGACTTCAAAGCCAGGAAGAAACGCTCCCCAGGCTGGCTATGCTGAGGACCAAGAGTTCAGCAGCTTTCAGGGGCCTTCATTAGAGAATATTCAGCATGAGAAATTAACTGTCTTTGATAGTACTGCAAATGGGTACCTCATACTAGCGGTTCTGCATGCCACAAAACTACTCGGGCTTGTTGGAAAAGACATTATGCATATACTTGTATTTTACTTTTACATGCCATGTTTTAACAAAGCTTATTTTACACGAGGCTGTGATGTGTGCTAATGCCATCCCCTTTTACTACTGACTAAGCTGGGATGGAGGGGAAGCCCAGCCAATATTTTCACAAGCAGTCTTAAGTCTGGGACACTTCCCATGGGGTCACCAAGTGTGAGACACGTAGACGGGTCTGCTGGGGCACCCCAAGTCCCTCTGCTGAAAGGTCTGGAGGGCTCTGCTCTGTCTTGGGTGTACAGACAGGAAAGGTATTACAGGATGCTATGGGCATGCAGATTTTGTAATCCAAGCCATCTTCTCATTAAAATATTCACTCTCTATTTTGCAAGCAAGCAGGACTGTGGCAGCTTAGTCCTTTCCTTGTTTGCTTTTTTATTCTTGCAGAGTGTAAGACAAGCGGCACATGCAATACTTTTGCAACACAAGAATAATGCAGATGTGTAGGTTCCTGAGGCACCCTGATATCTTTATCAACACCGAGCAGGAAAACCAAGGCAGAAAAAGTCCTGAGCTAAGTTCAATTAAATATATTTTTGTCTATCCCCTCTCTTTATCCATTTTTTTCCCCATGGCAACTGTCGGTCTAAGTCTAGCTGCTCAGCGTCTAAGAAAGTTTACAGCAAATGTTCTAGCCATCAGAAACATGATCGTCCTCCAAGGGTTCAGGACAGTAACGGGAGCGCATATCAAAGCAGCTAGAAGGAGAATAGCCAGAATGATTTCTCCGTTTTCCCCAGAAATGGCAGTGAAATACACTAAAAAGAAATGTGGCTCATTGTGTGCTCCATGCCAGCGCTGCGCTTGCAAATAATGAGTTAAACAGTGAGTTGACTGAAATAAATGTGCATTTTTTTTTTCTTCTGTGGACAACCGAGTCTCTAACAAGAACCACGTCTGTAATAAAAGTTATGATGTCTCTAGCAGGAACTGGTAGTGCAAATCAAACATACCATTAGCTTGTCAGGCTCAGCCAAGTGAAATAACAAGCAGCTGGGTAGTGCTGTACACTGAAATGGAAAACTGTTGCCCCTTAACAGAAGATTTCCTCAGAGAAAATTAAGCGTGAGGGGCAGCAACAGACCTGGTTATTCATGAGCACGGTGTCACGGGGAGGTCAGGGGAAGGACCTCACTTAAACCATCATTCTGGCTCAGGAAATGCTGCTTGACTACCGAAGTCAGAGCACAAACCCTCCCCAACACCTCGATGATCACATCAATGTGGCAGGGATGTGCCTGGCCCCTGCCACCAGGAGAAAACACAGGAGGGGGTGCAGGAGCCACCTCCGACCACAGCCAGGCCACCAGCCCCAAGCTGAGGAGGATGAGGATGAAGGATACCCGAGAAATGGGGAGAAGGAGGTCATCTCTTGTTTCTTGAAGAATAAACCTGGAAAGTGAGACATTTCCCTACAGCAGGAGAACTGGATGAAGACTTCATTGGGCTGCATTTGTTTTCAAACAATTCGGGTATATGAGTTTTTTTGTGCTTTCAAAAATTTGGACTAGAGCGTGTTTTGTACTTTGGGCTAGCCGACTTTTTGTATTTTGGGGCTTTCAGCTAAAAGCAAGCTGTTTGTGATGTCGTGTGCTCTTTTACAAGCTTTTGGCTGATGGAGCCTGGGTGGCAGAGTGGAAAATTGTTTGGGAGGTTTGCGAAGCCCTGTGTGTGTTCTGTGGCCCAGCAGCCAGACATTGTTTATTGAGTCCTGCGAGGGATCCTGGTAATCACAGCTGATTTGCAAAAGCATATCTGTTGCCCATGTGTATCAATTAGATTGCAGCATTTGTGTACAAATCACAGGCTTGATATTGATCCCACAGCTCGCAGCCAGCTGAGAGCGTTTTGGTGCTTGTTTGGAGGGAAGTACCGCAATTTAGCCATAGAAGCCCATTTCCAAAATAGTTTGCTGCAGTAGTGCACCCAGTTTTCAAAGGCATGTCCGTGTTTAGCTGCTCCCTCCCGCTGAGCACCAGCCCATGACACATCCAAGGACTTCCTCTGTCATAGCCTCTGCCATGAGCCTGCTTGGTTCACAAAAGCCCCATATCAACTTTTGGGCCAGTACTCTGAGCTGGAGGAGTTTGGACTTCATTTCCCAGAAGTCAGCTCTTTAAAGAGGGAATTTTAAAGGAGATAAATGTGTTTTCTGGCACGGGGTGCTGTCACTTCCCATCCTTTTCCCCATGTTGGAAAATGTCCAAGTCTGAATAAAAAATGAGAGAACTAGAACAAAACCTTTCTTTTCACAAAGCAATTCTAAACCACTTCCACGTGCCCATGGTATGCATAGGCACAGTTTTCACCCATGTCTAACCCAAATCCAAGGGAGTGTAGCAGCAACTCTCCTGAAGGGGCGATTTCTGGGCCAGCAGATGTGCCCTCGGTGGTTGTCAGACACCCCATCAGTCAGGCTCCTGGCAGGGCAGCTCAGCTCCACACTGTGCGGGGCAGTTCTGGAGCTCCAGTTTTTCAGAATAACATCCGGAGTGTAAAAGGCACAGCGATCCTTTGCCCCACCTCTAATAGTTAGAATTGGTTAGAAAAATGCTAAAAGAATATTGTAAAAGAAAATCCCCAAATACTTTTCTCTGCAAGTCTTTCCACTTTCTCATGTAATAATACAGCTGTGTTAATTTTTTCATTCAGTGACAAGGGAGGAAAACTCCCTCTTCTCTTCATCCTTCTCCGCCTTAGGAAAAAAAGAAAAAAGGGAGGGAGGAAGAAAAGAGGGATGATAATGTCTTGAAATATTTTTTTTTCTTGGAAAGTTTAAACATTTTGGAAAGAACTTTTCCACATTTATTTTTGTTTTTGAAAGATCCTTTTATTTTTTTTTTTAAGAAAAACACTTTAATCTCTAAATATTGGCTAACTTTATAAACAAAATTCTTTCTCCATTTTATTAAGGGAAGTAAACAAGGCACGAGTGATGGTTGAAGCAACAATTTCCAAGATGATTGACACACAGGAACTCTTATCTTTTCAACTATAAACTCTGGTTGGTTTTCATCTCCCCTGCCTCACTTCCTCCTTTCCTCTTTCAAAAAATTATTGCCTTTCAGTTTGTTTTAATGGTGTTTATGTAATGTCATAAATATTCTTGTTTAGAACTGTAATTATTCCCTGTGATTAATTCTACTCATTCTGGGAGGTTGTGCAAGTTTTTCACTGGAGGGTATGTCTTTTATGTTTATATGTTACTCCATGTAAAATGCAATTTGTCCATTACTAAAGCTGGGTCTGCGAAGGCAGGGTTAATATTTTTCCTTTCTCCTGTGGCAATGTTTGGAAGCATTTTTGTGAAGTGTTTAGTATCATTCCTCTTTGGGTTGGGATTAAGGTAATTGACGGGGCTCTGGGCCAAGGGTCTCTTAGCTGTCCAACCTCGGCTGTATGGGGTGGAAACATGCCACATCCAAAGTCACTTCCTTTCTCTTTCTTTTATACCCCGTTAGGCTGCCTGTGTTTTCGATTTCAGAGGAATTCCTATAAATACATTGACTGTAGCTGCTAATTGTGGGTAAGGCATCTACTATGTGGAGGCAGTGGGAGTTTTCCCAAAATAAGGGACTTAGCCCTCTGCATTCCCTAAAATGTATTTGCAGGACATGGAGATAATGATCAGAGTTTTTGTGACAACCATTCTGTGTTACGTGAGGGCAAACACACGAAATCAGACCTTAATGAGCATGCTGAGCCCCATCCAACACTGCGGCAGTGACTGACAGTACATAAAGGCCAGATGCTTGCACATGGTGCCCAGCACGTTCACCTTTTGTGTTGGTCCTCAAGCACACATTTAAAAGAAGACAGATAGCAAGACTTTAATGCCCCAGAACAAAGGAAAGGAATTTGGAGGAACCGGGAAAGAGTTATACTTTAAGAAATGTATAGAATATATACTCAAAATAGACAGTTTGTCTGCTTCAGAGTATTTCAGCCACTTTTCCATAATATCATTTTTTCCCTAATGTTTTAGCAGCTTGAAAAGCATAATCTGGAAATGTTTGGCTGTAATCCTCTTAGACAATTTTTGCAAGCAATCATTTTAATGCCCAGAATAATTGAATTTGATTGTTCAGCATAAAATGAATGTTAGGTAGTGTTTGGGGAACCTGTGGACTTTAATTTTGTTCATCTTTTGTGTTCAGAAGCCCTTTGCCAGCCATCCCCAGCACTGGATGGAGATGGGCTTGCAGCAGGGGATCAGATACCTGCATCTAAAAAAGAAAAGAATGAAGAAGTGACCAGCAATGCAGTTAAAATCAAACAGGCTATAAAAACAAGTGGGAAACTCTTGGGAGACCTGGGTGGAAAATCCCAGCAGTGGCGGGTGTCCCACACAGCCTTTCCCAGGCCCCCTGGCACAGGTTGGGGTGCATTAGGTCATGTTTGTTGAAGGCACTTTTTTTCTGTCTTCTGATCCAGCCAGTGATGGGACACTGGGAGGACAAAACTTGTCCTAAGTGACCACTGCTGGAGCCAGCCCCATTCATGGATTAGGGCTGCCATGGAAACTCGGTTTGCAGAGCTCCCCACAGCAAACAAGGAATGAATAGCCAGGTCAGCACCTGAGATTAGAGGGGAGGGAAGGAAGAGTTGAGCAACTGTTTGCTGAACTTGTTTAGGAGCTTTCCTGGAATATTCCAATTTTCCAAATATTGGAATGAAGAGTTTTTAGTTAAAGCCAGGACGAGGATTCCCCATATTTGAGAAAAGGGTTGTGTCCTTTGGATGCGTTCAATGAAGGACAGCAGCAGAGCTAAGTATTGATTTAATTTCAAAATAACCTTAAAGGACCTAAAAGAGGTTTAATGATCAGCTATATGCTGAAAATGAATCCCAGAAGGCTTATCGTTTAAAGTAATGATTTACATGATGTGTTATCAGCCATTAGGTTAGGAGTTCTCCTGGTGAGTCTGATTTTGAGCATCATGAGACAAATTCACATCCAGATTTTGATTGTAGGGATCTATTGGCTAGCTAATCCTAGATATGTTAAAAGCATGATTAATCTGGAAAACAGAACTTGCAATGCCAAAGTATGAACCTTCAGTAAAATGTATCTTAACAAACATCTCTGTTTTTTTTTTTTTTTTTTTTTTTTCTTTTTTCCCCAGGTATCTAAAGTGATGTATTTTTTAACTCTAGGCCCCATGGCTGGAGGATAGGCTGTGATTTGGGAGACCTAGATCTGCATCCCACTCTCTAACAGTCTTCTTTATGACCCAGAGAAGTTCCTCTGGAGAGATGTAGGTGTGCTCTCCATAGCCAGGCAGTGTCTGGCCTGAGGTCTACCTGTGTTTTGTGAAACACTCATCCAGGAGCCAGCTCTTCTCTGAAGTCCAGTGCAAGAACACTGCAACATCCCTTAGCCACAACAGAGGTACTCAACAGAGCAATCCATGGTCCATATACCGAAACTTCTTCCCAGACCTGAGCTATGGCTCTGCTTGTGCAAGGTTGGGTTAGATGCCTCCACACTGCTGCATAGATATGCACACCTCCAATGGAAAAGCAGTGCCTTGAAGTGAGGAGTGCCATTTGTCGCCTTGAACTTCAGACCTGGAGAGAACAGGGATGTCTAATGTGGCTTTGTTAATTTCTTGCTTGAACTGTTGCTCTTAGGTGCAGCTGTGAATGGCAGACTCAGTCTGGTTGGAAGAAAAATCTAGTATGTGAAAGTCTCAGAGATACCTGCAGTGCTCTAATAGGCATATTTTCCTAGTCTGAGGCTGATACCCTGCATGTTATTACTTGACTACATGTTTTTCAGCTAGTTGGGTACCCATTTTGGGGGAACTTTCATTTAAAACTTATGTCCGTAGCAAGGGAAATGTCAGAAAACACATTATTAAACTCAAAATTGAACCCATGGATTCTTCCCAGACAGTAAAAAATTTTCTTTCTCAATGGAAGAGACTGTGGTTTGACATTCTTTGTTCTTCATAAATCCAAGTTAACCAGTTCTTTTTATCAGAGTTATTCCCCTTTGCTATGATGCAGTAGCTTAATATTTTGTTGAAGTATCTTGCCAAGGTTGGCAATTTGGTCATTCCCCAGATTTTCCATTTCTGCACAAGATATCTTGTCAACCTTTCTCTAGTGCCCAGGGGCCTTATAAACCCTCATGAGTTTCTAATGGCTCAGCAGTTGTCCTGGTTAAGCTGAAAACTGAATTTCCTCATTCCTTCCTTGTGTTGATTGTATGCAGAGAAGTTTGAGGGTTTAAGACTGCTGAATACAAAAACAGAGGTAGGGGAGAAGTGCTGGAAATCGAGCTAAGTCAATGGCAAAACTTTCACAGCTTTTATTGGAAGAGGGACCTGGATCTGTGGACATAAATCTGTAAAGGGAAAGACTGGGTTATGTAAAACTAGAAACTAGCAGTAAACATAAGAAGTCAACCAACTCATACAATGAATTCTAAATGATCTGTTTGTAGCAGAATATTGCAGAAACATGAACATAAAGAAGGGAAAATTTGAAACCGAGTCCCCTGGTGTTACTGTTGGGGTTGTGGGTGCAAATGCAGGTTTGCAAGTTCTGGTTGGGTGCATGCGCCTCTGCAGAGCTGCCACAGGATCCCACACTGCACAAGCACATGTGAACTTCAGCCACCCTCATTGCTCTGGTTCCCCTGGGAGAAGTGACCTGAACATTTGTTTTCTTTTGTTCAGATCCAGAGGGAACATTTCTCTCACAGCCTGTGGCTCAGTATGTAAAAGCCCACATGCATCCACATCTGGCTCGCTCTGGCTGGGACACCTCATATCTGCTTTTTCTGCCTATAGAAATGTTAATAGTTTCTTGCTAAATACACTAAAGAGGTTCCTTAGATCCTCATTTACATATGTTTTACATTATCCATGTTTTTGCTTTTCATGGTTTATTCTTCCCTCCCACAACTTGCCACTATCCCCTTCGTTAACCCGCCTAATTGAAAGCTGACATTTTCTGATTTATTGTTCCAAGACCTCTTAAAGTCACTAGTCAGAAGAACAGCTGTAGCTCTGTATGGCTAAAAGAAGACATTTAATAGAAAATTTTGTCCTTCTTGTGCTTAAAAGTATTTTTTCCTCTTCCCTCAGTAAGAGATGAAAAGATAACCCTGCAAAGAAAAAGCCTCCATTAAATCAGCCACGGGAGAGCAGGCAGGCTAAGTTTTTCATTTGAATTTATTTTGGTTTGTGCTTGAATATATTTTGTTAATGCATGCTGGAAAAAAAAAAAGAGTGGGGAGCTGCTAAAAAAAGGCAATCACATCCTCTCAGCTTGGTCTGCAAGTTACCCTTTGGTGGGAACTGGTTTGGCTTCCCTCAGATTTTGCTTCCACAGGCAGTGTTTTATCTGCCTTTTAGCCTCTGACCCAGAGGTGCGACCTCACCACTTCTATCTCTTTTGGAACAAGCCTGGGCCATGTCAAAGAGCCCCAAGAGGCTGATGGTGAGCACGGAGCCTGAGGGGATGATCCTGGTAGCAAAGAGGCCAGGGCTGGGTGGTGGTTGTCGGTGTGGTGCTGCGGTCCCATGGCAGTGGTGGTCGGAGGGCTGGCGACCAAGGGGTCATCCCTGCCAAACCCACCTCTGTCTCTCACCCCATCAGTGATAAATAACGGTGCGATCAGGTTCAAGGGGGATGCTTTCTGAGCTCTTTCTGTTTGAAGTAGATTTAAATAGTGTAAAATGACTTGCAAAATAATATTCAGATGTTTCTATTCGACTGCGTGGTTTTTAAGCCTACCTTCTTTCCATAAAATAAGTCTTCTCTATGCCCTTGAATGCAAGATTTTTGAACTTTAAAAATGTATGTTTGGCTCTTTTATTTTACAGGTCTACAGCTTGTGGATTTGTGGATGCCTTATAGCAACAATGTCAGCAACAGCATCACCAAACTGCCCAGAGGGAAGAGAGAAAATAAACACAAGGAAAACATACCTGTAGTACAGAGCTGCCATGGAGGTCTCCTAACTGGATCCATCCTCATGCTGGAGCAGAAAGTGAAGCCAAAAAGTAGTATGATCAAGTTGGCCCTGCTGCCTGCTGAGATGGGTCCTGCTCAAGCATCTGGAGAGGGCAACCATGCCTCAGGGTAATGTACTCCCAAACTGTGGGACAAGGAACAACTTCAGGCTGCTGAGTTTCCTGACATCATTGAGAAGAGGGTAAAGGAAAAATCATATAAAAGCTCCATGCTGTGGAGCTCTCCTTCAGTTTTGGAAAAGAAAGTGCAGTAGAGAATCAGGGAGCTAGGGAAAATGCACAAGGTGGTTTTTGTGCTTTGGATTCAGAGCCCCACAGTCTGTCTGCACAGTTCCCCTGGGTTCTAGTTCACATGAATTTGGACCAGAGCTCATTATTTTTTAAGAAAAGGGAGAGGGAGGTGGGCAGAAAACCCCTTTACAAGAAAAGGTCATGCATCATGGGGAAGTCTTTACAGAATACACTGTGGGGAAATGAAGTGGGGCAGCAGGTCCCCACTGCAGGGGAGTGTGTGGGGGTGAAGCATTCTGTTGGGAAAGCTTTCATTTATTTATTTATTTTTGTTAAAATAAATTCCCACATACATTTTTTAAAATTATTTTTATTTAATTTAATTTAATTTAATTTTATTTTATTTTATTTGAATTTTATTTTATTTTTTTGTGGAGAGGAAGCATTTCTCACAGAAATACCCTGCA
Source organism: Aythya marila (assembly GCF_965140915.1). Classification (NCBI taxonomy): domain Eukaryota; kingdom Metazoa; phylum Chordata; class Aves; order Anseriformes; family Anatidae; genus Aythya; species Aythya marila. The sequence goes on along the minus strand of NC_139043.1, from coordinate 16,722,636 downwards.
GCCAAAGAGCAAAGATTCTCTATAGAAACTTTTCAAATTTTACATAGAAACATTTCCATCCACCTTATCCCAGAGGTAACAGCTCTGACCCTCAGGTGGTCTCTGGAGTGGGCTGAGGATCAGGCGTGCAGTTCTTATAGATGGATGGAGATAGCTACAAAATGGAACACAGCACATGTTCAGTACCTTCTAAGAGACATGGGATAGAAAATTTGAGAGTCACACAGCACAAATGATGATTTCCTACAATTATGAACTTTTTTTTTTTCCCCTCAAAGGTTAAAAAAAAATATTGAAACTCATGGGCAGAGATTTCATTCAGTTCACATTGATGCTCTCCTTTAGGCTATTGGCAGACCTTGGCTTTAAAAAAACAACTGCACTATTGTAAGGAGTTTGCCTTGCATGAAAAGTAAGTAGCCTTTCAATGGTCAGAATTTGCTGTGGTAGCTGGTCATAAATCATCATAAAGAACAACATCAAACAAAAAAAGATTCATATTTTGCCACTATGGTGGGTCTCAAAACTTTCCGGTTGCTGATGTTAATGATATCGGCTATTTCCTGAAAGAAAAAAGGCTTGTTGACCTCTCATGGACGCTGCTTTCCAAAAGGACTGGAGCCAGTTGTGATACACAGTATCTCCTTCTAGCTCTTGTATCTCCCTTGCCTGTGGCTTTCTGCTGCTACCACATCACAGTGACTTCTAGTAAAGTCTTTAGTGCCATGTCCTTGGGGTAGTATTTGAAGCCAGATATTGATCGTTGTTTTCTAGCTGTACCTACCTATCTTTATGAGGGGCTTACCCAAAAGATCCTCCTCCTTCCCTACAAAGTAGTGTATTAAAAGTAACCAGCCACTGAAAACTAGAGCCCTCCATGCATCAGACAAAAGTGAGGAAGGACACCCCAGCAGTTTGGATCTGGAGGAGCCTAGGTGCAGCTCCCAAGTGTGCCACATAACTTCTCTGCAAATAGCTACACTTCTTTGCACCCCACACATGAAATGGAGATAAAAAATGGTCAGCAAGAAAGTCTGATCTTAAATCTGGCCTCCAGAATTACAGTGTCACTAAACAGTCATTATTTGCTTGCCCTCTGAATTTGAGCTTGTGGGATTTGAGAACTTTGGGTGACTTTTTTTTTCTTTTTCCTAAAGCTACTTATCTAAAAGATCTCAAACAACAGGTTTTTTGGCAAAACAGGATTGCACAATGAATTTCCCAAAGTTGTCAATATATTAGAACAGGCTTATGGGATGTCTCTGTCCATCTTCAGGCTTTAAGCTTGATGCATTGTACCTGGCAGTGGTTTAAGCTGGGGTTTTGATCTGGGGGGCATTTTTATATGAGGAAAGACAGAAAATAGATTGCATTATACACACATTCTCCAGGATATTATAGTTCATTTGGGCATATACGTGTTACCTGGCACAAAACATCACCAGCTTCAGCTAATGCCCGCTGCTTCTTCATCAATAGACTTTGCCAGGATCCCTTTCTCTGTAGTGGCTCACTTTTCCTATTACAGATTTGCGTGCAGACTTCTACCTGGTCCTGCAGCACTCCAGGACTGTCTCCAAAATCTCAGACCTTTGGTAGTGCTTCAGTCACAGCCATTCCTCTGAATTTCTGAATAGTCTTTGGTGTGTAATTTGCTTTCCCTTGGCTTCTCCTTTGTTGGTGGCAAGTGTTCCTCTGTCCCCAGTACCTGTCTAAAAAGAGTGATTTAATCTTTTAAATCTATGTGTAGGACTGTGTGCCTAGTCTCTGCTGGCATGAAACTCCCCTCTGAATGGAATACCAACACAAGCTGACACAATGCTGTTTTCTAGAGAAGAATTTAAGCTGTCCTTTGGCTCTAAGATCAGTTCAGTTGCTTCTAAGATCTCTCTAAGCAGCTCAGAAACTTCTCGAAATTGCTAATGAATGTTTTTCTCACTTGTACTGCCCAGGCAACCTGTAGAAGCAGAGTGTGAAAATTTTGCATCCTAAAGCAAGGGAAGGGAGAATTACATCCACAGGGAATTTTCTCCTATGATGAGAATACAGTGAGTTGCAGAGATGATGTCCAGCATCCTCTTACAGCTCCTCTTTCCATATTCAGTACACAACTGGCATTTACTAAACACTTCTGCAAGGTGCAGATGTAAAAGACACAGCAATAATTTTATCTTATTGAAGTGAATCACAGCTAAGAATTTGGGAGTTATTTATTATCACTAACACTCAATGTGGATGTCCATCAGCAAGTCATTTTAAGCTATTGTTAAAGGTTAGATTGGAATAATGAATAACAAAAGATGGTTCTTTTAAAATATACTCCCATGGAGGTTTGATTTTATTACCATTTTGTGTATGAAAAGAAATGATGAATTTCTTACAGCAGAGAGGCTCTTCAAACCCATGCTCATTCCAGCTTTGTTATAGACAAATATCCTAACATCACATGCATTTTTGCAATCCCTCTTGCAGGCATTTAATTGCAGGATGATTCAGGGCACTTTAACCAGCCAAATTTCCCTATACAGTCAAAGAAGAGCGGTCTCTCCAAGGGTGTTTCAAAGCATAGCTATTGGCTGCCCAGTGGTAGACAGTATGACTGTCTCCTTCCCAAATAATTCAGACTCTCTCTCTCACACACACACGAAATCATGAATCAGTCTGAAAAACTGCAGGACTTCTTAAAAATAGAAAGGGTAATTTTGTTTGCTTTTGTAAGTGCACTTGTGTGATGTTTCCATGCTGCTCCTCACGTTTATTCCTGGTTGTGCTCTGTGTGGACTTCTGGTGTCTGACTGAGGCTCTGGGCCTTGCACTGTTAGAGTAATAAATAAAGCAAGAAAGACTCAGAAAGCAGCTGGTGGAGAGGCCTTCCTGCTGTCCTGCAGGCCCATCACCTGGCAGCCTGGAAACATGCCAGCAGGGCTGGTGAGGAAGCCTTGGGCCTGTATAACCAGCAGATGAAGGCCTCCAGTTTGGAGTGGGGCCATGCCCACAAAGTTGATACGAAACAGGATTTTTTTTTTTCATGGATTGGAAGAGAACCTTATTCCTTTCCAGCTTTGAAAGGAACCTTTAGGGTTTTGTGCAGAGATGAGGTTAAGATCCAAGTATCTGGTGCTTGCAGAGAGTAGTGCCCAATTTTGTTTTAAGCTCCTGGTAATTACAGATTTTCAGCTGCAGATAGCACACCGTTTCCTTGTTCTTCCTCCAAGCAGATTTCTATGCAGTTATGCCAACCACTGCTTTAGGATTGCAGATTGATTTTTGGATCCTACTCTCGGGAATCTGGAGCCACAGCTCTGGAAGTGCAAGTTTGCGATGTTGCCTGCTTCAAGCCATATCTTATCTTCTCTTTATGATACTCAGTGTGGTGATTAGCAGGAGAACTGCATCCTCCTGGGATAAGCAATGATTTCAGTCCAACAAAGAAAAAAAAATGTGAAAAATTGGTTCTGGAAACATTCACTCTGTGCCTGCATGTAAAAGGTGGCAAGAGGCACATGAAAATTTTCATTAGCATGTGGGAGAGACACAAAGGTTTGGGTTATATGGACCTATTATTATTTCAGATTACATAAGGCTAAAGAGAAATCCCTTATGAGACTTTTAGGATGTAGTCATCTATTCCCTCCTCACGTTACAAGCCTCACTGTCTCTTTCTCTGATGTGAGTAGATCTGTAACCTGGCTTCTGTAATTCACATCAAACCTCCTTGTAATATTGTTCATTCTAATAATGCCACTGATAACAGTAAAAACAGCTTGTTCCCTAGGATACCATGCAATAAATGTTTTACATAGCATCTTCCACATAAAGTATCCTGAGGAATATTTGACAGTGATAAGTGGAGTAGACAGGAAAAAAATGGGGTAACATAACTTTCATATGGGCAGAGAGAGAAAGCTTTGTAGATTATAGAAAGGTTGCATGTAAACTGAGTGACAACAAGAGAATGAGTTGTGGCAGAAGTCAGCAACGTGCAATGAGAAATAGTTCTTTTCTACTTAAGGGGGGAAATGGAGAATATATTTTGAGATTTAGGTTCAGAAAGGTGATAAATGAAGAAACTAAGGAAGTAGTGAAAGAACAGATCAGGGAACAGACATGGGGCATAAGGTCTGGAAAAAAAAAAATAAATTAATAAATTAAAATGCCAGAATGCCAGTGTCCAGGGACTCAGAAGATAAGGTTAGCCCAAGATTATTGGAAAATAAGAGGATTTGGCATCAGAGAGGAAGTCATAGAACAGGAACAAAATGTCCTGCTTCTATGAGGATAAAACCCCCAACCTAATGCCTACTCTGCCATGGTCTTTGTGAAAATCGTTTATCTTAATCCTTGGTATATGGTTATCTGAGAAAACACTCCAGTGAGAACTGAAGTGCTGAACAAGCCTCTGCCCCAGGAGGGATGCAGTCACCCCAGTGCTGCAGACCCTGTGCCCTGCCCTTGTTGCACCTGAAGTGTTTGATGCCAGCAAACCCCAGCTGAAAATGGATACTGCTTCTCAGGAGAGGAAAAAAGCCTTAGTTAAGAGGCTCTCTTCATCTCATAGTGAAGTTAATTTATAGTTTCTTTTTGTCTCATTTAGTTCCTGAAAGTATTCAGGTGACCTCCTCCTCTAAACATTGTGCATTTCCATTTTCATTCTAGCATCCCCTTGTCAAAGCCAGAATCAAGCTTTCAGGGGAAATATGAGAAACAAGCAAAAGGGATAATGGAGGCTTCTGAAGCAGTGATGGTGATAGCCCAAGTGGCTTCTGTTCATTTGAGGCCTCACTATTGAGAATTTTTCTCACCTTCACATAAAAGGCCAGTATCCATTACAGCCACATATGTCTGCCCTACAGATTGACCCTGTGATTAGGTGAATTTGTGTACCTGAGCTGGGCGGTGCTTGGGAGCCCAGACACAGACAAGATGTTCTTATTCATTCCCGTCCTGCCCAGCTGCTTGCATTGCTACTATAACCCATCCCCTGAAGATTTAGCCCTGAAGACCTCATCCCATGTGCCTACTGCCAGCTGTAATGTTGGTTGTAAGCCTTGCTGTGGTTACAGTGGGGTTGCCTACAGGCATGCTGTGTTTGCTGGTTGGCCCCGCTTTAAAACAAAAATGCAGCCATAGGAACAGAGAATACAGTAAATATTTTGAAGGATGCTTTCTATGGATAAACACTGCATGTACAGCAGGAAATGGAAATATGGTATTTCCATGTCCCTTCTGAATTGTTTTGTACTTTCTGGTTTTGCTGGAGGGATGGGAAAAAAGCAGGGGCTAATTGCGCTCTCTAGCTGAAGACATGGTTGTTTCTGGTGCAAAACTGTGGAATGAGATAAATTCTGTTGTCAGGTTGTCATACTACTTGAAATATAATGCATCAATATATTCTGAATCAATATGGAGAAGCAGGCTGAGACTGTTGCAAAGCACACTGTTGGGATCATCTTAGAGAAAGTAAATTTGACTGGAAAGATGCTGAAGAATCTCACAGTGCTGAGTGACTGGGTGACAAAAAGGTAGTTGAATTTTTTATTCCTGATGAGAGAAAATAAATGCACAAGAGCCTGGGGTGTATAAACAGTTGTATATAAACTAAATAGTTAGTGTAGCATAGCCAACAGATTGAGAAATCTTCTCAATAAGTAAAGGCTTCCCCCTATTATCTATTAGATCACCCCAGGACTATTGAATCCAGTTTTGGCACTCAGCATAAGAAAGAGATTGCTAATTTTAAGTGAGCCTTTTGGAGGGCCACCATGATAGTGGAGGCTGGAGCGCTTGCCTTGCAAGGAAAGGGCTGGAGGTCAGGGCCTTCCAGCCTGGATTTGGAAGTCTTCCAAGGTCTTGTAGCTTTGAGCAGAAGGTTGGATTTGATGTTCTCTCAGGTGCTGAGCAGAAGGATGACCTCCCAAAATCCCTTCCAACATGAGCTCTTCCATCATTTTGTAATCCTTAGGAAGTTTCAATCCAGTAAAAATTGTTTTATCTAAACATAAACATAATGTATGGGAGCAATCAGAAAAAGTAAATAGGATATTATGAATTATTAGGAAGGGAGCAGAGAAAAACAGACATTATCAGCGTCAAATAAGATAAATACAAGGTGTGTCTGAATCATGAACATCATGTGTGAACCTGCTGTCCCACTGATTAAAAAGAAAATGTAGGCGGAAGGGAAATGAGAGTAATTAAAAGCTTGAAAAAGAGACACTAATTCAGCTAGGACTGTTCATTTTGGAAAGAAGATAATGGAGGAGGTATAATGTAGTTAATAACATCATGATTATCTTTAGAACATGGAGGGGTAACCAGGTGGCACATTCAAAACCTGTAAAGCAAACTATAGCTGAGTTGTGGAGCTTATTTATTGTCACACGTTCTGGGACAACTTGAGCTATGACTCGATAGGAGAAAAGGACTGGGCTTTATACATGACATATTATCAGTACTTCTCAGGCACGGTGTGCAGGAAATGAAGGAAATTTAAATAAGAATAAATTACAGAAGTGCTACAGTTCAAACGGACCATAGTGCTATTCAGAAGGATATGGATGATGCATGTATTTAGCAGTTTACAGGTTTATTAAAGAATTTTGTATTTGCATTTTGGAAGAAGGAGATTAGACCCAGCCCTGAAATTTAACTGATTTTTTTTTTTTTTTTTTTTTTTTTTCCCCGAAGTGCAGTTCCACCTTCATTTTTTCATGTATTTACCCATGGTACAGTTCACATACCAATTATGATTTGTTAAAAGTTTTATTAAAATATCTGATGTATATCTGATAACAGCCATAAAGGAAGCAAAACTGATCTACAAGGGTTGCATAAAAACCTTAGGCCTCTAATCGACTTGGTTACTCTTATATGAAGAATATTCCCAGTTTCTTTGAGGACTAGGTTTAGATGAGTTTAGAAAATATGAATGCCCTATTACTCACACATTCCTATTTCTGAAGTCTGGATTGAATTCATCCCTCTTTGGTGTTATGCCCAACATCAAAATCTGTCAATCTGAAGGTGGATTCGGCTTCCTAACTCAGCACTGGGAAACTTACATTAAAGAAAAAAAAAATAGCATTACAACTAGACCTTTAATTTTATTGTGCATCTTAAAAGTTCCTCTTCCAACTTCGAATAAGTTCAGTCTCAGATAGAGCTGATCTTCTCATTATTACTGGAAACTTTGAAGCTGTTTATCCCCAGACAGAGAGCTGAAGGTAGCGAGCCTGTAAAATTTTCCACAGAGCACAGGAATACAGGGAGAAAAGAATTTAGAAAGGAGACACGGGCCCTTTCTCACGAACTTGAAATTCTGGCAAGCAGCTCCTCGGGGCTGTAATTGAAAATCAATCTGATATATAATTAAATTCTAGTCATCACATATGCACCACCTCGTCTCTCCAGCTCTTAGCAAGGCAGCAGAGCACGGCGCTATCGATCAGCGGAGGGCTCCTGCGCCATCAGCAGCACTCAGCGGCTGGTCCCGGGCTGCCCGGCCGCCCCCGTGCTCCACTGCAGGCAGCCCCCAGACAGCAGGACAAACAGCTGACTCCAGCCGAGGTGTCCGATATTCCCTAATCATTTAAGTGCATCGCCCAGCCAGCCCGGGCTAGTCCCGCAGTCTCCATGCTGCCATCAGTCTTTCCAATAAACGAGCCTTGAGCAGGCTCCAGAGGGAAGAGGCAAGAAGGCTGATCAATTCTTTCCAATATTAGGTTTTCATTTTAACTTCTCCCCCTCAGCTGCTGCTCCGTGAGGTGCTCTGTAATTATATTCGTCAAGGTCTGTCAACGTAAATTGACAGCCCTGGTTTAAGGGCATAGCTCTAGTTTCTTTACTCAGTCAGAGACGGAGACCTAGCATTGATTATTTCTTTGAAGAAGAGGAACTAGAAAGATTTTTTTCTTTCAAATTATTTAGTGTTTTTAAAGCCAAGTCATGCAATCTATATATGGACCTTGCTGCTCTCCCTTTATTCCTGACAAAGAGAAAAATTATCTTGTCTGCTGCTCTAGACAGTTTTGATATTAGCATTAATATTAACCGACTTGTGCTCCTCTTCGGTGCTACATTATTAATTTGTTTAGGTATTTACAATGCCCTCATTATTGTATGAATCGAACCCTGCCAAAGTACGCCTGCTCACACGCTGCCGATGCAGAAAACCTTGTAAATTAGAAGTAAAATAGCTCTGGTAAATAGCACCCCTATATGGACCTGGAACATTATATCTAAATGGAACACTAATCACCTCTAATGAAACTAATGGAATTCTTCAAAAAATGGCACTTAGGAGCTGGGCAAGGGAGCTGATGGACATAATTTGTCTGACTTTCCAAAACAGCCATTGGAAATGTCCCATAAAAAGATCCTATGAAGACAGGGAAGAGGTGGGGAGAGGAAGTACCCCAAGTCCAGCAGTGGGAAGGGCCGGCTGGTAGCAGCCCTAGGAGCCAGCTGGGGGCACGGGCTGCAGGCACTTGCCTCTTAAATGCCTCCCAGATCTAATTATAGGGCTGCTTTTTGTGCTTATAACTTACACTGTTCATGCAGAAGTTTTCCCTGCTGGTGCCTGCCTTGAGCTGGCTCGTTGTCTCTGGAAGAATCATCTCATTAAAACCAACCTAGTTCACTTTGCAAGAAGGTCTTGGAAAAAAAAAAAAAAAAAAAAGTGCTCCTTTGCTGCTTGAAGAACAAGCATGCAAACTCCAAAACAGGGACTTTTTATCCAAGGCTCCAGTGCCCCCATACTGTGTCTGCCTTGTGCAGGACAGCTGTGGTGCTGCGGTACCCAGCCATCTCAGACCCCTGCACCCCTTTGTGCCTGCATTGTGCCTTGGGCTGCCCTGAGTACAGCATCCCACTGCCAAAACTGTGCTGGCAAGCCCCCAGAGCAGGAAAGAAATTCAGTGCAATGGGGATGCAACCTAGTAAGCTGTAATTCAGTGGTGGAACAAACCTATCCTGGTTGTGAGCGTAACCCTGCAAGCAGGACAGACCACAAGGGCTGTCCTGGTGGCTGAGTTCGGAGAGAAGACGAGACCTTGTACATGTCCCAGAGACAATGAAAGAATTCAGCAAAGGACAGCAATGACACAGAGCAATTATTTTATTTGGGTGTTCTCCCTCTGCCGTGCATATGGCTGCTACACTGTGTCCTTGGATCACAGCCAGACCTGGACTCTTCCAGGACATTGGTCCCATGTGGGTGGTTTTGCTAATCCTCTGCCTTCAGAGGAGGGATGGGGGCTGCCCCCTCCTCCTGCATTTTTGATGCTGTCCCCGTAATCATTTTCGTTCCCCTGTTTTCTTTTTCTGAGTTGCACCATCCCCTTCTCATGGGCAGCTCTGTTTTTTGGGGGATGGAAAACCCTGCCTCTAAAGGGACTGGTTAGGGACAAGCTAAGGTGGCTAGGTAGAGGGAGAAGAGGAAGAAAATCAAGGATGGGGGCAGGAGACCCAGATGGGAGATGCTAGGACTGCAAATACAGCAGACTGATGCTGTGATGGGGTCCTGGGAAACAACAGGACTATGGCCAGCAAGCGCTCGAGGACAGTGCTGGGGATTAGACTGCCTGGAGCACAAAGGGTCAGGCCCTGGCTCAAGTGGGCTTCAGCACATTTTCCTCAAGAAACAAAACAAATATTGCTCAGTCTCATCATCATTTGCCTGACATCCTCATGCAAAGAGCATCATGCCCTGCCATTTCTCTCCTCTGTGTTAGGGATCACGGTGTGCAACTGCTCCTTCATTTTCTCTGACAGCTGAAACCCAAGTGCTGAATCCAGCTGCCATGGGGGACTGCAGCAATGCCACCAGGATGCTGCCCAGTGGTTGTGTTTTATTGCTTTTTACAGATGGTCTCTGCCAAAAAAAAAAATCAGTGTAAGAAGCACAGAGTAAGAATGTTACCTGTGGTATTAAATTAAATACTTAGGATGCATAATTCCTTCTTTACAATGCGTTTTCAGGATGTGGAATAGTTCCCTAGCTTATGCTGAGGTCAATGAATGGTTTCTGGCAAGAAAAATAAGTAAAAGGAAAATGAGCTATTTCATTTTGCCATGTTAAGTATGAACCTGGAGTGGAAGGTGGTGACTTCCTATACTTCCCTACTTAAATGCAAATCATATGTAAGTACAAGAAGTTTTGATTTGGGTTGAAAGAAATGACCTCCTGGAGGAGGACAACCCCATTTCCCAGCTGGGAAGTGAAGGCACAGGGGTTCTGCTAAGAGTCTGGTGGCTGAGTTTGGAGTACATACCTGAGGTGCCAGGACCTTGATTTTCAGAGCCTTTACCATCAGACCATAGTGTGTGTGTGCAAATCACAGTCTGCATTGGCTTGGTTTCTGACCGACAGCTTGTGGGCTTCAGCAAATCAGATCCTCAGTCACATTGGGCAACCAGGAAAAAAGAACAACCCCCAGCTCCTCTTCAACATGCACGATTGCTCTGAGAGCCTTGGGCTTCATCTGGGGCATTAAAAAAAATATAAAAATAATCACATTCATATTTCTGAACAAAGGATAAGCAACCTGAAGGCCCAGTTCACTACACAGTGAGGAACCCGATGGGCAGCTGGAAAGAAAAGTCCTTCCTTTTTCTCTCATTAAAACAATGATTTACACTTGGGTTTGTGTATGCTGCCTTGAAAGAAATGCACAGAGAAATAAGAATTCTTGTTTTGAACTGTCCCAGCAAATTCAGGTCCCTAGTTACAAATTAAAAATTAGACCAGGGGTGATGAAAATACAAAATAAATAAATAAATAAAAATTGTAAAATTGTTTTCCTCTAGAAGGAGTAGTAGAGTATATGCAAATGCCCTTAAACATCTCGTAAGGTTATTCTTATATTCTTATATGCTTACTAGATAGAGGTCTTTCCCTTTTTATATAGAGGAATAAGAATTTATATCACTGCTTTGAGCTGGCTAGGGCTGCTGCTTAACAAGCTTGGACAGGACTCTTGTAGGGGCAGCCTGACTCCAGAGGGATCTCCCTGAACATCTGAGTAGGGTCTGTTGGATTCAGTGATACCCATGGGTATGATTAAACTGGAAACTCTCTGATGTGAAGAGCGGTCTTTTTGCCCTGTGTTGGCCCATTGCACAGGGGGCCCATGCTCACACATTGGTAGTCACATCCATAGCCCTGTGGCTTGCTGTGGTTCCACTTTGCAGCCCATAACAGCCCAGCACCGGTAGCTCCTTAGTGTGCACTTCGCTGTGACCAGTCCCTGGCTGGCTATGCTGCTTATCTTCTCCCTGGTACTCATGCTTTTTTCATTGTTAGCTATTTCTTTCTTTGAGAAATATAATTTCTTCATGACAGAGGCCAAGCCTTTTGGGAATTTGCTATTAGCTTTTAGTATTCCTTAAAATGTTTGACTAACAAGATCATGGAGTCTGGTGCTTATCCCTTTCCAGTGAATGGAAACAGATTATAAATGACCTCTCTCCCAAATTCCTCTACCTAGCTCAGTTGAAACTTGCTCTCATGAACCTTAGAAACCTAGATTTAAACAGGGATATGGGAGCTGCTCCATCTTTTCAACGCTGCACAGGTTTGAGTCTAGCCTCTACCACCCTTTCCCAGCCCCATTTCCATTTGCTTCAGGTTCACTTGGGCCATTTATCTGCCTGTCGCTTTCTCTCTCACTCCTGGAAAACCATTACAATTGATTTCTGTAAGTATTTTAAATACATCTGCTGGTCCCTGCAGGGCTGTCTCAGAGCCTGCACAGATTGCTTTCAAGTTGGGATGTTACTGAAAGATGCTGCATTCCCAACAAGGGAGAAATCCCTCTCCCCACATCCTTCTGTTTCACATTTCTTCTCTGGGCTTCTAAGCAGAAATTTTTCCTGATGCTTTGAAACAGTCAGTGGAAATAAATATGAAATCCTGGCTCCAAGGAAATCAATAGCAAAATGCCTGCCTGACTTCAAAGGGCTGACCTACAAGGTTAATGGCACTAATTTAATGCTGCACATAAGATAATATCCACTTGTGAGCCTTGTACTGTACCTGAGGAGCTGAGGGTTAAAAAGTGACATTGTTACAAGCTAGTTTAGCTGAAACAGAACCTCATTTTTCTTGTGACTTGGACAATTGCGGACTTTGTCATCCTTTTCCTATAAGTAAGTTAATCTTTTTATTGATATAGTGCACACCAAGTACTGCAGTGATTTGCGACGTGGGAAAGTCTTTTGTTGCAATTTCAGCATGGCCTGAAAGCAGCTTTAATGACAGAAATGGAAAAACCAGCTACACAGACCAAATCATTATTCCGAGAGTTCATCCAAATGATATGAAAGATTACAAGCCATACAATGCAAAGAGATTGTGGAAAATCTGTAGGCAGCATGTGAATCACATTGTCATGCTTCTTTATGGCACACATGGCATCACACTCTTTAAGTCAGTGCCCTGCCGACCAAATCTGCTTGGAAGAAAAGTGATCAGCTCTGTGGAGCTGCCGGGCATGAACCAGGGAGGTGTGGGAGACATGCCTGCAGGCAGCTGTGGAAATGTCAAAGCAGGGGCATTAGGAAGACTCCAAAACCTGGATGTGAGGTTTTGAATTTTATCCTAACTGGACTTGGACTAATATTACTCTAGGTTCAAGTTAACCTGCTCAAAGCCTTATTGCTTCGGGTCAGATTTGCACAATGGAATTGTAAATACAAATTTGAGGAAACCTGAAATTAAGTAGTTAATTACTAAGTTTAAGGATTTTCCTTTTCACAAGGAGGCCTAGAAATAAGATCTGGGTGGCGAGAGGATTCATTGAAACATTTTTGACATTCAGTCAAATGACTTAAGTAATCTGACAAACTGGTGGGATTTGGAATTGCTTTTGTTCTTGTTAAGGCATTGTTCATGTCTGCCTGCATAGTCCTGCCTGACTCCCTTCCCTCTCCACAACAGCCCTGGGTAGTGCACATCAGAGGAGCGAGGTAGAAGCCATGATAAGACCCAAATGGGTTTCCTGCTGAAACATGCCGGCACCCCACACAGAGGGATGTCTCAGCCAGCTCCTTGGCCAAGTTAGAATATGCCATTGGTAATGTCCATCTTGGGGTGCGTTGCCGGGGTTTTGCAGCCTGAAAATTGAAAAGAGTTGACGTAGTGCTATTTACTGCTTTATATCACCAACCCAAAGAAACTTGCAGACCAGCATCTTGATTTGTCCATACTAGGACCCCTGTCTCAGAGCTGCCTTGAGATTATTGATATTTTATTATTTTTACAGACTGTACTGGGATATCAGGCTGCGCTTTGTAATAACTCTGTCTTTGGGCAGAGGCCATGGGATTTGCCAGCAATTATGCTCTGTCCTTGGTGAGTGGTCACACTATGCACAGGGAGGTTTCAACACAATCTCCCTCCCTTTGCAGGGAATTTCTTCAAAGTCTGCTTCCCAGCACAACTGCTGGAGGGGAATAATGAAATGTATAATTAATATCTTATTAAGATATTAATAAGTATGCCTACCATGGTAAAAGACACTCTTTTTAGCCAATAAAAGCCTGACACAAATCAGATAATCCATATTATTTTCATATAGGTTTAAGGGTACCATACATACTGTCTGTCAGGGGGTTGTCAGAACTGAATACTATGTGGTGTGGAGCAGTTGTGCCAGTTATACTGCAAAACAGAGGAAAACATGGGATTAAATTCCCTAGCACAGCAAGATGCTTATATATTTGTTGAGCTTTATGCTTATGAATATTTCCTGCGTACTCAAAAAACATGATGTTTTCTTGATAGCTTTATAGCATCACAGAAATTTGTCAAAAAACTTGTTGAATTGAATCTGAGCTGTAATGTTTAGGATATGATAGTGGATGATTTGGGTCTAAGGAACAAAGGAACTATCTCCTTAAAGCTGAGCACAGATGAAAGTCTTAGTTTTTGTAATGGCTTTTTTTATATATATAAATGTGTTTACCTAAGTTCTTGTGAAGGAGTGCATGACTTCTCTATGCTGTTCTGAATCCCAAAATTCAGAAAAATCCCAAAACTCAGGAAATGGCAGTTCCTCCTGTTCTGAGCAAGGAGAGAGGTCCTCCCTAGCTAGCTTTGGACTCTAAAAGTGCAAATGTGTCCATGCCAACATCTTTATGGATAAGCAACATACTGTGGTGGTTTTACCGTGCTGGGCAGCTAAACCCCACAACCGCTCTCTCACTCCCCCTCCTTTAGATAAGGAGGGGGAGAAGTAAAGCAAAGAACAACTCACGGGTTGAGATAAGGATAATTTAATTAAAGGGAAATAATTATAATAATTAAATAAAGACTACCATGAACTAAACAATTTAACTAAGGGGAAAATAAAAGGGAAAGGGGAAAAAGGGAGGAAAACAAACAAACAAAATAAATGAAAGCTATATGGAAGTGCAGAGGAAAGAAATTACTCTCTACTTCCCACAAATGAGCGATGATTGACCACGTCCTTGAAGCAAGGCCTCAACGCACGCAGCCGGTGTTCGAGAGGAGGACCGACGTCTTCTCAACGAGAGCCCACCCCTCCCCTCTTCTTCCTGTTTCCACCTTTTATTGCTGAGTGTGACACCACATGGTATGGAATATCCCTTTGATTGGTTTAGGTCAGCTGCCCTAGTGATGTTTCTCTCCTCACTTTTTGCCCACCCCCTAGGAGGGTTAGAGAAAGGCCCAATGCTGTGCCACTGCTGCTCAGCAGTAGACACAACACTGGTGTGATAACACTGCTGTTCCAGCTACAAGTACAGAGTACGGCACTGAATGGGCTGCTGCCGGGAAAGTTAACATTCCAGCCAGACCCAGTACACATACCTTTAGTGTTTTAAACTACTGAGCAGTGTAATAATATGTATTACCTGAAATCTCATTACAAGTCTTATATTTAATTAACTGTGTTGGGGAAAAGAAGTGGTTCTGCTTTCCATGCATGGCTCTTCTGCCTGCCCAGGCTGCAGCACCAGCACTGTGTGCAGACCCAGGGGCAGCTCTGCAGAGGTGGTGGTCACTGCAAGGCCATGTTTTCTCTGTTCACATTGCTTTCCTGTTCGTAGTCCTGTGAGAGGTTCTTTAACATCATCATAGTATGGGTCTAGTAGAAAAAAGGTCTGTAATTCAGCCACATGTGCACACAAGTGCTTCCACTTCTATTTTTTGATCGAGCTCTGCTGTCTGCTCTTCCACTTAGAACTGACCAGAACATTTAATCTGTGATCACAGAGCATACCTGAGGTAACCACAGCAATGGTAAAGCAATGTGCAGAACCTATTTAAAGTGTTTAAGCTTATTTTAATGACATTTAGCAACTGGAAGCAACCAAAATCTCATGTGATCAGCGTGTGCTTTACAGACCATCAGTTACCATGTCTCCAGCCAGCAAAATGCCACTGGTGCTTGCCTTGCCCCCTCCCCAGCACAGGGGCAAAGAGCAAAGAATGGCAGCTGTCAGAGGTTCTCCCTCTGGTAAGGATCATATGTCATTTTAAGAGCAGGCAGCATGCAAAATGTAGACATGGAAATTAATGTCATTTTCTTTACCTTTCTGAAGCTATTCACAGTTCTTTTGGGTCTCTTCAAATCACAAAGTTTCATCATCATCAGATAATAAGGGATGTCTTTTTTCCATTAGGGTTAATATCACAGTTTTGCCTGATAATTCTTAGGACGAAGCTCAGTGGAAACAATGCATCTTTTGTAATAAAGCTTCTACCAGAAACCCTGGATGTTTTACAAGAAGGAAACATTGGCTAAGGCTGCAACATAAAAATGTGGTATATGATTCCCATATAGATGTGTAGTTTTAATATATGCTGCCATGCCAAAAGCATGCTGGTATGCCACATTCAGATTTGGAGGGATGAGGGAAATGTACTTTTCTGCTGCCTTTTCCATGACTTTTTTTCAAGTGAGGGATGTAGTACAATATATTCAACTAATAATAGGCTTAAAATCACTCATGTTCAAATGAAGCATAAAACTCCAGAGTATTCACTGCATCCAAAACTATGCCCATATGGGTTCAATTAAAAGGAAATTATTTGCTTTGTGAGACTTTGCCTGGATCTTTAATTCTTCCTCATTGTTTGAATACAGCTCTAAAAAGCTACTGTACTTGAAGCTGCTAATCAGATTTCAGTTGGTAACAGTCATATGTCATGTCATATCAAGGCATGAAAATATGGGTGATTCAGTCCAGTCTGCAATAATGAAGGCTTCATATCTTCTTTCTGGGCTTTCTAATGTATAGTTTATGCACTCCACTGCCCAAGAGATTTTCCAGGTTTTCAGATTACTTTTTCTGATACTTCCTGATAAAGGGGCAGTTTAATCTTTCAAAACATGGTGTTGATTACATTACTCTCATGCAGAGCATGTGCTATTGATCTTTCCTTGACAGAAGAGGAATGAGTATGAAAGCAAGCAGCAATGCCCAGCTAGTCATTAACTGCAAACATTCCTACACACCTTAACTGCCCAGTATAGTGAGGTCTTTCAAATCAGAGCATGAAAGGAAGCTACATCCAACCCAAATAGTGTACATACATCACTCTGGGCACAAATCCCCAGTGTGTAGCCGTGGTTTTGTGGAGTTGCACAAAGCAGACTTATTGTACATAGTCAGTAGGTCCAGAGGCTCCACCTTCTGCTTATTCACTGGTTTTCGTCTCAAGAGCTTAGTCTACCATTAGCCTCATCTTCTATAATTTGTTTTGGCATCATCATCATCAGTGATGGTCCAGAGTGCTGCATCAACCACTCAAAGGAACTGACTATTTACTGTACAGCCCCCAAACCTTCAAGATACCAGCATCCTTGAGCAGCAGCAAGAACATTCAGATGGAAATGTCACTTGTCCCTTCTGTGGTCCAGGGTAAATCACTACATCTGCTTTCCTAAGAGGACCACTTAACACAACATACATCGGTCTCCTTTTGCTTTATACCATGTCCGTACCTACTGAGGGTGGAAACATTCTCGTTGGCTTTTTTCACATAGCTATAAGTTCTGTAATTCCTCCAAAAATAAGAATTATTGCTCATTTGAATATGATGATGTGAAGTTTTGACTAGCAGCTAAGTGGCTGAGTCAAAGGAGGGTTTTGTTCGAAGAGCCGAGCAGAGCATACGCCTATCTTGTCAGTTTCTCACTTTACCTTATGATATTTCATTGACTAATTGATACTGTGACAATGAGGGAACTGCTTCCAAAAGAGTCAATTACTTAGTCCAAAATGGCTAATAAAAATGTCCTATGAATTGAAATGTAGTTCAGTTTGAAAGGAAATTATATCTCCCTGGAGACTAGTAAATGGTTTGGGAAAAATGTGTTCCACTGTTCTCTTCTTTGTTGCAACAGTATATGCTGGAAAATATCCTTTTATTGCATTTGGTTGACTTTAAAGACATACTGGTTCAAATAAATTGATGGAAGAATAAACCAAGAATGACTTCTTCTGAATGCTGCTAAATTAAAATTGATGAACTGTAGGCACTCAAGGCAAACGAGTCTTCATCTACTCAACATTTCTTTGGGCATTTTGCTGGCAGATTTTGCTGCCATAGGCAAACCAGCAACTTTTTTTTTTTTTCTTTCTTTTTTTTTTTTTTTTTTTTCCCCTACAGGCTAGTTGTTGTTGCTTTGTGTTGTTGTCACCCCTAATGTTTTATTGGTTTCTGGTTTATTTCTTTTTCATCCACTCTCATATCTGATCACATCACTCTAAGAAATCTTCCCAAGAGCAGTCAGACCACCAGTAACGTCTGGTTTATCTCCATATTCTATCTAGGCTTAGCATCTTCAGCATGATGGTTTATGAGCATTTCTCCACCTTCATCAGTCAGAGCACTTTGTGGAGACGGGTAAACAACATTATCTCCTCTTGCCAGATGGACGCATTGATGCAGAAGGGATGAGTGGCTTTCCAAGGCCACAATGAGTCAGTGCCGAGCTACCCAGAGATCGTGGCTGCCTAATGCCCAGCCCGTGTCTGACCTGCCATGGCATAGATCTTGCCTCTTTTTGGTAAAAATGAGGCCAGGGACTCATGCAGCACTGCTTGTTTTTTTTTTTTTTTTTTTTTTTTTTTTGGGGGGGGGAGGGGAGGGGGTATGCTGGGCATTGGTCTTGTAGTTGAGGGAAGATACTTGCCAGATTTTCAAAAATGAAAAAAAAAAAAAAGCGTTCATTAAAATGTTCCCTAAAAATATTTATTGAATATTTGTGATCAAAACTTTTGATGTGAGAACCGAAGGCAGTTCAGCTGCAGTTCAGCAGAGATTTCCCAGCTGATTTTGGCTAAGATACCCTGGTGCCAGCAGCTGTCTGGCTGTATCAGTGCCTTACCAGGGCACCAAGCATGGGACTAGCTCAACTGTTTCTGAGTTATACTGATGTCATATCTGGAGCCTGTTAACAGGCCTGCCTTCCAGATTTTCAGGATGTGTCATGGCATTTCTTGCCAAGTAATATTCATGATGGGTTGGTTGTGGTGTGCCCTGGGAGATACAGGCTGTGTTCCCCAGCTTTTATTCCTAATTATAGTGGAAACCCTGAAAAGCTGAGGTGTGGGTGGGTTTTACACTTTTCCAAAAGCCAGAGAAATCATTTGCCTTTTCCTCGAACTAGATTAATGATTTCATAGCTTGTCAGTAGCCTTGAAATGAGGTTAGCCTCTGGCCTAAGAAGTTTTTAATGATTTCTCTCCAGGGGAAGATACAGTCTATACTTGTCCTGTTACAATCTTTCTGGAAGTACCTGCTCTTTGCCTTGGTCAGAGATCTGAAACTGGAATAAAATGGACATTTGTCCTATCCCAGTAATAAACTGAAACTGAACTATTTTGGAAACTTCAATGGTCATGGACAGAGAAGAACAGAACCACAGAATAGTTATGGTCTTGTGGTGCACCTTTGGTAGACTATATCTTGTGTTAACACCCCAAATTTTTTAAAATTAATAAATCCCATTTGAAATCCAGAGAAACATAATAAACCCCGCAAGCAGTGAATATCTTGGGTTCATCTAATTTGTTTAGGTTATAATGAAGAAATGGAAGCACAGCATTCTTTGATATGAACATCATTCCTAGAACTAAAGTTTCCTGTTTTCCTCTGTTGATATTGCCTTTGATCTCTTGAATAGTTAAAAGCCGTCTAAATTTAACATGAGAGAGTTTAACTGAAATACTTAACTGTCACTCTTGAAAATATCCATATCAAGAATCATCTACTTATCCTGCCTGTCCTGTCAAGACTCCTTCTGCACAGATTGTGGCCAGTTAAAAAAGGGCAGGGATTCTTCTTGCAAAGGGTTTTGAGCAGAAAAACATCCGGTTTCATATGGACATGAAAAGCATGTTCAGTATTTGTTGATAAAACACCAGTGAGGCAAATTTGCTTTTGAAGGCTATTGCTGTTGCTTGTGTAGGAAAATGCTGCAGATCTGTGTTTAGAGAAAATATTCAGGCGTGCTTAGGTTGTAAGCCTGGAGTGCCCAGCACACCTAGTCCTGTCTTTCTACATGATAGTCCTCTTGACAATTGCTGTAGCAGTTCTGCCACAAAAGCATGAATAAATAATAAAAGTTATGGCTCCAGTATGGAGGATTTATAAACAGTGAAGAACTGGTTTAAAGTTAATTCCTGCAACTGTTGCACACAGCTTTCTGTCTGACTCTACTTGGGATGATGTCTTTGGTTTTCACTAGGCATCCATTTTATCACCAGTGATTTGTGAGCCCGTGCAAGCCCCCATGACATACAGCAGAACCCTTAGAGTGAAAAAGCTTTTTGTTTTCTTCTCCTCTGCTTTATAGTGCATCTGTTTGGCTGCTGCTTGATAAGATGAAATTAAAGTAATGAACTTTAATGCCTTGGATGTAGGAATAAAATACACAATTGTGAAGTAACTGATAAAAATGACGTAAAATTATATGCGATTCCAGCTTAATACATGAGATATGGCTTCTGCAAGAGTCAAACAGTGTCTTTCAAGTTAATATTTTTATGCAACGCAAGGTCTTTGCCCTGAGAGAGTCTAACTGGTAAAATCCTAGATGGGCTCCACTCTGTCTGTTCCTTATTCTCACAAGACTATCATGAGGGCCATTCAGAGAGATGTCTTTTCTCTTTCAAATTAACTCATCATGAATAAGTAGTGATATCTTACTGTCACGTCTCTGCAGTCCAGCCAGTATCATCTTTCTTGTTCCTTTTCATCACTAATCGAACCGACAAAATACCAGTTTTAAAGAAGACCTGATGGAGGAAACAGATACACTAATTTTGTGTTCTGTTGCTTCTTTATCCTGCACATAAAGAAGGTCTCCAAATGTGTTTATTTTTCTTTTCTCTCTCTTTTTCCTTTTTTCTTTTTCTTCCTTGTCAGATCTGCTTGCATGGTTTTATTGGATGATTTGTTGATGTGACAGAGGGGAAGCTCTTACTGGCACCCTTCTGACGTTCCTTTTCAGGCCATTAGATAGATATCATCTGCAGTGGGATTAGGCTGTGCTTGAGGGCCTGGAAGAGTTAAGGCTCTCTTGGGAAACTTGAGATTGAGAACAAAAATATCACAAAAGCTAAAGCACAAATTCCATTTCCCATTTACATAAACACCTGGCATAGTGAGAATAAAAACATAAAACCTCGGTATCACAAAAAACTCCTGAAGAAACTGGTGGAATATGGTGAGCTCATGGCATCTGAGGATGTGCTCCCAACTGTTCAATGGAGATGTCCAGACAGGAGGACACATGAGCAGAGAGCTGTGTTGGGGCAAGGCACAGCCCACGGTACTTGGGGACCTCACGCTGCTGTTACACACATGGTTTCTCTGAGAGCAAAGCTGTTTAAAACCCCCTACCCGAGACATCACTTCTTCCTGCCTGCACTGCAGCTCACCATCTCCTTCATCGTGTCATTATAGCTGTTTGCAGGGCTTTGTCAACCAGAACATGGAAACGATGCATTAAAGACAAAAACAACCCCCTCAAGGCCACATTTTTTTTTTTTTTTCTTGGAAGGTTTCTTAATTCAGATCATTTCCATGACTTGCATTATGGCATAGTTTAACAAACAGTTGCAGTGGTGCAGGCAAAAAGATGCTGAAATATAGCACAGGGACAGAAACAACAGGCCAGGGGCAAGAGCTTCTTAAACAAGCTTTACTGTTACTGAAAACGCTCTCCTAACTGCAGCCCACGGCGGTGCTGTACCAACGGAGCAGCTGTGGGAAACTCTGTTGCAACCCAAGTCTGCTTTATTCTTTAAAATGTTGTTGTTCCCAGCCCCTTCTGTAATAACAATGCCAGCAAAAGCTGAAGTGTGGACACAGTTACAAAAAAACATGCAAACAGTTGTTCAAACAGTTCTGGAAAACAATTATTTTCATCAGCCCTATAAACTGGGTCTTTGCTTATGGGAAGTTTGTAGGGGAGCTTCAAAGTGTAGGAAGGGCCTCGAACGGGAGGCCAGAGGTGTCTGCCTCATGCCAAAACATTTAGCAGTTCGTGCTTTGACTTGAAACACTCAAAACGATCTGATTTCTTCTTTTCTTGGGCCTCTTCTTCCTTTCTTGGGACACAAGTTTAGTGGTGCAGTGCCAAGAATTGTATCTTGCACCAAAAATATCTTCTGCTCTGAGAAGTTTGCTGTAGGAATCTGGAGGTTTTCAGACCTTTCAGGTTTTTTTTTTTTTTCCCCAGATCTTTCAGGTTTTCAAGTCTTTCAGATTCCCGATGCACTGTTTGTACCAGGATCTCAGCGTTGTCCTCCTGCAGAGGGAAACCCACTGGCACAATGACCCCTCTGGCTCTGACGCCAAATTTCATGGTGCAGGAATTCCCTCTCTAACAGCAGGCTCTAGGGTAAAAGACCCCATTTAAATAATATCTTGTCATTATTGCTTTATTCCCTGAATGTTGTATACAGCTCACACCTTGCTGTCAGCGGGGAGGCTTAAAACAGGCCCACCTGTTTTGAGAGGCAGGCAAGAAACACCATCTATGTGTTGCTGTCTGCTAAGCCCACACGTCACGGTCCCTGTCCCTGCAACCACTTTAGGTATGTCCTGCAGGTAAATCCTTCACAGAGGGCTGCTCTCTGCCAGGAACTGTGGGATTTTAACAACTTTTTTTCTCAAATTTGACATTGAAAACTAGCTATTTTTTTGTAGTTTGCAGGATGGTGGCATTCTTCTTCCCAAACTCCCACCAGCAGGACTACTTGGGGCTTGCTTTTCTAAGCTATTCTTTCCTTAAGATGTAAGATCTTGGGTACATGGGCCTTGTCCTCTTTTGCATTTATTCAGCTCTTAACATACAGGGTGCTGACGCTGCTCAGTGTCTCTGGCACAAGCATAACAGATGCAACACTAAAAGGAAACCCCGAGGCTTGTCAGCCCTGGGAACACTTCCCTTTGACAGCTCAGACTGCACCATGTGGAGATCGTGCTACTGGTGTCAGTGGCTCCAGGAGATACGTGTGGGAAGATGCTTGGTGTAGCTCAGGAAGATGGAATTTGGGCAACCTGGTGCATCCAGAACCTAACCTGGGCTTATCTAAGTGGTCTGCATGGGGTGCATGGGCTATCCAGGCATCCTCTGTCACAGCAACAACCACAAATGCCTGTGAGCAGCTCACAGGGAGACACCTAGCTCTTCTGCGAAGCTAGGGGAGCACTGAGCAGCCAGAGACCCTGGGACCAAGGCCATCCTCTTCCTCGCTGTCATTGCTCTGAACTTGCTAAGTGGGAAGGACCCCTTTATTCCTGGCATTGGAGCAGCCTCCTTGGAAAGCTGTCACTGGGATAAGGATAAATTACAGCTTTGGGCCATGCCTTGATACAAGCTGCAGAATGTTATCCAGCCACTTGACAGTGAAGTACTTCCCCTCCCGCCCACTACTATCTCTCAGCAGCCTCCTGAGATGAAGATTAGAAACTGCCTATGGGAGCAGTCCCACTCGTGTACTGTTCCAGGAGAGCCCTAATCCTTCCTGAAAACACTCGGAGTAGTTCTATTCCTCATCCCTCTCCTGTTATCTATCCTTCCTGACAAGCTGGCAGCATTTGCATTTGTTTTCGAGTGACATAATTAAGAAAAAAATCAGATGTCTCAAAAATTTAGGGACTGCAAACAAAGATCTAATCATAACTGTTTAGTGCTCACATGGCATTTACGTGCCTCATTGTGCTTTTGTGTATCTTTTGCTTTTTAAACTTTTTATTTTATATTTTTTATTTTTAAATGTTGAATCATGATTTCCTAGATTTGGGCTGCCTGTCTGGAGCTAACCACAGTATTTCTGTAATATTTTACCCCTAAGCTATGATATGATCTCAGACAACACCAGGTTAATAGAGATTTTAGGAGGCAGTGAGAGTACCTTACAACCTATCCAAACTGAGCAGAAGAGAGGCTCCAACTTTGATATCCCATATTTCCAACATGAAAATCACATGCGGAGAAAACCCTGTATAAGAGACAAGATCTGCTGTGCAGTTTAGACAGCTATCCTGCTGTAGTATATGGAGTTGCTTCACAGATAAGTCGTAGCATATAATAAAAAAAATGAAATGGAGACCAAACCAGTAGTTGTGACATAATTTTAGTATTAATACTAGCACAGGAGTAATTAAGTTCTGATTCTGCCTTTTTAGGATGGTTCAAGCAGTCTAAGAAACTTAAATCAAAGAGGATTTGAGGGACTATGAGTGCAATGGATCAAAACAACTGCAATTCTCTTCTTTCCCCATCTCCTCTGCCCTCTTTGAGCCTATTCAAAGTCGCCCCTAGCAATTATTTTTTAAAAAGGATAGTCATGTTTAGTAAGACAGTTTTCTTCTAAACTAATGCCAGTTCATTGGTAATAGCAGCTAGGAAACAAGCAAAATGCTGAAAAATCTGTTCTTTGTTTTCTGTGGGAAGAGATTAAGATCTGATGGTAGGGATTTTTCCAAGCAGCAGCAAGTAGATATATTTATTAAATATTGCTTTAAAACCATGTATATTCCAGCTCTGTGTACAGCTATATTCTGTGATAAAGACTAAATCATCTGCATTGAAATCGATAAGATTTAGATTATGTTCTTTAAGGATTATGTGCTCTATGTTTTGAAATAGGTGGAGAAGAGCCACTATATAATTGTAATAAAGGGACCAAAAGTTTAATGGCAGGATGATGGCCAGGTGTGACTCAGTTCTGCAGGACTCTCAGACATTTCAGTCCAGCAAATCACTTAAATGCATCACTTAAATCGCTTAAATATCCTCTAAGAGAACAGCTATGGGACAAATGAGATGTCTGGGATCTTCCCCCAGCCTGGTTCTGTCGTTACATGCTTGAGCAGGAGGTTGGACCTGATGACCCCCATAGGTCCTGTCCAACCTCAGCCAGTCTGTGTGTGTGATTCTGTAAAGTGTTCAGGTAGGAGGGAACAGCCCTCACAGCCAGTCTGCAGTGTTTGAGATGCACGGTTGTGATACACTCCTGTAGGGTTCATTCTTTATCCAGGTATGTGGCAGTAGGTGCATTGCATGCCTGCTCAGACACGTTCCTGTCATGGAGATTAAGGCTAGAAAATATTCTAGTCACCAGCAACTGACCCCATGTGAATTTAAAAACTTATTTATTAGGAAATCAGATGAAAGGTGTCTTTATGCAAACAAGTTACAGTCATTGGTTGTGAAAGGAAGCCAATGTCTAGATGAAAGGGAACCCTTAGACTCAAGTAAAACACGCACTGTGCTTGGTCACATCCCTGGCATGACGGAGGATGGCTTCCTACCCACAAACGATGATATTGTCTTCAGATAATTGCTTGCTTATCAGATAAATCATTATATTTCTCATTAAGAAATAGGCATATTCTTCTTGGGGACACCACGGTGCCAGTCTGCGATGTGTGGGTGGGGAAGAGCCCTGCTGCGCCGCCGGCAAAGCCAGGCAGCTCCGATGAGGCGCCAGGAACTGTGCTGCCCAACAGTTTCCTTTTGTTTGCCCCAACGGCAATTTCATAGAGGGCGGCAAATGTCCCAGAGCCTCAGTGCCTCTTGTTTGTTTGTGCTGAGGCACTGGGGGCTGTGGATTTTGGTGCTGATACTTCTCCCTCCATAACTAGTGATGAGAAAGTCACAGCCTCATTAGAGACTACTCAAGTTCGTTCAGACAAAGGACTCTTGTGCCTCCTCATCATGCATTTGTTTGTGGGCACAAGTCGACACGAGAGGTCTGAAGCTCCATGGAGTCCTGCAGATATGTCTGAAAAGTGCAGTTGTACACCCCTGGATATTTTGGGAAGCTCTGCTCTTGACCCCTATAGATGCTCACACACATAAGTGCAGACACCCCTTACACACAGCGGTCCCACCCAGTGTCACATCACCAGGACTTTGGAAAGTTCCCTGCAAGTATGAGACGTGGGAGTTTGGGATTCCCAGGTTTTTAATATCTGACTGCAAACTAAACACTTCTACACCCTGAGGTAAGGCTGTAAGTGTATTTCTGTTGCGTATGGCTCATTTCCAAGCTGAAATTACAGATCAGAGACAAAAACTCCATACATTAAAACTTCCCCCAAGCTGGAAATGGGAGGAGCTGATGCTGAATAGCTGAGGGAGATGGCTTCCAAGGGAGGCAGCGTGCCGAGCACAGGCACCTCTGACTGCCATTTCATCCACGTGCCTGAAACAGCATTCCAATAAAAAGGTGCAGAAATATATACAAGGATCAAAATTACTTGACATTCTATGTGAAAGTGACTCTGTAAAGAGCTGGTAGGTCAGGCTGGACTTTACATGTTGCAATTTTGTCTCTAGCATGCTCAGGTTCAGATGATCCCTATGGCTCAAGATAGCTTTTATCTCTCTAGATTGGAGTCTTGGAGTAATGCCTTCAAATAATAGTGAATAGTATTAATGGATGAATACATTTCTGGGGTTTGCCATATTTTCAGTTAAATCAAGAAGACGTGTAAGATTAACCCATCCAATGACTAACTGTGAATTCATCCAGCTGCAGTGTGGTTGATCAGTGATTTTCTTTTTAAATAAATAAATAAATGTATGTGGAATACTGTTTTTCATTTTGTTAAGATCCTCAGAAATAACCAGGGAAATACTGTTGATGGTAAGCTATTTCTCCAGAAAGTTTTCAATACAACTTGTGGCCTCTCCTCCATGCCAAGTACAATGTATATGTGAGCCTTGCAGTACCAAACAGATTACCAGATTAATTCATCTGGTGGGAGGCTTTACATTTATTGTTATGACCTCTTAGTCTGAGCACTGATGGGGAATCTAGAACAAATTATTACATGCTAAATAAAGCTCACATGCAGTAACTTGATCACAGAGCAAATATAATGAGGAACTTATTTGTATTAGCCTAACACCCCTGATTAAAACTGAATTACTCCTGATTTACACCAGTCTGAATTGAATTAAGTCACTAATGCTCATCTCCATTCAAGGAAGTTGTACAAAAGATGCCTAATCGGTGCGGCTACTGGAGGGTAGTGCATCTCTCTCTTATTAGTTCAAACTGCCTATCATGAATGGTATGGTAATTATTCTTTGTGTTGTAAATGAACTGCCAGCTTCTTAAGCCCTTGAAGTAACTTTCAACACTGATTATACCAGAGATCAGCTGTTGGTTTTGACATTTAGCACTTAGTGTTTGTATGAGAATTGCTGTAAAGTATCAGGATGTAATACTCTTAATAGTTGTAAAGGAATGAGTAATGTGAGTCTTACTTTTTGAATACAGTTTTCATCCTATCAGTAGGTTTCAGACATGGCTGTAGTTGGAGCATATCATCTCATTTAGAATAGCCAGTTTAAAGAGAGTTTCTCTGTTAAACAAAAAAATAAGCTTTTTCATTGACAAATGCTTTAAGTTTTGAATATCTGCTTTGTGTCCTTAAGGGAGAGTTTACTGTGACTGCCTAAGTCAGTAAGTAGGAGACAGGATATCATCCACATAAACTTAAGAAAGAATCTTTACAAACCTTAAATCAAAAGAAGAATTTTAAGTTTTCATATTTTTCAGAAGAGCAACTAAAACCTTTCCAGACATAATTTATGCTGTTGACAGCCATTGCATATAGAACACCAGGAAGTCTGGTTTTAATTCATATAATATTCCTAGGGAGGTGGGTGGCTTAGTTAATAAACTTGATCTTTCACCTTTGGAATCAGATTGAGTTCCCCTGTTGAAACACGCCTGTCTTTAATTTGGATCCTCGTTTACTTATGGAGGTTACCTGCTGACCTGCGAGAGTCAGAAATTGATGTCTATCATACATCACCATGTCCACAGGCAGTGAGAGGAGCACAGAAGCACTCATCTGTGCCTGACAGAAAGCCAGAGGGGCTTCCCGTGGTGGACCGAGAGAGCTGCAGGCATGGAGCAGAGGAAGGGAGAGAAACCAGTGCTTCCCCCAGTTGTCCCAGTAAGGAGATACTCTTCAAGGACCATGGCCTCATGTCCCTGAGGCACCCAGCAATAAAAAGGTTTCTATATGCCTTAGAATCCTTCGCTCTCACTCTGATCCATCATGAAAAACAAACAAGCAAACAAAACCAGACCCTAAAATAAAGGACAACATCAAGTTTTGAATATTCTCAACTCAAGACACTTGCGTGTCCTTAACACAATCCACAACCCTGAAAACAGGAGGACCAGCATCTACCCCTGCCCTAGCTACCAGTGCAACAGAGCACTGGTATATTGTAAGGGGCTGCACAAGTCCTGCAGATCCCCTAGCAGCAGACTTTCCTGTTACTTTATAGGTTCTGGAAAATATTGCAATATTTATTACTTGAAAACCAGCAGATTTTGGACTGCTAAGATAACAGTGGCTCACCCTTACAGGACCCTAGCCTACCGACAAGAAGACTCACTCACTCACTAACTTTCCGTGCTCTTCCTGATACAACGAGAATAGCCTGTCAGCCTACTTAGATGTTGAAACCCTAAACCTGACCCTAACCCCAACCCGAAATATACCTGGGTAGCAGTTCAAATAGTAAGAGAACCTCTGCCTGATTTGCTTCAGTTCCCTCTTACATCCCATCTCCCTACGTGGCCTCTGCAGGATGCTGCAGTGATGATGTCCTGAAATGCTTTAGGCTCCAGATTCCTAAACAGCTCTAACAATAGCCTCAGATGTACCCAGGGGACCAGCCACTTCTGTAAATCATGATGTGAGTGAGAGTGCCCCACTATAACCTGCTCTCGCCCTGCCTTTCTGGGCTCTGCACGTTGTAACAGGAATAACCTGCCTGGCTGCTCTTGCTTCTCTGACTTAACTGAGCTCAGGAATGGGATGGCCCCGTGAGCTACATATCACTTTAGGGACAGATTCCTCATTGCAGAAGTTAATGCATTTGAAGACATTTTTATTGAGGCATCCTGTAAAGCCTAGGCAATAAACCATGGGGGCTGAAGGCTGTTGTGTCCTACTATATCATGTCATTTTGCAATACATTTCAGGTTGGAGAAAATTAGGCAGCCAAACAAGTTATGCTGGCGGTATCCTACACCAGCTAGAAAGATAGGAAGAGGATTCACAGTGAGGGGAATCTGGGCTTCTAATGTATCTGATGGTCCCCTGGGAAGGTATGATGTTAGGGAGGGGATTACAGCTAGGATATGCGGATATAAAGCATCTAGACAGTGTTTTTATGCAGGGCACAGGGTAAGGCAGACATCTGCTTACAGGCTTAAGGCCAGGGCTCCCTTGGAGTATATTTATGACAATAGGGATGATGGTTAGAGCTAGGGAGAAAACCTAAAGCAGCTACAGGGGCTGTCCTTGCTGCATCCTGCAACTACTGAAAAGGCAGGAAAGGACAGATGTTAGACTCAGGAAAGGCAGGACATGGTCCTACCTACATAACTGCCTTAGTTGTAGGTTGCAGAACCCACTGTGCTTGGAGACACTGTTCTTAAGTTCTGCAGCAACAAGGCTTGGGAAAGAAGGCTTCTGCTATGGAGGCTGAAGTCATCACATCACTGTGTATGACCCAGGGTCTTTCATGCTCCAAGGAGAAACCTCATCACTATTGAGGGAACATAATAAGTTACCATCAGGTCTAAGTTTTGGGTTGGAGAAATGAATCAATTTTTTCTTGCTTCATTCTGCAGAGCTAGGAAAGATTTTATGGAGAGAAGTGGTATTTGTGGGACCAGATTTTTTTATTATGACTTTGGATAGGTATGGGTTTTTGGATGTTTCTGAGTGATTGGTTGTGAGAACCAAATGCTTTTCCTCTGTGGTCTTGTAGAGCCCAGGCAGAGGGAGAAAACGTGATGACAGGGCCTGAAGTCTGTCCCTTATATCTTTATGGAGAGTCTTTGTACATCCCGGGCTGGGGCTTCTGGTTAGGGGTAGGGATAAGGAGTTTGAAGCAGCCAGACGGGTTTTTCCTGCTGTGAGTGCAGAGATCAGAAGGATCAGGTGAGGAGTGGAGTTTGGAAGCCCCAAGCCCTACGATGTTTCAGGAAAGGTTCTGCTCCCCTCCCAGCTGCCTTTGGGGTTCAGGTCTTGATGAGCTGTCTTGCATGCTACAGGCAATAAGGGTAGTAGCAGCTGATAAGGGGGTTGAGAAACTTATTTGAAGTCTGAAATAACTCATTCCTAAGAGCATTTCAGGTTGGGTTTGAGTGAGGATTTTGGGTGAGGCTGGGGGTAGCAAAGCGTGTTTACAGAACCAGACAGAGCCAGAAAGTTCATTAATCTTCAGTACTGCAGAGCTCAGAAAGTTTTGATGGCATAAAAGAGCTCTGGTCCTTGTATTGTTATTTACTACAACCAGCCTTTGGTTACCTAGATTCTGTGCCCATCCTCCTGCAATGAAAAGAGCACAGCAAGAACAACATTTCTTCCTGCTGTACTTTCTCAAAACCCAACCCTTAAAAAAATCCCTTGGCTTAAGGCATTTTGTTCTGAAAATCACAATGTGCTCTCAAGGTACGATGTCTCCAGGAGGCCAAACCCTACCTGAAGTCATAAACAAGTGCCTAGACCTCACGTACACCATTCCTCCCTGTAACACTCCTCCATCTGCAGAATAATAATAAAAAAAAAGTCAGTTTTTCAGTTTTGCCTCTGCAACCCTAACCTGGAGTGCACCCACACAGGAGTTCATAAACAAATACCTCAGTCTAAGCCCTTCAACTGTACCATTGGCTGCTTCTCCCTTAGTACCTGCATGATGCATATTAATACCTTTATCTACCTTAATCCCTGGAACATGAAAATTTCCTTCAATTTTGTAGGTCATCAGGGAGCCAAATGCACCCCTCTCTAACACTCATCCTCTCTGGGTTTCTGGGGTTGTCACAGCTTTGTGAGAGTAAGTTTTGACTCTGATAATTTATCTAAAGCCAAATCTTACCTTAAAATGAATTTTTTGAGGACAAAGTGCCACCTTAAAATGTAACATGACTTTAAATTTGAATTTCACAAGTCTTTTCTTAAAAAGTCCACAACTTCCTAGACATGGAATGATGCAGCAAAAACAATCCATTTGACTTCTGTAGGTCCTAACTGTAACTCTAAATCATGTTAGTCTTAAAAGTAGGAGAGCAGCAGTTCATAGCCTAGGATAACACAGACGGAAGATTACACCTCCAGTAATCCCTCTTCCTTTTCCATCCCTGAAGAACGTCACAATAAGAATAGCACTAGCTCTAACCCCGTCCTTAGCCCTGTTTACCCAGTCAATAATCCAGATGCTCAGAGGTAGCATAATGTCTTCACTAAAATCGCAGTATTGTCTTGGAGCATGGGCCTTGGAGGACACCACAAGAATAGACTCTTTAAGTGCACTAGGTTGTAGCACCTGAAACCTACCTCCCAAGTAGGTTTCTTCTTCTAACTCATAAGACAAACCCAGAATACTCTCCAACATCCATCTTGTGCCTAACTTTCTGGACTCTTAAAGATGCTGAAAAAATAATCTTGCTGTTTATTGAAGGTGTCCTAACCATAACCCCAGCCCTCACTGGTAAGCACAATATTGTTGAGGGCACTAACACCTTTCCTATTCTGCATTGCTGTGCCCTGCAGGGTGCAGTGAGACTAACTTGTCTTGCTGCTTTAGGTTCTCTAACACTAACCATAAGCTGAACCTTAACCTGAAATGTACTCTGTGTCATGTACAAGATACAAGATCACCCAACAAGATGCAGCACAGGCCTTTCAGCATCATTAGCAACAGTATTGTCTTGTACTCTTTTTGTCAAAACATGTTCCCAAAACAATGCTGAAAAATCCATTAGGTCCTAGAACTTTAATGAAGCCTGTCCATTCCCTACAGAAAGGGGCGACACAGCGCAGAGGAACCCATTAACGTTACTCCTCATTAGTGTATCTATGTCCCTTTCATGTCCCTTAGTTTCTCAAACACTAAGCCTAAGTTTAACATCCACCTATTTAGCAAGGCTTCTGGGTCAGAAACCCTGTATTGAGAAATACCACTTTTCTCCAAAATGATCTGGGATCTGAAAGATGCAGCAAAATAAGCTTGTCCAGATTTTTTATTTTTCCTAGGATAAAGCTTGATCCTATCTCTTAGTCACAGAGAGAGGAAGTGGTTCATACAACAAAAAGCTATGTAAGAGGCCCAGAGACCCTTTGCTTCAGTTTTTCTCCCAACCCGTCCACCTTTCTCAATGCATAACAAATTCTCTCTTAATTATACACAGAGGAGTATCTCCCACAATGAGAGAGACTGTAATACGTTGATTGTCTGATTATCTATCAGGTCATGTCCTCTTTCTAGGTTTGGGGGTCTTGCAGAAATCTGTCATATACTAAATTACTTAAACTTTAGATAAACTGTCTGCTAATGCACTACATTTAACTTAACATTTGTCCAGGGACTCATTCTTCATATCAAGGAATATGTAAGATCGTGACCTTTAGAAATCATCTACCTTTCTATTTCTGTGGGGTTGGTGCCATCAGACAATATAGTGGACTCCCTAAGCTCTTAGTTTTGGGGACTGCATTGCAGAGACAAAAGAGTACCCAGGTCAACTGGCAGTGTTCTTCCTGCTTAGGAATACTGATCACCTTGAAGGGCGTATGGAAAGAGTTGCACCTGAGACATAATAATAAGATTTCAACTTCTCAAAAGGATCCCGAGACAGTTGCTCTTTCATGGAACAGGTCAAGGAGGAATCTGTCGGGGCAACAATGTCCAGGTGTCCTCTTGGAGAGATCTAATGGCTCAGAAAAGAGGGAGGAAAGAAACATATGTACATATGGTACATATGTATATGTAAAGAATGAGAGGGTAATGCCCTTTGTGACAAACCAGGAGCAAACTTCATTGATAGTGTGAGGCACTCTAAAGTTCAGTTAGGACTGCGGGAAGCCCTAATTTGGCCAGCTCAGCATAGGGCAGTTTGGTTTAATCTATGAGGGCAGGCCTATCCTGGATGTATGACTAAACCAGTGACTAGTGTTGATGCTGTGCTTGTTTCTGCTATCCCTCTTTGTCATATAGCTGTTCTAGCACCTCACTGGTGATATAGATGGGTTTGGGGACATGGCTGGGGACATCTGTGTTATAGCTTAAAGGCAAACCTGTGCATAAGCATTGGTCCGTCCCATGCTCTGTTTGTTTTGAACCCAAGCTCATGGAGCCTTTGGAAGAGACCAGAGCATGGGCTGGGTGGAGAAGTTTGAGATCTTGATTGATTTTGC
This sequence comes from Aythya marila, assembly GCF_965140915.1. Taxonomy (NCBI): domain Eukaryota; kingdom Metazoa; phylum Chordata; class Aves; order Anseriformes; family Anatidae; genus Aythya; species Aythya marila. The sequence continues at coordinate 16,689,902 of NC_139043.1, read as the reverse complement.
CCGTTAACTTGAGGAAAAATGCAGCCCTATTTGCAGAGCAAATGGGACAGATCCCCCTGTGGTCATGGCTGTCCCAACCGTAGCAATATGGCATTCATAGAGTCATTCAGGTTGGAGAAGATCTCTAAGGTCATCTAGTCCAACCTGTGTCAGGGAGAGAAGCTGTCTGGGATCCTTGCTAGAAGGACTTCATGTTACCTAAGGGAAGGTGTGGAACTTGCAGACACAGCATAACATGCACAGATCTCCTCTTGGATTTATGAAGTTAAGTCAGAGCTTTGGAGAGATGCTGACAGCACACTCTTTGCTGTATTGTTTGTACATGACCTGAGCCACCTTCCTTTCACCTTTGTGTGCAGACCAAAGAGGCAGAAGGGACAGCATACCTTCGGTGTCTGGGACAATGCACTGCCTCACTGCCAGGACTGTTTCAGCGTTCTGGTTTGAGATAGCAGACACTGGTGCTCTTCAGTGCATGGTGTGAGCAACTGCATCAAGATGCAGATTTTCCAGGAACAAAGAAGATTTTGGTTTGTGTCAACAACTCTGTGCAGTGCACTGCATGGTCCTGGGATGAATGTTAAAGTTTCTTGTCTCCCAAATCAGAGCGAAGCCATTTCCATTCCTAATTAGATCCATGTAAATTGGATTGGGTCTCCATGGAGAGTAGGGAAGCCTCAGGAAGCTGTTTTACATGTGGTTGTGTTGCCCAGGTGCTACCCAATGTCTGTGCTGCCTCGATCTTTCCTGGGCTGAATTAGGACACCATGTCAGTAAGTACATATTTATTGCTCCACACACTCATACCTTCTACAGAGCACAGCCCACTTATATGCACATCTTTTTCTTTATGCTGTACACATACAAATTTCTTATTTTCAGAAAACAATGTTTTAACTGGAAAATAATGTCTGGAAGCAGATAGACTGAGCAGTCTTTGATGAGCAAATGTTTATTGTTAGCTTCAGCAACAAGAGCAGTCATGAGCTGCTGTGAGTGCCACTAGAACTGAATGATGATGGGTATTTCTTTTTATAGAAAAAGGCTGGGTTGTCTGAGCTTTGAAATCCAGTATTGTGCACAGGTTTTATCTGCATAGTCAAGTTTCTTTTATTCTAGTTGGAAAAGAAAGTCAGATCCATGTAAGCTTTAAGGAAGCATTAGTTAGGGTTTAATGTGATCGCAAGATTCTTAGAAGTTTTGTAGGATCAGTTGTTTCTTTATGAATATTTTAGTTTATTCTCTTCAAATTTAGAGATTAACATTACTTTCTGAATGGGACACAGCCTTGTAACTGTGCACCTGGTAACTGCTGCCCCACTGAGAAAATGCTGTCCTGCCAGGCAGGTCTGGCAGCCTGGGCTATATTTCTTTTGGGACGCTATAAGTGTAACATAATGCAAATTTGGTAGATAAGAAATAGTTTAGCTGAGAAAAGAGGTGAAAATCTCTGGGTAAGTCATTTGGTATGTGGAAGTGGGGAGGTCCCTCTCTGCGTGCTGCAGAGTTGCTGCAGTTGATAAGTCACCAGGCCTGTGTGGAAGGGTTGGTGCTGGGAGTGTACCGACCCTCACCCAAATCTGTACCAGAGAAACATCAAATGAGGTGCTGGTAGGATTTGTGAAGTCCACCATTTTGCTTCATGAAAGCATGCACTTTTTTTTTTTTTTTTTTTTTAAATGAGTTCTGATTTCTACTTATAATTTCTTTCCCATTTAATTCACTCAAATTGCTATTTAGGGAAATGGACCCCTAATTTATCATGTGAATTTTTCAATAAGTTTATAGCACTCCAGATACATTTATGCCTCCTATTTCTCTTCTATATTAATCTTCCACCACCAAACCTCCCACCACCAAAAAAAAAAAAAAAAAAAAAAAAAAGATAATTAGGTTAGTTAAGTGTGATTTACATTTTACAAATCCATACTGACTCACAGGATTTTTGTGTTGTGTCACAACACATATGCTTGGAGTATTATTAAGTATGATTTCTAATATAAAAGTTCAGTCCTACAATATAAATCTCTCCTAAAATACTGTCCTTACTTCATTTGCTACTAATGGTGAAAAAGAAAGGAAAAAAACTTGCTTTAGAGACTTTTTACCTTTACCTATTTTATAACTGTTAGGGGACTATTTTTTACTTTAGTTGTCAATATGGTATCTTGATCTAAAGAAGGGCAGGCTCATTTTGACTGCGTTAACTTTTTGGACACGTGTACAATCCAAGTCTGTGTATTCATTGACCCTGGACTGACACTGGTGGGAGGTGCTAGCAGGAGTTATTTCTGGTGTGAGCTGTTGAAAAAATAAATGTGTTTCAGAGTCCCATGACCAGGTTTCCTCTCCTGCCATGTGCTGATGCTGAGCAGCTCTGCGCCACTTGGGATGGAGAGTCGGGCAGGGCTGAACCTACAGATGTCCCAGCAACTTCGTGGGGAAGAGCTGCTAGATATGATTAGCAGAGTTTTTTTCTAAGCTGAGCAGAGAAGAGGAGCTGCAGTGAGCTCCAGCAGCTGGACCTGCCCACCAGGCAGCTGTCCATCTCGGTGGTACAGCACCTGGCTCCGAAGGGTTAAAGTACCTTTGTTCCCACTCTCTGGACAAACTTCAGCTGGTGCTGGGACTTGAGCTCCACCAGATAAAAAGATCACAAGCTCATTGTTCTTAACGAGCAGCATTTCTCTGTAATTCCCTAATTCAAAGCAGGCTTCACTCACTTTTGTGCTCTCTTTACAAGCCGCGATGATGATAGGATTTCCGAAATCAAAGCTGAATGCTGAACTGAATTAAGAGAGAAAAAGCCACACTCCCTGGTTCGGGTGAGCAGAGGATAATTGTGGAGAATCCTCCCAGCCGGTCTGGCAGCAGTGGTGGGGGAATGGTTTTCTTCTATCAAACTGGTTTTATTTTTATTGTAAAATAAACATTTTCTGGGCATAGGCTGGCAATTACTCCCTCTGCCCCTCCAGGGATGAGGTTGCACCAACCGCACATCAGAGGGGAAGGCAAAGCTTCCCCATTTAGATTAAAACGCACATCAAACAAAGCAAACATCAGTGAAGGGTTGGTGTTTGCCCCTCCGACTGGCTCGCTCTGTTTCTCTAAACACGAAGCCTGCATTAACACACTGGGCTTTGAACTTCTATTTGATGGATAAACTGCTCTTCAACTTTTCGCCACAGTATGGCAATTAGGTTTATTCCACACTCTTTCACCTTCTTATTTGCAGGAAAACATGCTAGCTGGGGCTGGGTAAACCTTTTGATAACTCCAAGTACAGTATTACAAAAAGTTAATTAAATGGGTTAGTAAATTTATATATATATAAAAAGAACTGATTATTAGCTAAGGTCACTCACCCTGGCAGAACATAACAAAAAGAGTAATTAAATAAGCTATTTGAAAAATAATCTGAAATTGAGCCTAGAGGAGCACTTATCTTTGGGACAGATGTAAAATTAAACTGTACAGTGCTGCACACAGACAGGGCGATTGTAACGGCAGAACAATGCAATTTCCCAGCTCCTTATGGTTTTCCTTCCAAAATGTCTTCAGCTAACACCAAAAAGGATCCACTGGTACCAAGGGGCACCCAGAAATGAAGCTTTCTATGAAGTTACAGCTGGTCTGCTAACAATTGTTTCCTGCTTTGCAGGGAGAAAGTAGAGCAGTTGAAATGCCACTTCAGGGTGACTGGCTTGCTAATGCTGCCTAAGTAATGGCAACCATTTCACTTTCATTGTGCTCTTGTTAATTAACTCCCACAATTAAAGAAAACAGAAATCCAATAAGAGGAAATAAAGAGTTCTTAAGTTATTAAATGCTATACATCTGTGAAATCCAGCTGAGAAATATGGTTTTAATACTTGATTTAGCATTTAATAGTTTTTTATTAAGCTTTGGGAACTGAAATGAATCTTCTGTGACCTACTTAGCAGGGGTAAACCTATTTTAAATGCTGTTGGAGATAAATAAGGGAGGAGAAATGCTGTCTGCATTTGCCAGTATTAAAATGATGTGGGTAAAATCACGGCCTGTTAAAGTCAGTGGAAATTTAGACTCATCCTGGCTTTGGGTCCCAAACCTGTGAGCTCTGATGCTACAGCCCAGCAGCAGCAGGCCAGAGGCTACCTCGCTGTCTCCCCTGGAGAGAGAGTCACTGCCCACCTGCACAGGGAGAGTGCTGGAGACCCATCCTGGAGAGGTGTTGCTCATGTGCAGAGCAGATGGATAGACAGATGGATGGACAGAGGGGCAGATGGATGGACAGAGGGGCAGATGACACAAGGCAGACCACCCTGGGCCAGCAGCATTCAGGGAACAGGTGCTGGCATGGGCTAGACCTGGCTCAGCTTCCCCCTGGGTTTTCCAGTGGTGGCATCTGCCGTTGTTCATGCAGTGCCACTATTGGGACTTGGTTACAACATCACTACGAGTTTTTTGGTCCAGTGTGGGTAATTATGAAGTCTAAAACAAGATGGTGCAAACCTACTAAATAGGTAATCAGAAAATCATAAACTAATTGAGCTATGTTTTAATTGCTTCTTTTACTCTGATGATCAGGCAGGTGTACCAATTCGCCTACTTAGTGTTCAAGCTGCCAAACCCATAACTGAAGATTCACAGGAGTGTGTGACAGCAGTGTGATGCCATTTGAGTACCTGATGGTGATCCCAAGCATGCCAATTAAACTGGTTGCTTCTAGCACTGTTTTGTCTTATTTTTATGAAAGTTACATAGGATAAGCATTTTAGTCCAGAAACATTTGAGCAGCAGACCAGTGAATTTGGCTTCTTTTACTGATAAGAAAAAATATATTAAAAATTACCCTTGGATAGCACATACTCAACAGCCATGAGTGGAATTCTCTTCCCGTAAGTTTTTCCAGCATTCTTCATGGCAAAAGCCATCCATTTCCTCTCATATTCTTCAAATTCTAATGTTTACTTCCTTTGTATATTAGTGGATGTTTAAACCAAAAGTATTTCTGGTTTGGGCTGTAAGGTTCAGTATTATTTTTGCTCTTTTTGTATTATCTGGATGCAGCTTTTTGACAAATGCTGAAATCTGCCTCAACTTACCCTTCTTGCACTCCACGTGTTATTGACTATTACAGATGACTGACAAAACAGAAAAGGATTGGGACTATTTATTGCTCATCTGTGGAGTGTAAACATGTTCTGTTTGCATCAGAAGTCTGAGCCTAATCCATCCTTTAAAATGCTATAGATTTCTTGTAGGAATGAAAAAAATTAAACACAGCAGTCCCAGTAAATAGGAAATTATTTTTGCCCTACCATGCTTGTGGATGCAATTCCTGGTGTGTGGGACAGGTGTTCCTTAAAATTCAGAAATAGGCAAATTGTTCGCATCCCATATTGTTTTTGTTCTATGTTACTTGATTCAGCTATGTTCACATGCCTGTTAACTGTGAAAATGTTTCCATAGGTAGTCCAATTGTAGCTGTAAGTTTTTAGCACCTATTTTACTGCCGTTCTAACTGTTCAATGTAATCAGATAGAAGTAGTTGTAAAAAGTTAGTCAAGTGCATCAGGCTAACCTGTGCTATTAATGCTAATAGATATTTTTAAACACAAGAGTGACAGAACTTTTGCCATTCCTGTGCTTGTATATACACATCGTGTAGAGTTAATTATTTACATATGCTTGTTAGATATACAATAATTTACAAAATTAGAATATTTAAGTAAAAATCCCAGTTTGAAAAACAAAACAAAACAAAACAAAAAACCCTTGTGATATAAAGCTTGTATGCAATACAAACGTTACACTGACTCTGAGCTGTAGTTTTTTGTTAGTGTGTGCATTTATACTTAGAATAAGCATTTGAGATAAAAGCCATTAGTACTCAGAAAACACTTGACAGATTAAAAGTGCTGGTGTCCGCAAGTACCACCCCAATGGTCTGACATGACCTCCTTTATGCACAGGCTGCAGACTTTATTCTTGCTAAAAGCTGACTTCATGCATGTTTCTAACACAAACACATGCACAGGGAGCCCAAATCTTGTTTCAAAGAAGTGATGAGGCCACCACCTCTGCTGGTAAGTCAGACCAAGCTTTGTTCTTCTTCCTTGTTGGCAACCACTGGCTCTTAGAAATGAGACTGATGAAGCCCTTGGCTTTCCTGCATCTTCTGTGAGCAGCATCAAATGTTCTCCCCACTCTCAGGTATCTTTGTCATGGATGGCTCAACCGTGGTTGAGTTCCCTTGCAGCTTCCGCATCCCTGAAGTGACCACATGGAGCTCTTGTGAGCTGCCCTTGCCACTACCAGCCTCTCCACAGTGGCCCTTACATCCCCACTTGCATCCCTATTCTGAAACGCAGCATTGTGCCTAGGGATGTGTGCTGCTCCCAGCTATAGGTTCTGCACAGAGCATATCCCAATTCTTCCTTCAAACCTGTCTTTCTGTGGGTGACATCTGCTCTGCTGCCACAACATTGCATTGCACTGGCAAAGATATCAACATAGCAGAGATTATAAGAGAGCGCAATTTATAATCTCAGGTTTGTCCGTTTATTTCTGTATAAACAGTTGAGTTAAAATTTAGTGTGGTACCAAACCAAACATTTGATCAAAGATCATATAAACTGCACCAAGCAACATGGTTGCCTTTATCAACAAGAAATGTCATCTTCTCCAAAACAGAAATGTTTTTTTACAAGATCTGTGCTCCATGAAACTGTACACGCCTGTGCTAGTTCTGTTTTACTCTCGTTGTCTATTTTTTTTTTTTTTTTTTAAATAAAGAATATGTTCTACTATTTTGCTTGGGAAGAGAAGCGATGCAGCAGTTCCTGGGTAGATCCTCTCCTCCCTTTTCAGTCTTGGAAAAGTAAGAACGTATCAAAGCCAGGGGAAATGCCATTGTGTTTACTCCTAAAAGTATTAATTTCAGCAATTCCCCAGCCTTTAGGACCCTTTGGGGTAAGTTACTTGGTCCTTTTGATTTGAGAATATTTCATTTTAGTAGATTCTGGACTCAGTCCTCCTTTATGAAAGATGATTAGCTTTCCAGCACATGTGTGTGCTGTGGGATGAATCTGTTCTCCCATGTTGCTCTGGAGGAAAAACATTTATTTAATATCTACAGATCCTTTGTTTGAGCTTCTTTTCTTCCCAACATTTTTTATATACTGCATTATTAATGCCCCTGGTGATCAAAATGTCATTAAATTCTTTATCTTTTGTCATTATTATCAGTTGACTGAAATTTCAATCTGTAACTCATATGTTGCTGTTAGCTTTCCATTTATATTCAAATGTAAATGTTTCACTTTTGTTGTTATGTTCAGATCTCCTTCTAACCAGGATGTTTTTTGTGACCAGAATAACTGTTTTTCCCCTCTCTCTCCGGATTGTCAGTCTGGGTGCATCCAGTAGTATGCCCTCAAGCGATTTCCAGCTTTTGCTAATATTTCCCACTTCAAATGATGTACATTGCAATGGCAATGAATCAGGAACTGACAGACAGAATTAAAACCAGTGTTCAGCCCTCCTCAAATTTATAGAAGAAGTAATGGAATAAACAATGTCAGAATAATTTAATACTGAGAGAAGTAATTGAATTAAAGCCCTTTTGTGTACATAATGTCAAAATGCATAAAAGAAAGTAAGAAACCCATATGTGGAAAGGAAATACAGATTTTCAACAAAATCAGTTTCAGAACATGCAATTTTCCTACAAACACGCCTGTTTTGTAAATGCAGAAAATTACTCACTTTCTTGCATAAGACACAGCTGATGGCTAGTTTCTCACCCTGTGATTTAATGAAAGCACAAGGATCTGTTTGTATTGCTGCATCTGTTTTTCAGTGTCCCAAAGTCTGGGAAGAAACCTTTTTTAGGTTGCAATGATCTAACTCTGGAACAGGCTTCCCCAAAGAACTTTAAGGTATTTTATATTATTTTATTTTATTCTCAATAGCTAGCCCAATTTATGTGCCTGTTGTTGGCCGAGAGGAGGTGCCATCTGCAGGGAACACCACAATGAGAGGTGGCATAGGGCCACCAGGGCTGTGGACTGCCAAGCCACACCATACCCATACATAGGGCTGAGCTTGTGGCCGGGGCTTGGGTAAATTACTCTCAACACTTGGGCTGTGGTCAGGCTGGCACCATGAAAAAGTATAGGACACTGAATAATTCCATAATTATTTGTAGTGTAGCAGCTGCTTCCACCTCCAGTATCCTGGATCCAAATTTCAGTCCCATAGAACAGACTTGAAGGGTGCCCCCAGTCCCTCAAGGATGCCAATCTGTGTCATGCAAGCAAGGTTGGTCACTTGAGGCACATTTAACAGCCAAGTATAAGATGTTTATCTGGGAATGTCACCTTTGCTTTATGGACAACCCCAATATTGTGTGTTGAGGTGTGAGAAACCCTCCAAAAACACACCTGGAAGTCATCCACCAGCTTCCCACTAGGACCCAGTTCACACCAAACACCCTTTTCCTGCTTCCCTGTGAAGTTCTGGATATTTTTCCTCATCTGTGCTCCATTTTGTTGGAGTTGGGGAATATCTTCATACAGGCAAAAGTCACATATTGCTGAAAAGAGACCAAATAGCAGGAATGGAGATAGATATGACTAGAACCAAGAATTTAGGTAGACTGTTTAGAGCAGGAGTTACCCTTGTGCCAGAGCAGGTCTGGACACTGAGAGGTAACTGGAGTAGAAGAGACACCACTCAGTGGTCATGGGTAAACATGGAAATGAGAGATGAGATCCAGTAACACCATGCTCAGAGGGGGGTGGAAATATCACAAAGGTTCTTGGAAACAAACTGGAATATTGTTTGCACAAAACCTTTGTCAAATCCAACTTTTGTGAGGAGTGTGCATGGCTAGAGATGCATTAAGAATAACATCCTTTTATTTTTCTCTCATAATTTATAATGTAGTTGATACCTCTGATTTTTTTTTGCTACCTATTGATTTAAATATTATTACTGATATTAAACTGGTCTCATTTCTTTTAGCATAGGCTGTTACCTGTTCAATCTTTCTATAAGTTAATGTTTGACACATAGCTTTTCAGAATAACACTTTACTTTCCATAGCAATATGCTTCTTATGATGTCATTTCTTTATGAATAAAAATGACATTGAGCAGGTTTAATGATTTTATCATCTTCCCTTCCTATATTTTTGTTTGTCTTTTTGTTGTTGTTGTTTTGTTTCTTTGTTTAAGCACAAAGCTACGGTGAATTTAACTCAATTACAATTACTACGTACAAAAGATATGTCATAATCTTTAGTGTAATGCACATGGTCCATATATTATTTTCTGGTAAAGTGTGGGACATAAAAAAACATAGCAAAGTGGATTATTTAACCTATGCACCAAGCATATGGATGGAAAATAGCAACAGCTGCTTCCAAGACCCTACCCAGAAAATTTTCTTTTTTATCTTGTGAAGAAGACACAGGCAAAAAAAGCCAAACCAAACCAAAGCAACAAAAAATCCACCTCTGTTTTCAGGGAAGTTTTGTCAAATACCAGTCCAGAAATGCATACTGCAGAATGTCAAAAGACAGCAACAATTTTGCTAATGGAAAGCACTTTGTTTTCAGGTTTTCCTAATACTTTAAGCACCAGAGACTACATTAAATACTACGTGCAGCTTGTGGCTACAAGCCAAAAGGAAGCCCACATGACATTTAGTGCCCTTGTCTGCAAGCTGATAAGAGAGTCTGGATTCTCTAAACTCTTTAAGTGCTCAATGTCAAGCTGGAATTCAGTAACTGCAGCCTGAACAACTCGCGTTATTTAAAAATGCATACTTAGCTCTAAGAGGTTTCCAAGCACTCTAATGCTGGGGTATTTGAACAGAGTAATAGGGTGCTTTTAAAAAAGCTTTTTATTTTGAAACTTTATGTTCTTCATCTTGTTCAAATATTATTTACTTTAGTATTCATCTGATAGACTCGTAAAGTTAAACATGCTACTCAATAAAATAGGACAGGGCTCTGACAAGCCTCAGGAAACTTTAAAAATGTTTGAAGTGTTTAAACTTTACTATATCACAAAGTAAATTTTGCAGTTTGAGAGCATGCCCTGAGACCACATGAAAATGGTAGGCAGAATAATTCCTGCCCAGACATTTGACCTATCCAGACCTGCTAGTTTGCATGACTGTGCTAATGAGCTCTGTTTGCTCCTGCCTAGGTGTTGCACAGTTGTGATAAATCTGCATGAAATTGTGTTGGAATCTCTGCAGGATAATCCCAAATATTACTGTAGCAAGCTTCCTTTGTATATCCCTCATGGAAACTAAGCTGTCAAGCAAATAGGCAAGCAAATACAGCTCCTAATTCACTATAGGCACTGTAATATTTTGCTTTGAGGATATCATGCTCATTTAGCTCCTTTCCTCTCCATAGTCCTCCACTGTCTGCAGGTCCAGAGCAGCTTCAGGCAGAATGGCATGTAGAATTTCACCGTGTCCCTAATTCCTTTTGATAATGAGCATTTCAGTGAAACATGCTTTGCCTACAGGGTGGACTCAGCACCTTCCACCATATTCCAATATATTAAAGGAAAATACGGTTTCCAAGAAAGCAAAAAAACAAAAACAAAAACAAAAAAACTACTTTTGTGTCTGATCTCTGAAAAAAAAAAAAAAAAAAAAAAAAAAAAAAAAACAGAAAAAGAAAAAGAAAAAAAAAAAGGAAAAAAAAGAGAGAGAGAGAGAATTTACAATTAAAAAGTAAAAATAAGACACCCTCTGAGACTGGAAATGATTTATTCCAAAATGGTAAAAGGGAGCTGTAATTAATACGGTCTGTGCCTCTCTTTTTACCCTCAGAGTGTTGTCTGTCAGAGAATTTAAGTAATGTCCTTCCCCTGCCCCACATCAGTGAAATGTAGGGGACAGGTGGAATTCCTCTGGCTTAACATTAGCAATTAGGAATTGTACGCAAAATGGAAGATGATTTTAAATTACCTTTTCTCCACCATGGTAACATCCAGCATGCCTGAAAGACAAAGTCCATGTAAGTGAGTGCATCAAATGGTGCATCAAATGGAGGGAGCAAGAAAGGATGCTGGAAATGTTTGGACATCAGTCAGGAGAGAAGACAGGTTTGTGTAAAAGTTCATTCTGTTCCAGTGGTGAACCGAGAGCACAAGTTATAGATAAAATAAATAACAATAAAATAAATAGCTTCAGCACTTCCAAAATGCCATTGATCAGAAATTGCAGGCTCTGAAGTAGGCAATACTGAAGAGGGAAGTTGCAAACACCAACGGCATGGCGAGGGGGCACAAATACAACAGCTGAAGCAAATGACAGTGAAAAGGAAAAGGTTTTACCTAAATTAGGAGCAATGAAACAGTGATATTGGACTGTTATTTGAAAGGAGATCATAATGATATAGAATAAAACATTCAACGAATACCACCATTTTCCATTTAGGAAAGAGCAAGATAATGGGCTACTACCTCATGAGGATGATAAATTACTGTAACCTATTAAAGACTAAGTAGCTGCTGGAAAACAGATATTAGAAATAAATATTTTGGAGAGCTGGCAGGTGCAATTTTTCATTTGCTGATGCTTTCTTCTTTTAAGTCTTGAAATACCATGTTAATTCCAAAAGTGCCAAAGAATGTTAATTTGATGATATTTCAAAAAGATATTTAGATGGCTTGGACAGCTGCTAATCTGAATTTCATATGATGGAAAACCTGACATGAGATTCAATTAAAAAAATTTGTGCAGACCTGTTAGTCTGGTTTAATGTGATAAAATATGGGTTTTCTAGCTAGAAGCAAAAGCATAGAGTAAAAAAGTAAGGAAGGAGTGATCCTAAAAGCAGTGTCTTTGAAAATAATTTAGGGGCTGTGTGGTTGAAAACTACTCAGTATAGCAGGGCTGTAGATCAAGGAGACCTAGTATGACCTTACGTGACATGAGTATAAGGAAGAACAGTGACAGGATCAGAAAGAGAGTTGCAAATCTAAGCATAGCACTGAAAATGCCACTCCTGCAAAGTCTTTTCCAGGTCTGGTGATTTCACAGGGTGCAGGAAATAGCCAAATAAAGGTTTTAGAGACTGAGACAATGCCTTATCGTGAGAAACATTTAAACAGTTCATTCTGGCTGGTTATTCTGTAGGAAGGGAGATACAGCATGATCATTTTGTACAATTATCTTTGTGGGACGTTCAAGCTCTCTCAAAGCAAAAAAAGTCATCGAATTGAGGAAGAGACACAAAGGAGGATGTGAGGATGATCATATTGCAGAACAAACTTCCAAGGCAGATAGTGTCTCCTTATGTCCTGATGGCTTCTGACATCACAGTTGAAGGAAGGACAGCAAATGTCCATGCTGAATGCAAGCTGGGAACAACCCCTGATGCTTCACTAGATTCAGGATTTGAATAGTCCACCTACATACAGATGTGGCTTTTTCCTACGGAGCAAAGGCTGAAAGACTGCAGAGGGAGAGGTGATGACGTGGTTTTCTTTGGGGAAGAAGAGAGGAGAGGAACCAGAGAGAGGTTAGAAGGGGGAATCTTATTGAACTGAATAATCAGCTAAATCCATGACAACATCCAGGACAGTTTCACCAGAGAGATAGGACAGAAGGGTTAAAACAGTTACTTGAGTTACCCTGTTCTTGGTAAGAGCACCCATTGCCTGTGTGAGCTCACCCCAATGCACAATACCTGTTCCCTTTCCCTTGACTGGTTTCCAGCGTACACCAGTTGTTGTAATGAAACATTTTATTTCTCCCTACAAACATCACTACTTGTTTCTAGCTCTTGAAAGTGTATATTGTGGGGGGATGTGTATCGCAAACAGAAACCAGAAATTTGACTGGTTGACTTGGCCACAAGGTTTTTCCTCCTTCCATAACCTTCCACTTTTTTGGTATGTGTTTTATTTGTTTGTTTGTTTGTTTGTTTTGTTTTTTCCACTAACCATGAAGCAACTCAATTTTTGAAGAATTTTGTCCAGGTTTCCTGAAAAACTGTGCAGACCTGAAACATACATCTGGATTGAGTTGAGACCTTGGAATGAAATGCAAACCACAATAGCTTCTTGTGGTTTCTGGTAGCACTGGTATTAATCTCACCTTGAAGGTATATAGCATACCTCTGTGTCCTCGTGAGGGAGGATCTGCAGCAACACTTCAGACCGTGAGCAGACCACCAGCTGCTCAGCAGCCTCTGCAGTAAGCACAGTTTGAAGTGGGTTGCCCCAGATGAAACCACGAGTGATTCAGCTCCTGAGAGTGCCATAAATGCTTCTTTAGCAGTATTTAACACTGTGCATTGAATAGGTGGTTCCAAAAGTGAGAGAGAAAATCTAGAACAAGATGGAAATTCCAGATTCTTTAGCTAGCTGCTCTAAAAAAAATCTGTTAATATAATTTTGTTTTGTTTGGTGCTGTGACTTCAGAAATCTTGCTTCCCATACAGTTTATTTTCTTGCTCCCAGGCTTAGAGTTTGGGCCTTATATGGAAAACATTTCTTCTATTTCTGTCTGCGCTAGAATAGCACAGGCTTAATCTACAAGTCTGATCCAATGACTCTTGCATTCCTTCATCATTGCATGGAAAATAAAGCATATGGTTTTAATTAAACAAAAAAAATTAAATTGTAATTAAAAAATCCAGCTAACAAAATGCATAAATAAATTCAAAATTTGAAAGTGAGGGAAAGTACTTGTATAGTGTCTTGTGTTCATGTGTTATGTGTTCAGGTTATCTCCAGAGGGAAAATTAAGTTATTAGGTTTGTAACATGCGTTGGAAGGACTCAATGAAAGCCTAACTGTACTCTGAAATACAAGATTCGTAGCCCAGCAACTTCCAGAAAAGAGGTACATGTAGTATATACTGAGGAACAGTTCAAATCAGCTTTTTGACCTTAATTGTGGAATGGGATCATTCACCCTTTGGTGGGACCCTTGCTGCAGTAGGAACCTCATGAACCATATTTTAGATGGCTCATTTAGGTGTGATAAATGATACTATACATATTCGTAGGCTTGGACCAAACTTGTTCTAACCCTGCTTCTCAATTTCCTACTTTCTAGATCACTAATCCTCCACAGATGAAGTAGAGATCTTTGAAATGTAAAATAATTGGCATATGGTACCAAATAATTTGGTGCCATAAATAAACTATAAGACTTTTTTATTTTTATTTTTACTTTATTTTTATTAGATATAATAGTAAAGCCTCAAGATAAATTCATAATGTTAGGCTGAAAATTCTGCTATACCTCCCTTATTTGTTATGGTGGAGGGAAAACTCACCTGAACGTGTAACAAACTTGATCTCTAGTGAGCATTTGAAGACAAGGATCTGTGTCACATCTGCCAAAATCATATGCCCAGGTACCAAGGGGCACTTGCTTGTGCAAACTGTGCAATTTGGCATGCAATATGCCACTTCAGAGACAATAAATGCCAGTCTCTGTTTACATACCAGAGATATCTCTTTCTCCTCAGGTAGTAATTTTAGAAAGCAAAGTAAATATTCTTTGTCTGCAACAGTATTCTGGCTAAATAACTGTACATCAGCTCATAAAGAAAAAATAAAATAACTCTGGGATGAAAATAGAGACTTTCAGGACAGCTTTAATTCAGTCACTTCATCTGCCACATGTTTTTTTCAAATGCAGATCTGAGTTACAATGTTATTTTTTTATCCTTTCACTGTATGTATGTATGATCTATCCTGTTCTTTCTCATGCTACAAGGAGATCTCAGATGAGGAGATGTGGGGTTATGTTAGCCACGAGCAGGCCAAGAGCAAGCCTCTGCTCTTCTGGCAGCAAAAAGGTGTGAGGAGCTCTGCTGAGCTCCTGAATGTGCAGGGAGCATGCAGCAGGATAACAGCAACGATGTGGTGGCTGGAATTCATAACTTAAAAGGGCTGCACTAGTTTATTTTTAAAATGCAGACATTTCAGAGCAGACAAAAAGGTGTAATAACACAGCTTCTGATGGAGACCTCCTACTTTCAGAATTACACTAATACTGGGTAGTAGCTTGCCGAAGAAGAAAACATTCCTTATTTTCTTCCATATTCTGCAGCAAATTTGGAAATTAAATAGCTCATTTTTAATGATGAAAAACAGAGGCACAGAAATCTTCTGAGCTGACATATATCACCTATTTCTTTTTAAAATAGAAGTCTCAAAAGGAAAACGTCTCTCACTTTCCCCCAATGCATAGGATTATTTTCTCTAATAGTTTCTAATGTCTTCCCTGACTTACCAGCACAGCTCCATAAATTAATTATAATATTATAATTCTGTTCCATGTGGATTTGTATTCTCCATGTAAAAAAAAAATAACTTTTTTTTAATCTATATTCTCCCTCTCCACAAGCTCTGACTTTTTCTCATCTTTAAAGAAAAATAAAAAATAAAAATCTAGTTTTCCTTTTAAAAATTGGCCTCACAAAGCATCAGTTGTACAGGTGAGAAGCACAGTGAGAAACCATTTTGAGTAGTAAAACACACATATACATTGTGCCCTGGTGTCTAGGAGGGCTTCCTGCTCCTTGGGCTATCCCTGGCTTGGCTGGTAGGGCTGTGCCCAGGCACAACCTCCCTGCTCCTTCCATGGGCAGAACGATCCTGCTGCCTCGTATCAGCTTCTGCTCTGCCCAGGGCGACCACAAAAGCTGGTCAATAGTAATACAGCTCTGGTACTGCTTACTGCTCACTTAGAAATGGCCTTTTGGTCTAAAAGAAGAGCAAGGCATGGTCTTAGCATAGGGAGCTGTAACAACTGACTTCTTTTCTAATATTGACCTTTTCTGATCCAGAACAGAGAATGGATTTTTGCTTTAATAATTCCTTTGCCTGCAAAACAGGGATAATTCTTCCACAGGTGGATGAAATTCAAGACTGCTAAGGCACACTTTTGTATGCAGCAAATGGAAGAGACACTCTTGTGCCCAATGGAAAATTTGGAAGGTGCCTTTGGCCAGTGCCTCCTGGGAAGGTGTGAACTTCTCTCGAAGAAACGCCAACAGTATGGGATCTTTCACAAGACTGTTGTCTCAGCAGGAACCCTGCTCGCTAGCTGCTGAGACCAGTTCTGGAGCTTCTAACATCAGGTACGACGCTTTAACTAGCTGGCAAGTGTATGTTTTATGCTACTGGTAGGATGGGGTGGCATGAAAGGCAAATAAAGCAGGAAAGACTGAGGGCTGCTGAGATTTCAAGCTGGCTGTATGGCTGCACCACTGGCAGTGGAATTGCATTTCTACAGCCACTATGTAGTCAGAAGCACTTGGGAGTGTTTCCAAGTATGTAGTAGCTGGAAACAAGGAGTAAAACCTTCTTCAGAAGCCAGAAGCCATTGATTTTAGTCAAAGGATTTCATCCCAAAATGTACAGCCTGCTAGAGAAGATTTCCAGTAGTCATTAAAGGTGCCCTAGAGGTTACCAGAAGTGAAGTGTGAATTAAGAATAGCATGGGGTATTGCATCAGGTGAGATAAAACACAGACTCCCTCTGGCTGAAGTTATGATAAGCCTGTCTCCTAGGAAAATAATTCCATGTATATCTTGCAGGTGCTTGCTTCGACTGAATAAAAACTTGGAGAGGGATTTCTTTAGAGTTCTACAGATACTTAAGAGCAATAAAATCTAGGGGATGTGAAATGTCTAATGAAAATCTCCAGCTCATGCTCAAAAAAGTCTTTGAAGTAAGAATAGCAGCATTTTATGATTCTGGAGGTGTATAAATTAGTATAAATAGACGTCTTGTAGAATCACAGGGCAGGATGGAGATATATATTTAGAAAGTATATTTAATAGAATATAATAATATCCTATGCTACACAAACAAATTCTCTCTTTACTATGGGCTATAAAAACTTGTTCTTTGATGCCTTTAGAAGCAGGAGACACTCATTTAACTCACTGCCTTTCTTGTCCTGCTGAACAGAGAGATGTCTAGCTGCCTCGCAGAGAAAAACTCATCGCTCCTGCCTCCAGTGAAATGGGACTGAAGATCACTTCCAGACTAGGTGGGGGGCAGTAGTTTTGATGATCTGTTTTCTTTAGTCACTTGCTAAGTAATTTAATTTAAAAATAGTTAAGCATCTCTTGCTGCTATTTTAGTTTGGATTTTGCCTTTTGGAGGAGGAAGGTTAGCTACCAAGATTACAGAACTTTTCCAGCCGTTGCTGCTCTGAAGTCAGGAGTCACTTCTGGTAGCAGGACACTGGGGGAACTGGGGAGTGGGTAACAAAGAGGGAGAGCTTCCCTTCCAGCTTCCTTCTGCTGTGTCCCTCTTCATCATCCTCCTCATCCTCCTGTCTTGTGCCCTCTCCCTGCACAGCTTCCACAGTTTCTCTAAGGGAGGCTGAGTCAGAGAAAGGCACTCAAAGCAGGGATTTATCTTCCCATCAAGGCTGCCTGAGAGGAGATGCTGTTTGACTTGTGGTCCTACAGGAAACTTTCTTTGTGGCAGCTGCTGGTTTTAATGAACCAAGTCAGTACATTGCTTTGATGGCATCTGCTTCTTTTTTGCTCCTCGAGCAAAAGCTGGTAGGCTCAGCCCTGAGCAGCAGACATCCTTTGGATGCAGGCAAGCATAAATTAGGGCCTCTGCATAATCACAGACTGTGAACCTCAGCATTCCTCTGGTATTTTTCTCAGTTTAATATTGATAGTACAGCTGTGGTGTGCTGCTTCTGAGACAGCCCAACTTGGAAAAACATGTTTCTCTGTATTTTTTGCTTGTAGGGAGGCTCTCTGAGAGTATTGGGGCCACATCAGGCCTGAAGGTGAATGCAACAGCTGACCCCACCACGCTTTCTGAAGTGGGATCTGCAGCTCTCCTTGGGAGGGGAGTTGTTGGGTTGTGTTTGTGTTTGTGTGACCAATGGAAAGTGGTTGGGGCAGGGATACATGCAGCATCTTGTGCATGGAGGACTAAGCCTGGAGTACAGATAAGTTAATATATAGCTGGGTATAAGATAAGAGCAGATGTGTTCATAACGTCTCACTGAAATCAAACACAATTAGTTCTCAGCTGCATATCTCACTTTTGCATCCATGTCCATGATTTACTCCAAGGACTATAGCTCACCTTTTAGTCCCTAGAACCTATTGCTTTCTGCTGTCTCTAGTGTTTTTGTTTGTTTGTTTTTCTTTATTTGTTTTGTTTATTTGTTTGTTTGCTGTTTTCTCTCCTCCCCCCCCCCCCCCCCTTTTTTTTTCTTTTCTGTATTTTTCTGTCTTGTCTATGGCCTTTCTTTTTTTCTTGTACTTTTTTTTTGAGATTACTACTCCTAAAGGATTTCTTTCTCTCTCTCTCTCTCTCTCTTTCTCCTTCTCCCCTATTTTATTTCACGTGGCTAATCCCATCAAGACATTTACTTAGGTATCAACATTAAAGTAACTGCTTCAAAATCTCTTCCCTCAGTGACCTTTCCTCCATCATAGCGTTTGACCCACCCAGTGAAGCAGGTGATCCATGAGTGTCCCAGTTCCCTGCAGAGCAGAGCCAGCTGTTGTCCCTTGTAAGGCATTGCCATGGCTTGCCCCAGGCAGCTTTCCTCCCAAGCAGTCAGCCTCTGCCCGCTTCCCAGCTAAGCCCCACTTGAATCTTTTTGCTGACTCTCAGGGCAGACCTGCAGTCTCTCTGGGAACACATGTGCCCTTCTGTCTCTCGTAATTACTGGATATGTCTAGTCTTTGTTCCAGTGCCCTCACATATGGCTTCATGAGCCGCAATTATCTCATACCATTGTTTTAAAATCCATGGCCAGTTTGTGAGGTACAGCTCCAGACATGCCATGTCTTAAATGTTAGCTTCGCCACAAGTATGTGGTGTAAGACAGATGCAGTAACCCAGCTGCTTGGTATCAGCTATGTGTTTTCATGCTTCCATGTGAGGAACCATCTCCTCATTTCCACCTTGTCCCTCTATCCTTTTGGTCTTCTCTGAGCTCCGGTAGGCTCACAGGTGTTAATCCTGCTTGTGGTTTCACTCCTCCTCTTAAAACCCCAAGGACCACACAAACAAGGAGCTCAAAGGCAGCCTGGTCTGCAGTGCAGGAGAGGTGCAGAGGCACTAGGCTCTCCTCCCCATGCAGACACAGTGTGACTTTGGGATGTCTTTGGGCTTACCTTCTCCTCTGTAAAATGGGTGTAGTGATAGATAATTTATTTTCAAAGGTTTTTTAAATTTAGAAACATCAAAGGTCAAACTACAGAAGGAGCAGGGATCTCATCAGAAGTGTTAAATTCTGACTAGGGGAGAAAAAGTAATTACTCAAGAGAACAGAGAGTTGGGAACAGCCGTGGTAGGACACACCATGTCCAAGGGCACATTGTGTCTCCCTAGCCAGCCATTTTGTCTCCAACAGCAGCCACAAATGGCTGAGAAAGGAGAAGAATGAGACAAGCAAGTATTGCGCTTCCCGCTAATCCACTTTCCACCTCTTATTAGTCAGATGATTTTCTGAACCCATTGCGATTTGTCAAGTGACTTGCAACGGATTTCCTTCCAAGCACTTGACCAGCATTCCCTTGAACCTCTGAAAACTCTGTTTTATGCATTATTCTGCAAGCAGATCCACAGCTCTGCTGTCCAATATCAAGAAAATCAGGTCTTTTGCTTTGAACCCGTTTACTACCTGCTTCATTTAGTGACTTCTAGTTTGCCTAGGAGATGAGACAGTGAGTCCTGTCCTCCATTTCAATCTCACTCTTGATTTTTTGTTTGTTTGTTTGTTTGTTTGTTTGTTTTGGCCTAAAGATCTCTGCTTTATTTGGGTGTTCCTTGTATGGAAGTTGGTCCAAATCTTTGTTTACTGTTGATGTCTTCAGATGAAAATTCTTGAATTCAATTGTATGGATGAAACATTACAATAGTGGTAGGGTTTCTTTTTGGCAATGGCTGATGAGCGCTGTAATTGTGTATTTATTGAATTGTTTAATAACCAAACCTTGCTTATTAATAGGAAATGGTCAGCTCAAGGACCAAAATTTGATGTGTGAAACTATGGTTGGATTTCATGGCATGTTATAGCTTTATCTTTATGCTAAACTTTACCTGCCATTTCATTCGGTCTCACAAGATCCCTTTACAATTTGTCACAGCCTGCCTTTACTACTTCAGACAACTCTGTGTCATGAGTGACCTTTGTCCCTCACTGCTCATGGCCCTTCTGTGTTATTTATGAGCATTCTGAACGGAACAGACTTTAGTGCAGACCACTGAAATTTCCATCAGTAACTCCACTGAGTGAACTGACCATTTCTTCTGCTCCTTTCAGCCAAGTCTCTGTGCCAGGACTTTCTCCATTCCCTTGGCTTCTTAGGTTCCCCAGAAGTCTGTGGGGAGGTAACTGGATAACCTTTACCAACAGGTTACTCATTTCAAGAGCTTCAAGAGATTGGAAAGGCAGAATTTCCAGACATCATGCCATCTTTTTCCAAGTAAATCATATCTATTGTGGCTTCTTCCATGCAAGTCCCAGAATTTTGGAGACGCTGTGGCCAAGTCCTCTTCCAAGAAGGCTCCTGTATGGGAATCTCCCAGTTTCTGCTACAAGTGACTGTGGGTACCAAGAATTCACCTACTTTCTCTGCAGTCTTTTCCTCCCTGAGCATTGTTTTTAGCCCCAGAGCATCAGATAGCCCTACAGACTTCTGCCAGATATTTTGATCCTGGTGTTTTGAAACAGTGTTCAGAAGTGGTTTAGATTCCTTCAGGAAGTTGTCCTGTTAGGCCTAACTATTTTTTAGCCTAATTATATTTTTACATTTAACTCTCTGGAATGTAGCATTCCCATTTGATTAAAGCTTCTTGGATGATGCTTTCAGAGTGACTAAATTTATCCAGTACAATCACTTTTCTGCTCTTGCTTCTTCTCTGTTTTTTCTCAGCATCTTGCAGTCAGTGCTTCCATCCCCGTAACACAGACAATAATACTGACCTAATATCACACTATGCCTTTTTAGACATGAAAAATATATATTTAACTACAATTAAATATATATTTGAATAGCCTTCAACAAGGT
This sequence comes from Aythya marila, assembly GCF_965140915.1. NCBI lineage: Eukaryota > Metazoa > Chordata > Aves > Anseriformes > Anatidae > Aythya > Aythya marila. The sequence continues at coordinate 16,668,857 of NC_139043.1, read as the reverse complement.
TTCTGAGAACAGTGTGGCTGGTGCCAAGGTCTTGGGTATTAAACTCTGCTTATTACAATTAAATTCATAGTCTATTTTTTTGATGCTCTGATTTTCTATAAATGTTCTTGCTGGAAAATGGAGAAAGATACATTTATAATAGTTTCTTGACGCTGTTATTCTTTTAGATCAGTAGAGTTCGTCAACATAAAAATATTTCAGTCCTCTTTCCTGGTCAGACACGCCTCAAAAATTATACACTTTCAACATAAAGCATAATTGCGTATGTAGAACTAATGCTCGTTTTGCTTTATAACATGCTTCTCAAAGCCTGTGGTCTCCTGTCATCTTTACCCTCTCCCCTACTCCCTTGCAAATGTTTTGAAAAAGAAAGAACCTTGCAAGCCTGGAAGTGCAGCACTTGACTGCCCGCACAGTTTTTAGGGCAGTCCCTGCCCCCATTTCAGCCACGATGCTGTAGGGCTGCTCTGCATCCCTGCCCCAATGCTGAGCGGATGGGAGTTCACAGACATCCTGGGCATGCGAGCATCCTGGCCACCCCTTCTGCCCTGCAGCACACAGGCTACATATGGTTTGGGGACGGGGGGCCCCCAGCTAAATTAAAATCAAAAGGAATATGAGAAAGAAAGTGAAGGAGCGAGCATCAAACACGCACCTCCTCTTCCATCATCTCCTCCCGTTGTTGCTGTAATCCCCAATACAAGCTGGCTGGAAATGCAGAGAGCCTTTCACGAGATTATCTGTATCAGTGCAGGCTTTGAAGTACAGGCTGCCGGCGTCTCATTACTGACAGAGATCAAAACCAAGAGATTAACGTGGTCCTGGGCCTGCTGGACTTCATTCACACATCACAGAAGTGCTAAGCTATCAAAGCGGAGGGCAGTGCTTGTGAGTTACCGTCCCAGCCATAAATCCAGCAGCACACACCCATTGCCATTTATTTTTTTTAAACAAACGAGTCCTATCGGTCTCTAAGGTACTTTTTTTTTTTCTTTTTTTTTTTTTTTTTTCTTTTCTCTTTTCATGGGGCTAAATGTGGTTTGGGAGATTGAAATAGTCTAAGCTAAAAGATAAATGGGTATAATATGTTTGGAATATTTGGGCCAGATGCTGTCTGTGTCTTTTTTGGGGGTAAAGCAAACAGAAAGCCATTGTAAACCACAGGCTTGCCCAGTGATGGGAAATCCCAGGGTGTAAAGGGCCATCCTGGTGCCATTTTCTGCTCTCTTCTGGCACTGTTAGATGTGCAGGAAACATGTCAGCCAGCAGGGACACAAAGCCCATGGTTACTGGTTTAAATTAAGCTTAGGGCCACCATGTCCCACTCCAGCCCATTAGGTCCCTCAGGGAGAAGATGTTGGCAGTACAGATGGTTTAGCTTCCACCCCAAACTCAGCAGAAGATTGGAGCCGACTACAAAGCCTTTCTAGTTCCTGTCCCACAGACATAATCAGGACATGGCTGTGCTGTGGGTGCCAGAGCTCAAAGGCTCGTGTACACCACCTCTCCCATCACAACAGAAGTAGCTTTGAGTTCACAGAGGTCAGAAACCCAGGCACTTACCCTGTTTCTGGGGTAATTTTTGGAAATCATACTTAGCCTTCTACTGTCATCACCAAGAATCAAGCTTAAAATGAGTTGGGAAACACAACACTAGAGTTCAGAGACAGTTTTATTAATGAAATTCTGTGCCCCTAAACACTGGCAGAGATGAACGCTTCCTGGGATGGAAGTTTTCCAGCTGGATCCATGAGTGCCCTTTGCTGAAGGACCCGTGACAAGGATCTGAGTGGATCATGCATACAGGTACAAGCCTATGCGGCCTGATGGCATGCATCCCAGGCTCCTGAGGGAGCTGCCTGACAGAGTTGCCAAGCCTCTCTCCATCATATTTGTAAAGTCCTGGCAGTCAGGCAAAGCCCCTGGTGACTGGAAAAAGGTAAACATTTTTTAAAAGGGTAAAAAAGAACACCTGGGGAACTACAGACCAGTGAGCCCCACCCCTCTGCCTGGGGAGATCACAAAACAGACCCTCCTTTAAGCAATGTCAAAGCACATGCAGGTCAAGGAGGTGATGTGAGACAGCCAGCACAGCTTCACAAATCCTGCCTGACCAGCCTGGTGCCCTGCTATGGTGGAGTGACTGCATCAATTGACAAGGGAAACCAACCAATGTCACTTACCTGGACTTGTGTAACACTTCTGACATGGTCCCACGTGACATCTTGGTCTCTAAATTGGAGATAGATGGATTTGAAGGGGAGAATATTCTGTAGATTAGGAGTTGTCTGAATGGCTGTAGCCAGGGAGCTGCAGTCAATGGCTCTATGGCCAGGTGGGGGCCGGTGGTGAGTGATGTCCCTCAGGGATCTGTATTGGGACCGGTGCTGTTTCATACTTTTATTAATGACACAAACATTGAGATGTAGTGCACACTCAGCAAGTTTGCAGATGATGCCAGGCTGAGTGGTGCAGTCAATACAACAGAAGGAGGGGAAGTCATCCAAAGAGACCTAGAAAAGCTTGAGAGGTGGGCCCATGTGAACCTAATGAGGTTCAACAAGGCCAAGTGCAAGGTGCTGCACCTGGGTTGGGGCAATCCCAGACATGAGCACAGACTGGGAGAAGAACTCATGGAGAGTAGCCCTGCAGAGAAGGACTTGGGGGTTCTGGTGGACAAAAAGCTCAACACAAGCCAGCAGTGCTGCTTGCAGCCCAGAAGGGCAACTGCATCCTGGGCTGCATCAACAGAGGGGTGGACATCAGGGGAGGGAGGTGGTTGTGCCCCTCTGCTCTGCCTTTGTGAGGCCTCACTTGGACTCCTGCAATCAGGTGTGGGGCCCCCAGCACAAGAAGGATTTGGAGCTGTTAGAGTGGGTTCAGAGGAGGGCCATGAAGATGATCAGAGAGCTGAAGCACCTCTCCTGTGAAGAAAGGCTGGTAGTGCTGTAGATGTTCAGTATGAAGAAGAGAAAGCTCTGGTGAGACCTCACTGCAGCTTTTTAGTGCTCAAAGGGAGCTTATAAAAAGGATGGAGAGTGACAATGTGGGCAGATAGTGATAGGATAAAGGCAATGGTTTTCAACTAAAAGAGGGTAGATTTGGATTAAATGTTGGGAAGAAATTCTTCACTCAGAGGGTGGTGAGGCACTGGCCCAGGCTGCCCAGAGAAGCTGTAGATGCCCCATCCCTGGAGGTGTTCAAGGCCAGGTTGGATGGGACTTTTGGCAACCTGGTCTGGTGGGAGACGTCCCTGCCTATGGCAGGGGGATTGGAACTGGATGGGCTTTAAGGTCCCTTCCAACCCAAACCATCCGATGATGATGATGATGATGATGATGATGATGATGATGATGATGATGATGATGATGATGATGATGATGGGAAGGTTTGCTGAATTGTAAGGTACAGTTCCCCATATGCCTAGCAGAAGCATTAATGCCATATAATATCAAGATCTTCCGACCCAAGAACTTTTACATAGTGCTTCAGAGAGGGTTCAGAAACTGAGCTCCTGGGCTGTGCATTGATGCAGGTGCACTCTGCCCTTGCTGTTGTCCTGGGCACACCCCAGAGACATCAGCAAGGTGCTCAAGATGTATTATGGTATGGTTTCAAAAGGTTCTCTTGTCACCTTGGCCAGTGAAGCTATTTGACTTTGTACCAAACACCCTGGAGCAAGGCTTGGTTCCTGTGAGAATGAGTCTCTCAGCAACTACTAGTCTCTTACTGATTCCGTAGATACAGTGGGAGAGGTCCACCTGAAAGATGAAGAGCAGACCCAACCTCCCACTCCAGTGCCTTTTCTCTAACTGGGGCAGTCCTTGTGTTAGGCCACCTTTACAAAGAACAAAGACTTGAACATGTCCTCATCTTGGCCAAAGAATGAGCCAGATGGTTAGGTTTTGTGGAGCTAGTCAGAAAAAAAGGAAGAAGGAGAAGAAGAAGATCTGCCTGCTATGCTATTGCATGGGACTACACACAGTCTTGAAGACACAAATTTCAGGAACTCATGTAGATGCACCAGTGCCCTAGCAAGATGAGCTAACATTGCCTTGCACCTCAGCAGTATGAAGTATGGCCACCAGCCTCTACTTTGCAACTGGTCCATATCCAGCTGGCCTGTGTGTGTAAGCAAGGTCTGCAATGGCCTATGGACATCCCTGGTTGGGTGCGTCTTTCCTCAGGCACCCTTGACATGATTCTCTTGTCCTTTCATCTTCTGACATGAAGGATGATGTTTTAAAACATACATGTGACTTAACAGAATTTTGACCAGAAAACACAGAGACAGTAAACAAACTGAATTCTTGAGGTGCTCCAGTCTGCTTCTTTCCTTAATAGCTGAAAACAAAACTCATCACTCATCTCCCTGTTTCCTGGGGGGAGAGGGAAGAAAACAAACAAACAAACAAACACGACTTCACTTTCTACACAAATAAAAATGCTGCCGTGGTTTATTTTGCAGCTTGTTGTGGAAGTTTCAAAGGCATTTTGAAGGATCGTGTTGTACACCTGGTTGTGCAAGCTATTATAACTATTATAGTCTTTCTCTGGACCATTAATCAGCCTCCCGACAGCACGCTCAGAAGGACTATGCAGGAGAAGGAAACAGGGATGACTGCTGTTGCCTCCTAAAACTTCCTTACATTTTAGTTCCAGTTACGCCATAACTGCTGGCATCACAGCAATTTCTGTTGTTGAGGGGAGCCTGTGGAAGGGGTGATGGGGAGCACAAATGATGGAGGCTGCTTACTGGTAGGAAAGAACAAAGGACAGAGAATAGAGGGGAAAAGAAGTGAATCAGGAAGACATACTATTTGTAGACATTTAAGCATAGCTTAACAACAAATTCTTTGTGGCAGACTGGAAAGTTTCCAAAAGTATCTATTTTATCTCTTTTTATTGTTTGAATTTTGTAAAAAGGCTCAGTGACTTCTCTTTTGGCCACAGAAACCTGGGCCCATCCTGCCATGATACCTGAACTCTTCAGAGCATCTTCTCCCATGAAGTTCCTGGAAAGGACAAAGGTATTATTTGCAGGTTCCTGGTGGGAGACAGAGGCACAGCAAGGTCTAGAGACTTGTCTTCAGTTATGCACTGACCTAACTACAGGCCTGTAACTCCCCAGGTAGGCCATTATGCTTCAGGATAGGAGCACACAGATGAGAAGGGATGGCAATATAGCCAGAGCATTAGCAGCACCCTGATGACTTACACAAGGAGCCTGTGGAGTAGCAGGGACTTGAAGCAGTTTGGAATAGCCCAGGATCCTGATCTAACCACTGGAGAACACTTCTGTGCAACATTTGTATCTGCTCCATGTTGCGTAGAGATATCTGACTTATTTCACACGCTGTAGCCACAGGCTCAGCCTTGGGATTTCCTCTCCAAAGGGGCAACCCAAGTTCTTTGTTCCCTCCTGGCTCTGCTCCGCTGAAGGGGAGGACATCACCCAGGCTCGGAGCAGATATGCTTGCTTGGAGGGGAACCATGATGTTCCAAAGTAGAGCTGACATTTTAAAGTGGAACAAGAGCTAGAAATCTCTCAAGATATCAATGATCAATGCTACCAAATTCCAGGACAACGGGTAAAGCAGGGGAGGGCATATCCTTTAGGTCTGCAGCTCTCTCACCTCCAACGTTTCTTCCGGCAATGACAAATAGCTTCTTAAAAGTCCTGCCGAGGGAAAGCCAAGCCAAGCCGAGTGCACTTTCAGTATGCAATTAGCATAAATATACTTTGTGCTAAACTGCCCAGAGTTAGAAACAAAGAGCTTGTGAAGGTCCTAATTGTTCCAGAGGGAATACATGTCACGGAGAGAAAGACAAAGGGGAGCCATGTCCAAGAAGACATGAGAGAGAGGCCAAACCAGCAATTGCCTGAATCCAAAACAGCCCTAGAGGCTGTCTCTGAAGACCTGCCAGTGGAGTCAGCACTGGAATTTGCCAGGGACTCAGCCTAAACCCAGCCACAAACCTTGCCACTCTTTGCAAATGGTACGTGTCATTTGGCATTGTGAACCTGCCACACTTACTGTGTGAGTGGCCACAATTCCTGACTTTATTGCTGGAGTCCAGCATATAAAAGAAGGCAGATCAAGCACATCACCAGAAGCACTACTTTTAAGATGCATCTTTGTAATTGCAAGATTTCTCAGTAACAAAAATGTTTGCTTGGAGCTTTTTTTTTCTCCGAGACCATGGTCAGCATAGTGAGTGGCAGTATGTGGCAGTGTAGCGAGGGCACGGGGGAGACCTTCCATCTGAGCAGATGAAGACCAACTGCTAATTCTAAACAGATTTGCTTGCATTGCCTTTGATCCCCTCCACTTGCATCTCCTGGGATTTGGGCACTGTGCAAGCTGTGGATTTGCACAAGTGCTCCACGGTGCTGGGTCAGGTCTATTGTCTTGAGGCTTTCAACATGCCCCAAGTGTTCACAGCCAGGATCCTGACAGCCTTCTGTGCCAGGGCCTTTAATATGATGTTGTGGATGGATCCTTTGTCCCCCAACTCAGACTTTCGGACTCCTCTGGATCTAAAGTTTCAAAACTGCTTCTCAGACCAGCTCACCACACTTACTCCTGCTCCCTCTCCAGATCAACAAGGTTTATTTAACTTGGAAAAGAGGCAATAGTTTTCTTTTTAATTATGAAGGATGCACTGTGCAGAATACCTCTCCTATGAGTGTGCAAAATCACATTTTGCCATGTTAACAATGCAGTTACAGTCTTGTGATCTGAACAGGGATGCAGCTCACAACTCAGGAGCCATTTGTCTAACCTTCAAACCGATCAACTGTTTTCATCACTTTCCTTTGTCACCAAGGTTTCCTTTATATGTCTGTACTTCTTCCTCTTATCCTAGATGGAATCTTTTATCATGTCGGCATGAACATAAATATTTAGACACAACTGCTGAAGCTTTCAGATGTTTGCTCAGGAATAAATCTTTCTATGAGTCCTTGGTTCAAGATAGAGGCAGCAAGTAATTGCCCATGAAATTCCCTGTGGGTTGGCAAGAGGAAGGGAGACTTCATATGTGTCAAAGGATGGCTTTGGGAAAATGGCCTGCTGGAAGCAGAGCTGTTGCTGAGGGGCAAAAGTGTTCAGTGAAAAGCATTCAGTAAAAGTATTGTGAGATTTTATTTCATTTTCTAACCAGCCTGAGAGCATCTGAAAATGGGAAATATCAAAAAAGACTATTCATACGTTGAGGCTTTCTTCCTGTACCACACCAAATGCAAAGGGAAAATTCTGTCTCTGTGTCAGAAGCACCAGGCAGGTGAAACAATTCAGTAAGTGCCCAAGCCAAAATCCACTGCAGTAAAGGGGAGCCACGATGGGTTCCTTTTGGGCTCTGGACCAGGCAGACAAACAGCAGCTGTGGCTGCAACTCCATCACGTTACTATAGCTCATCACATCACCTGAAGCAGGGATCATTCATGGCTATGTGCAGATTAGGCCATGGGAAATGTGAAGTAATTTGGTTTTGTACCACTTGGCATTCTGAGTAAATGCACACAGCTCAGCTGATGCTCAGCAAATAAAGGCTGAAGAATTTAACCTTGTTTCTGGGTTTTTAAACTTTGAGAATCGTCTCGTTTTCAAGAGTGAATGAGTTTCCCGTTTCAGTGGCATTTGCTTGCTCAGCTTCACCAGATTTCAATGGGTTTCCACTACAGACATTTTTTTTCCTGAAAGGTTTTCTGTCTTGAGAGGCTTAAGTAGACTGAAATAATAGGAGAACATCAATGCTCATTGCCAGGCCAGTTTCTAGGTGCCAAGTGCTCATGCCTTCAGAGCTGGAAAAAGCAGGAAGATTTTTTATAAAATGTCACTGAAATTTGTTGAATTTGGAAATCAAGCATAAAAGTTTTACTTCCATGTCTTTTTGTTGACTCTTCCCATTTTCAAGCCTTACCACTTCTGCTTAGAAACAGAACATTTCACAAAATATTACAATTCCAGGTTCTGTTTGAACGGTGTTTTGCTCCAACAGAGTTGGAGGAATAGCTTCCATCACTGGCTGCAGGTCACTGCTTTAGCAGATGGAATTGCAATCCTTCACGTCTTGCCTTTAGGGTCTCTGGGAGTGTTCTTCCTATCAGCCCATGGAGACTGAGTCCTTTGCAATGGCCAAAAGCCTTGGGTGCCTCCAGAAATCATCAGGTTTGCTTCTGAAGTCCCCCTGTTTGTCGACCAGACCAGATTATGGCTTCAGTTTAGGAGGCTTGGGGGCTGGTTTTTTTTTTTTTTTTTTTTTTTTAAATACTTTCTGTGTTATTTGGCATGAAAGTACCACCAGGTCACCTCCTCCTGTGTTCCTTGTCTGTGTGCCAGCACCTGGTAGCCGCAGACACCAAAGGTACAGCAACTCAGCTTCAGGAAAAACAAAATTAGAAACAGCAGAAGCAGATGCCAAACAGTAGCTGCATCTGGATTTTGGGTGATCGACTCCACATGTATTTCCCTGTTACTGCACAATATCCTAAGCAAACATTTGAGTCTCCCTTCGCAGCCCAGGGTCTCTTCATGTCTAAAACCATTCTTGAGTGTGTTGAGTGAAAAATCTGCTAGACCACAGCTGGTAAGAGATAGGTGGGACGGCGGTTACATTGGTTACTGGGAGCCACTTCCCACGTGATAACCATATGAAGGCATTTCACAAAACGCATGCCCCACAAGCTGGGGAATTTAAGGCAAAATGGGTAACTTGAGACAGTGTACCAAGATCTCAAGGATCTGGCCTTTGCAGTATTTAGCTTATTGAAATCAGGAGGTTTTGGTTGCTCACCATTTCAGCAGGTACCAGACAATGAATTGTATGTGAGGATATTCTCAGCTTTTCATTCCTTTCTTTATTGAATGTTATTTTTTCCTTTACCCATTTTTTTTTTTAAATACAGCATTCTGAAATGCTTACAGTTGGCAGTATCTAATGAACCTCTAACATCCCAGCTTGTACTATCCATACTATCTCATACTATGTCTTTATGTTATTAAACCCTTCCATTCAAAGGAAAAAAAAAAAGAAAAAAAAAAGTTTTTTTTTGTTGTTGGCAGTATATTGCTGGAATAATATAATTCCTTTTTGTCAGAATTCATTGTCAATCATCTTCAAAACAAACGAAAAAAGGATTTGTGGAGAGAGATCTACACATGCATATACATATTTTGTATATTTTAGTTATTACAGATCAGTAGGAGATGAGCTCTTCTGAACTTCTGGTAACTACTACAGTGAAAACATCTCTGTGACTTGATATCTTGATTACACAGGAGTTTTTGTTCTCTGGATCAAAAAAGTGAGAAAAAGGTAACTTGGTTCCTCACAAGAATTAATCTGCTCATAAATATAAGGGTTAGCTAAAATGTGTGTGTGTGCATTTGCTGTAATTATTTTTGAAAAATCACATCAAAGACTTTTAGTAAACAAAATGTGGCTTTAATTTCTTTTAATGATAATTCTGGATATTCAAATAAAAGCAGTTACAAAAATCAAAGGAATAGTGAAAAATAAAGGAAAAGCCAGATTTTCCAAAAAGCAGCATCTCTCATTTCAGCATGGCACCGAAGCAGCTCTCTGTCCAAAGCACTTTGCCCTCAGCAGAAACCACTGCTCTGCAGTTTGAAAGCAGAGCCCTCACAATTAGACTCCTCAACTGGGTGGACTGAAATCCTGGGACCAGAGCAGATTTTGATCAAGTTATAGGAAATATGGCCCTCCGTGCCCAGCTGCCCCTCTTCTGTCAGTAAACTGCCAGCTCTACTGTGCAAGTCCTGGGTTGGGAAGAGTTGTGTGTTTTCCCAAATGCTCCATTATAACCCTGCCCTGGGTTGTGATGTGGCATCCCGGGGCTTGACTGGCATGGCTTTCTCTTAAAACAAAGTCATTGAAATGGCCTTTTGTTTATCTTTCCTCAATAACAAGGTGCCATCCCACCTCATGGATAACATATGGATCTTGGGTGTCCAAACCTACGTGGAACAAACCTCATTGCTGCTGCCACCTCCTTGCCCTTTGCTTTCCACACTCCCAGAATACCTACCTGTGTGTCCTCAAGGACTGTCCTTTCTTCCTCGCTCCTACTAAACCCTGAAGTCCCAAATGGCAATGCACAGGGTTGGGGATAGGAGGCATTGACAAGTTCCTGGCATAAAACGGAGCTCTGCAAGGTGGGGAGACTGGTGCCACATGGAGGAAAGGGACTCTGGATTATTGCACAGACGCTGGAGGTAAGGAGTCTGGTATGGAGGGGTGAGTTTAACTAGATCACAGCTCTGCTGATGGCCTGGCCTGGTTTGGAAACGTTGCCCAGAGTGCTGAAAAGTAGGAGATGTGTCACTGTGAACCACAGGAAATACTACTAAGCAGTGCTTCAGCTGCATGGGAGCATCTCTGGTGGTGGTGTGTGGCTGATGAGCAGAAGCAAACTTTCAGCAGACATAGGCATAGCCTGGCTGGGACTCAGTGGCCATGTGTCTCTAGAAAAGCACTCCGATAGATTCTTATCACGGCGATGGCAGCGCCCTAAGGTAGTGAACCAGTTCCTTGAGCCTAGTGGAGGGGATGGAGCCTCTTGCCATGCCTGTCCCAAGGGCTTCCCTGTGCCCAGACAGTAATGTGGGCCAAAACCACCAAAAACTTCATTAGGTACTAGTTCTTGCAGCATCCCTAATGTTGCTGTGAGCATCTGACCCGAGCAAGAGGTTGACTTGGCAGGAATGGATGTTTCTGCAGCTAGGAGTGTGCTTTGCTGGTCCATGACAATGATCATAGGTGGCCTTGACAAAAGACTACCCTACAAGGTGATAGAGAAGCTGGAGCACACATGCAAGTCTTAAATATGAGAGTTTGTGCTGCTTGTCACCTTAATGTAACACATCCCACAGGGTGATCTCTCTTCTGGTGTAAGTAGTGAGCCAGACCCAAAGTAAAGGCTATTCTTTTCCCAACCTGTTCCAAGCTCCAGTGGAGGACATCTATCTCCCCACTCATAAATCAAGGCTTTGTGGAAAGGCACCGCTGCCAGGAGGCAACAGATGAACGTGGCATGACAGAGGGCTTTAGGCACCTGCTGGCTTAGCCTCAGCTCAGGAAGACCAGCTTATCTGAGCTCAAAATATAGCGGTAGAAAGGGGAATGAAGCATCACAGAGGTAAAGGCAGATGAGCACAAGCTCACACACACATGGCATAACCACAGAGGCCTCATTTTGTTAGAAGCACAGGCTAAAAACCAGGCACATCTGGTGCCTCTGAGCAGTTTTATTCAGGAGCTCAGGCAGCAGGGATGAAACAGCTTCCTCCTTTTTCCTGGGCAGGAGCGGGAATGAGCTAACGTGTGGGGCGCTTTGGGCTCCCTGATTTTTCCAGTGACACTGCAGTGAGACTGCACAGGGCCAGTTCTGGGGACTGTGTCAGTGACGTGGAAGAGGTCTTTTGTTTTATGAGACATATTTGACCACACAACCTCTTCTTTGATGGCAAGGAGCTGTTCTCAGTGTATGGAGCACAGTTTGTGCTTCTGTGCCAGGCTTGGAAAAGGGCATGTATACCCAAAGGGCTTGTCCATTTTTTCCATCTCTGTTCCTTCTCTCCGCAAACCTTGCCTTGCCACCACATCTCCCACTGTGCACATACCATGGCTGGACAGCAGGGATTTACAAGTGGGAAGATGTTCTCCACTGGCCCTTGGAAGAGGTCGGGATGAGATTCACTCTGGAAAGGAATAGCCTTTATTTTGGGTCTGGCTCACTACTGCTGGGAGAGTCCTGCTTGTTCACAGAGAGGCAGCTAAATCGTGGGCGTGTTTATTGGAATTACAAATAGCTTTATACAGACGAGTTAGCCTGGTCACTGGGAATTTGTATGGGTAATTATGGGCTCATTATTATCTTCCCTGCAGGGAAGACACATGACCCAGTAGTCTGAGGAAAAAGTTGGGCGCCAGGAACTCCTGGACTCTAATCCCAGCCCTGACACTCCCTTCTCTGGCCCCAGGCAAGTGACTTAACTTTGTGCCTTGGTTTCTCCGTCTGTAAAATAGGGATAATATCTCTGAGGAGTGTTGTGAGGATTAATTAGATAATGTTCACTTAATGCTTTGAAGATATGAAATGTGAAATCTTATTATGCAGCCTGGAATGCTTTCCAGGCTCTTTTGATTTCTGACCGCACGCTTTCATTAGATCACCTCCTTCCCCGCGGAGGTGGATTCGCTTGGGAGCCACCCCAGCTAATTTGGGAGTTGTTTTTTTCCAATAGCTTGGAGCGGTTCCCAAACCCTCTGACTCACAGCAGCACACTGGCGAAGCTGAATTTTATGCAGATCTGTCTCTGACACCTGACCCTGGCTGGGGAACGCCTCGGTGCGCGCTGGCTTTCAGGAGACAGGCCAGGGAGTGGCTGGAGACGGGATGAATCAGGTCTAACTGTCTCTAATGCAGCTAGGGATGGATCTTGCCCTTCGGCCTTCTCCAAAAGCATCTGCACTTCTGGGAGTCCCTTCTGGCCAGGGGGGAAAGGGATCTTCCCTCACTGAGTCCTTCCCCGTGGTCCTGCCGAAGATGAGGATGCTTCCTAAGCACTTGGCTGGAATCCGGTTTTGCCTTGATATTGTGAGGCATGGACAGGCGAGATAAGAGATTTTTCTATGAGTAAAACGATCCCCTCAGTCATTCCCTTCACATGCAGTCAGCTTCCTTGAAAGATGGGTTCCTTGGGAAAACGCAGGCTGCAGTGCCAAGTCCCCGTGCAGGGCACTGTACGGCCAAGCACTGCTTAAAAAACAACAGGAAAATCAGGCCTTCTCCCTGACATCTACTTATTTTTTAACCATTCTGTGGTCTCATCTGCCAGCCCCTTCCCACACAACCTCGTGCCTGCACCCAGCAGTGCTTGGGACACGCAGGAGCACCTGGCTGCCATGGGTTCGGATACGACTCCAGCACAGCCAGGAGCATCCCAGGCTGTGGCACCAGCACCTCCCTGGGGGTCAGCCTCTTCCCAGAGCCTCCCCTGGCACCCAGGGCTTGTGGCCCGCAGGGTTTTGCCTGGAGGTGCTGGGAGGGCTGAAGTTCAGCTACTCAAAAGCAGGAGCTCCCTCGAGTGGAAAAATCACCCCACTGCAGCGGGGCGCAGCGTGGGGCCACAGCTCCATCCACGCCACTGCGGGGACACGAGGTTTGCAATGCTCCCGTGCTGGAGGCTCGGTCAGCTCTATGGAAAAAAAAAAAAAAAAAAAATGTCAGAGGGAATAAACGGGATGGAAATAAATGATGAAATACAGTCATTTTCAGAGCTATGTCTTGCTTTGTTTGAAATCAGGACGTTCCTCAAGGCAGGCCGACTGCTTAGGAAACTAATCCCCACCACTGCAAATTGCAGAATAGTCACAACATTGCGCAATTTTTCTGCTGGATTTTAAAGCAGACTCTATTTATTTGCTTTTCCCCTACCTTGAGACTAAAATTCATGTTCACACAGAGATATTTCTGCTCGCTGTTGTCCCTCCAACAACCCAAGTCATTTGGGGAGGACACAGGTCTTTAAATACAACTCGGACCATAAGGCTTGTACATGGCATTCCTTCATCTCTAAGGCCTGGGAAAAGAGTAATTCTTTGCCATTCATCTCAACTGTCTATATCAATCAGGTGAGGGAGAGAAACACAAACACAGGGGGTGGAGAACACCTGGGCAGAAGCTTTCACTCTTCCCTCTGCAGTTTGTATGAGAATATCCTCCTGTGGTGTTGGCGAGGGAAAGGGGGACACAGGATATCCCCCTGGGGGGACACAGGCTGTTTAACACCTTATTAGTCACAAACAGCAGAGACTACACCTTGGAGTCACCAAAAACTAGAGCAGATCAAGGTATGGTGCAAGGATTTGCTGGTGCAGGACTGCTCAACCCAGTAGATGTAAGCTGTGTGGTTGAAAAAGGCACAAGGAAAGAGGCAGGGACAATGAGCCAAGCCCCACATGAAATACACTTTCTGGCCAGCTGATGGTGAAAAAAGGTCTGTGCTAGGTGTTGCTGCAGGTGTTGCAAAAAGGGAATCCAGCAGCACTCCCAGACTATCCCAGAGGACACAGACTGCCCATGGCAGGGACTTGATTTGATCCTGGGAGCACATCTGAGGCTCATGGCCCTTCCAGCCCCCTGTTCACCTGTGCTCAAAATGCCGATACAATTTTAGGCATGGCCATGCAGATTCATGCACGGGATGCTGGAGTCAGCAGCCAGGTACAGGAATGGTTTGTTTGTAGAAAGCAACCCTGCTTCTTTAGCTAAGCTTTGATTATATACGCTATCTGCTAAGTCATTGAAATCTCTTGGAATGAATACATGGAAGAATTATTGTAATTGAATCTAAGTAGTGCTCAAATTAATGTAAATATGACGCATCAGCCTAATAATTAAAGTTGTCAGGTATGGGTTTTATACAGAGCTTGAATTAGGTTCCTGCTTGAACTTGTCGATTTGCCTTGAAGCTTGTAAGGCTGAGCTCAAAAGGCAAAGTGTTGTGGGAATGTTGAAAAACAACACAGCAGGGCAAAGAGCTCTTCTGCTCTGCTCTGGGGACCTTTTCTCCTACCACCTCCTGCACCCCCTGCCTGGTACTTTGCATCACATACAGTATCCCCCTCGTTTCATTTATGGGTGTTTTGTGTCTTATAGATGGCAGTTACAGCCCGAAATGTTGTCCTGCTCCCTGCTGGACCCCACCAGCTCCCATCCCATAGTGGCTGAGCCTCAACAGAGGACCCTGGTGGAGCTCCACGTCCCAGCCCATGTGGTGACATGGGGCATGGAGGCATGGCTGCAGGAGGCTGGCTCTGCCCAGGGCCACTCAGGCACCTCCCTAAGGCTCTTGGCTCCAGCCAGAAGCCGTAGCAGAGTCCCTTCCCTTGGGAACCACCAGCTGGGAGCCACCAGGCTGGGCTGGCACAGCCATGCCTTTTGGCTTGAGTGACCCCTGGGAGCTGCCCAGTTGAACTTGCTCTGCTGTGCCTGGCATCAGAACGGGCTGTCTGAAAAAGCACCATTTAGGAAAGAAAATGAAGCATTCCTATGGGTATACCAGCTCAGCATCTGGCTCCGAGTCCTTTTATTTTCAAGGCACAGTTAGGAAAAAGGCTTAGGTTCAGGTTTCAAAGTTGAGAAAATACACCAAGAATAGTAAAATGGTTCCTTCAGAGAACAAAATTGCTAAATCAACTGAACCACACCTTCAACACATAAAAGCCTGATCAAAAAAAAAAAAAAAAAAAAAAAAAAAAGAGAGAGAGAGAGAAGCAGAAACCCAAAACTGTTCTCATTTGTCTGGGCCATTTGTACTTGCTTTGCGTGCATAAATCAGGCATTTGGATACAAACGTAGGTGATGCACAAGTCCGTGCACCCACACCTCTCAAAGTCACACAAGCAGCCACATGAATGAGGCTTGGCCAAGTTTTTGCTCCTACTATCCCATGCAGAAGTTAATGCAGCAAGTGAAAAATCAATTGGGAAGTTAGACCCCTGCACAGTCTGCTGGATGCTGTCGGTGGGTGAGCTCTCGCCATGGCCTATTCCACATTACAGCTGGTTCACTGCCGTGGAGTTGCCTACACTGGTAATCTGCTCTGTGTTGGGGACACACAACAACCTTATAGAAAGCTTCTGGATGTGCACAGCCATGGCAGATACATGCCAGATTGTACTTCTGTTCATCCATCTCAGTCCTTCAATGACATATGAAGGTCCTGCTTTGCTCTGAATCTCTCCCGCAGGACACAAACCTTGTGTGCCTTTGTGACTTGCCCAGTTTTGGCAGTTCATATTTACACGGCATGGGACACGTGGTGGTTTCTGGTGACATTCACTGGGAGGTGGAGACTATCAATGAAAAAGTTGACCAGGATTTCATTTTCCTGGGAAACTTCCCATTTGTAGAAGAGGCAGCATGGAGAGATGGATGTGCCAGCTAATTGCACAGGACTCCTGGTGTGGGCAGGTCTCTCTATCAGCATCTCAGCGGCACTTTCCAGGCCCCTTGCTTTAAAAGTAGCTTCTAGCAGTGTCTGGGTGACCTGCACACTGCCAATGGGCTGTGCCAATCCTGTGCTCCCTTCCTGCTGCTGGAAAGCATCTCAATATTGCCCCATCCCTGCTCTGCTTCCCACAGGAGGGGTGGCATCTCCCTGCTGGGCTGAGCCACCAGGGAGGCATCTCAGAGGGCCATATCCTGACCAAACGATGAAATGGGACATGGTGTCATGGGACAAGACCCAAGTCCTTCCCTAGATGAATGCCTTGCCCATGCTGCCAGTGGAATTGCTGCAGGGAGTGGGACAAGGTCCCATCTGGGGGCTGGATCAAGGGGAACAGGGGCGAATTGTCCTGGGAGGGAAGGGGCAGGGGCAGGGGCAGGGCTGGCTGGGTTGGACCATGAGGGCAGAGAGGCTGTCCCGGTGGCTTCAGGCTCCTCTGCTTCCTGAGATGACATTACAGCACTGGCATTCGCTGGGATGCTTGGCAGCACATCCCAGTAACTGATGAAAAGGCTTTGTACGAGGGGACGGCGTGGGCTGCCTCGCAGGGAGGCAGGCTTCCCACAATGCCAATTAAGTGTAATCTCAGCGACTCCACTGTCTTTTTTTGGGGCTGGAGCCATTTAGCCCACTCGGAGGCATTTCAAATCCTTGCTGTTGAACCCAGAGGAGCTGAACATAGCCCTTGTTTTTCCTATCCTTTCGCACAGGGCTGAGGTCACTGAGCTCCCATTTAGCCACCCTTATATTTAGCACTTCCTCCTGCAGCGCCTACACCCCCTGCTCCTCCCAGGCAGCAGCTCCCATCATTTCAACACACTTGCAAATGGAAGGGGAGCACAGCAGAGCAAGAAAAGTGGCTGAGCATCATTCCTTCTCTCTCGATGCAGCTGAACATGGTCAGCATTGCTCTGCACCTCCTGGAGGGAGGGGTGCACATGGGCAGCCCCTCAATTTTCTTCCTTTGCACTTTGCTCCTGGTGATCTTTCTTTATGGTGATAGGGAGTGCGGGCAGTGGTGGTAGGAGTGGAGGTGTGTGGGGAGTAAGGTTGGAAATTGGCCTGGAAATTTGCTGGTTTTATGATTATGTACTGGCTGCTAGCAGGAGGGAGAGGAGAAATGAAGGGCAAAATGGGAGCTGCCCATCCCCTGAGCCAAAATCAGTGCCCGTCCCAGCCATGGCCCTATGCTGGGCTATGCCAAGATGTGTCTTATTCATGGCTGGATTCACAGAGAGCAGTGTTTTGTAGGAGCAGGCATTAGTGGAGGCATGAGCGATGAGCATGACAATATACAACATATTGTGTAAATTGTATAAATTAACCAAACAGGTGATGAGCACAGTGCCAAACCCTTGCAGGGGGTTCAAAAACATGCAAGGTTGGAGCCAGCCCCTCCTGGTTAGCACTGGAGTTTGCTTTTTGTTGTGGAAAGATCTCTCTCTCCTGGAGTCTAAGTGCAAAAACACCGTCAGAGCCCTGTTATGCCCATAATGTGCCTGTGTGATTTTAGGCTTTCTTTATGCTGCTTGATAGATTGCTCTAATGGTTCTGTTGACATTCATTTAATGGTACTCAATGGCACTTTCATTTAATAAAAGTCTTTTCTCACTTTGAACTGGAGTGTTTTCTCAAATGTGGCCTGTGGTGGTTTGCATTTGCTTTATTATTAATTAAAAGTAAACGCCTTTCTTGAGAACATTTCATTGCCATGCAGATGAAGCACCTTCAAATGGACTTTTTCCGTGTTTTATTTTTTTAAATCTGTTACCTCCTAAAGCCTGATGAAGTAAGAATTTGAATAACTATTTTTTGAAAGGTAGAATTCACCGATAAGGCTCAGATAAGCAGTTCAGATGCTTATCATCTCAATTTAACTTCTTGGGCTTATTTAAATAGGGAAAAAAAAAAAAAAAAAAGTAACTTGCAATTCAACAAGAACAGCTTCTCCAGAGGTTTTCATTTATGTTAGTCTTGGACTGGGTTCAAACGCTGCAAGGATGCCTTTATCCTGTCAGCACTTCCACACTCTGGGTTCTCACATCGACTTTTTCAGCCTGCCGGAGCAGCCTTTGTCGTTGCAGTTGTGTCCAAAAATGCAGTGCCAGTTTTTCAGAGCTGGATCACCTGGGGATGCTCAGGACCCTGCTGGCCTGAGCCATCCTACCTGGGCTTGCGTTTGGATGCCAGGTGCCAAAGGAGAAATTCTGATGTCCTGCTCTTTCCTAAGGAAATCACCTCACTGACAAATAGTATTTGAAGGTCTCTATAATTCTCCCTTCTACTTGAAAATCCTGTGTCCTGTGTTTGTGTGTCAGATTCAACCCCTTTTCCGTTTTTGCTCTCATCTTCCTGGTGCAGGTTGCTGCTTTCAATACCATTTTCCTTCCTTTTTCCTTCATTGTCTTGTTGCCTTTCTCTACATTGCCTTTATTCACTGACTAATGCTGCAATTCTGGTATACTAAACAGACAACTTGTTCACATCCATAGATGCCTGTAAGACCCAGTTTCTCTGTAATTCTCCACAAAAGGAGCTGTTACAAAAATCACACATCTATATTAAAGCTTTAGGTGTTTCTTTTATTTATTTATTTATTTATTTTTATACATGTATGTGCTTTCTCATTTTGTCTTTGAGCTTTTTAGTCTCCAGAGCCTTGCCCTCCTTCATTTTGTGCCTTGGAAAAAGCTGAAATGAGTAAGTGATCTGTAATGAAGTTTTTAGCCATAATCAAATGGTGCAGATCCCATGATGAAAACCTCGCTCCGTTCATTTGACTCAGAAGATTGTGACCAGGAAACATCCAAGACACTAGAGACAGGGTGTCTGGAGCTGAGAATTAACCTGGCAGACACTTGGACAGCAGAGTCTTGACTGCAGCAGCCACCCAGAGGTGCTTTACAGGGAGAGCACCTAGACAGCAGCAATGCCCTGTCTCACAGGGATATTTTTTCCATGAAATAGCACACACTGTGTCCAAATCAAATGCCTGTGGGGCCTTATTTAGAATAATTTTAATAAGGGAAAGGTCAAAGGTGAAACATCAACACCTAAATCTGGCAATATCTGCAGCCACACTTAGGGATGCCTCAGCTGACAGCTGGCTCCTTGAGCACCCACAAAACCTAAGACTTCAGTGCCCGGTGGAAAATCCCCATGATTTTGCTCCATGCATTTAACTGAGAAAAAATGTGGTTGAAACATCTCAGTGGTCAGCACAGAGCCTCGTGGCTTGTCTTCCCTTTCTGAGCACAAGGGCTCCCAGCCCTATGGCCATGGGGGCTGCAGGACCCCAGCCCTTCCCTACCCACCCTACCTCCACAGGATTGTGGTGGTCACAGGCAGGGAGGAGAAGGTTTCTGCTCATCTGCCCATCAATGGGGTGAAGGAACCGGGTGGTCTTCTCCAGGAAAAGGCCCCTGGGTGCTCCGTGGACAAGGCCGTGATAAGGAAAGGCAAGGAAACGACCCCCCAGAGGTGAAGGTGTCCCAGGAAGGCTGCTATCCACATACCATCCACAAAACCATTTTTTGCCTCTAATTCCCATTTTAGCATTTCACAGCCAACCTCTAATAGCTTCTTCTACCATGGTGCTCAGGGGGTTTCTTTTTCTTTTTCTTTTTCTTTTTCTTTTTCTTTTTCTTTTTCTTTTTCTTTTTCTTTTTCTTTTTCTTTTTCTTTTTCTTTTTCTTTTTCTTTTTCTTTTTCTCTTTCTCTTTCTCTTTCTTTTTCTCTTTCTTTTTCTCTTTCTTTTTCTTTTTCTTTTTCTTTTTCTTTTTCTTTTTCTTTTTCTTTTTCTTTTTCTTTTTTTTCTTTTTCTTTTTCTTTTTCTTTTTCTTTTTCTTTTTCTTTTTCTTTTTCTTTTTCTTTTTCTTTTTCTTTTTCTTTTTCTTTTTCTTTTTCTTTTTCCAGAAGGCCATACACTGCTTTTCCAGTCATTTTTAGCTGGTCTCCACACAGCCCTTGCTGTTTGATATCCAGGGCTGCTGATTTGGACATGAAATCCTGCCCAGCACAGGCAAGGCAGCAGGGAGAGGGGAGTGAAGCCAAGAAAGGTTTTCAGCGGGTGCCTCGGGAGCACCTTGCGGGAGAAGGGCGGGAGGATGTGCTCTCAGCTGGATGTTTACAAACAGAAAGGCTGGTTTGGAAATCCAAAATAGCTATGGAAATTTTTATTTTGGCTTACACCTTAAGAAAAAACACACACACAAAACAAAACAAAACACCCAACCCTCTGAAGCTCAGGCTTTATTCTAAGTGAAGCTTCTTACACAATCTTTAGTAAAGTGGGCTGTCAGCACCCTTAAACAAGAAAACTGCTGTGGTTACTTGTGCAAAACTGAGCGTGAGTGAAGATTTGCTCCTCTTTGTGGGTCTGGTGCCAGGCCTGCAGCCACCCGTGCCTGGCCAAGCCACCTCATCGGGACAGCATGGACGTGGGAGGACCAGTGACGGGTGATGGAGGAGTCAGCAGCACCAAGTATTTTTTGCTGGCAAGCTCATCTCTTCCAACACACTTGGGAAGTGCTGCAGAAAAGCCTCGCGGACCAGCTCTTATTTGCTTTTCCAAGATCTACTACTTAGAAAGTCTTCTGGAGGAAAACGTGGCATAGGTATCTTATAGAGGCTCACTTGCAGCATTTTGCACCCCAGCACTTCTGCCCAGTTTCCAAGGGTGATGTCAGATGTGCTGTTTCTCCTATTTACACCTGGATCCATGACAAACATGAATAAGCTTCTTTCACCTTCACCTTCACTTGCACAGTATTACCCCACCAGCCTGGTTTGCTCTCTCTTTCTCTGGTCACCCCTGCTGACTCACCCCCACTGTCCTAAGGGAAAAATCAATGTGCTTTTTTTCTTTCCTTTTGGAAGCGATCTCTGTGCTTTCTTATTCTTCACTCCTCTGTTGGGTTTCCCTCCCACTGGAGTGAATTCTTCTGTGGCTGCACAAAGCTCACCTTGAGGGTGTTTTCCCCTGGATATTTGGAGAGCTGAGTGTTTCTGGACAAGGGGTTCCAGAAGCAGACTGGGGATGTGATGCTTCAGACTTACATCCAGCCCTGTGTCTTTTCCAGTCTCACAAACATTTCCTTGCCTATTATTCTGTAATTAACCCTAACCTAGTGAATTTCAAACATTCAGGCCTAGAGTAGAAAATAACTGTTTGGATTCAGCATTAAAGGATCATGGTAGCTTTATAACCACCCAGGATATTTAAAACATCTGGAATCTGGAGTACCTCAGTGCTCAGGGTTTGGCTTTTATTCCGTCAATTAGTGGAGATTAGCTGAGCAGGACAGGCACTCCTGTCTCCACTCCCCTGCACTCCCAGCTCAGAAGCAGCTGGGACTGGGCACCACGATGCTGAGAGGGGACAGCGATGTCCCAGTGTCCTGCGATGTCCTGCCTCTTCCAGGGTTTGCGTCCCTGCTGTGTTTTGCTCCCTCTTCCAGGCACATCCTCTAGGTTTGGGAGGAAAATGTCTGGCACTCTGCAGCCTGACTGCTGCTCCATGGGCTTCATCAGAAAAAAAGTTTGGAGGTGACGCTGCTCCAGAGGTCACTGCACAGCATTGGAAACCCACTGCGGTGACAGAGAGCCATCCCATTGAAGGCACAGCAACATCAGTATTAAATAAGCCTTCCTAAAGTCTGCTTCAGAAAACAACTGCTAACTCCATAGAGTAGCACGCAGTTCTCCCTTAATATTAGGGCAATAAAAGGAAGGGGAGGGGGAGTGAGAAACTGGCTAGGCAGCAGCTTTTATAAAGTGAATTAGCTCAGTCCAGCCCTCAGCCAGAGGTTTCTTTCCTGCAGGATCTCAGACCCGAGGCCTCTTCTCAAGCCATCTGTAATACGCAGTTAATGACTCCTGTAAAGCTCTTTGTAAGATGAGGAAGGAAAGGATGCTGGTGCCTCATTGTTCCACTTTTCGTGATTCTACAGGCACGACCTCCCTC
Organism: Aythya marila; assembly: GCF_965140915.1. Lineage (NCBI taxonomy): Eukaryota > Metazoa > Chordata > Aves > Anseriformes > Anatidae > Aythya > Aythya marila. The sequence goes on along the minus strand of NC_139043.1, from coordinate 16,646,848 downwards.
AGCAGTGAGGTCTTCCCTGGCTTTTATCATCCGAGATTACCCTAGCACTGATTGCTTAACAAGATCTGACAAGATCACAGCGCGGGGCAGTATACCTGCAGGTAAAACAAAGGTCGCTTTGGAGTCATTTTCTCACAGTCTGCAGCACACACATTTTCAGCTCCCAGAGGTTTTCCAGAGGCTCAGGGAGGACTATTCATCCAGTGGATGCAGTTGTGCCTGGTCAATGGACCAGCACCAGTGGAACCACACTCCGAGCACATTTATAACACATCACCAGCATGAATCCTGTGTGATGGTATCCAAAAATGAGTCAGCAGCTAAGACAATTTAGCAACCAGCTGTCCAGTGCAGGAGACGCACGCTCAGATCCAACTCCTTTTTATAACTCCCAAATCAGTGAGAAGTTATCCTGGCAGCATGGCTGTTTAGAGGACAGCCAGGTGTGCCACAGCCATTCAAACAGCATGTATGTTGGCAAGCTTAACTTGTTTTTCCTGGAGTTTTTCTGTGACTTCCTATAAGCCTGGGCTATGGTTTTCTGCGCTCTTCCTGTTGCCTGCAGACTTTGTCGCTCGTGGAAGTGGACTGCAAATTTGCAAGATCTGTTTTCTCAAGCCAAAACCTGAATGTATATAAGCAAGTGCCACATTCACACGTGTCTGGTCACAGTTTCTTTGTGTCACAGGCAAAGATGCTGGAGCTCAGCAGAAACGCTCATAGCCAGCGATGCTGGGAGGGGAAAGTGCAGTGTTACTGAAACTGGAGTCAAGCCCTGGGAGCACAACAACCCCCTGACAGAGACCAGAAGTCTAGGAAGGATGTTTTTACCCCTTTACTGGGCACTAAAGGGTAATGAAGCCTGCCTAAGCAGAGGGGTTGGTACACTCATCCACAGGCAGAGCTCCCTGGAGTCTCACAAAAATCCTGCACAAAACAAAGCCAAGCCGCACGTCAGGCTAGTTGCGGCAATATCATTTACCTACCTCACCTTTCTCTTTCCTACCATGTTCTTAAATGTAGAGAGGTTCAACTTCCTCATGTGACTATTTAGATTTATGATGACATCCAGAGCATCAGCACTTTGGGGTGCCTCATCCCGGGGCTTTTTGCTCTAGGAGGAGGAGAAGGCAATCCCTACCCCAAAAAGCCCATGGCATAAAACATGGGATAATAGGTAGATAAAACGAGGAGATTGGGAGGCAGCAAGAGAAACCAGTGAGACGGGTTTGGGCAGCATGTCAGCCAGTAATCTCAGCACTCCAGTGTGATTTTTGGGGGAGTCATGTTGGTGAGGGAGCGATCTGAGAGAGGTTAGCTTTGGGCTGTTCCTAAAGGAGCCTCCTCCCATACCGAGAGACAATCTGGGAGGGAGCAGCAAGTCACCTGAAAACGTGCTGGAGATGTACTGTGCTGGGGAAGCTGGCAGCACAGCAGCATGTGAGAGGTAAGATGCTCTGAAGGCTCTGGAAGCCAAGACAAGTCAGTACAAGCAAAACCCCATGCAGCATCCTGCCCAGTAGATCTTTTTTGACTCCAAGGGTCCAAAGTGTCTGACTCCACCAATTTGTGGGGCCATAACATTCACTGCAGTTTCTCCCTCCCTCTCCCCTTTAATTTTCCCTCCTTCCTCTGTGCAAATAAAGAGAATGCACTGGGAATTCTTTTGAAGACAGTCTGGTTAGGGTTTGCACTGGAATTTCATAAGGAAGCTTATGAGACATTATAAGATGTCTTTAGAAAAAGAGGCTTTGAACCTTTTATCTTAATGCATTTACCTCTAGAGCACGCAGACTTTGTATTCAAGAAAAGCACTTTACAGGGAGAAAATTAAATACATAATGACTTGCAGGAGACCAGGAGACTATATCCTGAGGAGTTTTACTATGGGCTAGCACCAGGGAAATTAAAATGCTCACATACTCTTGACCTTGATTTTGGTGTTCCTGTTTCATGACATAAAGCAATCGAGTTAGTAGGAATATTTTATTATTGTCCCCTACAAATGAACTAGAAACAGAATGCTGTAGATCAGTATCACTCATAATGGCGTAGTTGGTAAAAAACTCTGTTTCAATATTTCACTTCAATTATAGGAGCTCATATTGCCTTAGGTGAGTATGGTAAAACAAAAATCACATAATAACAGGTTATTGTGCAATGGACTGTAAAACCATCAGACAAGGGTGTAAGCTTTTTAAAGTGGAAACCAACTGAATAAAATGCCTGGAGTCTTTTTCTATTATTTTCTGGCATTCCCCTGAATGGTTACTTTCTAATACATGCTAAAGACATGCTGTAACTTTAGCTAGCAAAATACTGTTGACTTATATTAAAAAAAAAAAAAAAAAAAAAAAAAAAGTACAATTGGATAAGCAACATCAGTTAGGAAGGCAGGAAACTTCAAATACAATATATTCTTCTGATAACAACATACATCAAAAGGAGATAGTGAACACTGAGCCCTGTGTTTCATGGAGAAGGTGGTAACTGAGCAGGCTGGTGGTGTTTTCCTTAAGTTAGCATAACGAGAGCACTGCAACAGCACTAGCAAGGTCTCAGATGAGCATTTATTAAACTAACGAGGCTGTCTCCTGAAAGGAAAAGAGCGTGTCAGATTGGCCAAGGGCACCTTTACAGCCGTGTATCCACATCCAAAACAGTACAGCACACCTAGTTAAACCCACTTCACCAGAGCACAACCAACCTGTAGAGCAGATGTTGGCATAAGGCTTCTTTGTGATCTTCTCTGCAGCTGTGAACAGATGAGGGTGTTTGTTATTTCTTGCAATGTTGCTTTGGAGAGCAAATGGACAAGGCTAGAATTACTTGGTTCTTCTTGCCATGCCATCCCTTTAGCCTAGAGCAAAGTGCAAGTGCTCTGAAGTTATGGGAAATAGTTACCAAGGAAAGTCTTGGATCAGTTCACCTCCCTTACGTTGTCTCTGTCAAGAGAAATGTGTCTGAGATTCACTGGAAAATTCACTTGGGAAATAAAGGGAGGCCTTGGTGAGCTCAGTTCTTAAAGGAGGCAAACGCTCCAGGCTGCCTACCCAGAGAACAACCTGTAGTCATGCAACAATGCCTGGACTAATGGTTTTAGTGGAAATGCAGAAGAAATAATCTGCTGTTTTGCAATTGCATGGAACAGTACAACAACAATATGAATTTGCCATGGAATTAATTACAGGTTATAGTTCCGTACTAATTTGTGCCTCATAAAATAGTGGAAATAACACTGAGGCAACAGCTCTGACTCTTCTGAGTCACTACATCAGCTATTACATATCTGAATATTGTGAATCAGAAATCACATCGGGATTTAGGGCTTTAGCAAAACTGATGTTAAAATATCTAGCTGCTATCATGCCAGACTTACTCTTTTCTGTTGGAACATGTTTCACGAGGTCTTGCTCTAACATCTGTTTAACCAGTTCTTATGCAAAATCTTATGGTATAAATAAAACATGTAATATATACGTATGTGTGTGTGTGTACCTATGTGTACGGATATAGGCTTTGCTACTTTATGAATTTGCAAATGCTTTCAGAGATAGACTACACTGATGTGGTGGTGTATGCTGCATGAAGGCAACTGTATAAAGAAGAAGAGGAGTGATCCCTGCAGCCCTCTGTGTTGGTCTCTGCACAGGCACAGTCCCTGCCTGCAAAGGCTGCTGCTGCACGAGTGGAAGCAACAAGTCCAACAGCACAGCAACTGCTTCCTATCAGCTGATAACTGGCATAGTTTAATCTCTTTTTCCCCACTCTGCTCAGGACCTGTTTTATTTTGCTGTTAATGTCTCTCCCCCAATGTCCAGATTCACACTTGCACGTAGCATCATGGCACCTAATTTTGATGTTCTCCTTGTGGCTGTCTGCAGCCAAACCTGCCATGCCAGATGGCTTATATCTAACGGAGAGAAGCAGGCACCTCCTGAGCACGTTTCTTGCTTACCTATTTAGACATCTACTTGAGCATGAGATGTGTCACAGCCCAGTCCCCCTTGCCCAGGCTGACTAGCTCCCCATGGGATACAAAGGGAGCCAACAGCTGTTAGCTAAGATGAAAAGGACTGCATTTAGCTAGATGAATCTCCCACTGGATATTTAGCTGTCTGTTACTGATTCGTATTGATTTTCCCTGATACATTCTTTCTTATCTGAACTTTCATAAATGCTTTCTTGATGCCAGATTTCCTTTGCTTTTGATGGATATGCTTTTAGCTTCCAGTGGCAGAATGCTCTTTGGGCTGCCTGCAACTATGAAAGTTTTCTGTCTCACCATTCAAAAATACAGCGATAGCTAACTTGCCTGGGCAGAAAAGCTCTCCCATAAATAGCATGCTTATTTGGTAAGGGATGGTTTTGTTAGGCAGGGAAGGGAGAGACATTTCAAGGCAATTTTGTATCACTAGATATTTAGGTTCAGAAATATCTTTATCCACTTTGGGAATGCACTTCCTGTTTTGACTTGCACTCTAAATATATATAATTTTTAAATTACAGGTTTACGTCAAGAGAACAATTTAGTCAAGTATTACTTTCTTTGGAGAACACATCCTTGTTGTTACTCATAAATTATGGCATGCATTCAGGCATAAAGAATGTACGGATCTATTAATCAAAAGCCATGATCCACATTATGGGTTTTCTGTAGGAAACAGTTCTGGTTGGGGGGGCAAGTGACAGAAAGCTGGTAAAACGCATTGCAAAGAAGGCCTGATTTGAGGTGCAGGGAGTTACTTGTTGGAAAGGACATCATGGGACAGGAGGACATGGCAGAGGTTTTGGAGGATCCAATCCATGCCTTGACATCTCCTTGAATTATGAAATATTTCCACGTAGCCTTTCAGTACAGCCTAGCTGAGGCAGCCTGTTCTCAGGGCAACAGGGCAGTGTGTTTACACCTTCTGAGCAGCAGGCTTCTTATGTTGACAGCTAAAGGAAACAAAACGGGTTACTTCAGGTCTGCAGCAAAATCAGCCAGGGTTCAGCGCTGTTCAGCCACCCAAACAGTTGGAAACTGAGACTTGACCTTCGTTGTTGGGTGAAGGTGCTGGCAGGGCTGTCTCTGTGCTCTGCCTTTCTCTAAACCCAGGATTGCAGAAAGCCAAATGGGAAAGACGCCCCACTTTGTGGATAACTTGACATTCGAACTTTCTTTGTTGCAGATAATACTTTAAGACTCCGATTTACTGCAGTGCGCAACTCACTGAGGACTGTGCCTCGGGCATCTCTCTGATCCTCACTCATTTGCTGCCTGATCTCTGGAGAGGGACAGGGCAGGGCAGGGATGCAATGAGGCTGGGATCTTTTCAAGGAGCAGCTGCTGCAATGAGAGCAGACTGATGTAGAACATGACTAAGTGATACTCAAATTTAAAGTCTATGAGAATTGTAGCTGAGGAGTAGGAAGGCCGTTGGTGTCTCAGGCACTTTGGATGGTGATTTTTGCCAAAGCTCTGCAGGAAACAAGGGATCTGAAAGTTTGTTATGAGGTTCTTCTCCAGTCAAAAGTTTGGACTTAACTTTTTCTTGGGTAATTTATCCCAAGAGATCTAATGTGTGATCACAAGAAGAACATCCCACTAAGAGCAATGTTTCCCATGTGTCTGGTGGTGGCTCTTGTACCTCTTGAGGCTTATAATGTGCCATTTAGCAATGTAAAGCTGTGTTATAAAATGCAAGCACCATATTTAATTATATTAACAGAATTATCATGTGCAAATAATTTCACACTCTTCTGAATACTGAATAGGGCATAAATGTATGCAGTTCAAAATATCATGCTTGAAAAGGTGTGTCTTTGTCTCCTGTTGCAATTATCATAATAAAAGATGAATCTCCAAGGAACATTTGCTTGTGCTGATACTATGCTCATCAGCAAAGGGCTGATGTAAGGTCTCAAACACAGTCTCTGCCTTCTTTCGAGGCTAGGAATGGGACTTTGGTAGTGGCCCTTTGTAGAAGCACCTTAGCTGAATTATCTTCTCAGTAGTTTCTGTTGTGAATGATAGACACCCTGCTTGGGTCAGAGATTTGTATTTCTTGATGCAACTCCTTCCATGGAACCCGGCTTGGAACTTGTATTAATGGTATTCTTGTGTCATTCTGCTGTAGCAGCCTCGTGGAAGGGAGATGGTTAATTTACATATATTGCATACACTTACAGTATTTCATGGGATAAAAATCAAATACACCCCTCTGAACACATGCAGAATTGCATTTAACATAGATGCTGATGCGTTTTCATGTCACATTGACCACTGGCGCACGTAAGCTTTCAGTTGAAATTGTGTTGCATGTGACAAACATGAATGTTCTCTTTCCCTGCATACACCTCTAACCCTCAACCTTTCCCTAATTTTGGAGCAATCTGCACATCCTACACAAACCTGCCCCAAGGAATATTTGATTCCCAGTAGAGGATAACAACATCTGTTTATGACCACTGTGGTGAAGAGAAATTGCCATAAGACCTTGGCAATGAGTTTTGAGCTTTCCCCATCAAGCTGATTCAGCAAAGTTAAAATGAAATGGCCTGTCAGAGCATGCCAAGGGGAACCATTTACTGCTCAGAGAGCTCGCAAAGTGTCTCTTTGTTTGTTTTTCCCAATATCTCATCCCCAAGGCTTTCAGGACCATGATAAACAACGCCTCATTATGTTTATGTAAAAGAAATTGAAATTACTGTGCATAGCTATCATTCACTGGCCAGGCCTCAGCCCAAAGAGATTTTGGCTGAAGAAAGCTTTGCAGCGAACATATCCACCCTTTTGCTCCACAGCGCTTTAAAAGCTCTGAACCAGGGTCAGGGTATTACTGGTAGGACAGGATGTGCTGAGACCCTTGCTGAGCCCACCCACACTGCTGCAGCCTTGTGGCTTGAAGATCCCCCCAGCCTCCTCCACTTACTTAATCTTTCTCATATCATTATATATCCCCTTCAGAGCCAAGTTCCAAAAGCAGTGCCCATCCTTTTCCTTTTCAAGTTGGTAATGTTCTTTTGTCCAGCGCATATACACATGCGTGCACACACACAAAACGGTTCCAGCTGTTGTGAATTATAAGCACAGAAAATGCTTTTGGAAAAAAAAAAAAAAAAAGGAAAAAGAAAAAGAAAGAAAAAGTGAATGGAAGATCAGCACACAATCCAATGAGTGAGAGAGTAAATGTTTCTCATTAGTGATTAGATCTTTCACGTTTTCCTGCATACTTGTGCTCCGTGGTTAGTTCCTTGTTCTCGGTTGACTTGGGTTAGATGGGAAGACTTGCACATTGTTTTTTAAGAGACTTGATCTTCTGTGAGGACACCTTGATTTTTATTTTTATTTTTTGTTTGAAAATTGATCTTTGCAAACTCTCATCCTGTCTGGTAAAGATACTTAGATCCAAATCTTTGGCCTGAATCTTGGGTTAGCTCAGTAACATTTGTATCAGCAATGATGCCTTCCTTCATTAAAGGCCAGCGCAGAAATCCCTTACCCACCCTCAAAGAGAAAGTACAAGTGGTGTTTTAAGTTATCTGCAACTTTTGCTGGCCTAAGTATTTATCATTCCCAGCTATTTTTCCTTGGACAGATTCAGGTTTCTATTAAGGTATTTCAAATGCACGACAAATGTTTCTCTTCTTTACATGTATGTATGTCAGTCAATCAAGAGGTCAAAGAAATGCTGTTCTTTGAGTATCCGAAAAGATTAGAGCTGCCAGGGAAAAATAAATTCATTCTTATCATGTTGGATTGTTTTACTCCTGAATGATGGCAAGTTTTTGGATACCATTGATCTGTTTAAAATGTGTTATTGATTTCTACATCCAATAATAAGCAGCCTGAGTGTTGAATACCAGATGGGATAGAAACAGAACTGATACAGACCCACCAGAGAGGAAAATATGTCATTCACAAAAAATGAAATCCATGCCCAATAATTGTTTGGATTTCTCCCATTATTAGTCCCCAGTCTTTAAACCTGTATTTTGTTGATGGAAGTATCTTAACTTACAGGCTGAGATGTGCTGATGTTCAGGCAATACAACAGTAAAATAACGCTAAACGCTAGGAATATGTTAGAACTGGTGCCAATCTGTGCTGAGATAAAGCTGCTAAAATTAACAAGTGCATTGTTTTCCTAGAAAACATTATCTGTCCTGAAAACAGAGTTCAAGACAGTCATGTTCAAACCTATAGACTTGGGCCAATTTCTAATCTTATTTACACTGATGTAATTGACATCAGGAGTTGGCTTGCGGTGTGCTTACACTACATCTCAGTGTTATTAACCGTAACTATGATAAAATTTAGGCATTTTTTGAATACGTTCTACTTTGCATCATATCTCCACAGCAATGTCCCTTAGCAAGTGAGACATTTATTTGAAATGTTTGCATTAAAATGTATAGATTGAATTAACCCCCAGCCAGGAAGAAGCTAACTAATATCACAGCTGAATTTTAAAATATTCCGTTGGCTGAAGCTTTCCTTTGCAAGAAACATTGCACTGTCTGTAAGTAATTTTTGCTTCAACCACAAAGAATACATTGGTGCATAGAAAATTTCTTTCAGGAACTGCTAGTTAACCTAGCAATTTAAAACTTCTCTGAGTGCAGAGTGTGGGAACAGTAAATAACTCTGGTTTCTGCTTTTCTAAATCCGTTACAGGAAAGCTCCATGACCTGTTAACTCTTTAGTCTGGGTATAACCCTGGGGTTTTTTGGAGACTGGACTGAGAGTTTCTCATTTCTGCTAGCAGTGCCCTACTCCAAGCCTGGGTACAAAGGCCATACAAACAAGCAATGGACTCAGGCAACACATGCCAGAGGGTTCTAGTTTGCTTGTGTGCAAATCATCAGGAGTTAGTTGACAATATTGCAAATTAAAAATTCTGGCACTTCTGGAACAACATAAGGTTGAGGCTGAGGGCTGTAAAACCTTGGAAGCCAGACTATTATCAACCATCACCCAAGTTTCTGTTCATTCCTTGTATCTGCCAGCTCACTGCTATTTGTCCAGCAGCAACTCTAGCAGTATCACCGTGCAGTAAGCAAAGGGTTCTGCAGATGCAAAAAGATAAACTGGCTTCTCTCCAAATTTGCATACATTTAAGTGTTCATACACATTTATGTGCATTTGTTTACCAGTGGGTCCAACACAGAGCACTCCTGCTGATTCACTGGCAGAACTTCATGTAATTCTCCCTTACAGGTTTCCATGAGGTCTCCCAGCCAAATGCCAAACATATTTGGCTCTGTTTTGTTGTGAGGTCTGATGAGATCACAGAAAGGAAAATGCCCTTAAGACATCACAATAGAAATTAACCAAAAGACTTCCTCTTGGGGAAATGCCTTAGCAGGCATGAATCAAATGTCAGCAACATGCAGATTGCAGAAAGTCCCTCTAGTCTATCACCGTATATGGATCATAATCCACAAGATGATCCTGTTCTGGGTCATAACCAACATAGACATTAAAAAGTGCTTTGAATATGATTGTACGGGTTGGCAGATGACAATCCTTAGTCTTCACTTTGATGCCATATGTGGTGTGCTGGTTGTGGGTTTATTTCATTTCACTTGGTTGTTTAAGGTTCTTTGCACACACAAAGCTTTCTCATGGAAGTATCCATGGCTAGTGCCTTCTCCTGTTTCTGTTCAGCTGTGAGATGGTCATGCTGTTATCTGCCATGAGTAATCAACCTGGCAAATGATAACCTGGTGATGTGTAAACTTACAAATCTATTATCTGCTAGCAGCAGCACTGCATATCTTGATCTGAAGTCTTCAGCTGCTTGGAAGCTTCAACCAGCAGCAAGTAGCAGGAACTACTGCAAACCCAGCACAAATATTGCTTTCCCTCTCTGCTGGCTATCAAGTCATACGTGAGATCTAGGTGCAGGGATTCCAAGTCCTCTAGTGCACAGCACCATTTCTTTGGTCTAGTTAATTTTCTCTGTGTCTCCATGAGAAGCAGAAGTTTTGTAAGAGCAACCCTTAGCAGAACAAACTCACAAAAGCACCAACAGACTATTACAGACTTCCTCACTCCTGCTTTTTGTCAAGATGTCTTGGCACTTTCTTGGCCTAGCATGCGTGTTGAGCAGCGGCTACTCAAAAGATGCACCCCTCCCCTCAACTTTTTATTCTCCTGAGGGAAAGGATGAAAGACGCTGACCACCACGTGACAAAGATTGGTCACATCACGTAGTGCAGGCATGCCCAGCATGTGGGTACTGTGGTGGTGAGAGCAGTACAGCAGCCATCAAGAATGGAAAGCAGTAAAATAAAGCAGACCTTCTCATACTTTGTGGCTTTTGAAGCTGACTGGGGAAATGTCCTGTTTGGGAGAAGCAAAGAAAGTAATATTCTGGTCTGTGTAAGGAGCCAAGCATAGAACCTGGCCTTGTGCAAGGCACTTGGGTTACCACTGGAGACTTCACTGACTCCCATGTGAGCAGCCTGGGCTATGGTCCCGTCTGATGCTAAAAGGGAGGATTTAGGCTGTGAAACGAGGATCAGAAGCTAAGCAGCATGGGCAAGCTGCAAGGAGGGAGCTGTGTTAAAGGTAGGCAGGAGCACAGCATGGAGAAAGGTGGTAGTACCAGTGGGAAGGCAGGGAATGGATGTTATAGAGGCTGTGGGGAAATATGTTAGGTTTGGGAGGCAATGTGGTGAATGGAGGAGAGGAAATAGAAGTAAGACAAGGCTTGTGTGCAGGAGGTGGGATCTTCTGTGCCTGTGGTCCGGAGGTATGAATTTCCATAAAGATTATTCAAGCACCAACACCACTGTAAATAGCCCATGGCTTTTTTAAAAAAAATACCTCCTGACTGTAGGTGGTACCTTGTTTACAAGGCCAACCTCTCCCTGCCCCAACAGCCTCCACGGGGAGTGAGGAGGTCAGCTCACCACGTGCTGTTGCAGCAAACCTCCTGGATTAAAAGTCCATGGTTTGCTACATGGTCCTTTCTCGTTCACCCTAGGCAGGATGAACAACCGCCCTTCACTGCCCAGGACAAATGCTCCCTGCTTTCCCCATGGAAGTGAGGACCTCGAGCACTGAGGGGTCTGGCCCTGTGGCACTGTGCGAGGCCTAGTCCAGCACACTGCTGTGTGCCCTCTGCTGCCTCCAGCCACAGGCATCACCCAGCATTACTCTCCTGGTGCGAATTAATGCAGGATGTTCATTCAACACTGCAAACGAAGAGCATATATACATATATATATGTACCAACATGTATTCTGTTTCTCTCAGCTGAGCTGTTTTCTTTATCCCCAAAGGGACTTAAAAGCAACATCCAGCTACTGTGGGCCCCTCACGGGTCCCGATCGTCTCCACATCTTCAACAGTGCAAAAATGTTCTGCTGTTCCTCCCCGCTGACAAAACATCTCACAGTAACATCTGCAAAAAGGTTGTAAGTTTGCAATGCAAACCTAGGGCAGCATTGTCAAAACACAGAGGTTTAAAATTAAGGTGCTGCTTTTATTTCAGGCCCACTAAGAGGAGCCTGAATTTAAAAGAGCAATGTGCATTCAGCAGTTAAATTTAAAAAGCACAAGATCTTTCCAGAATTTTGGAAATCTGTCCATTTTGTAGGAGATCTGTCCTATTTGTTTTGTTTTGCTGAGATCTTGCCTCAAATTTGGAATGAAATGCTGCTTTTGATTAAATACCAAATGACATGAACTGCATCTTTGATGAATTAACTGGTAGAAGATGCAACTCAGTAAATAAATGTCCTTTGCAGGAGTATTGAACTTGCTACTGCAAGTTGCACACACCCATCTTTCGTGTTGTCATATTTTCCTGGATATAGTGTGTTCTAAATCTAGGGAAGAAATCATTTCAGTATGGCAATGGCTCATTCCATTTCTATTAAAAAATGAAGTATCATGCACTGTCACTTTTGGGAAAGTAATTAAGCTTCTACATAGATTTATGAAGGCACCATCAATCCCCACCACTAAATTTGTTGTGATCTAGTCAACAGGGATATTGCATTTAGTATGTCTTTAGATATAATGTCTGGGATACTGTGAAACACACTTTACCTTAAATTATCCTCTATTTCTTACAGGCTTCCTTCATCCTTCCCTCTCCCCCATAGCATGACACAAAGCATGTTAATACAATGATGGGTCAGAGAAGTGAAAAACTCATCCATCGTGGATTTGGTCAGATGACGTTATTCTCAATAATAATATATTTACCAAAAAGTTCAGTTTTTACTACCAGAGTATGAATCAGGATAAAATTAAATTAATAATTTTGAAATGAAGATTAGAGAAAGAAGATTAGAAAAGTCGAAGATTTTTGTTCTGATATTTTTAAAATGAAATACCATTTCTCTTTAAAACCCATTCATTTTGAAAGCCAGCAAAATTATTTTTAAAAGGTTTTATCTCATGACAAGTAAATGAAATGCCTCATACTAGGTCAAACAAAATATTTGTTTGATCATAACTTTTTTTTTTTTTTTTTTTTTTTTTTTCCGGATTATGCTGTTTTTGCAACTATATCAACTATGTAATTATTTAAATTGAAACAATATTGCCCTGATCTATAATAGTATAGACCAATACTAATTTCTTTAATACACACCCACTAACTTTGGAATAATATCAAAGTTTCTGAGCTAGTATCCAAAATGTGATCAACATCAGAGCATAAAATGCAGTTTATTCCACTCTAATTAGGGCAATGAAAAGGTAGTTATAATTAAATCCTTCCTTTGAGCAATATTTTCTTTTTTATTGAATACTGTTTGAAAACAGGAAGATAGGCAAGAAACAGGAACTGGAAATTATTCCATCTCATGCAAGAGTGATTGTCAAACAAATGCATAATTCTGTTCATTGTTTTTAAGAGAGCTGATTAAAACCTTCCCTCATCAGTTCAAACAATCTGTACACCATGGCTGAAGTTCAAGTGATGTGTCTAAATCTGGTATCTGGAAGAGCAAAGCAATAACAACTGCAAACAAAAATCTGTCAAGAATCCTTCAGCAGAAAGCACCCTGGGTGATCCTTGGGTCCTGTACTTAGCTGACAACTTTTTGTTCAGCCTTCACCACAGCACAGTCCTGTTTCCTGGAGTCCTGGTACATTTCTCAAAACCACATTCTCCGGTTTGATATTTCAGAAGCAGGCTCTCATGGTGCCAAACATGAGGTTTGTTGCAGCTGTCACTGCTGTTATGGCCTGACAGCCACTCACGTGGCCCCAGGGTCTCCAAACCTCAGGCTGCTCTTTATCTGCAGTGCAGCTCTGGGAAAGGTGCAGGCTTTGCAAACGTGGCAGAAAATGGACACCCTTTTGTTAGGACGAGAAATACACAGCTTTACTTGGGAATACTCAGTTTCTGCCTGCAAGTTTCGCCTCCATTTCAGGAACCAGGGTCTAGATGTTCCTCTTGGTGTACATCAGTTTTCAGTCACAGAGACCTGGGGCCCAGAGCATGAAGGCTCAAGGAGGTAACAGTGAAGAGAAACCCTTTTTTTCCCATAAGATTCTGTCTCCTTAGTAGATGATCTCTTGAGCAGGTTTATTGTGTGATCCACTGCATGTTTCTTCCAGTTGAGTTCAGAGCTGATAAATTTGGACTTGCCCAATGTAATAGCTGCTTCCTATAATCTAGGGCTATTCCACTTAAAGTGATGATCACCAAAGTTTAATACCATTCATTCTCAGGCAGTCATCTGTGTTTAATAACACTGATTTAAGTGTTCCATCTAAGAACTGCATTGATTCTGCTTTATGAGTTCTAGCTCAACAGAGCTAGAAAAGCCAGCAGAGCTAGCTCTACCTCCCAAGTGGGCTTTGCAGCCTGGCATGGACATTCAGGGCAAAATGTGAGCAGCAACTCCAAGACAGGCCCAGGCAAATTTCTCTAGTTGCAAAAGAGCTGCATGCTGCTAGAAAGCAGAAAATATATGGCAGGCAGTTATGCTAGTATTGGTACTGAATTCAGGTAGTGCAGCTTATGTATTGCTGTGTTTGAGCAATAAGTGTTCAAAACAAGTCTCTAAATCCCAAATGCTGTGTTTGTGGTTTCATAATCATTTGCAATTATTCTTCTTTTCAATCTATTTCTACAAGACCACATACCTTATGAATATTATCATATTGCATTGCAATTATATTATCGTGTTATTGTATTATTTTATTATTGTATTATTGTGTTATTGTATTGTATTCTCCGTTCTTGACAAAGATTGGAGAATCTTCAAGCAACCTCTCTCTTGGCAGAGGGTCTCTTTCAAAAGTATCTTATTTCAAGATCCTGCTAAGGGAATATGTTTGGATTGTGTTTCTGATGTCATAGGCTACACTGATAACAATCATATTTGTGATATATCTTGAAATAGGGAAATACCAGGAAGCATTACACATACTGCATTCATCAAATGCATTAGTATGACCTGCCTAGCCAAAGCAACCCCCTTAATAGGAATATTTAGTATTTAAAACAACACTCTGACTCTGTTTTCATTTTAGCTTTTCATTTTCCCTCAAAACATCAGAAATACTGTACATGTGCAACTGAAGCCTGTCTTAAATTAAATTTAGACCATGTAATTGTGAGAACTGATGCTTGCTCACTTTGGATCACTAAATCAAGTTGAATTCTAGCCTGATACATAAAAATATATATATATAATTCTCTCCTTATTAAATGATAATCACACTGAATATTTATTTCCTTATAATTAAGTCAAGCAAATTTACTTGCAGCAAAGAATAACGCAGAAGTAAACACAACCTTAAAGATCACCACTGAAAGCCCCTCTAATGCCAGAAGGTATTGCTATCAGTCATCAAACTAGACATATAAAGTTACCAGCCCCTAGAAACAGTGAGCATCATGTCTCCGCTGCAAAAAGTGACCCCCCATCTAATAATTTCACCCAGATGTAGAATGAGTTTGAATTAATAATCACTTTTACATTTCAGTAATGTAACTAGCCAGCTAATCCTATTATTCCTTTCATATATATGTACTGCCTTATACAAGTGTTAGAGATCAGCATGATTTATTGCCATGACAACCAGACACAAGTTCCCCACTGCAAACATTTTCCTGTTCCTCTGTGAGAGACCTTTAGGGGAAAAGAGCCCAATACATTTTTTTTTTTTTTTTAAGTTTTGCACCAGAAGATTAAGTGATAATCTTCTGGTGTGCTGGGCAAGTTACTCAAGGCCCTGCCAAAAGCAGTCATCATTGCCATCTCATGATGCATGTCAACCTTTTGCGGATGATGCCCACTTTTGCATGATACAGTCCTTCAAGCTCAGAGGCTTTGTTTCTCTTAATAAAAGCAGTGACTCCAGGGACTCTGAATCAGTGATGAGCAATATGATGTTCAACTTCATCTCTTTACTCCCAGTTCCTCTACTTCAGTCAGCCTTAAACAATTCCTCTCCTTTCCTAGAGTCCGTATTTTTCTGTCTCTTGCCAGCTGTGGCCATGCTAGGTTTAAAATGAGCTATAGTCTTCTTGCTCTTTTTATCTTTCCCTGTAAACTGGTCCCTCCAGTACCTCCTTGATACTACAAATAAATAAATAAATAATCTTAAGCATTGTTATTCTTTTTCTTCCTTTTTATTAGCAACATTTCGGAGAGTCTAGAAGGCCTCTTGTATTTTACAGTTGGTTGCTGACATTAATCTTGACTGAACTTCATTAAATTTTGCCTTTCTTTGCTCCCCTTTTTTTCTCCATTTTCTCCTGCCATTTGCTGCCTGTACTACCAAGGGGGTGGCTGTCAGGAGGGACCCAGGTTTTCCCTCCAGCTCATTGGGTTATATCAGGGCGCATCGTTCAGCTGCTGCAAGCTAGACTTTATGCAGAGGAGCCCAGAGTGCCCAGGCCAAGCAGGAGCCCCGCAAGCCCCAGCAGTGGGACTGCAGGCCAGGACTGAGGGATGCTCTGCAGAATGAACCTGCTGCAGAGCTCACGTACAGCCTAGCATGGGATCCATCAGATGTGATGGCTGAAACGACAGGCATCTGATGGGGAAAATCCTGCCTTGTGCACGTGTCTTCATTGCACTGTTCAGTAGTTTGGCAGTGATAGCCTTTCCTCCTGCACTTCCCATCCAACAACATGCACAGCCTCAACTCTGGCTGGTTTTTCCTGGGGAAACAGCCCCCCAGAGTGTTGTTGTATGACTCCAGGAAGAGACCCTGAACCTGGACTTCAGTGAGTTGAATAGTCCTTGACTTAGCCAAGGAGGGCCTGGGAGAGGCCGACTTACTATTTTCCTTTTAAAGATGAAGAAATGAAGCCTTCAGATACCCAGGCACTAAGGCAGTGGCCTTGTGAATCAGGTGGGAAGACATGTTAGGTGCCTGTCTCAAGGTTTCCTTGACCACAGAGCTGATGGAGTTCAGAAATGAGTGCCCATGAGGCAACAGCTGAGGGAGCAGCTACACCAGGCCCCCAAACCATTTTGTCCAAAGCCACATTGCTGAGCAGGGAAAGAAGCTCCAGGGAGACAAGAGTTTATCACATCAGCTCCACCAGGTGTCCCACGTGCCAAAGCACCTCTGTCAGGGCTTTAAATTTGCAGCTGGAAGTTTTTGCAACCTGTTTGCTCCCACAGTCAGCACTGGGTCCAGAGGTGCAGCGTCCTAAATTCTTCACTGTGCCTACCATTAAACACTGCTGAAATTGCCTGCAGCTGTGTCCCTTAGTACTTTACGGGCCCCGGGCCTCAGGTCTTCTGTTAATCTCTGTATTTAGCCTACAGCTGTTTGGATCACTGGTGGGTTCAGCAGAAGGAGCAGATGCAATAACTCATGAGGTGTGAGAAGCACATCAGCATCTGCCTCTGACCTCTGATTTTCCTTGTTGTCTGGGCCACATCATCCTGTTCTGTGAGTGAGTACCCTTCAAAATCTCACAGCTCAGGAGAAACCAGGGATGTGCAGGAGGTCAAGGAATAGGAGGTTCTGAAGTGGGGACTGAGACCAAAAGAGCAGGTGAGTGGTGGCAAGGTTGCAAAGAATAGGTTGGAGATATGCGGGATGCAGGTAGGAAGGCAGGTCAGCACCAGATGGAGCTGGTGCAGTTAGTGCCAGAGAGAGGGACAAGGTGGGCAGCAGACTGGTGGGAGAAAAAC
Source organism: Aythya marila (assembly GCF_965140915.1). NCBI lineage: Eukaryota > Metazoa > Chordata > Aves > Anseriformes > Anatidae > Aythya > Aythya marila. Next base: position 16,629,727 of record NC_139043.1, on the reverse strand, counting down.
ATGTGCCAGGAGGTATAAGAGCAGGGATGTCTAGCAGTCAAGCTGGGAGAGGCTGTAATTTAAATCTAATGGGCTACAAGGATGTAGGGTTGGAGGCAAAGGAACATTAATGTAATTTTTCTAAATCCCATACTAAGAACTGGATTCCTCAAGAAGTCTTGGGATTAACTGATAGCACCAAACAAAATATGCAGACATAGCTCGCATTTTTCACAGGCTTTAGCTACGTTAATATCTCAGATAATAGAAGGATGTCAGAATAATTTAAACACTCAGAAGCCTTCAGAACTTGAAAAGCTCTCCCAGTACTTAATTAGAGCTAGCTATTGAATTTGGAAAACAATTTCATTATGGGTTCTCATTTTTTTATTGTTTCTTTCACCTGCTGTGCTCCACACCAACCTTCAAATGTTCTGTGGGAGCTACAGGATCCCCTCTACTGGGTAAGATCACCAAGTTCAGCATCTCATTTTTTCCAAAAGTTTCAGGAAAGTACATTCTTCTCCAGCACTGCAGTCTACTGGATCAGTTAGGCTAGCCTTAGCTACAGGACATGGCTGGAAAACCCCATGCCTGGTTTCTGCAACACAAAGCATGACTACCCAATCAATCAGAACTGCAGACAATGCAGAACTAAGCAGCTTAATGTGTCCCATAAAGATAGTTAAAACCCCATGAGATTTCAGTCCCAAGTTCATCCTCAGTTCTTTCTGGGGAGAAGTGAGGTAGAAAATAACCAAAACAACAGCCACTATTTTATACCAGATGATGGTTTTTAGTTAACTCAAAACACTTCAAGAAACCAGTTTGCTTTATTTAATGTGTCACTTTCTTAAGGGGAAGAATAACAAGGAGAATATCTCAGTAATTTTAAATGCCAATAGTGAATTGAACATCAGATTACCCCAATGAAATCTTCTCTTCTGCATTTTCACGTGTAGGATATTGTGATAAGGGGAGAAGGGAGTTCCTGATAAGAACAAACCCACGGGTCATAAAGTGAAAATATTTCACAAACCGAATTTCCACTTTCCACACACCTGTAGTCATAGATTTCCTTCCAAAAAAACATAGGATTCAAGAAAGCTGAATATATCATAGACTCATAGAATATCCTGAGCTGGAAGAACTGAGTCCAACATCCTTAAGACCATTTGTGGATGAGCCCACAGGAGGTGAGGGAGCTGCGGACAAAGGCTGAGCTGCGGATGTATCAGGTTGGCAGCTCATGTCTGCTTCTTTAGGAGGTGGAAGGGAAGTGATAGATGTCCCTTAGGCTGATTGACTGCTACCCTCCATTTTTCCTGATCCTTGGAACTGCACTTTCATCATTAAAGTTTATAAGATCTCTTGTCCCCATTTGATTTGATCCCCATTGAGATTTCAGAGTCCCCTGGCCTGTGAGTGAGTACCTGTGCTGATGGGGATCTTCATCTCCACTCTTCAGCATATTTAGGCCACGGATGTCTTTGTCCTCCTCTGCTGCAGGTGTACTAGCTGTACTATCCCTCTCTTTACTAGAAAATGTTGGGGAGGTGGGGACGGATGCACACACACACACACACTTTCTGTAGTGAGTTATGAACATCCCAAGCACCTCCTAACCTCTCTTCAGTTCAGCATTAGGTTCCTCTTCTGTCTGCATCCACCCTTCCTGAGGCTACTGCTCTTGGTGCCTGTAGTGGCAATGAAATCCTCCGTGCATTATTTTCTGCAGTTCCACCAGCACCTGAGGCAGACCCTGCCCCCCAAATACCCTCAGAGCTGGGGGGCTCCATGGGGCTGGGCCCTGCGTGGAGGGCTCAGGTCACCTCTCTGCAGCAAAACAGGTAGGGTTTGTGTGTCCTGAATTTAGAGCAACAGAGCCTAGAGGTCTTCAGCTGAGCTCATCTCCCTTAGATCCATTTAGGAGCATTGGGAAAGGCGAGGCACCCACATAGTATAACCCAACCATCTATTTATGCATCTGCTTTAGGATGGAATGAATTGTGACCCAGATTCCCTGACTACAGATACACAGATTGTGGTGACCAACTCTGATAAAGATGTCTACAAAACTGCCAGATGAACCGCACCCTGTGAGACAAGCTGCTTTGAAAGTGTGTGGTTAATTCTGCAATCTCCCAAGACAGGTCTTTTTCTGTATTACTTTATGTGAGCTCAAGGCAGGTTGATAATAAATTGAAATTTATTCTTAAGTTAAATAAGAATACTCTTGCAACACACGGCACCAGGTTGAACCCAAATGGCACATATTCTTATGCAGATAAAGCATATGATGATCTTTGATCTGTTTGTTATGAACAACTGATTAGAATGAAGCAACTTTTGCAATTAAAAAAACAATGTTTTCTCCTGTAAGACTGTCACCGTATCAATGTCATCCATGTGGTCATTCCTCATAAACAACCAAGGATTTTCTCATGTTGTTTTCCCCCCTTCTTTGTTTTTTAAACTTTCTTGCTTGATCCAGAACAGCTCACCTCTGACACACTCATTATGCACAGTTTGGAGCTGGAGCCATGTCAGTTATCCCAGACATGCCCCAGAATTGTTGTCTGTGGGCTGACATTTCTCTAGCCTGAAGGACAGCAAGGAACAGTCACTCTGGCCATAAATCCCATGCACAGATAGCAGCTTAGAGAAGAGTCAAGGACTGGAAGATTTTCCAAAATGTTAGATTTCTTTACAGGTCATGATGATGTCACGAGAGGTTCAGTTTCTGGGTGCAAAACAAGCTATTGCAAGATTCAGGGAAGAACATAGATTTGTTTTGGAAGACAAGGCTATTGGCCTCAAAGCTTGCAGAATCTCCCTTGCTGAAACAACCCAGGTCAAATTCAGGTGACTTGCCTATACAACGAAATTGATGCACCTGATGAAATGTTCAGAAGGCGCTGATCTGTGTGAACTCCCACCTGGGTGTATTGAGTTCACAGAGCGATGCACAATAGCGCAGGGATCTGAAAGGACCGTGTTCACACAGTTACACAGATGCCCTTTCAAAGAGCAGGCTGTCAGCTGGCTAAAACGTGAGAATTGTGCCGAAAGACAGACTTCTGAAAGGCATCTCCGTCACCTGAACCAGACAGCCTGAATCTGCTCTCCCCACGGTTCCCCCCAGAACTGTTCTCACCATCCTCTGCAAACATCGAGCACAACTCCCTGTATAGAGTCCAGCATTTTCACTCGTTGTGCTCCTCTGCAAAATCCTGAGCAACAGGCCAGTCTGTTTCAGGCCTTCAGATGTTGAGGGCAGCAGCAGCAAGATGCAGGGCTGGCAGCAATATGGTGAAAATCTTGTCTCTACATTAAAGTTCTTACAAAAACAAGCCTTTGGGGAATAGTCTCATTACAGGCTACTATAGCCTCATTATCTTGCTCTATAAGTGTACTCCCTTGGTATTACCTCACTAGTTTCCTGTGTGCTGTGAACCTGTTGTTTCTCTCCTGGTCTTTTGCCTTGCACTCCAATTATAGGTGGTTTTGGGCAGGCACCATCTTGTGGAGACGTTTGTCTGGAGGGACCTGCTCTGCAGTAGGGGCTTGGAAGTGCTTCAGTATCACAGGCAGAAAACAACCGTCCTGTCCTTCCTGAGCAGCCCTGGGCTCTGGAGGTAGCTGCTCAAACTGTGAGTGCTAAAATAAGGACCATCCAGAAGGAAAGGGCACTTTTTTTTTTTGGTGATGGCCAGCCAGTGCCAGAGCACCACATCAGCTCAGGGTGGCTAATGGTACAGGTGGGCACTATCACTGCCATCTCATACTCCTGCAAAACAGAAAGGAGTGTTTGGATGTGCAGAAAAGGACATTTAGGAGACTCAGCTCTTCGGGAGCCTGAGAAGACTGCTCAGGAGGAATAAACCTGGCAGCAACATGACTGTCTCCTTGCTCAAGGAGTTCTTGGACAGGCTGCAGAGGTGGCAGCGGGGGGGCAAATGAAAACAGAGAGGCCCTCCAAGCAAAAGTAGGCTATATTGCAGAGACACAGGCAATAATAAATGGATCAAGGTGATACATGGACGTGGCAAAAAGAAGTGTGAAGAAAACCTTGAAGCTGACAAAGGAGAGACATTTGTCAAGGAGACTGCCAGGGTCTGAGTGACCCTGGGAGCGCAGTCAGAGTGACAGATCTGGAAGACACCCCCAGCACCACCTGTCATGACTGTGATTAAAGAGATCGGTAGAAATGAGGGCATTATTTCTGTGGGGGATCAGACCTCTTTTTTTGATCTGCAAGAGAACAAAAAAAAAAAAAAAAAAAAAAAAAAAAAATCTAAGGGGATAAAGAAGAGAGGAAGAAGAAGCAGTAAGGAAGGAACCAAAGAGACAATCAGGAACTTACAGGAGGACCGACACAGATTCCTTGTTAGAGGATTAATAGGAGAAGAGCTTCTCACATGATTAAAAAAAAATAATAAATTGCCATCATCGCCATCCTACTGACAGATTTTTGCTTTGAGGAATATGATCTATAAAAATGAGTATTGCTCAAGGATAGTTTTTCTTCCTCTTCTGTTATCACTACAGACCTCAGCTAGCTAAGGCAAAGGGCAAAGTCCATAACTCAGTCTATATGGCAGTCACTGTGCCTGGAAAGTTCACTCAGTTATACCCCCAAATAAACCTATAAAAACAGTCCTTGAAGGTGAGCAATCCAGGAGACAGTCTTCCTGGATAAGGCATTTTTATGCTACCAAGAATGATCATAAACACACTTGATGCAAGGCTAAACGTGTCTTAATTTTTTCCAGTTCTAGATAACAGGATTGGTCTTAATTAAAAGAAAAAGCAGACTGAGCCAAAGAGCATGGAGAGCTAATCCACACACAGCCTGCTGGGCAGAAAAGCCCCACCAGTTGACTTGGAGGCACAGCAGGGACCTGGCAGGGACCTAGCAGTGATGACAGCCACGACACTGTGCAGCAGTAGGGGCATTCCCTTGATAAACACACTCCTGATCTGTACGTACTAGGCCTATCTAAATGACATTTTTGGCAACACGTGCACAACCTGGCACAAGCTGGAACAAATACGGGCATAATCCTACCAGCAGAGGGAATCAGGCAGATCTTGAAGGTCTGAATACTTATCCTCTTACTAGAGTGCATTGGGTGGGATGAGATACCTTAAAAAGTTAAATATTAATGGTCCTTTCCCCTCATTGCTCTTTACTCAAGGACATCACAGCTACAGCAAACAGCAAACTAGCCCATCAAGAGGGAATGGAGATTATCGGTTCCTGAAGTGGACATTTCTTACTCTCACTGGTCAAGTGAGAAGCTAGAACACAATCTCAAGTTTCACTGCTGAGGGTACAGAAGAATAGGTTTCCGTTTGAAAGTGTATTTATACCATAAGGTTATTGAAAAGCCCTTGTGGCAGTGAGATCTAAATGTTTCATTAATGAAAGCAGCAGATGAATAATCACAATAAAAGTGTCTGTTACCATGGGACAGGGAAACAGAAACACAATGGGCACTTGATGAGTGGCGATTAGTCTGGCTCCACAGACTATTTGGGAAATAGAGAAAAAAAAAATGAATGAATTGTATTAAAAGCCAATGTCAAAAGAGACAGTTGGGAAGCTTAGGTCAATGAAATTAAGGATGGTTACACCAAAAAGAGAGGCTGTCTCTGTGGATCTATGATTGAAGTGAAACTTTAAGTAGAAGTCATGTCTATGAGCCTGTAATTACAGGTTGTCAGGCATCGCAGGGATGCAGAGGGGCTGAACTCAGACTGTGTATACCTCCCACATGGTGTTTTCTGACTCTTTGCAATTGTTCAGCCTTATTGTTTTCTTAATACATTCCCCAAACCCTGCCCAGATATTCCCAGCTCAGCAATCACTATGACATTTGCTGCCTGAGGGGAACCCAGTAGCTGATGCTGAGCCAGCTTTAGTCCCACACAGCAGTGTGGCTGAGTTGGCTGCTCCAGCAGTACCTGGTGACCTTCTGAGTTCTCCCTGTGTGAAGTGGGACCTCCTGACCTAGCCACAGCCAAGGAAGAAGCAAAGGAGACAGATGTGAAAGTCACACCTGGATGTGCCAATGCTGACACAACTGGGAAAATTAAGTTAAGACTGTGAATATGGAAGAGAAAAAGAGTGAAGCAAATATACCTCTTTGTAGAAGAAAGTGACCCACAGCAAAGCAGGCAGAGCCAGGGGACCACAGCCCCAGCAGCTCTAAGGAACTTTCCTGTGCACAGTGGACATGGTTCAAGGTCTGGACCGTGCCTCATCATTTTGGTTAGTGGCTCCTACATAAGTCACGGGGCCCGTGCTGAGCTGATGTTGGAGGAAAAGCTGTGGAGATAAAAGAGCTAATTTCAGGACATACAGTAGTGGCCTTACTCCATTGTGGGAATGAGCAGGATTTTTTAGAGCTAAAAACAAATGGAAAGAGACAGAATGGGTAATCATCATTTGGGAAAAAAAAAAAAAAAAAAAAAAAAAAACCAAAGTGATTGTTATTTCTATATAAATTGCAATTATACACAGCAGAACCATCATACCTGATGTGTTATGCAAAAATTACATTTAAGGGAATACAAGAAGACAGTTTATCTAATAAAAAGGCCAGAGACATTTTATACTGCTTCAAAGGAAAGGGACACTGAAGAAGATGTTTAAGTTTTTCCGCATACACAGTCAATTCAAGTGAAACCATCCATGTTAGCAGCACAGAGAAAATTGTCTTTTTTTCTCTACAGCAATAGAGTTGTTCAAGCTGCTAAGGAATGCGCCCCTCCCTCACTCCCCAATATACTTTAGATTATATTTCTCATGACCTTTGGCTAAAATTAATAGAAGAAGATATCCAGAACAAATTTTTTAGTAGATATGGTAGTGGTATAGAGATGTTAAACAGTGGGCCACTCTTTATTGGAAATTACTGTGATTTTATTAATGGAATACGTCTAATGATCACTTCTGCTAAAAATAAAGTCTAATCGAGAAAGCCATAATTAAAGTATAGACCAGCCTCTGATCCAGATAGAGCATTATTACTTTTATATAACACTGATGGGCTATCACCAATACTGGGTTAGAAACTGTCATTTCTACTTGATGGGGAAAACAAGCTTAGGTCAAGCAAACACAGATATATTTTAGAATATATGTAAAAAAATAAAAGCAAGAAAAGATAAAAGATACTGAGAATGAGTCTGATATTTTTGATTTAACCCCTAATGGAACACTTCCTTTCAGAGTATTTAATTCCCTAAAAACAGTTTGCTATTCTTTGTGAAGTTCAGATCAGTTCTTAGATGAAAAATATTTCTGATGAAAAGAATAAAAAAAGTTCAATTTGAAATACCAAACAAAAAGTTTTTCATGTTGTTTTCTAAAGTACATCATGAAATGTGTCAGAATGAAAAGTTTTTCCAAGTACAGAAGTATTTATTAATTTGTGATCTAAATTCAAACTTTCACCTCTCTAAAAAAACATTGTTTTCTCTAAAACCAACCTTTATAGCAAATGTCTTATATGTAAAAAACAAAAAGACCTCCACTCCATTTAACCTATTCTGGCATTTTGTACAACAGAGAACGTACAAATAGGATTTTCTCTCTATGAAAATCCTATTTTTTTCCTCTTTTCTCTAAGAAGCGCATATCAAAGAAGTTGTGGCTATATATAAAAGGGGAGAAGGGGAGACAAAGATGTGAGAATGTCCTGGTGTAAAAGGTGTCCTCAGGAGGGACCATGGGCAGCAGAGAGCAGCAGCAGACCTGGAGCCATCCAAGGCATGAATCCTCCACATGCTGAGGGACTTACAGCCCACTTTTCCCAGTGCCAGGGAGCAAATGCACTGGGCATAGCGGCAGGCTGGGAAAGCACTTGTTCTCCTGCAAATCCTAGGGAAATACTGGAATTCAGAGGCACATGTAAGGCCGGCTCCCTGTCCTGGGCTCTGGTGGATCTCCACAGGCTCAATATCTGGTGTTCATATTACATATGAGTGCTGGTTTCATCCTCCTCAGGAAGTCTTTATTCTCAGCACACTGGCTACAAACCCATTCGGAGTGTGGAGTGTAAGCTGATCTGTGAGCTCCTGGTGCCTGCAAAGCTTAATCATGTCCTTCTCTAAAAAGAAACACGTGACGTCAAGATCTGAGTGATAAGAATATGGGACACATTAGTCATGGAAGAGCTGACATTCATAAAGCAACAACAACAAGGAGATTACCTTGATATGGCTGCCCTTCTTAACGTGTGTGTACAAGGAAAACTCCTAATACCTAAAAAACAGAGACTTAATTCCTTTTGCTTCTGCTAATAAGTGTCCTGCCCTTTGCTGTATGAGAACACCACCATCTGCAGCAGATGCATGCAATAAAATCATAAAGCGCATGAGAAAGCTGCAATAAGACTACATAGATCACTGCTCCAACACACAAACTGCTGCCTTTCAGACAATTTTGGTTTTATTATTAAAGATAATTGTATTCTTGGTAGTTTGCAAATGAAGATTGAAAAACCCATACTCTAAGCCCTTGGAGTAAGCATATGAAAAGTGTCATGGCTTTTAATTAAGTCAGTTCTTAGAGAAGTGGCAAAAGCCTTGACCTTGCAAAGTGCTCAACAGCATGCCTGGAGTGAAGCGTGCAGTCACAGCAGAGCCTGTTGGTGGGGTGAATTAACCCAGGTTTACGAGCCTGGCAGTGCCGAGGCAGGACCCAGCATGTGAGATGGGCAGGACCCATCACTGGGCAGCTCCTGGGGTGGGCTCCAGCCTGGGTTTCCCACCTCAGTCCAGGGCAGAAAAGATAATGTCACTGGGGCATCAGCCAGAGACAGCACACTTGAAAACAGAAAGCTGAAGGCATCTCCAGAAGGTGACACAACTGTTGCTGACTGCTTGGGTAACTTCTGACACCACACCTACGCTCCTTAACCCATGTGCTAACACACTGGGCTCAAAGCATCAGCCACCTCTGTCTGCACCAGAAATCAAACCACAGCCCATATTCCTAGAAATTGGGGCTTCCTTGCCCCTCGCTGGTGTTATGGTGGTGAATGTGAGAAGCTGTAGTAAGGCCAAGGCTTGCAGAGGTGGGGTGCAGGAGGTGCCTGTCCCAGCCCAGGCTGGGGGAGTGCTTGCAGGGTGACTGTCCCTGACCGTCCCCCAGCTGCAGGACAGTCACTCCCCAGCTGGGACCAAGCGTGAGACCGCAGGTACTGGATGTGCAGTCACTCTTTGCTTATAGCTGAACACTAAGGCACAGGTCTGGAGACTTAAAGATCCCACAAAGCCAGCTAGAAATGTCTGTTAAAACTTCAGCACTTGGCCTCAGCTTTAAGGAGCGGATTAATAGCCACTGCAAAATTCCCCAGACCAAGTGCATAACTTCCAGGTCATTACCTGTAGGACAAGGCAGGTCTCTGCTGATCACTGCTGCCTCAGGGAACCAGGACCGACCTTCAGGCAGCAAGAGGCTGGTTCAGGAGTTCAAGATAACAGCTCTACGGAGAGCAAAGCAAAGACTGGGGTTGTGGCAGATATGTGGCAGTAAGCGATGGGAGCAATTTGAGAAAATCCTTGTAAACTGAAGGAAGACAGCCACCCCCAAAAAAAATCATAAAAGGTGACCCATGTCTCCTTTTGCCTACTGCCAAGTGACACCACAGACCGGAAAAAATGGGATTTCCTGGGGGAAATCTTAGAGGCAGTAGGGAAGTGTTCCCACTGTGTTAATGCTACTGGGTGAGGATGGACTTGTTCTTCCTTTCAGAGAAACTTTATCAGATCAGCATAAGCACTTTCAGTTTTTCCTAAAGTACCCAGTGCATGTTTACCAACCCCTTTTCTTGGGAGAAAGGTCCCCAGCCCTATGCATCAGTCCTGATAACAGCACTTTGAAATTCACAAACAAGCCACTAGGGCCATAAAATTTGTTCTTCTGTCTTCTAAGAATATGTTAAGATGCAAATACTCCAAATAGCTGAAGTTGTCAGGACCCAGAAACCAGCAGGACTTCTGTGAAATTCAGCGTGTCCTGCATTTGTAAAAGTTACCTTAAAAACACAAGGGAACCTGAGCCCACCAGAGACCCTGCTGCGGGTATTCCCTGCACAGAGATCTCAAAGCAAGCGGACTGTGTCTTTCTTGGCAGCTGGCTGAACTGCAAACTCAAACAAGCAAAAGCAATCTGTAATCAAATACTGACATTTAGAGTACCTTACTTCAAGTCTTTCAAAGGAACGGATTTGAAAAGCCTGATCAATAATATTGTGGGTGTTTTTCCATTGACATTTCATTTCTCAATTGAGGTAAATACCTTGCATAAATGATTGTGGAAAAATGTTCTGAATGAAAAGTATTCACTAAAATGATGGTGAAATTTTTACTTCTTTTTCCATAAAAAGGAAAGAACATGTTTTTTTTCCATAAAATTGTACTGAATTAAATATTATCCCCTCCCCTCCCCCCTTACCACATTCAGTATCCAGCAGCAAATTAACTCGATATTACATAAGACATTCCTGAAATAGGCATTAGATTCTTGGAGCTGTCAGTAGCTTTCATCTACCAGTGCCAACTATCACAGTACTAAATGTTTTTTTTCCTAAACCCCAGATCCTGAATTTATCTAATTAATTGACAATTTTTGTTGTCTCAGACTCTTAAAGTTAACAAAAAGCTGGGAACCTTGCAGCTGAAAAAGTATGAAAGCACAGGCAGCAGCACACAATACCAAAGTCTGTAATGAGAAAAAACTTACGAATTTTGGGTGCAGATCCTGATTTCTGAATGCTTTTCTGGGAATGTCTTTCCTGGCCCTTGACAGGAATTACTGGGCCAGGGAAAGACAAGCTATATACTGTGCTGGCCGGTGTTAAAGCCTCTCCTTCTGGAGTATGGCTGTGCCCTTAGTTTCATCTCCAGAAGGAAGCTGCATGACACTTGGGGTTGCACATCAGTGCTCCTGCAGCTACACATTTAGGGAGTGTTAGGCTGACTTTTTGTCCTCTAAGAACATCAGGCTATTGTATTTTTCTGGTCATGAGTGTGTTTCCTATGTGTCTCTACACAAACACACGCACGCACAGAGCACAGATGCCTAAATAGCCTCATTCATAACAAGGGCATCACATTTCAAAGACGAGAGAGGCCCAGACGATTTTTTTTTTTAATTCAATTCCCCTCTGTGAGCCTCTCTCGGGTGCTTATGTGAATTAAGCCCCTAATCTTCTGAGCTTTGCCCACCATGTGTTATTAGAGCAATTGGCTTTTCAAGGAAAACTTTGATTTCATAAAAGTAGCTGGTAGTCAGAACCGCTCCTTTAGGATTCCCATAGACTTGGATGGACTGCTCCTTCGCTGTGCCTTCTTAACACAAACCCTTCAAAGCCAGGCTGTAGGAGATACAGCCCTTCCTCCAGCAAACTTCCTTCTCCAAAGCCTTCTAGCAGCTGGGAGGGGCACAAGCTGCACGTGCTATCGACATTAGATTAAAAATGAGATGGAAAAGAAGTGTGAGACACTCAGTGGGGGATGCCTGATCATGCCAGGACCCACCCTTGCCCTCCAGAGCCCCACTGATTCCCATCCTACCCCTGAGTGCTGTCTGTGGAGGCAGCTGGGTGCTGGGATCACGGCCAGGCTGGTGTCATGAGCACACTCATGCCCTGGGCTGGGGACAGGCACCTTAGCTAGCAGACACCTTTGTGCAGCCAGGAGTGAAAGGTTTTAGTGAATAAAGTTTTGGAGAAACTGCAATGCTGCATTTTGTTCCACAAAGTTTACAGCTCCTCACCTCTGGCCCTGCTTAATGCTATAATTACTCTCTTAAATTTCTCTTTATTTAACGTCACCCAGCCTGTCTTCTTTTGTTACCATTTATTTAACTAAAACAGGCAGAGGCTGATATTGAAGGCAGGCATGGAGCCAGCATGTTAAAACCTGCTTTTAATTTAAGGTTCTGGGGCTAGTTTCCTAGCCATTACCACATTTCAGAGAAAATGAATTTTCTTTCTCTCTGTCAAATGATGGCTGATCTAGATCTAATTAGGGTCAGTTTCACCTAAAGATGAGTCATTTACATTCTGAATATATGGCTTCCAAATTATCGTTTTGGTTTAACATCAGACATGAGCAAACCCATGCGTATCTTTTTTAGATAGTACCGAAGATAAAAATCAATAGATTTTTGTTCCACAAATACCTTCCCCAGCAAAAAGATGGCAGCTGGTTGAAGAGAAAAAGATACTGTTCGGAGTAAGGACAAATAAGATTAAGGTTAATTGCAGAATGTAATTTCCTGAGTGGCAGAAAAAGTAGCCTTTTTTATATGTATGGGAAAATAAAATAAAAATAAAAATAAAAGCCCTGAACATTCAAGAATGTAATGGTAAATTTTTACTCCTTGCCCCCTCCAAAAAAATAAAAAAAAATATCTGACTATGCAGTGCCATAGCTCTTTCTTGGAGCATCATATGGCTGGTTGGTTATTGGCATATCAGAACGACTGAAGAAACAAAACAGACTGTAGTGGGAGCAACCAAAAAGAAAAAGCTTATTTAATACAACACCGTAATTCTTTAGCAGTATTGTCAAATTGTAAACTCAGTTTGGAGAAAAACTCCCTTTGTTAAAGATGCCAAAACCCCCAACCCTTTTCATCTGGGAGCCGTTTGTGTAATCAGTATGTCTTGTAGCAAACTAAAAGAACACAATAATATGACATCTTGCAGCCTCGCTCTGCCAGGAAAGCCTTGAAAACAGGAATTTCTGTCATCACTCTCATTTGTACTCCGCAGTCTTCCTTAACCTTCATTCCCTCTTACTTCCAGTGTGTGTGTCACTAGATGACCGAGAATCAGAAGGAGCCACATATCTCCTGTCCTGAGACCTGGCCCCTTACCAGGATAACGCCAAGGCACTCAGCGGAGCCTAATGGAGATGGCTGGGACATAATCACTTCAGTGTTAGGGATTAATAAGGTCACTGAAGCACACTGTGGAAATTAAATCTCATGCATCTTCTTGTAAAACCCAATAACATGTAACATAACCCTATTATTTTGTATTTTAAGTAACTTTGTCAGTGGGGGAACTATTCCTTTGTCAGAATTGGCTTCCTTGGAGGATGTGTTATCAGTAAACTCACGAGTAAATGCTGGTCAGAAGTGCAGATGACACCGAGCCTCTGCTGTTCAGTGGGATTAAGCAAAGCAGACTTCTGCTGTCAGCAAGGGGAAGCCAAGTTATTTAGGGCAGCTATAAATCAGCCAGGCACTAGGAGAACCCAGCATGACTGGAACCCCACAGACTCTGCAGATCCTTTCTCCACTGGGCTCCCACTGAGGAACTGCAGCACTGGTATCTTAGATCTGTTTATGTCTGCTAGGCTAAGAGCAGCTTTCATACATGAGCTCTTATGACTGACATATTTTCTTTTCATTTGGAAAAAACAAAAACAAAAACAAAAACAAAAACAAAAACAAAAACAAAAACAAAAAAAATTACAATCCTTGCTACTTGCCTTGGTGGGAATTCAAAGGAGCAGAATGCATTGCAAAACTCGGATGTGCAATGGAGTGTTTTGTTGTTTTACAAAGAGGTAAGGATAGTCCAGGGTTATATTTCTTGCAAAATTCTGAATCATTACGTTTTCCCCGGGGGCTGAAGCTTTTTGTTTATTTTAGTACATGCACTTTTGTTTTGGGATTATTTCTCTGATCTCAGAAAGCCCTGAGACTCATCACTCAGTATACCCAGTCCCTCCTCCAGCAGAGCATCCACGATGCACAAAACTTGTGCTGATGGCACAGCAGTAAAACGGTGGGGTCTACCCACATGCAGCCCAGCATCAGGCCCTGCAGGAATAAACCCAGCAGGCAAAAATTGCTTATCTCGAGCACACAGCTGCATCTCAGCTCCTCTATGTGAACCTCTACCAAATGGTGATAGCAACCTAGAGGAAACAGCTTTTTGGTCAAACTTTCAGGCCCAGATCAGAAAGCTGAAGACAAGTGTTTCCATCTCCTGTAGCGTATGGCAGTGGGAGAAGAGAGCCTGTGTAAGTGCATAGGTGGCTCGGAGAGCAGCGGTGTGGTTTGCAGTGCAGAGGAAGGGATGCACAGTAGTCTAATTGAAGCCTTCTGAGAGCGAATGGCTGTGGAAATTCAGTTATGGTTTTCAGCAGGATGGTTATCTTACTTTAATCAACTGCAAGCAATCACTGTCTAAACTAGCCCCTGTTAACTTTGCATGCAGTTTAAGTTCACAACAACCAAACTCCTGCTTGGAGCCTGAGCTAATTTGAGGCAGCTATACTTCAGTAACAATAATTTCAACATTATGTCATAACTTAGCCAAGAACAAAAAGTTCACCACATGCCAAACTCATCCCTGGTTCACCACTAAACTCCATGAAGTTAATCCAGCCATGGACTTGGCACAGAAGTGGTTTAAGTTTCCAGTCTGATCCTATTTAGTGCTATGTCTGATATTCTGTTTCACATATATTGAGAGTTTCTCTCTTTGATCTTTCGAGCTGTTTATTTTATATCTGCTTTGTTATTGTGGTTCTTATTTACACTCCGCAGCCTGGCATTGTAGTAATTGCATGTACACATGCCCAGGCATACACAGATGCACAACCAGCTCACTGCTGGACTTGATCAGCTTTTACTTCTAAGAACTTTTCCATGTTCTTTCACAAGTGTTATCTACCTCAAAAAAGCACTGCAGTTTACAGAAAGGCAGTTAAGAAATTGGAGCTAAGACATGACTGCAAATTCAGATAAAGCATGACTGCGAATACACAGGCAACTTTCAGACAGAGCTTTTGGTACAGGTATGCATGTAGCTTGTGCACAGAGCGTGTATGGGACACTGAGGGATTTTGTCAAATGGACAAGGCAAAAAAAGCTTATTTAGATAAAAAGGACAAAGAAAGAAAGAAGGAAAGAAAGAAAAGAGACAAAACCTGAGACCAACACATTATTGGGAAACATTAGCAAGATGCAATAACTGAAATTTAATATCTCATAAACAAAAATTTATAGGGGCAACAGTCCTTTAACTGATGGCTTCATAGTAAAGAACAATGACAAAAGTTTGTAATTAGATGGCGCCTTTCATCTGAGATTCATCAGCTCTTAGCAATTACTTGCTATTAATTTGACACCATCTCCTCTCACAGATGCACAGCTGCTGTGTGCGAAGGAGAGCAGATAGGGTAGCGTGCGTTGAGGAACAGCACGTGTCTGAACTGCAGTTGCTCAAACTGTTAAGGAAAGCATGCCAGGACCTAAATGTCTGCCCCTAAGCTGAACTGAAACATCTGCAAGCCAAAACTGTTCACTACTTACTCATCTTTCCTTTTAAAAAGGCCCATACTTTCAAGCACCTTCTAACTCCTACTCACTTGCCTGAAACCAGAGTGCGAAGTTTGGCATGGAAAGGGCTGCTACAGCTGTGAGGAGTTTAATTGTGATTCAAATACACCCAGATATCAGAACAGTTTTTGATCTGGAGGTAAATGCAGGAAAGTGGCTTTACCTGGCTAAGTGTATTTCAGACACGTAGATGCATGAATGGGTACACGAGTGCCCTCTCTTCAAAGGATGCTGCTAGCATAATGTGCGTGACGAGGACCCAGCAAACTTCATGTGCGTGTGAGTATGGCCATTTAAACCATCATTCAGGCATTTCCTGCGGGTCCTGTCTTTACAAGGCTCTTCAAAGGTTCCTAGCAGGCATCCTCCTCACACTCACTTGGGGCTTTCGGTAATGCTCGCTGTGCATGGAAGCCATTAGCATGAGAGGCAACGAGGTCTAGTGAGGTATTTGGGGGAGCCAGGGCCCCCCAGCGCATGTCCTTGCTCTGTCACTGATTCACCAGGAGACATTAAGCAAATGCCTTCACCCTCCCCATTTCAGATAATGAACATCTACGGCGGGGAGCTGCCAGATAACATTTATGCAGGGCTTTGAAGTCGCATCATGCTAACTACATGCTAATTTATAGCCAAGTCCCCATCAGCTGGGGAAGTACAGGACCAGCATCACCCTGGTAATGTAAAGCTTCTGAAACACGGAGCACATATAGCTGAACAACCTGACAAAGGTTCAGCTTTAATCCAGCTGGGCTGGCTCCTGCAGAAACCCTTCTCTCCCCTGCTCCTAGTTCTTGTAGGGCAAACTCAGCCAGCGATGCTGAAGCCCAGGTTGTCTCCTGGGCCAGGTGCTGCATCGTGACGGAGCAATAGTTGTTCCAGGACCACGGAGCACAAAAAATGCAGCACAGCAGTTCCAGGTGCTGCCTCTACCCACCGTCCTCTATCTCACCCCCCGGGGCTGTGCCAGCAGCTCCAGCTTGATTGACTTGAGCTGACTTTGCATTCGGGTATCTTTGCGTCACACTCTGGGTCCTGTAAAATGCAGTGCAGTGATAAGAAACTGGTCTGACAGGCAGCCATCTCCAATCCACCAGCCTTTATCAGTGCTATGACAAGCCACATTAAAGTGATGCAGCTTCCAGATCATAAGCATTGTGTCTGGGAGTTGCTTCCTTCTCTCTCATTTTATACTGCACGTGTTGGACTGGACTGTGGATGATAAGCAGCGCTGTGCATGGAGCACCATGTCATGTAAACGTGAGGAGAGAAATGGAGGGGTCAAACTAAACACACTCTGCCTATCTCTTCTAGGCACGTGGCACACATGTTTATCAAATGCAGGGCAACAGAAAGAGACAAAGCAGCACATTGGAAATTGGCTGGCTGCATTAACAGTGCTCAGCCCAAGGAAACAGACTGCACTGAGGAGCAAAAAGGTGCAAATGGGGTTATGCATGTGGATCATTTCACAACGTCAAGGAGATGTCTCTGCCCAGTGGTTGCCTTCAAAACTTCTCTTTTGCCCCCATGTGTCCCTCCACTCCCAAATGACCACACAACAGTTTCTCATGCATAAGGAGCTACGGGACAGTTGTTTGTAAATGTAAGACTTGACACATGGACTTGCATCACTGCTCGGCTCTCTGGGAAAAGAACTGTTTTTCACCAAGCTGACACGTTCAGGCTGACCTGTATATGGGAATGTGTTTCCACATCTCATCCTCGTGTCAGGAACACGTGCGAGTCTCATAATGTTAAAGTGATTAATCAACGTCGTGAGCCAGGCGTGACCCATGTATGGCCTACATCGGCCTGTTGAGGAGCTGCAGGAAAGAGGTC
This sequence comes from Aythya marila, assembly GCF_965140915.1. NCBI lineage: Eukaryota > Metazoa > Chordata > Aves > Anseriformes > Anatidae > Aythya > Aythya marila. The sequence continues at coordinate 16,612,524 of NC_139043.1, read as the reverse complement.
ACACATATTGCTGCACACAGAGCCTTAAAGCCTCAGGCTTGACAGGCTGTGTACATGTGTGCCTGTGTTTGACTTTGGGCTCAGTCCTAAAGGAGTTAAGCAACCTTAATTTACTGTTGCAGCCATTGGAAGCTAAGATCATCTGATACATTGGTGTTTTGCAGCCCTGTGTAAGCCTAATTTAGAGCTTCTGACACTTAAAAAAAATGAGTGTCTAATATCAGCTCAAGGAAACAGATAGGTACTGTTGGCAAAGGCTGCTAAAAACAGGGAAAGATGCACTGATTTTGTAAGTGATGCTTAGGTGCCTGAAAATTCACTTATACAGGGGTTGGACTAGATGGTTTTTAAAGGTCCCTTCCGACCCAAACCATAGCGTGACTCTGTGATACCTCTTGTGGATCTGTGACAGAAGAGTCAGGGTCAAGTCCCTGAGCAATAATTCTCAGCCTGTAGAAAAACCTTGGTGCTCCTGCAGATTAGCCCACAAAAACTCAAAGGTTAATAAATGATAAAAATCCTAAACAGAGGGATTGATCATGTTCCTTATTTCCCTGTAGGAATTTAGTGCCTGTCTCAGGGAGGCATGGGAAGAGCTGCTACCCATTGCAGTTGTGGTAGCAAGGTCAAGCAAGAGAGGAAGGAGTTTTCGTCTCTCTCAAGAAAACCCTAATGACTGCCCTCCAGAGCATCCCATTGTAGCCTCTTCCTTCCTCCTGCTCCTGTAGGTGGGCATGACACAGGGGTCACTGGACAGAGGAGGACAGGAGGTCACTGGACAGAGGAAGAGGTCTGATTCAGTGGCCTGTCACTGTACCGAGGTAACAGGGCTCTCATGTCTCTATTCCTTGTCCTTCTTGTGTGGTGAGATTGGAAAACAAGCAACCTGGAGATAAAATTCAGGGGTTCAGTGGGTTTGCTGCAGCATGAGCTTCAATCCAGCCACCTCAATTCTCCCTGCATTGTGCTTCAGGCACCTCGGCACCGTCTCTGAGGACCTCCCCCTGCATTCCTTGCCCAAAGCCTCTCCTTACTGACTCTCCATTAAGTCAGTCCTGTGTGTTTTCATGCACTCCTTCCCCAAGATGGTGATGATCTTGCCCATGCATTTGCACATCCCACGATCTGAGAAGAACTGGTAAATATACACAAGTCAGTTTAGGACTGTGGGATCTCGACTTCCAAAGGAGTTTGCCTGCTGGTAGCCGAGCCCCCGAGATGCTCATTAGGAAGGTATGACGATGACTCAGGCAAACCCAAGTGCTCTGATTACTTGTTGTACCAGCTTATGTTTCTGTGCTGTGGCTTTCCAAGCTGCCTGACTGGACAGGTACGAGCTCACACCAGCTTCTTTTGAAGATTTAATTTGCAGCCTAGAAGTACAGCTACACCCAGGGCCACAACTGGATTTACAAAGCCTGGGAAAAGGCTGTAGAAATGGTACTTTTCTCTCCTCCCACACCCTCCTGCAGGGCTCAGGGCTGCAGTTTAGCACAGGCAAGTGTGAATTTGGTTGGTCTAAAGAGCCTGAGTGATGAAAGCTCTGGTTGGGAAGCTGCAGCTCCAGCTGGGTTAGGGCGTGCTAAGAACAAGAAGGGGGATCTTTAGCGCTGACTCTGTCAACAGGCTCATGCATTCAAATAACCATTTCTAATCCTCTTTCCAACCTTTCCTGCCAACCACGGGAGACGTCTCCCTCACTCCCCTTGGCCCACCCCCTCTCCGCAGCTGGCATTCACCATCAGGAGAAGGCAGGAAGGGATGTGGAGCAAAATCTACATGCTTTTATGGCCAGCTGCTGCCGGGACAAGTCTCTTCTTTCTGCCATCTCTGCTGCTCAGAGGAGCAGCGGGATGCCTCTGGTGCAAGACTGACACAATAGGCTCTTCCCCCATGACAAGCTGTCTTTTTCTGTAATGTGGCCAGCTTTCTGCTGGAGAAATCTGCTTAGGATCTTACAGATTTGGCTGTTAGTCAATGTGATGCAACTGGGAAATGGACATGGAACTATTCTTTAAGTGTTTTCAGTAAGTTTTTATTGCAAACATTAGGATTGTTTCAGTGATGCTAACACAACATTCAGGACATTTGGAATCTCTTCATTATCTTCAGCATCTTCTGTATTCTTGGCATGGCAACAGCTCAGTGGTGATGCTTTCCCATGATGTCATACTGAAGAGCCAAACTGCAGCTCTTCCAAAACCCACTGCCACATCTTTCTTCTTTTCTGGTGTGGAGCAGCATTTTTGAAACTTGACTCAACACTCACTTACGGCTGATGCTCCTGTAAAGAAATTTTCTAAACCAAAGCCAAGAGCATATTCAGGAAGGCTTCCTTGTAGACAGTTGATTTGAATGAAGTGCTGAAAGCCAAAATCTAGGAACTCATAAAGTAAAATGCAAAATCCCATGGACTGAAATAAATTAAATTGGGACCAAAGAGCCATTACAATCACCTGACAGCCTTCTGCTTACCGTAGCCAGGTTTGCATCAGGCAGCTTTTTAGCTTGCCTTTCTATCTCAACATGCAACACATCTGAAGGACTCATACATTCAACAACACAGTCTTGTGTTTAGATTCAACAAGTGCAGCAATATAAGCCTTGTGATATCACTTGTTTAATGCTTAGCTTTAAACGTTACTTTGAAGGAAGATCTTTTGTCTCTGTTCTTAGGAAGCAGGGATGAAACTGATCATTAACAAAATAGGTTTCGAGACTTCTGTTAGGCAAGAATTTAGGGGGCTGGAACTAGTAAATCTGGTCAGTGAAAAGGCATGATAAATATTGCTCCATGACTACAGAGGAATCTTAAATTTCAGGTGTAGTGTGCAGATAAGGCTCCTTGGCAGGGCTGCAAGATACTCCTTTGCCTTCTGGAAAACAAATGTATTATTAACTGCAGATCTAAAGGAGAAGGAAGAGACGGGAGAGGAGGAGGAGGAGGAAGGGAAGGAAGAGGAAGAGGAGAAGGGAAAAGAGGTGGAGAAGGAAGAAGAGGAGGAAGAGAAGAAAGTGGCTGTGGTGGTGATGGTGAAGAAAGGAACCATCAAAGAGCAAAAGTCTTTAGCCAGCAAGGGAGATGCATTTCCCATGCACTACAGGAGCTGCTATATTCTGGCATCCTCTCCTAATATTGGCCAGAAGAGTTTTGGTAAAGCTGAGAAGGCAGATTTCCAGGTCCCATTGCAGGAGACATGAAACAAATCCCCCAGGCAGATTTCCACTGGCAAGCTAGCAGGATGCAGCACAGAAATAAATAAATAAAGCTCTATGTAAAACATGCTGGGAGGAATATTGTGGCTTGGCATGCAGACACCTCTGGCTAGAGGAGCCAATGCTTGTCAAGAGAAAACACCAGGGAAGGAGAAACTCCTTACCCAGCCTGCTATTAGGAGCCAGTTATCATGATGGGAAGGGTCCAATATGGGTAGAACAGGCCAGATAATCTTCCTAAAAGCTTTAGCAAAAAAAAGCTCAACCAGTTACACAGCTTTTGCACCTGGACCAAGTTCCAGAAAAGTCTTCAATGTTTTGCATCTATCAACAGCGAAGCTTCAAGAGACCAAGATCTGGGCTTGAAATCTCTCCCCCAAAGTCGGGAATAGTTTGATCCAAAATTTTGGAGTTGGCTGTCTCTATTTAAAAGAGAGAAACACCTACCATGTGCTGAAGTACACATCTTGCTGTGATCTCAGTCCCATAGTTAGGCACGTAATATGGAAATGCTTCTCCCTGTGAGATTCTCTCTAGGTGGCACCCTGCTGACTTGTATAGGGCATATATTAAATGTTGTTGTTGTTTCATAAGATAGTAAGGAGAAATACCAACAGGCAGAAAAGACTCAGGGAAGATCTTATTGATGTTTTTAAATACCTGATAGGAGTAGTAAGACTGAACCAGACTTCTCTCAGTGGTGCCCACTGACAGGACAAGAGGTAATGGGTATAAATTGAAATAATGAAAATTCCATTTAATATAAAAAAACATTTTTTGACTATGATGGTGGTCAAACAGTAGCATAGGCTGCCCAGAAAAGTGTAGTCTTCATCCTTGGAGATCTTCAAAACCCAGCTGGACACAGTGCCAGGCAAACCTTCTCTAGCTGACCCTGCTTTGTGCAAGGGTTTGGGCTGGGCAGTCTCCAGAGTTACCTTTCAGCCTCCACCATACTGTGATTCTGTGATTTTGGCAGAGCTCACCCTGCCTCACCAGGCTCGCCCTGCAGCCCTCTCCTCCTCTCCCTCCCCAGCTGAGCGTGCTGGAGGCAGATCCTGCCCTTGGACCAGGAGAAACCCCAGGCAGCAGTGCCATCTGCTGGGTCTGGGGCAGCAGCGATGATGGGGAGCTCTGGCAGTGCCTTCAGGAGGCAAGCAGGGCATTTCAGCTCGCAGCAGCGTTTCTCCTCTCTTCCCCAGGCAAGGCGGGCATGCTGCTTTGCCGAAGGTTGTGTCAGGCAAAGGCTGGCTGGTTTTACACAACGTTATTGTCACTAGGATGAGTAATAGAAAGGGGATCCCTGCAAGGAAAGCATGCTTTACACATGGAAGCTTGGCTTTGCTGTCTGAACCTCATCTTTACCCCATTGTGCTACAGCCCTGTGGCACTCCAAAAGTCACCACGGGAGCTCTCCTTCTCCCAGCTGGGAGGTGCTAGCTGGGGATGATAGAGCTGGGAGCACCCTACAGTGCCATGCCTGTGAAAGCCCATCCAAACCCCGTTTTTTAGGCTCACAAACAATTTAAATAACTGACACTTTCAGAGCTGTTGTGTTTCAAAAGCAGGATCTTTATAATGCAGGGCCCCTTCTGATGTGGCACCCTCGGGAATATCACATTCCCCTTCTTTCCTCCTCGTCATTGCACCCCAGGGCCACGCACCAGCACGGTGAGGAAAAGGGTGGATCACCAGTGCCACGGCGTGGGGAGGAAACCTTCCAAGGGTGCTGCCCAGAGGCAGGGGAAGCTCACACGTGAAATCTCTGCCAATCACCAGTTATCTGCAAGTTTTGACCAACTTGTGCACTGCCTGAACTGGCAGATCAGCCCCTTCTGGTTTTAAAACTGCATTATGCAAGGAGTAAGTTGGGATCCAGGGGTGGTATTCAGGATAAGCTTTTGATCCTGAGCCTTGCTGCATCCCCTGCCAGCACACACAGCTCTGCACTTGGGGGCAGATGCATTGCAAACAGCCACCAGAGCAGCAAGGAGCAGGAAGGGTCTGGAGAGGTCCCCGTGACACTCTGTGCAGCCATATGAGACAGTTCCCATTGTAACCAGTGATATTCATGTACCGAGGTCCTGGGCAGCCTTTCTGTTGCTCTGTGAGGCAAGTGACCCTCTGAAGCTCTGGAAATCCCTCAGACCTGGCAACTAAAGACAACATCACAGGAACACGAGACCATATTTTCCAACAGTGTTTCTGATGAGCAAGCTCCTAGAGTACTTCACAGCGTGAGTCATCTCTCCAAGGAGATTTAGGCAGGTTATAGATGGGATTTAGGGGGAAATTTTCTTAATTTCCTTTTGTGAAGGTAAAGGGTGACCAACTGGCTCTGAGAGGAGTGAGGTTGCGTCAGGATGGAGAGCAGCACTGCTAAGGTGGAGAATCGTGACTATTAAACTTGCAGGTGTCAGATCTCAAGGAAGTATTAAACAGTGATGAAAACTAGACAGTTGTTTAGACCAATCTGTAGTACTTGGTTTGGCAAGCCCACCTCGGACACATGGTTTAATAGCTAACAAAACCTCACTTACTGAGAATGTGGACATGTTGGTCCATTTGGCCCCAGATTTTGCAACTTTCTCCACTCACAGGCTGTGATTTTACTGTCTGCAGTTCTTTGGCAGCAGGTCCAGGCCCCAGACTGCTGGCTGCTCATGTGCTTGAAGACATTTTTTTTTTATTAATAAAAAATAATAAATAAATAAATAAATAAAAAATAAAATAAAATAAAATAAAATAAAATAAAATAAAATAAAATAAAATAAAATAAAATAAAATAAAATAAAAAACAACAATGCATTCATCCTGACAAAGAAGGGGTGATCACAAGAAGAATCATGCATCTCCCCAAGGCAGCAGTGCTCACACAGAAAAATCACCAACTGTGTGCAAAGGAGAAGCTAAATTTCCAGATCAATAAATGAGTAATTTCCCAATCATTATATGAATAATAGGACCCATTTAGAAATTATGTTTAACTAGAACATTTCAACAAGGTATTAAAGCAACACAACTTTGGGCAAATGTGGACTAGGAGTAAATAAGCAGTGTCTGGATTAATAGCTAAAATAACAGGAAAGTTCTGCCATATACTACAGAAATGTGTCTATTTAGTGAATATCTTAAGTACTGAACTACCGTGCACACTTTCCTACCATTTTTGGAGCCAAGATTTTTCATCTCTTGACACATCTAATTTTCAACAAAAACGTCCATTCTTCGCTCACTGCTTTTATTATTTTATGGGAACTAGAGCTGTGAAATTACAGTTCCCGTTCTTAATGCAATGCAATAGTCTACTCTCAGATGAACAGTTTGAGCTGGTTTGTGCTGATGTAATCTCGGCCGAATCCTGTGTTTATAGAAGCTTAGTGACATGCCAGTTTGTATCGGACATTGAAATAGGAGCTTCCTCCTGTTCTCAGTTTCAGTACCTTACCTTCGAGTCAATTAGTGGTGGGGGTGGGCACCGGTTTGGAACATACACCAAAAAGACCCTGAGACAGCAAAGCATATGGTTAAGCTTGTGCTCACTTTCCCGAGAGATGAAAATATGTAGGAAGGTGTTTCACCAGACTGGACCCCCAAATAGACAAACTCTTCAAGAGATGAGGTAAAGCACAGACAAATGAGGGAAGGGGAATGGGAATTCTACCCTTCTTTTTAATAGGGTTTACATGATTTGGATATGATCCAAATGGATAGGATCTGGGGGGATGGCAATTAGAGCTGGCATGAGGGCTGGGTGTCACCACCAGCCCACCCTGAGCTAGGGTGCAGCAGCACAAAGCCACGCACTACACCTCTCATTGCAGCCTGCATGCAATGCAGCACTGGATGCACAGCTGCTGAGGCAAGGGAAAGAGAGCTTGAAGGAAGGCACCCAGCACCACAACCCCGTGGCTGGCCTCATTCTGCTCTGCGAGCCAGCAGCTGTCATTTGAGTGCTGCTTCTTCGCCTCCCACAGCCCTCTGTGAGAAGAGAATGGGGCTGTGCACGGAGCAGGGACCTCTGCTCCCATCCGAGGGGCTGGCAATGGGAGGTAATGCTCAGCAGAGTTCAACACTTTCACCCCACCTCTATATTCTCACTTGGAATTGTCTTTTTAATTTGTTTGGTTGGCTGTTGTGTCAGTTTGTTGGTCTGTTTGTTTTCCCAAGGGCTATTTTCCCTTTCCAGAAAGCACCTTACTTCGAGGGGAACCCACCCTTCCTTGAACAACAACAACTAAATGCATGTAACCCATAGAATAAACGCCTTGGCCCTGAATAGGCATGTTATTTGCTGAAGAAAGCATTGATGAATTTTGTTTTCCATCTTCCATCCTGCTCTGAAAAATACCCATGTTCATGGCATTACTGGACATTTTTCCCACCTCTCCTCTTAAAGGGCAGAAAGAGATTTTGGGGCAGGAAATCTTCAGAGCCAGGGTTTCTAGGGGAGCTCCACCATTATAGGAAGATGCAATAGGCTTGTATGAAAATGTCTCAGCTCAAAATCCCTGCACTTTCCCACTGTATCACAGAACACCAGCCGATTAGAAGAGCTTCCACATGATGCAGAAAAAACTTCAGGACCTGGCACCCATTCCTGGCCATGGTACAGTGGAAAGAATGTTAATGACAAAAAGGGAACACATAAGCATGAAAATAAATTCCCTATTACAGCCATTTGTGCAATGTGTCCTAAAGAAACACTCCATGCTTAAAAACGTTTAAAGAAGGTAAAAAGGGATTTGGAACAGAGTTAACATCCTTAACAGATTAGTTTAATATGTTGTCAAAAATATAAATAAAAAGCGTTACTTTATAAAGCAGTGGATTTGCTTGCTGGCTTTGCATATGCTGCTAAACACAGTCCCTTTGGTGAGTGTTTCCTGACAGTCATACAACTTCCTGGCAATGCTTTTTGTTGTTGTTTTTCCTTTTAAATAAATCAACAGTCGAGCTACTGTCCCCGTCATGTGGGACAAAGCTGAATGCTCAGAGTCCATCCCTGTGCTGTTTACACAAATGACTTCAGAGGAAATGTTCTCACGTTGGCATCGGTGGGACCACAAAGGTTCATTGAGATCAGCCTGAAAAGGGGACACGGTGGAGCCTCCTCCAGCTGTCCCCCTGGCACCATTACGAAGAGAGCTTCCGAGCTGCCTGCAAAGACCTAGAAGATGGATTTAAGGCAGACCTGAGTTTTCTTAATCTGTCCCCACATGCTGTGTTAATGCAATACCTGAAAAGTCCCCCTGGGAAGCCCCGGTGACTGAAATCTTTAAACCAGACTGCCCAGCCCAGATGGTATTTGTGCACTTTGGCTGCGTTACTTCTGCCACACAAATTGGTTTCAGGAAGGCAACTGGGAACAAGTGGGAAGCTTGCTGGAATGGGCTGGAGCACAGACCATGTGCTGACTTCAAACACAAAGCTAAACAAGGCAAGTACTGGGCTCAGCACGTAGTATTTCTAAGTAGCTCTGGCTTTACCCCACCTTGTATGTACTGAACCTGCTGTTCCCACACATATCCAGATGTTTAACCTTATTATGCAAGTCATCCCTATGGAAAAGCATAGCCCTGTTGAGTCCTAACACCAATATGCAATGCATTAAGCTGCAAAAGGTATAAATCAGGGATGAATTAACCCCCTTCTTCCTCTTGTCTTCTCAGGGTCTCATGAATATACTAAATTTAACCTTCTTTTCCCCACTCAGACTTCAAGCCAGAGACCTTGACTGCAGATACAACTGCTGCAGGTAACAGCAACTGATCTACCTCGGTGTTGCTCTCTGAGAAAGCCATAGCATTTACTTCATGGCACTGAAGGTAGCCAGGGTGCTGCTTTTCCTATTCCATCATGACTTTGTGCCTCTTGGGTCCTGAGCCTGTGCAAGTAACCATCTCCAGGGTCTAGCTACCATCACTGTGGCCGTGGAGACACCTTAACCTTTTCTTCATATCATTTATGTCCTCTGCGTAGCACTGTGATGCTGATCAGTAGCTGTGAAAGCTTTGTGCTCCTGGAAAGATGGAGTATGTTACGACCAAGTTAGCTGACACGGCCACAAGGACTGTGCACTTGGAATTTCTTTGCCTTTCTTTTTTAAGTTTCCATGATCAAACTGCTTTGTTTTCTCCCAATGCACCTCCACTGTTTTCAGATTCAGACTGTTTGACACAACTCCAGGTTAGAGAAGCTACCTGCATCTGAATGCAGGTTCTTTTAAACTCGTGTGTGCAGCACAGAGAGCCTGTGCCACCAACTTCCTTGGAGTATCCCCTAAGAAGTGACAGCTGCAAGTGTGTGGCTACAGCAGAAGAGACTTGCTCATGAGCCCAAACGTTCCTGATCCTTGGAAGCTGCAATGTGTCTGGAAATACTGCTGATGCTATTTTAACCTTGCAGAGTTCATTGCAGTGCCAGGACCTGGAAGGAGGTTAACATCACTTTCCTCACTCAACCTCTGGGATCCGTGAACAAACCGCAGAAGGTGGCCCAGCGCATGCACTTTGAGAGTGTACAGGCTTGAGGTTCAAAGGTTTCCTTTGAACTTCCAGCCATTACACTAAAGGACAACAGGCTGGAACAACCACACAGCCAGAGAGATGGATTTTCATTCAGTCTCAAACGCTGTGGCACAGCACACCAAGGTGAGCTCATCAGTCATGCTCATCTCGCCAAAATGCAGCTTCCCAATAAAGCAGATTTTTTTCTTGAAGTACCCGAACTACTCAGATTTTCCTTTGAAGAATCAAGTTTGGGAGCTAGGAGTCAGGCTGGCCCAGTGCCTGCACAAGCCACAGTGCTCCTACTACGCTCTGCAGGTGGCTCTGGGGTAGTAGTGAGGTTTTGCAAAGCCAAGACCCCGCTCAGCTTACATTATACCTCCCACAGTATCTCCCCATACTGCAGTTGAAATTCCCATCCTTAAGAAGAGCTAATTGATTTGGCAGAGGATTAGAACATGAGGCAGGATACCTACATCTTGTGTTTCCTATGAGACTTACTATCATGGTCAGCAGAGAATAAGCAGGTTGACATGGCAGCCAGTGAAGAGACTCCCTTCAGCATTCAACATCTTTTTGATGTTCTGATTTAATATCATCCTTCAAACAAGCATATTTTGCAGAATCTACAGCTCATAAATCACCGTTATGAGAATTGTTATTTAGTAGACCTTCTAGAGAGCCAAATGCCCAGGAAGATGCCTGGTACGTGCTCATTTGCAGGCAATTGTGAACAATTTTGTCTTCTACAGAGCTGAAACACCCCAAATGCTGCAGGCTGGCAGCAAGTCATAGACGGCTGAGAAATTCAATTTCAATAACACAGATGTCAGACCTGAACTTCTGCTGCCTTATACTTTCAGTGATATTTTCACTCAGGAAAAAAATAGAGGCCAGCTCTACCATCTGGAAAACCCTACGTGTCCTGACAGGAATAATGCAGATGAGAAAATAGTTGGTTACCACAAGAAATTGGGGAGTAACATCAGTGAGTCCAGCATGTTTCTTAAGAGACCTGGTCTCTTACTGATGAGCTCGGTAGCATATTGAAGAGTGGCTTAAATGGAAACATGGAAGAACCAGTGACCTCCTGCATGGGTACACGTGAAGAAGTGACAATGTGGGTTGCTGCCACATGTTGGTCCATCTTGGCTTGTGATATGGGGTGCATCAGTAGCATTTTATTTTGTTTTTGTTGCAGCACCTAGGTGAAGAGAAAGCAAATAAACTGGCAGACATCTCATTTTAAGATCAGAAATTAAAAGGGCTCCCCGGTCTTCAGAATAGAGAACTCTGGTGTATTTACTTGTAAGATTTTTTTTTTCTTTTTCCTTTTTTTTTTTTTTTCCAGATGAAACGGTGAATGAGACTTTCTTTGACAAAGTGCTTATGAAACAAATTTGTGTTCTGCACTTCTTTTCATAGAACTCATTTTAGTGGAAGGTCATGTTTTTCCTTCCTCTCTCTCTATCTTAGAAAGAAATTCCAAGGTTGGTTGTTTTATTTCCTGGGTAAAGTGGTGTTGCAGGGGAGAGATTAGAGAAAATCACAACAATCTTGGAAGAAGTCTTTCTGTGTATCTGGTGCCTATACATGGAGTGAACCAGATGCTGTCAGACTTTCCCAATTAGGACTGTGACATGGGTGAAATAAGCAATTCTTCTTTCTCACAGATAGCTGTAGCCCCAGTTCATTAATCAGCCATCACTCAGACAGACTCCAGCAAGGAATGCTGATAGCATCGCAGCCGGAGCAAGCAGGCTGCAGCAGGGAGAGCGATGCTGACAACACCCCGTGCCGCAGCTCCCACCACGGGGGCTACCAGCATCAAACCCTGCCATGTCTCAGCACTTTTCCATATCCTAAAGGTGAACTGCAGGCAATCTCAGATCTGGCTCTGAGCTTTTAAACAAAGAGACCTTTAATGTCTCAACAGGACAGAGCCAGGAGCCCCTCCAACCTATATGAAAGGCTGTCATAATTAAAACCAAACAGAAACTGTCTGAATTCCTTATTAAGGACACTTGCTAGAACAACTTTAACCCCTGAGTAGCCTCGAAACCTTGTAATATTTATAGATGTTGATAGGAGAATATATCCAAAGAATCTTCTGGTTAGTTCCAAGAAGCTGCATTCACAGGTGGTGTAAACTGAGGGTGTAAAGCTTTTCAGTAAAGCATGTTAGTGATGCTGATTAGATCACATCCTTGACAGTTATGCAAAAAAAATGAGCTTGAATTCACACATGAGTCTTTTCATGTGTAAGCCTGGTCCAACAGCAGTGTATCTCCATGTGTTTCAGTGGCTCTGTGCTCAGCATTGAGGAGGACAACAAGGCTCATAGAAGGACAGGAGCTAAAAGGGCTGGGACTGTAAGCAGGAGGCTCACCAATGCTTGTAAAGAAAGCTGCAAGCAGAAATCACTAGAAATAGGTGAAAGACTGGCCTGTCCAGCTCAACCACCCCCAGGCAGACCTGGCTGATGTCTGATAAAACACCCCCACAGAAAGTCAGAGTTCGAGTTCACTGTCACAAAACTGCACCCACATCGGGGAACCTGGGGGGATTAGAAATCTCTTCACAGCCATAGATCAGGGCACGACAGATGGGGAAAAAAAAAAAAAAATAAAAATCATCAGAATTGGACAAAATCCAGAAATATTTATTTTCATCTCTGTATTGGGAAAAAAAAATAATGTACGAAAGTATTCTACCACCTCTCATGTGGTATTATCAGATTTGATGCAGTTAACTCATGTGGTATTCATGGATAAGCATGGATAAACATTCAGTCTCTACAATTACTAAATTCCCTTACAAATAGGAACAAAAATTACATCAAACATCATTTTCTGTGTTGCCAAACCACAAACAAATTCAAATACCCTTCGAAACTAATAGCATTTCCAGTATCCTCTTGAGTGTGAAATTTAGGCATCACGAATAATCACAACAAAGAACATTCGGTATATTTCTTAGGCAGGCATGAAGATTGTTAAAGAAACTACAAAACTGGGTCTGTGACTGTTCAAGAAATACATGATCTGTTAATCAAGTAAGAACATTAGGGTGTCATTACTTCAAGACAATTTATATCATAACTCTTTTTTTTTTTCCTCTGCATTTTCAATATTAGGAATAGTATACTTGGAAAATAAAGAAGAACCATGTCTGTGTGTGTACATGCATGTCTGTGTATGTGTGTGTATATATATATATATATGCAGATATTCCCAGCTTGCTATGTTAAGCTTTTTAGCTGCACAACTTTCATCAACTCTAATATGAATTGACCAGCTATAACCAGCTGTGTATGGAGAAAACACCCTTCAGATATAAAAGAAAAATGTCTTCTTTACCTCACCCCAACAAAAATTGCATGAGTCCAGACAAACCATAGTGCTTCTATCAAAATAATAATAACAATAACAACGACAATAACAATAAATTAATGTTGTTCTTAAGAGGTGCAGTGGATGGAATATACCTCTGTGACTGGAAGAAAGTCTGACACAGCACTTACAGAAACTAAAGTTCAAGGCAAAGCCAAGGCATGGTTGTCAACATAAATCATTTCCCACTAGCACGGTTCGGTGCCATTGACATTATTAGTGATTGAAACCCAAATGCCACCCAAAAATATTTGTAGTGCAGGATGGAGACTTATTGCTAGCTAGGCCCAGGAGGACTTTCCTCTTGCTGAGGGGAGCTGCCATGACAGCCTCATGGCCGCCAGTGCTGGCCCTCCCACTGCCCCACAGCCACTGTGCAGGTGTCTGGGAGCCCCTGTCCAGGACGAGCCAGACTCAGTCCCAACAGAAATCATCCATCACTCTTTCATCAATAATCCCAATTATTCTGCTTGTTTAATACTCCCAGCTAGAGAGCCCTTGGGGCTCACGTTCCTGCTCCTTGTGACACCATGCTCAGAGATGCTGGTACCAGGAGATTAAAGTAGCGAGAAGTGAGAGGAAGAACAGGCTTATGTGAGAAGAGACTTGGATCATAACATCTGACACCTGGAAGTGAGCTTTCACCTCCAGGTTTTCTTCGGAGAACATAACCAGAGTCCTCAGGACCTCTGTGTCTGACCCATTCCTCTGTCTGGAGACAGAGACAGGGCAGTGCACCGAAACTCTGCAACCTCCGAAAAGCTGTAGGGCCGAGATGTCTCCAGCAAGCTGAGGTGGCCCTTGAGGACACGGACAGCCCGCTCCTGCTCCCTTCCAGCCGGCCATCCTCTGGTGGGAAGTCTTTGCGCCGATTGCGGTCCTCGTTCACATCCAAGGGTCTCGGGGAGACAGACACGACGGCTCCCGTCGATACCCCGAGGGACAAGGTCTGCTCCACAGGGCCTGCACACAGCCACTGTTGAGCAGAATGGGAAAAATATTCCCATAGCGTGTGGAGGACTGCTCGGAGGGGCCACGGAGATACATTTCATCATAATACATAAATTAAGGGAAGAGTTTAGAGTTCATAAATAGTCTAATTAACCTAAATCCTTTATTTTGCTTCAGCTGTAAGGAGCTCTGGATTCTTAGCTAGTTTTTCTTGCCAAACAAAATCTCTCTTGCTGCTTCATTACTGACCCAGCAAAGTTAAGTGGTGTCGTTTTTATTGAAAAAACATGGTAAAGTGTGTCACAAACCGAGAAGCACAAATGTAATTTGCTACTGCTCTGCTTCAAGCACTATGAGGGAACACAAACAAGTTTAGCTAAAAAACGAAGACCGCCAAAAGCTATGTTTCTGTTCTGTATTGGCTGGGTTCTGGACATGAAAGAGGGGCAATACGGTATTTTGAAAAAAAGCTTGTGAATTTAAATGAAAATCTGCGCGCTGTGCAGCATTTAGTTAGTACTTTCCTGAGTCTGTTGTTGTTGTGCCGGCTCTATCGTGGGGCCGATCTTTTCTTTTTGTTTATATTTTCCTAATGCAAATTGCGACTTCTACCCTGGGAACATGACAAAGTCTTTCTTCACAAATGCAAAGAAGACAGGAAGCTCATGGTTCCCACAAAGCCCCTTTGACTGTTACTAGATGTGATAATTTTGTTAGCAGGATCCCAGACATCGGAGCATGGATCAGTGAGTGAGACTAACAAGCCGCAGGGGTTCTTGTCCAGCCATGGAAAGAGTCTCATCTGAGCAGGGTCCAGTCTGCTCCCCATCATCCCAGGTCAAGCTCTGCAGCTTTCCCTCTGTCAGTGTGCACTTCACAGAAGCAGATCCCAGATCCCAGCCTGTGCCTTTGTTTCACCACTGGCAGCTCCAAAACAGGGCTCCTGAACATTTCTCTTAGGCTGGTCCCAGGAGAAGCACCAGCTTGTGCAGCCAGCTCTCAGTCCCACTGATCCCTGCTGTGCCTGCCGTGTGGTGCGGACACCCTGAGCTGGACCGCAGCCAGCCCGGAGGCCGGCAGCAAGCTTGCCAGCAGCAGCAACCTCTGCAGAGCAAACCATGGGAGTATTTGGCCAGCTTCTTGGGTGGGTTTTGCATCCGTCAGGGTTTTGTGCCCTCATATCCACTCTTCTCATATGCCCTGAGCTGCCTGGTATTGAGCACACAGGTGTTTACCTACTCTGCACAGCAATCGTGGTAGCCACCGCAGTTTGACAAAACCTTCCCAAAGAGCATGTTTCTCTGTGATGCTATCACAGTCCATTTGCTGGTATCTCTAAGACATGAACCACTCTCTTAAATAAGGCCTTCAGTCCCAAGATTTGTGTAACTGTATGCCCTCAGCATATTAACTCGCGGCTCCCCATGTCTTGTTACTGCTATGTCAAGCTGTACTACAGAACAGCAAGTCAAAGCTGTGCTACGGCTCACCACCTGGTGCTGGAAGAAAGCACGTTCAGATAAGATATGCCCTGCTGTAATGAAGCATTGCTGAGATTTATGGTTAGTATGTGGGGGCCTGAGCCCTTGTATACCAAGGGAAGAAAAACAGATCCAAGGCAAAGTAGTCAGGGCTGGATGTAACTGTGATATGGGGGCTGCCCAATGGCTCGGCTTTTCTTCTGGCACATAACTGTGTGTTTGCACAAAAACAGCCAGAATGACCTTCTCCATGGCCACCTTCTGAGAGAGAAGCCTATGCATTCACAGGCAGCAGTTTTACCAAGTTGGTCAAAAAAAGTACAAGTTGGTCAAAAGGTCAGACATTTTCTTTAGGAAAAATTCTCCTCAGTCAATGCAGATTGGGCCAAAATATACGTAAAGTTTCATTTACAGTTTGCAGTAAGTTAATGGGCTCATCATTTGCCTGTACTCTTTTTTGACAGTTAGAGGACCTCAGATTTCAGTGTTTGCCTTTGCTTCATGCCTTGGTGTCACCACAGGTGGACATGCGTTAAGTTGCTCCAGCAACACATTAAAACCATGGAGGGTTTTTTAAAAGCCTAATCATTAGCCACAGGAAATAGAAAGGTTGGTGGAATGGGACCTAATTAATTATGTCTATCATACATGGAAGAAGTAAAATGAAAATGTGAATTGCAGAAATGAACAATAAAGTCAACGTTTGTTCAGGATTAGAAATAGGCAGTTGGGACCTAATTATACAATGCAATTTCTGAGTAAGCAGATCCTGCAGGAATAAATGCTGTACAAAAATAAATCTGCTGCATAGAAAGTAATATATTAGTTAGAACAAGGATTTGGACTCCTAACAAAAAGGTATTTCTAGACTAATACCAGTGTTGGCTGTCATTCAAAGCCTACCCCTTGAAAAGAAAATAATAGTAGATTAATAACGTGAAGCGTTATTGAACAGATGATGCTTATAGGACTGGGAACAAGGAAATGTCAAATGTCTCCTCTCCTGCAGGAGGGCTCCTGTGCATGGAATGGGACACCAGAAAGCAGATTCCCCGTTAGGCTCAGGACCTGCTGTCCCCTCCTTGTCCCCATCTGTGCTGCAAGGAGTGAGGGTGCCACACTTGTGGCAGAGGAGCATTGGCACCTCCCTCTGTACAGCAACTGTACCCGGACTTTGGAGGCTGAGGTTGGAGGTGCCCAAACCTCTCAGTGCTCCCCAGCACTCAGCCTGAGTCCAGCACAGAGCACCACAGTCCCCATCCAGCTGGGGCTTCCTGCTGCCCCTGGAAACCCTCCGTGCATGGGAGACACTTCCACAATGGCATTTTGTGAACTGAGCTTCCAGCATGTTTTCTGCATGGAGAAAACACACGGAGGACACCCCAGTTGCCTTTTACGAGTTTAAATCCAGTCTTTCTGTACTTCCATGCCTGCAGATGAAGAAAGAAAGAGGGATATCTTTTGTCAGTTCATTCCCAGGCTCTTAAGTCATGGGGTTAAGGCTGCAGTACTAGGCAGCCGTCATTTCTGCAGCAGCAAAGATGAAAGTCAGACAAAATAATCCAAAGAAGTGCTTAACTGTGACTATTAAGTCCCAAAGGATTTATCAGAGTTTACTTTCCTCTGACTTCTAGGAGAGACTTCGGCTGAAGTCCATTAAGCAAATTAAAAAGCAGAAAGAAAATAAACAGAGATTAATGGAGATAGGAATTTTATGAAGGAAAGGAAACAGACAGTCCTTGTGACAAAGCTCCTGGGCTGCTATTCAGGTTTTAAGGCCCCCAGACCTTATAAATGGAGGAGATTATTCTCTTCACGTTACCCTGCTGGTAGTCGTAAAAGAGAGTTAATAGAATTTTTTTTCCCCCACTGAGAAGTCCTGTAGAAGCTGGAGCAATAATATAATCCATAATGTTTCAGTTCGGTGCGTGACATGCAGCTATTTGTTCCTTTGTTTCCAAGCAAGGAATCGGGCTGTAAATCTTGTAGCGACACAGATACTGTACTGGTTCCGTGGCATTTTATCTCCTGCTGAAACTGAAACCCACCCGAGCAGCTTCCCACACAATTAGGGACTTGCATGTCAGAACAACCAGGCAGGATTTCTGTATTTACTACTTCGGCATTGTGATTAATATTTAATCCGGAGAAGATATCGCAGGCATGTTTGAAACCTCATTTTGCTTGTTAAAAAGTACTTTGAAAACCAAGAAGATGAGAAAATTATGCCATTACAGAGCCCTGTTATTTATTATCTTTAGATAGTTTAAATTACAACAAATGCTCCCATAAGGGGGAGATTCCTTCTGCTGCTTGTCTTCTGAGTGGCTTTCTACTTTTCATTGGGTCTTCTGGTGTACGTGGCCGAAAACAAAGAGATGCCAGAAGGGTAAGACAAGGGCAAACAAACCCCACAGCCAGGTCCTGGATCAGCCCTGGTCCGGGGGCACAGTTAGTGCTCACTGACCTAGCTGCAGACACCGACACCCCAGGAGCAAGCACTGACCCCTTTGGGGTGTAAGAAATACCTCTTTGGGGTCCTTGCCTCAAATCTGAGAGAAATGGTTGTGCTAGTACTTCTTTTAACTGCCTTAACTAGAAAACCCTCTCACTGCTTTTCTTTACAGCACCTCACATGGTACAAATACGTAATTTGTTGCTTGCCACTGCTCATTGCTCGATTTCTGTGACAATTCTTGGTCTGCCACTTAATCATGGCTTGATAATTCCTGGTTTGCCACTTAATTCCCTGTAAAAGTGAAAATCATTCTGAACGCAGTTTTACTTGAATTTTTTTCAAGGGATCACACCCTTGCCCAGCTTGGAGGCATTAGAAACAGTTCTGCTATTATTCTCAGCGAGGAGGTGATATTCCTCTGTCTGTACAAATATCCTGCAATGTGAGCTTAAAATATTAAAAAATACTCCTGCCTGCAGACTCACTTGCATGAACTTCCACATGAAACAGATAATGGGCCCCAAAGGGCTAGCCCTGGAAAGCAGAGCCATGGCTGCAGCGCTCCCTGGCTGTGCTGGCAGCACCTCCAGGGCTCTCTGTCTGAGTCCCCACGTCCCCAGATCCCCAGGTCCCCTGGCATGAGGCAGGGACCGTAGGGCTTTGTCCCTGGGTGATGGTTCGTGGGCACAGGGCTGTGGGGCTCTGGAAGGACAAGCAGTCGCAGAGGGACACCCTGCTGAGATGCCCATCCTAGGCCTGGTGCTGAGCCCCCCTGCTGATCTCTCTAGATACACATGGGCTGTTTATTTATTGATTTTATTACCAAGCAGCCCCACTACTTTTCTTGCCTCAATAAGACGGTTGTGTGTGCTAGAAAGACTCTGCCTTCAGACTGCTGCAGGAAAAAGACGGTATGCAGGGAGGAGGAAAGGAAGGATGAGAGAGAAATAACCCCACGGAAAGGATTTTAGTTCTGTTTGTTAAAGACCAGTTTTGAAACCTTTCCTCGGGCAACCTCCCTGGACATGTAGGATGTGAGTCAGTGTACGTGCTGGTGACAATGTAAAAGGCTGATGTGCAACCTGGGGTAAGGGTTACTGGGTTTGGCCACGGCTTCCTAACAGAAACGAGGCTTCTGCTCAGAGGCTGAGGGGTAAGAGGCTGGGATGTCTGAGCAGCTAAAGCACGCGACCCTTCCCTTGGTGGCTCTCACTTCTCAGCTGTCCAGTTCCCACACAACACCTGACCCTTCAACACTAAAACAAAAATCTGCAGCGCGGTGGTGCCTAAAGCTCTGTGTTTTCCATGTCTGCGCCAATAAAACCTGCTTGTGGCCTGGGCTGTCCAGCGGTGCTGCTGCCTACGTGCACACCTCGGCAGCGCTGGGAGCAGCCTGGGGTCACCAGAGGCAGCCCGGGATGTCTAGCTGTGCTTTGCTGCGTGCTTAGGTCTTGCTTTTACCTTTCCCCTGGGGCCCCCAGCACAGTGGGGGCAGCAGCCCTGCAGGAATGGGGCAGAGCACCTTCCCCCCTAGCTGTGGAATAAATATTTGGGGAAGCAATTGCATGAAACTCTGTAAGTGCCAGGCAGATCCAGGCCTGGGCTGAGGGTCTGCAGCCAGTGGGAAGCTCCCAGGCAGATCTCCAAAGGGTTTTGCTGTGTCTGAACGGGAGATAATCCTTCCATGTGAGAAAACCCAAGGACAATCCCCATGGAAGGCCTAGGAGGCTTGGGCTGGACCTCCTGTTCCTGTTTAGACCAAAAAAAATCCTCTTCCAGATAGACAGAAAAGCTTCTTAGCAACACTTTTCCCCTCTAGAACAGGTGGGAAGGGATCAAAATCCTTTTAGTTGGATCTGCTCCCATTTCTTCCCCATCCTTCCGTCTTTTTGTGCAGCTTCACTCTCTGCAAAGCATCTTACAGGAGGGGCTGCAGAGAGAGGAGCAGGGGGAAAATTATTAGGAAAGAACCTCAGGTGAAAAACAAATGGTGCGTGCTGCTTTCAATGTGCTTCAGGGACCTCCTCCCCTCACTTTTTGGCATCTCTTATTGCCAGGTGCTAAAGCTGGAAGTGTTATATCCTGGTGAACCTAGGTGACTGTCCTTGCCTAGTGCAGCCCTGAGCCATCCACGGGACTCTGGGGTGCTGTAACGCAGGATGTCTGTGGGGGCAGAGCAACAAGCAGGCTGAGGAAGCAGGAGTGGGGGTAGAAGACAATTCCAACAACCATATAAATATGCGGTCGTCTGAAGTCCCGAGGCATTTTGTGCAAAAATAGCGGTGTTAACCACGGGATCCTGTGTGCCTTCCAACTTGAGGGACAAGATTCTGCCTTCAAGCCCCCCCCCTGCCATTTCAGCCAGGCTCATTAGCCTTTTTTTTGCTTCCTGTGGCGGGCTGCTGCTATGCCCGGCTCACCACAAGAGCAGCAGCATTTCAGAGCAGAGGTGAGGTCAGGAATTCGTGCAGCACCCGCAGCGCACAGGCTCGGGGTCCCACGCAGTGAGCGTTGCTGTTGTTCTCTCTGCCGCCCACTCAACACCCTTGTGATGTTCCAGTGGAAACGGGGACAGAAAGTGGCAGGTCCTTGGTGGCATGAGGGGACAGTGATGGCTCCACTCCTAGATGGGAGACACCCAGCCAGGGCTGTGGGTCCTCTCCCAGGGCTGGCAGCTGGGAAGGACCCTACAGAAAACAGAGATCGCTGGCGTTGGATATGGATGATAGCAGTGAAGTGCCTAGAGTCTCCTTCATTTTCCTGTCTTCACAGAGGGCTGGCATTGCGAGGGAAGAGGCCTGAGTGGGAGGAAGGATGTGAGCTGTGAGAAAGTCCCTCTGCTGCGGCAGACTGGGGCTGCCTCTCCTCTCCTGAAGCTCCCTCTTTGCTGCCGGGAACTTCTCAGTCAGTATTTACAAGCACAGTGCATTCCACAAAGCATAAAATAGCTTTAGCAAATACAGAGTGGTCTTTAAAACAAGCAAACAAACAAACTTGGCTTAACATTTCCACATATGATTTGGGATCCAGCCTCAAAATATTTGCCCCAGGCATTTTAGTGCGTGCTTGGGTGAAACTGCAACTGGAAAGGGAATGGGGCAGGAGGTGAGGGTAGACAGCACTACCCTTGGCACAGCTGATTTCTCTGGAGTTTTCAAAGGAGGCAGAAATGGAAGGCCTCATACAAGGATGCAAACATGCAAGCTTTCAAGCAGACAGCACCTCTTATTTATATTTCTGCTAACAGTGCATCAAAACACAGTCCGGAATCTTACCAGATAAGACTTTTATTAGCTTAAAATGCTGCACATCTTCCACAGTGCTCACACACATCCAGGCTGCAAAGTGAAGGAGTGTAAGAAAAGCACCAAGCTCATCCTCAAGCCACTACAAAGAAAAAGGAAGTCAACTTTAACCTAAAGCACAGGCAGCTTCAGCTCCCTCTCAAATGTTTTGAAACCCATGGCTGCTCATGGCTGTGGGGGTGAAAGAAGGGACAAGCAAGCTCTGGCTGTTGTTTTCTTTGAACACTTGGGAAAGTACAGAAATACAATGGAGTATGTTTTTATTATTTTGTGGCTGCTGTTCTTGTGTTTAAAAGGAGAGAAGAGGAAAAAACAGAGCAACCTATTTGTTGTAAGTAGTGGGGTTGGAATCAAAATCCCTAGAGGTATTCGAAAGACTTGTAGAAGTGGTGCTCAGGGACATGGTGTAGTGGTAGAGTTGGCACTGCTAGGTTAACAGGTGGACTTGATGCTCAGAGAGGTCTTTTCCAACCTAAACAATTCTATAATTCTGTGACTCTAAGTTCTAGCACTGCCAAGCTCTGAAATCCAAGCCTTGGTATAGAGATGTAAGCCAGAGGCAGACACTCTGAACGTGTGATGCTCACCACTTCACCAAAAAACTTTCATTCAAATCAAAAGGCTGGAGCCTGACAGAAATACACTTTGGTATTTGAGAGATCCTAATCATTCCTGTTCTAAGGAGAATCTGGGGCAATCTGTACAGTATCAGCGGTTAAGGCCAACATTTTAATTTCTGACTTAGCTTCACCTTCTCTTTGTGTTCCAGTGGTGGCAGCTATCTCAGATATCTGAATGTTAGTGCAGGAGTCCAGGAGCAGACGCAGAAACGCAGGGCAACTGTGGTCACTTCTTGGTGCAATCAGTCACAGCTCTGTCAAACCACATGTCACGAAAACTCTGGTATCTTCCTCGGCAAGATATGTGGGTGACTCATTGCAGGACCTTGAGCACTCAGAGCAGCTGCCTTGCATAAGACGTGATTGATAGCCTGCCTCTCTCCTACTTAAGGCAAAAATTTAGGTGTCCAACTTCACTTTTCCTTGGAAACAGAGTAAGAAACTTTCTTTCAACCATATTCATTTGAAATCCCAAGAAAGGCAGAGTATATTTTCCTTGTTTTCTCAGTGAAAACAAATTTTCCACTTATTACTGGGAGGCAGTGCTTGCAGGGGAAATTTGGTAATCTTTATGAAGAACCAGCATCCACCAAACTGCAGCCCCCTGGTGACACGAGGGCTGCAGGTAATCTGGCACACGGTCACGTCTGAGCACGTAACTGCTTAGGGGCCTTGCCAGCACACATGGACAGCAGGGATCATGAGATCATCTGCAGGCATATTTTAGAGGAACGAGAAAACTCCTTCCAAGACAGAACCAAATTCATTAAAGGGCCTGATCCTGCTTCCCCATGAATTTAAAGGAAATTTTACCACTCATTTTAATAGTGACAGGATTGACCTTGTAGAGTGTGTCATCAAGCAGCTCCAGATTGCTCTAGAGCATTTCAACACTTCCATTATACGCCCCATCTCTCAGACTTGGACTTAAATAGTCACTTGGCAGAACTCTCAGCCTTCAAGTAAATTAAGGGATTTGTTTTTAACACTTTTTTTCCCCACTCACAATGAAAAAGAGAGTGAGGGAGAGAGAAGTAAAGAGCTTCTCAGTGTTTTTAAGTTGCTGGTGCTATGTAAAAATGTGTGCTGTCTTCACGCTAGCCTACCTTAAAAAAATCACTTCATTTGTTCTAAAGAAAATTTGAAAAGCAAAATAAATGAATTAATTGCTATTGCAATCACAATTTTCAGCTGCAAAAGGAGGTAAATGATATCAGGGGATCAGCCAGCAGTCAGGGAGCCACTGGTAGAACAAGGACAGTCACTTGGCCAACCCGTGCCTCCGGGGACATCAGGACACAGCTCACAGCCCCAGGCTCTGTGCAGCCACAGCTGCCGGGTGATCCACGTGCATGCATGGGGATGAAGCAAAGCGACTGGGGATTTTGGGGCAAACGTCACAGACCACCCCAAAATGCAGCTCAGTGTCCAGCCAGCCATCCCTACAGCTTTGCTGTTATCTTCTGGAAAGTTATCTGAGACTGAGCTATCTGTGTAGCTACTACAGGGACACGTAGGTGTTTAGTGTGAGGTTCAGGAGGTCAGCTCTGCAATCCCCAGCCCCATAAAGTCAGATGAACAAAGCCCAGGGTGCCAGATTGGGATGCAGTCTGAATGTAGGAGACACCCCAGAGCACCACTGTATCCATGCCAAAGGTACCACTGCAAACCAACTTTCTGTTTACTTTGCTGCTGGCCAAATACCACTGCCTTCTTCCAACCTGAGTACACGGCCAGATTCTTGGATCCTATGGTTATTCAGAGAAGAAACTGAAGATGAACTTAGCTATTTCCTCAATGGACCCCCCTTTCTTTGCAGAACTATACAGCGTGTACCAGGCACAGGATGACTTATGCAAGCAGGGACAATTATTTGCTCCCAATTCAGAAGGAAATTTCCTCTGGTGCCCTCTCAAAGCACTCCTCCTGTCACTGCCACTCTGTGTGGTCTGGCTCACTGGCTGCTGGCCTGTGTCTCCTCCAAATCTGCTCCTGGGCTTCCTGAGCCCCTCTTACACACACAACATGCACACAAAGTCCCGAAACCCAGTGCTGCTGGTCCCCTGCAAGTGCAGGACGGGTGGCAGGTACATGCTGTCAGCCGCAGGACGGTGCCTGGCCAGGCCGTGCTCCCTGCCCGCCGCCTGGCTGGTGTCCTGCTGTTTGAGCTACTGATCCCAGGGCTTACATAAAGAAACACAATTGTTTTTACACAGATCCTGAGGGAGAGGCTGGCAGTTTCAGCGTAATTTAATCTAAACCAGGATAATACAGTAAATATTGCTGTGTTTGCATAAGAAAGATGTAGTGTGAGTAAAGCAGCAGCTTCTGAGGGAAGAAGCACTTGTGTAACTCACGGGGATGGAAAATATTGGAAAGGTACAAAGTTTTGTAGTTTGGCCACCTTCACAGGAAGAAAAAAAAAATATCACAGAGACTGGGGAATCTGTTTAATCCTTTCTAACAGTTTAATCCCCAAAGCCTTACCCATATCCCTGGCCTGTGCTCCTGTGTGAGTGATGTTAAACAGGAGAACCTGGCCCTGTGCTCTCAGCTAAGCGTGGAGTCAGCGCAGTATAAAATCAGTAGCAGATCATCACCGCTATCTCCAGGAGATATCTCTGGGACTGAGGAGCTCAGTCTGGTGGCCTGATCAAAAAGATCAAGGAATGATGTGATTACAAAGCATAAGTACCTCCATGGGCAGAAATCCTGGGCACGGCTGAGCTCTTTAATCTAGGGGAGAAAAGCATAACAAGAACCGATGGCTGGGACTTAACTCCAGGCAACTTCAACTGAGAAACGAGTTATGAACTTTTAATCAGTGAAAGGAGATTAACGACCAGAATTAAAGAGCAGGAGAAATGGTGGCTTCTCTGGCTCTTGATATCTCCTGACAGAGACCAGATGCCTTTCAGGGTCTGCGATGGTGGCAGGCAGCTCCCAGGGCTCTGCCAGGGGGGAAATCCTACAGATGGGTGTCAGCAAGGGCAACTTCCTCACACTCTGGCTGGACCAGGCTCAGGTTTTACCCTGCTCCAGATTGGTTTGCCATCCCTCTCTGGATGAGACAGCTTGCTGCCACCAGTGCTGGTCCACAGCTTGCTGCTGCAGCCCCAATACCCTGCCCTCCATGGGGCAGGGTCTAGTGCCACCCCACAGGGACCTGTCACCTTGCCCCTTGCTGCTCTCCATATCCCCTCTACCCAACATCCATATGGAGAGGGAGAGCCAGACAATTTTGCTAACGTTAATGGGGTCCCAAGGTCTCCTCAGGGGAGCAGGGCAGAGGCCATCCTAGACCTTTAACAGCTTGAAGGGGGGAGTGGTAATGGCCCCAAGGTTCAGAATTTTTGTCTAACTTGCATGGCGGGGGGAAGTATCCTTCATGCTTTAGATCTCAGACATTGTAATTGAATTTCCAAGGTTATTAGATAATGGGTTGAGTGTGTTTTTACTACAACAGCCTTGAAATTGAACCTGCTCTTTTTTTTTTTTTCTTTTTTTTTTTCCTGAGTATCAGTGCCTTGTTGAAAATTTAGACTACAAATGCTAAGGGGTGTGCCACCGTGTGGCTCTCAAAGGATATTATTTGAAATTCACATTTAGCCCTCAGTGATAAAAGATGATCCAAAGGACTCTTCTGCCCTGCCTGATGTCTGTGAATCCTTTAACAGTTTCTGAGGCACCCTGTGTGTTTGCTTATGCCCCTCCTGCAGCAGCAGTAGGCAGGGGCTGCTGTTCCTTGAGGGACATCCCCGTCTGCTTGGCACCTGCCCCATTCTCCTGCCACAGGTCCTGGTTCCTGCTCGGTTGCACCAAGTCCTGGCTCCCTCCAGCCAAGATCTTCTAGGCCAGTGCAACCGGGGCTGCGGCAAACAATCTCAGGGAAATTACTTCAGATTTATGCCAGATTCATTTCTCCCTCAAGGTTGCAGGACACTTTCTGTCCTGAAATCTTTCTTTCCACTCACTGATCTTTTTTTTTTTTTTTTTTTTTTTTTTTAACAGTTCTGGGCTGATCTCATCCCTGTTGGTCTCTGCTAGAGGAGTAATCTTCATGGAAACTTTGAACAAAATCCCTTCAGCCTCTTTTGAATTGTGGGGGAGTGCTAAAATACTTTTGTAATTGTTAAAAGGATAATCAGTTATTTTGGCAATGCCGTGAGAAAATAGATGATGTTGAAGGGTTAGAAGTAAGATAATCCTTTTGGGGGTCTTGTACTTTGCATGGCTGAAGGAATTAAAATATAACTATATGAGCTCTACCATGGTCTGGGATCTGCTTGAAGTTTTAGTTAAAAAAATAAAATAATTAAACTCATAGGCAACCCTGCTGGATAGTTTTAATGGATTTTACATAAGACAGAAGCCCTGCAGTGGCTATTTGGATCATTTTCATGAAGGAGTTGGTAAAAGGAATAACAATTAAACAAATTTCTCCTTTAAAAAAATCCAAATCAGCAAAATACTCTAAAACCCAAGTCTCCGTCTTACTCCCTTTGTTGCTTAACATTAGACTACGAGAAAATCCATGTGGAAAAAAATAAAAAGATTTTATGTGTGAGGTTGTCAGCAAGACTGTCTGATTTTCTGCACTGATCTGTATAGTCTGTACTGGTACTGAAAGTTAATCAGGCCCCTTTGAAAACATTCTGCCCTTGTGCTAGCCAAATAATGGTCCCAAGGAAGATAAACCCAGTCCCGTTCACCCACAGACGATTTTGCTCTTTAGAACTGCAAAAGTGTAGCGTAGGCAAACAGGAAAAGAATCAGAATGTTTGCACCATGATTGAACTCCGCACTTAAAATAACAAAGAAAGCAAAGTGCAAAATGTGATGCTGTTGCAGCATATGTCATAGCAAGAGAGTTCATGGCAGCCCCAGTTTTATTGGTGAAATGCATCATGGCTAATTGTTTGTTGGAAGCTCTATTATCTAGAGCTTAAAATGTGCTGGTGATGCCTTCATGTCAGCATTTTCTGGCTATTAGCAATTTCGTTGTGCTGTTTAAAGTTGGCAATATTTTGTATTTAAGTTCCACTACTATGAGTTTTGCTTGTGTTTTACCAAAGAGCATTATAACACAGACCCTCAGGGGAAATTCCATTCCCCTTATTAAAAAATTGTGGCTATTTTATTTTCCTTATCTCTGCCATCCATTTCCTTTTGTTTCTCAATGCATTGCTGCAAATCACAAAGACATTTCCTTGTCTGCTTTACTTTGGACCCCTTTAATGAAAGCTCCTACATAATCAAAGTCACAGTATTCATTTGATGAAGTGAACTGGTTTTGCTGAAGGGTCACAGTTGGAGATTTAGTATTTCAGAAAAGCAAAAGATCTAAAGGCAGGAGAAATGGACAGTTTTTACAAGATATCAGATAAACATGCAGTAACAGAATGAAATTCAGCTCTTACAAAGCAGAACAGCTCAGTGTGATCTGTCTTAACTACAACCAGGTGATCGGAGCCAGCCTCCCTGCAGAAAAGTGAGCCTTGCTTCCTTTGCCTCATTAGTCTGTTTTCTGTGGCATGATGTCATGGCCAGGAGGTACTTTGTACTCACTGACACGGGGCTACAAGAAGCACTGTAACATAAGAGAGAGGAAAACATGAGAGCAAAAACTTTTCCCTAGTCACTTGCTTGTAGATACCACTCGGGCAGTAGAAGATCAGACTTTCTGACCCTGAGAAATCATGGTCATTGCCCTTTTGCTCTCATCAGAAATGAAAAGATTGAATAGCCAAAGTTCCTCAAGAAACATAATGTTCTGGTAAATGTCTCTGTAAAATACATGTATATATACATATATATATAGATATATTTGACATTGCAATACAAAATATTTTGACATTCTTCAGCTGCAAATCTGTGTTTGGATGTGTCCCCTTGCATCCTTGCTGCTGCTGCTGGGACCATCCATTCAGGTTCCTCATGTCCCCAGCTCCTGTCTGAGGGCCAGGCTCCTTGCCAGAGCACATGTCCCCCTGTGAGCCGTGACCAAGTGGCTGCTAGAACGCACCAGTGTCCCCTCAGAGGAGCTGCTTGTGCCTTGGAAAAGAGCTTCCAGGAAGGGGCCTCAAAACACACATCTCATTGCAGGTTCATCAAGATGAAAAGTCTTACCATGATCAAGCTAGATATGAAATGTTTCATTTTATTTCCCATGTAAAATCAACAGAAAAGGACTTTCCAGAACCACCTTTTTGGTTCTAGGATCTAGGCTGTTGTAAGGGGGCACAGCCTAGGGCACCTGGTCTCAAGAGAAGGGAGTTCAGGGAGTAGGAAATAAGCAGTGCAGCTGCTGGTGTCAGGCTTAGACATTTTCATGAAGACTGTGGTGAATTAATTAGGCAGAATTAAGGATTCACAGTAGGATTCAGCTCACCTTAAAGTAGATACTTCTTGCCTGCTGAACTGAAAAATACACAGAGCTCCTTGAACTCAATTTAGTGTTTGAACACTGACACCTAGACCCATTAGAGGTAACAAGAGTTTCTCCATGTAGCCTCCAGCTGTAGCTCTGGGACCATGCAGATCTTCATAGGTCCGTCGTGATACATCCCAGTTAGATACCTCCCCAATGTCCCAGAGCATCTCCTATGGCACTAGCTGGTCTTTCTTAAACAATTGACTCAAACTCTGTTGGACACATTGACTGGGATTCTGTTAACTATAATTAGAGTTGAAATACCTGGTGTTCAGATGCACACTTACAATTTAATGCCTGCATGAGAGTGACTTAAGCCTATACTGAATGCCAGGATGACTGTATCAGGAAAAATGTCTATATCATCAGTGATCCCAACCACTGCAAGAGTGCACAGAAACAGAGGCTTCCTGGATGACTTGAACCCAACACTGCCATACTACCTAAAGCAAAGAACAGCTTGCAGATTTTTGCTTATTTTTTGTCCTACAAACTACATCTGATTCTACTGTTCTTTTCTCACAAATTAACCATACAAGGGTTGTAGTTACGGTTTGAACCTCGTGGAATTCCTGCTGGCTTAATCAGTCCCCTGTTCACCATGCCACATCCTTCAAAATGCACATACAGGTTTGTGAGAGAGACACATCTAACATGAAATGAATTAAAAGCAGAAGCCAAGTTCTCAAAAAATAGGTGGTTCCTTTGAAACATACCTTTATGTCTTCATCATTCTTGCCATAATTTCCAAAGTTTGAACTTCTCAAAATTTGCCATGACTAACTTATATTTACAGTAATCAGTGTATAAGTCACGAAACTGCAATTTTCTCCTCCAAGACAGATGTAAGCAGTGAATGAGCTGCTAACATCTCATTACACGCAACGATGTCATTATGTGGAAAATAACACAACGGGGATGC
This sequence comes from Aythya marila, assembly GCF_965140915.1. Classification (NCBI taxonomy): domain Eukaryota; kingdom Metazoa; phylum Chordata; class Aves; order Anseriformes; family Anatidae; genus Aythya; species Aythya marila. The sequence goes on along the minus strand of NC_139043.1, from coordinate 16,583,237 downwards.
CCGAAGCAAGATTTTTAGCCACTGAGATCTGAGAACTTGGTCATAAAATACTGACTCAAATTGAAGTAGTCAGGATGAAATTCAGCGCCTTAATACCAGCAGTTCATACCCTACTATGTTGTATGGGCTTGTCATTCTCCTTGTTTCTTTAACATAGTTAAATTATGTTGAGGTAATGGGAGTGGCATGTTTGGGAGCTTCAGACCTATTTTAATTCAATTGTAACATTGGCAAACTCTTACATTTTTACAGATCCTCCAGTAACAGGCTACAATACCCCATAGGAGTGTGCTAAACCTTGAAGCACCTGATGGAGATGAAAATATATTCAGAGAGGTACGTATTGAAAGGGCTTGGTCTTTTCTGGAACGGCTCCAGCTTTGGCACACACTGAGGTTCTTCCTTGATAAACCTATGATACTGGAAATTTTGCTAATCTTAGGCAGAAATATGAGCAAAATTAGATACACTTCATCAGCTGGAGTGTCCTTCTGCTTTTTAGATGAAGAAATGAAAAGTAACAATGTTAGATGTACCCAAGGCTATCTATTGTGTAACAATGCAAGGATGTGAGCCCAGGTTTCCATGGAAAAGCACTCCAGTTGCGGGAACATCTGTCTTCTCTCTATTATTTTATCTGTGCTATCCATAGGCTTCATGTGAGGCAGAAGATGTGGATGTCTGTGGTGCCTGAGGGGGCAGCTGAGGAGCAGCTTGGGTGAGTAAAATCCACAACCCAATTAAAATCCCATGGGGTATAACACAAACCTCTCATCTCTAAGCTGCTCCTTATTCTTAGGCTGTCTGGCTTTCTCCAGGGAGGAAGAGCTACTGTAGTCCTCGGACTGAGGCCAGCACTAGAGTTGTTCCAGCAGCCACTGCTGAAACAAAATAAAGCACAGCACCAAGGGAACAAGGGCGCCAGACTTGCTGCAATACAACCCCTGGGGTGGGTAGGGCTTGGGACACTGCTCCGTGCTGTGTGGTAGCAGAGGTCTGTGTAGCTGTGGGGAAGGATGTCTTCTGCTTTCTGGGGAAGCCTCTCTGAGCAGGCACTGCTGCTCCTGAAGGGTGGCTGTTCCCTGTCCCAACAGTGAGGACCGCCACAGCAGCCTGCAGCCCTCCTGGGACTTCTGCCAGTGAGCAGAAGAGGAATATTTACCGCTCCTCATTATGAAGGGTTCAGGCAGGGGATGAGTGGAGAATATATGGCCCCTTTAAGCTTATTCCCACTGCTGTTTGGGCAGAAAGACACTGGACAGGCTGGGAGCTTCCCTTCCCTCATGGCCTGGCAGGACTGGGGTTCAGGGGCACATGGCCGGCCTTCAGAAAGGTCCCACCACCTTGCCCAAGGTGTTGGCCTGCAGCCATGGAGGCCACCACACAGCCCTGGCTCTGCATGGCTTGCTGCCCTCATCCCATCACAAGGGTGCAAAGGCCCACAGACGGCTAAAGTGCAGCCCCATTTTCCACCAGTTTTGAGGGCAGGAGACAGGCAGGCCTGCAGCCCCCTCCCCACACACCGCTCCCTCACGCCTCCACAAAAATCATTGCTGCTGAGGGAAAGAAATCACCGAGATCTCTCGCCACTGAGGAAAGCGCACGTACGAAAAGAAGCCTAAATTCACAGAGTAATCAGAATTACTTTTCAAAACAGTATCCGGTTACCAGCTAAAACAAACAGCATGGCCGCCGCCCAGGGAGCTGCCAGGCGGCGCAGAGGGGCAGATCGCAGAAGATTAAATAGTCGGCTGAAGAAAAAAAAAAAAAAAAAAGAGAGAGAGAGAGAAGGAAAAGGACTCTTTCTACAAAAGGCTGCCTCAGCTGGAAATTAAAGGTAGCAAAGCGAGAAAAGGAGGATTATCCCTCTCCCTTGTCCCCCCGTGTGGCAATTAATCTCGGGGGGAGAAGGGGAAGAAGCGCTGGCCGGGGCTGCGTGAGATGCAGCCGCCATCCCGGCTGGCCTGCACTTTTGAACTGTGCCATTGAGTCAGGCCCTGCGGACCCACGGGGAGATGGAAACAGGATGACTGGACCTTTGAAGTTGCCAGGGTGTAATAGCGCGAGGAGACGAGAGAGCCTGGGCTCACAGTAACCCACTGTCTCTCATCAGCAGCAGCACATTAATTTGCCGTGTGAGGATCATGCGAAAGAAGCGACGGGGCGGCTTGTCAGGGAAAAAAAAGCACCAGGGAGGAGGCCCCAGAGAGGAAGGGGAGGGTGGGAAGGGGAGTTTGGAGAAAATTGCTCAAAATTACAGTATTCAGCTTTTGCTGACAGTATATCAAAGCCCAACTTCTGTCTTTATGATATTTAAATCCCTGCCGCTTCCCCAGCAAAACAGCATTGGCACAATAGAAACATTATGTGCTGGCGTGGGGCGGGGGGGTGCTGCTGAAACAGGACTGGTTTCGGGTCAGGGTTGTGATGTGGACTTCGAGGGCCTGATGGCTCCACCACAGAGATGAACAAAGTGCCTGTTTGCAGCGACAATGTCCCGAGGAGGCACTTTGAATTTGTCTCATGTTACACAGCTTGAAACACACACTCACCACTGCCCCCAAGGATGTGGCTCAGTTGTTGCACAGGCGAGGAGCGCTGAGGATGCAACAGTAGTAAAATTAAACTGGAAGATAAATCATAACTGACAGCGCAGTAAGAGGATTAAAGATCCTGCCAAGGATTTATGCCTTCTTCCAGTTACAGTGCTCTGGTCTCCCTTGTGGGATCTGCAGCTTCTTTATTGATGGTGCCAAGTGCACCTTTAACATTGCCACCTTCTTTGTGAACAGGAGGGGACACCAACCTGTCTCAGGGTAGAGCCCTGGGAGATGACATCAGGGAGTCAGGATGCCAGAAGTACATGAGGTGCAGGACATGGGAACACCTGGGAGAGGGCAGTTCTCTTGAAAGGTTTGCATCCCATGGGAGACCCCATCTGACAGCCCAAAGCAGGTTTCACATGCAGCTGTGTATGGAAGAGGCAGTATTGGCGCTCCTTGCTGGCTGTGTAATAGCCAAGTCCCACCAAAACCCCAAGTCAAGCAACTTGTCAGAGATATGCCTACAAATGGCAGAGCCGATGGGCTGAAGGAAAGGCAGTTCCTCCTGACATGGTCTTGATCAGGTTAAAGCCACCTGCATGAAGCTCAGTCCAACAGGAAGGAACGAGTTAGCAAACATTAGCTGGTCAAAAAAGTTACCTTCAAAGAAGCATGCAAACATCAATGCAGCTTTGCAAGACCCTGCATTGCAGACCTCTCCCCTCTCTCCGGATGAGTAGAAGAGAAGCAGCGCTCTCTGGGCTGCCCTCAGGAGAGCAGAAGTGAGTCCCTGTTGGAGAACAGCTTGCACGGCATCAGCTGCCACCCCCCAGCAAAGGGTTGAGCCCATGAAACCATCTATTACCTTTAAGGGACCATTTGCTGAGGAGCAACATCAAAGGCCATTGTGTTCATAAACCCAGCCTGGTTCTGTATTAGAGGAAAAACAGATCTGGCATCTGAGCTTTGTGTAGACTGACTTGCTTTTCCACCTCCAGGCTGCTCCTTCCTGTCCCTGCTCTCCTAGGTCGGTGACACCTTTCTTTCCCAGGATGTGGGTAACGGAGTAGGGAGTGATGAGGAATTAGGCTGGAAGCCAAAAGCACTGCCCAGTCAGAAATGTAGAAGACTCCTGGAGGAAATTAAAAGTTGCTTTCAATAGGAAAGCCAGTGGGGTTACACTGGGGTTGCAAATGGTGATCTGAGGAACCATAAGGAAATATAAAAATATCCCAGCAAGACCACAGAAGGAGACCTTGCCCTCTCACCAACTTTCATCATCCCCTATATCTTCGAGGGAGCTGTATTTCCATGAATGTCTTCCTTGGAAGAATAATCTTTTGCTTCTGAATCATCTCTGGAACCAGCAGAAGGCAGAAAAATGAGCTCCATTTTCTGTCACAACGGAGTGTGGGGAGTGCTCTTCAAGACTACCGAAAAGGAGCAAGGTATTTCCAGGAGCCTTTCATTACAACCCAGCCAACAGCTCATAGCTGGAGTATTGTCTAGTGAGGCTAACAGCCCAGGGAGGTATCAGCTCGGGGCCTCACTTGGGATAGCTTTTGGAAAAACTATGGCTTTGTCTGGGGAAGCTCAGTAATGAGACACTAAGCCACTTGGAGCAAATCTCGAAGTCTTTACTAGAGGAAGGAAGATTTTCATCCAACAACGTTGCTTTCTCTGTTCAAACCAGGAAAAATCAACACAGAGATAAGGGCAAATCTAATCCTCATGCAGGATGAGCAGAAAAGGGGCTTTTGTTTTGCATGGGTACAGGGCAGCAGCCCATCTTTGGCAGTGAGACCTCCTGCTTGTACTCCTCTAGTACCCTGTGCTCCTGCAGCACATATGTGGACACCCAGGGAGAGAGGTAGGTACAGACCCAGCAAGCACTGACACAGGCTCTGAGTGCTCCCCTGGCATTCAGTAATTCATAACACAGGCACCTCTGAGTATGATATGGTGTTCTTTTATTATTAGCAGTAGTAGTAGCCATTGCTAGGTTTTTCTTCTCTAAATTTGCCTTTTTAACCCCTTGCAATCTTTCAGCACACAGAGCTTCTCATGGCAAGGGGACTCTCAGTTTTCATTACGCTTTTTGGTTTGTCTGAGAAGATAAGACTGGTGCACAAATGGTAACATGTCCTAACATGAGAAACGTCAAGTCTATTTTGCCATCGCTACAAGCTCTGCAGAACCTAGGATTCACACCTCACAATGGATCCTCTGCCTTCCACACTTGGTTTCCCTATGGCAAGATTTTAAAATTTATTTAGGGGATTTTGTAAACCAAATTACTTCACAGGAAAAGGACAGAAGGTGGACGAGATGCTAAATTTTGCACTTGCATGTGGGCATGTACAATGGATTTGAGACAGCTTTTACCTTTGCAGTTTTCCTGCGCCCCAAGGGTAGAACAGTAGGGATTGGGCTGTATATTTATACACCCTAAAGCCAGCTGGAAAAGAGGGTGTGCAGAAAAGGGAGGTGGGAATGTCAAATGTTTACTCCTCAGTTTCTTTCTGTACAGAGGGAGGAGAGAAGATCTTCCACAAAGCTGTTGTGCAGCTCAGAGTGCATGTAAGTACACACTGAGCTTGTTGGCTGGGAATTGCCCTAGAAGATCTAAGTATTGTTATGTGGTTTCTTCCCTTTCCAGGCATCTTTGTTCCCCAATTTCTGGCCAGGAACAGAACCTGGAGTGCCCAAGCACTGCGGTGAAGCCAGCTGTCATGACATTTCCAACCCAACCAGAAGTGCAGGAAATCTCCCAAGAAAGCTTGTTTTTATAGGCTCCCAGAAGGCTTGCATATGTCAGATATGCTTATCCAGACCAAACCCAGCCTTCCTGAAATTCATTCCTCACTAACATTAATGCTTTTTTCCATGTCAATTTGAGTGGTGTGAGATTTTTGGCAATAAGGGAGTAGTAAAGATTTGTTTACAGCTGTTTTGGAATGGATGCTGGTTTGTTTATTGTAATTGATGCCAAAGAAATATTTCATAACAAGTAATATATTCCAACTTACTCATTTTTTTTCAGTGATTTTAATTTACTGTAGGGCTTTCATCTCAACAATGTGTTGCTTAGCTGTGTCCAGCCACATAAAGCAAATGGAAGAGAGAAAAAAAAGAAGACATTTCATAAGATGCTACCCCATTCTTCAGAATTTCAGAGGTAAAATCTCAGGCTGATGCCTATCCGTTCAAAAACAAGGGAGGAGTGTTAAACTGTCATATTTCTTCTTATTTTTTCTTTTTTTCTTCATTTATCACAGTTGTGTAGTGGTGAATCAATCACCTTTAAATGGTGATTCAATCTAAACTTTCTGTCAATTCTATCATGTCCTTAAATTAACATTTTTTTTTTCATGTCCCCAGTGCATATATAAACTGCAAGAAACCTGAAGTGAGTTTTCGATGACCATTTACGTATAGTCAGGTTCAAATATTTTCTCTATTAAATTCAAGCAAGCAAACTTTGATTATCCAAATGTGGAAAGAAAAAAAAAAAAAAAGAAAAAAAAAAGAAAAAAGAAAGAAATTTAAAAGGCTTTCAATGCCTGACATTAATTTTCTTTAATATGTAAATATTAGCCAAGTATTTTTTGTAGGACTGTCTGGTGTAGGAGGTTAAATAAGTATTTAGCCCCCAGGTAAGATTCCTTGTGTAATGAAAAATAAAGCCACATGGTGCCCACTGCTAAAAAAAAGGCACAATTTCTCCTTGAAAATAAGTCTGTTATGCATTCCTTTTTATGTGAAGATTTCTAGCATCAGCAAAGTTTATGTTCTCAGTTAAATACGAATAATTAGAAGCTCTGCTGAGAGCTGCAGAACTCATCTCAGAAATGCAACTTTCTAGGCCCCACTGTCATTATCTGATCTAGAATGCAAGATATGTCCTGCATCAGAAGATACAATCTACATTTCCCAGTGTGTTAATAACTTGACCCCCTCCAAAGGTCCTGCTGTGTGTATTGAAGCTGCCTATTAATTCCCCTGTGGACTGCTGGTTTTGGCATTTAATCTCCAGGAGGAATTTAAGAAGGTCAAAGTCCCCTTCTTAGAGGAATGCCATACAAGTAATAAAACAAAGTACGTTTGCCCCCTCAAAGAGCTAGAAGTCTGGGAGCTGTGTTGACAAGAGACCTTTGGACTATTTATACCACTAATAGGAAGGGGGGAAAGCAGAGACATTGTTACTGTAGTTTGATAAGTATGGGAAGATAGTTAATATGCATGGCATTTCACACACACACACACACACGTGACATTTGAGTCATATTAAATATAGTGTAGAGTCCAAAGTCTCTTTTCACACCACTGTAATAATCCTATTGACTGTTTTGGTCTCTGCATGGTGGCTAGAATTCACACTATGGCAGTTCTCTTGGAGTAAATAAGGTTAGGAAGTAATAAACACTCGGCAAACTTCTCATAGATGGGTCTGCTCATGGTTGTAGGACATCAGCATGAAATGTCACCAAACACAAAGACCAAATAGAAAAATCCCTAAAAGTTGTACTTGGCAACACGTGCACAGTCCTGAATCCCAGCATCAAGCAGACCTTCCTCTGTTTTCAGAGAGCTTCCAAGACAGCAGAATTAGAGCCTCTCCACTGCTCGGAGAAAATAAAATAAAATATAAAATAAAATAAAACATAATAAAACATAATAAAACAAAACAAAACAAAACAAAATAAAATAAAATAAAAATGTAATTTACTTAGTTTCTAATACAGAGGCTCCTTGTTTTGACCCCCACCAGGCACTGTGTGCTGTTATGTCACAACAGCCATGGATTTATGGCCCAAACTTCATCAGTCATTTCAAAGCATGCATCTGCTCTGGTGACTGTGGGCACCGCTGAGGTTACTCGGTGTGCAGACAGGTTCTTCTTGCTTGTAGAGCACCCACCAACCATTCTTTGCGGAACAGGGCCTACGATGGCTTGCCTAAGTTACGTGGTGTTACCTCAGGTGTCTCATTATGTTACTGGACTTCCTAGCTCAGATTTCCAAGAAAAAAAGAGTAAATAAGATAGGGGTGTTTGTTTATTTTTTTGTCTACCCATGTGTCTCTTCAAGCCTGCTGGGCAATTTCGATTAATCTTTGCCACTAGAAGATTCAAGAGAACACGTTCTTGCACACTGATTTAAAATGCACGAGGTACAGAGAGCCTAGAAATCTCTCCTCAGAGTAAAATCTGCTACATAACCTCAACTCTATTCAACTCCAGGAAATATAAGAAAAGGCAATACCAAAAATGAAATTTCAGTTGGTTCTGCAGCTTGTGAAGCTAATTCTATAAACACTGGAGGCTGGAGAGAGATGTAATGAGCAGTCTGGTGAAAGTCTGCAAACCCTTCTCAAAAAAACGTTCATGGCATTTCCCCATTATCCTGGAAAGAAAACACCTTTTCATCCCAATATTCATGGGAAACTGGTTGTCAGGCTGTGAATACCACAAATACAAATAATCTGCTGTACATACAAAATCCCAGTGCATGCTCATGAGTGGATGATGCAGTTTGAGCTGGACTGTGCTCCCAGGGGTCATGGGTGATGTCCCCAAACCTGGTGAGTTACAGCTTTTTCACCCTGAAATCTCCAAGCAGCAGTGGACACGCCTGGGCTCTGTCTCTGCTCAGCGCCCTTCACAGTCCAGGTGTGGGCAGATAATGGCTTGGACTTCCCTTTTACTGCTGCTTTTATTTTATCTGTGCTGAGATACCATCAGCGACAAGGCAAGTGTTGGGAGATTTCTTTGACAGTCCTCTCAGACATCTGATTACAAAGGCCCTCACTTATCCAACGCCTCTCTTAGCTGATTACTTCAAAGGCACTGACTCTCCCTTCTCTTCTGCTGCCTGAACAGTCTCTTTTCCAGGGCTCTGTTTCTGGCCTTTTTTTCCCCCCACAAAGTGTATCAGTGCCATTGCCTGCCCAGGGCTGGATCTGAAGAGGAATCTGAGCTTCTGGACTGATAACCCTAAACTTGGGGACAAGCTGATGGAATTTGAGGTTTTATGAACCTTTTGAATGATTTTTGTGTGTTCACAGGGTTCAAAAATTAGCTCGAGTTCATGAACCTTTCCCCTCCACCTCCTCCTGTCATTTGAAACTAGGGTTTTTTTTCCAAGAGCGATTCGTTCCATTAAAAGAGTATTTTCCTAACTAAATGGGAGTTCTGTGCTACTGCTTGTCCAGACAGGAGATGTTATGAATCATGAGATGGAAGAACAACTTTGGAAGGAAGAGCCCATCGCCATGATTAGAAACCATGGATAAAATCCTGGCCCAATGGAGCCAGCAGAGTAATATTACTGACCTCTATGAGAAAAGGCTTTCACTTCTTTTTTTTTTCCATTGGAGTTTTTCTTCTCTCCTCCTCATCACGGGATCTGTGTTTGTTTTCCTCCAGCCCACTCAAGGGCTTTTTTTTTTTCTTTTCTTTTTTCTTCTTTCTTTTTAACAGCCCTTAGATTTATTTTATCCACAACTGTTTCTTAGACTGCTTCCCTTCAGTACAAATCTGGCTCCTGAAGCATCAGAGTTGAACTTTAAGCCGGCTGAGAATGAGACAAAATAAATTTGCCCCTGGAAACTTCATTCTTTCCACAGTTTTCTGTGGCTTTCACCACCATGCCAGCAGAAAAATAGATGCCTTACATATATTTTTAAAGGAGCTCAATTTGCAGGGTAAGTTTCTCACAGCCAGAACAAGCCGGCACAGCTACAAAGTGCAGTGCACGAGGAGGACAGGAGGGCAGCATTAAGGATATATATATATATATTTCATATTGAGCCAGCTCTGTATGTCAGTGAGAAACAGATCAGCACAAACCATGGGGGAAATTGCCCAGGGCCAGCAGGGGCCCTGAGGTTGGCACCGCGGGCATTGTCCCCAGTGCCTAAAGCTCTGCTAATGTCAGAGTTGTGATGTGGATCTAACCAAGTGCAGGATTTCTCTCTTCTCTCTCTCAGTTGAGAGTTGAACCTCTTTATCTTTCAGCAGAGCTGAGAAACCCTGGCCTCAGTGCTTAGCTACACCACCAAAGCACATGAAGGCACAGTCCATGTCCCTGAGAGTTTAACAGCTCAGTTTGTCGCTAACAGCCTAATTTACAGCTTGATATTAACTTTGCCATGCTAGCACTGCCCACACAGAGCATTTATTTGGGATCTCAGCGACATCCCCTGTGCTGGAGGTGTCTCTCCAGCAGCTTGCTGTGAAGGTGTTGCAGAGAGGACTGATTTTGTACCCCAGCACTTCGCTTCCAAAAAGTGCTGCAATGTAAATGGCTGCTGCCTGTCATCCCTTGGGTGTGCTAAAACCTTGGAAAGCCATCCGCTTTTTAGCCTGGAAAGCTGTTGGGCTGTTAGGAAAGCAATCCCAGCAATTCCCCAATGCAAAGGGCACCTCCAGCTCCGGGCAGCCCTTGGAGGTGTGCAGCGCAGCCTCCAGGTCCTGCACACCGGGTGCTACCGTACAGAGGGGTGATCAGGGCGGTGGAGCCCCGCCAGCAGGGCTCCTCGGTGATGGATGTGGTGTGCTCCAAAGCCCCTCTTCGCTTGGGCCTGTTTCAAGGCCCCGGGTTATCAGAGCACTGCCATGCGAAATGTAAACTGCAAATGGAAGATCAAACAACAGCCCCGTCCTGCACAGCGTCACTGCCACGGCGCGGCCGGGGAGGAGCTGCCTGATCATTCCCAGCTCCCAAACTGCCAGGGAAGGGCTGGGGAGTGACCAGGAGAAAGAGCAGCTTTGAGAGCAGCCCTACACCCCTTCTTCTGGAGGGCTAAGGTTACATTTTCCTCCTACGCTCAGCTTTGTTGTATTAAGTATAATTCTCCCTACTTTTATGAAAACAGGTTAAGAAGAAGAATTGGAGATATTTGGATTAATGTACAAGAACAGGGGGATTAAGAGGCCCTGTCAATTAAGGTGATCCCTTTAAGGCTCTGCCCTTTCACCCTCGGAGCTTGGCTTTAATTCCTGCTCAGACTGATGTGACTAAACTCCTTCTAAGCTGACAGCTGATACAGGTCAAAAGTTAAATGTGTCCAGGCAGAAGACAGCCTTCTCATGGTCCCCGTCCCCCGGGCTGTGGAGCGGGAGTCACGCTGACCCAGCAGCCCCAGGCACCCCACAACTGTGCCATAACAGCTGAAACACAAAGGGGACTCGGCTGTGACAGGCTTTTTTCAGCACTTTCTGGTTCTGGCTCCTCATGGGGATTCTTGAAAATCTAATCCTTCGTGGTTTGATTCTCACCACCCTATTTGATGCTCCCATCCCATCAGAGTACTGCAGGCATGTAGAGCCTTGTTCATCCTGGTGCCTGGGGAGGTATTTCAGCATTTTCCATGTGCAGAGTGTCCTGTGCCACCTGTAAGCAGTGACCCTGGCATCCCGAGGCTGGTGAGAGGGATCTGCCTCTCACCACTGAGGCTTGCAAAGCTTTCCAAACCAAACCAGAACACGGTGTTACTTCAAAGTGAATGCCATATCCAAGTGAGGCTGCTGAAGATGGTTTATGAGTTGTGAGATCTTCCAGCTTTTATAGCAAACTTCTATCCAAATCCATACCCTGGAGGTACTGAGGTTGGTGCTGGCTGGTCAGGAATGAATGGCCTACCTAAAATGAATAAACTTCTCAGCAGTGTTAATGAAAGCAAACTGGTTTTCCAAAGCTGTTTTCTTCCCTGCAGACAATGCCACTGGGCTCGGAGCCTTGCTGGGATCATTCTTCTCTGTATCATCTTGCACCTGCTCTGGTTCAGAAGAAGACTTTGAAGCCCAGAAAGACTGGGCAAGCAGCTCTCAAAGACCACACGACAGATATAATTCAGAGTACTTATGCTGAGAAAGCAGAACAGCTTTGCCCCATCTCAGATAACGAGAAGGTATTTCTGGATCAAAGCCACCTAAAGGCTTCTTTCTGTTTCTTCTGGCTGGGCACAGCAGCAGTGGGGACGAGGAGAGCAGGGAGCTGTAAGGACACAAATGAGGGGGGATGGAGCCCAGCATCACAGGGTGACAGCCCAAACCCCTCCTCCTCCTGCCCCACATCCCCATGAAGTCCTCTCCCATTGATCTACTCCTGCTTTTTCTACCTATGACTTCTTTTTCTTTTTCCTCCTCCTCCTGTTTTTGGTGAAAGCAGCCAAGACATTGTTTGATCCAATTAATTTCCTGTCACCAAAGGGCTTAATTCCAGGCACACAGAAAAAAAACGAGCAGCCATCATTCACGACACCAGTGCTTTACCAAGGTTCAGTCTCCCAGAAGCTGTTCTTCATTTTCCGTGTTTAACTGAGATGATGCTTTCTATGAAATCACTTTTTTGAGCCAGATTATTCAGTGTGCACTCCCTTCCACATACATCCTGAGCTCCTACCACTGCTTTCAAGGCATCACTGATCATTTACCTCCTATTATGCTCTCTTACAGCTTGAAAGAGGGAGGTTTGAGGACTCCAGTTTCCTGGGGCCTGAAAACCTTTGCAGTCATCAGCCAGAGACGTGTCCCTTCATCTCCAGAGCCACAGCACTGCCACGTGCCTTAAGCAAGCAGACTGCAGAGGCTCCTCCTGCTGCAGCTTTGGCGTCCAAAGCTCCTCTTGCAGACCTGCCTGGCTGGGATAATTCCTGCATTGCCTCAAGATGTTTTTCCTGAGCATCCTCTGCAAAAGCTGAGTGCCCTTTGTGCACCAAGTGAGCACCCTGTGTGCCTGACCTGGCTCGCGGGCAGAATTCACCTTCCCCAACAGCTCCCCAAATGCTGCAGCTCCAGAGAGCTCTCCAGAGCTGGCCTTGGGCACCCCCAGGGTGCCCAACCACAAGTAAGAAACTTGGCTCAGAACCTCGTTATTTTAAGGCCAAGGAAAGGAAGAAGACGCCGTTTCCAAGAGATCCAGATGTGGGGAGGGCAGGCGCTGCAGTCAGGGCAGGTTTGCCATCCTCTACCTCCATGCTCAGCAGCTCGTCCCAGCACATGGTCTAGATTAAGCCCCATTCTCTTTTTTTTAAGACATTAAAACCACGATGAGCTCTCCAGTCCCCCAGTGGGCTCATCTTGGAAAATCTCGCAATAGCTCCGATTTCTGCCAAATCATTCTGATCTGAGCTTTCAACTTGTCTGCCACCCCGGGGGCTTGGCTTCCCTGCTGGTGGAAGGATAAAGGGCTCATACAAAGGCCTCGGGAGAGGTGTGCGTGGGCTCCCTGATGCTGATTTGAAGCAGAGGCAAGAGCCCGCGTGTGGGGGTGTGTGCACGTAAAACTCAGCACACCAGTTCACCTCGGGGGCCACCCACAGCCTCCAAAATGAATTATTTGCTCATATATCTTCCCCACAATACGGAACCTGGCTGCTGCAAGACGACAGAGGGAAAGAGAAAAATTGCTAGTGTGCTAAGAGGTAGAAACCCCCTTATAAATGTGTTTTCTTGAGGAGTTGTGGAGTTCACTGGTGGGGAGATGGGGCGATGTGGAGACTTTGGGGCGTTGAAGGCTTTGCTGTGTCTGACAGATGTTCGGTTCATACTAAATCTGGTCCAGACTCATGTCTGAATGCTCACACAGAGCTGAGCTGATGCTTTGGAAATGACCTGATGTCTTAACTCATCTGTGCCGTATGGAGAAACCGGTGTTCTCAGGAGGAAGGCACCAGTTCCCGACTCTGCCATTGGTTTTATTTTGTTGAATGAAGACAGCCCTCGTACCGTGGTAGCCCTCCAGCCACCCCAGTGCCTCCCCCACCAGGAGTGCACCGTGGGGCTGTGGCCACCTCGCCAAGGCACGTGCGACGTGCCCAGGGGCTGGCAGCCACCTTGGCAGCCACCCCGTGAGCACAGGCCAGCACTGGGCTTGGTTATGGCACGTTCACACCAATTTGGTGACAATTTGGGCACACCAGAAGTGTTCAGAGAGCTAAGACAGGCAAACGAAAGCATTAGTCACAAGGCTGGGACGGGAGCTCTGTGCAAGGGGCAGCCCCCCTTGCGCCTTTTCTCATGGCTATCCATCACTCCTGCACCCTAACTGCAAGGTTTATTTTAGTGCCACAAAAATGTCCTTAAATTCATTAGCAGATGTGCTGTGCTTTACAAATGGCTCCTTTAAAAGACTGCCTTTATGTTCTCTCAGTCCGTGGGCACAGCCTTCCGAGTTCATGGTCAACAAACAGCTGCTGAGTGAGACAGGGGGGAGTCAGAAATTAATAAAACCTTTCCCAGGCTAAATGGTGAAACGCTGCGTAGCGGGTATGTAATCTAATAAATACACCTGCTGAATGAAGGGGTAAGCAAAGAGAAGGAAGAAAAATGTTGCCTGAGGCCACCCCAGGCTGGCTGCCAGCAGATGTTGGAGCAGCGCATGCAGGCGCAGAGGGTGTTGGTGTGGCAGCGACGGGCCGAAGGGATGCATAACAGCAAGGGTGCTTGTGGCACTTGAGGGTGCCCAGCACTAGCCCAGATCCTGCTGCGAGAGCCCAAACTCTTAAAGTCACCCAAGCAGACCGAGCACAGGCACACTCTGGGGCTTTGCAGCTAGGGATTAAATCAGTAAGCAAAATCACTGCATTTTTTTTTTAAGAGTCTTGGCAAAAACAAGGCAAACTAAGCTTTGTGACCTAGCTCTTTGCATGCAAGGATCAGCTGGCTTCCTTCGGATGCCTGCTGGGGCCACGTGCTCCTGATGGGTCTCTGCAGCCAGGGAGACACCAGGCAAACAGCTCTGCCAGCCGCAGGTTCGTGAATGTGTCCAAAGCAAAGTGTCCCTCACACGCACAGCGCCTCCATCGCAGCCTGTCCCAGCAGAAGACAGAGGAGTGCATGAAGCATGTTGTGGAAAGAGGGGAAAAAACACTCCTGGATGCTTCGGGTTCCTGATGTTTTTAGGGTCTGTAAGGTATTCATCATGGAGCTGTTTCTCCAGAGAAACTTGCCATCACATGCATGTCTCATCTGGCCCTTTTTCCTCCTGGTAGCTCATGCCTCCCCAGCCCTTTGGCCATGGCAATGTCCCCAAGAATGAGTCCCTCACGCTGGGACACATGCTGGGAACAGAGGGCGTCTGGACCCAGCTGGTGATATGCCACAGCATAAAGGAGGTTAAACCACGTGCCTTCCCCCTGATCATTTCCCCATAAAGGAATACTCCTAAAGTGCTCTGAGATCCCTGGATGAAAGGATCTGTTAGTAATAACACTTTATTACTGCAAAGCTACTGCTACAGGTCCGTCAGCTTTTCCTTTGTGCTTATATACAGTGGGGTTTACCGCAGAGTTACAGAACACCTCCCCGGGCTGATACTTGGCAAGCCATGACCCAGTCCTGAGCCATTTAATTTTTTATTCATCTTCTGAAAGCTTGTGTTGGCTGATTTTGAGCCTGCAAAGTGAAGAAACAGAAGAAAAACAATAATACCTGAACTGTAAAATCGGCACCCTAGTGATTTACAATGAAATAACTGTTCGGATTAGGGTGACTATTGTTCTAGCAGCACTCCACATCATCACCAAATGGGACAAAAAAATGAAAGGGGAGAAGAGAGATTTTCATGTATATGAAGACATGGAAAATCACGGTAGCTTAACATCTCTGAACACCTACAGCTTCCCCCCTCCCCAAAGCAAGCACAGATCTTGTGGACAGGAGCACAAATACATCCTCGTGTAGGCACACTGGTGTCTTCACTGTCCTCATCCAGTTGGTCTTTGCCAGCCAGCCGGGGTGCGGAAACGTGGCAGCAGTTCAGTGAGGTGAGGAAGGATCACTTTTTAACTGTAAAAGTTAATTTGTGAAAATGGTTTTAAAGAAAGAAACAGGTCATTTGGTCCTTGGCAAAACAACGCGCTCTGCACCTACACCATGATGGAGATGCTGCCTGCATGCATTTGGTGGCACTGCTCTTCTATGGCCTGGGGCATCAGCATGACTAAATCCCTCACTCATACACCTTTTCCTAAGCAACTTGGCTTGGCAGTTTCTGCAAGGGTAGGATGAGGAGAAGGTCTCTCACCCACCTGCAGCTCAGGCAGTGACCACTGCTATTCATCGCTGTGCTCTGCCTCGATTCAGACACCACCTTCCTGTCCTGACTTTGGAGCAGCACCAGGATGGGGTTGGAAGATGTTCCTCCTGGGCTCTGTGGCTACTAAAAGCAATTCAACAGGATTAAACTGAAGCCAAACAGGAACCGGAGAATTGTTTCTGTTTTGTTTTGTTTTGTTTTGTTTCTTTTTTTTTTATTATTTTTTCCAGCACGGGAGTGGAGTCTGCCCATAATTGCGTCCTCTTTACTGACCTGACCCAGACAAAGATGAGCAGGCCCTTTCCCCAAGCCTGAAGAGCTCACACTAGCCAGGACAAAATCTCATGTAAGAGTTTTTCAAACAGCAATATGAAAATGGAACCTCTGTTAGCCAGAAAAGGCAGCGAGCACATCAGCCAGACTGTGAACTACAGCCAAAGGCAGTGCCCTCGGGGGTATGCTGCATTTTTTTTCTATATGGAAAAAAAAAAAAAAAAAAAAAAAAAGCATTGCTGAAGTCCCAGCACAGAATTTTAATATAACACAAGCTACTCTGCATTCATGTTTAAAATAAGTCAATTACAATAATCCTTGATGGCACTGTGATGACACTACCTTCCAGGTTGCTTGTCTAGATTCAATCACTGAAATCAAATTATTTAAGCTACTGTAAGGTTCCACACGCTGCAAAATTATTGGCTCCATTCAGGGTGAGTGGAGGGCACAATTACTAAAGCAGAAAGCGCATGAAACAGAATTACCACCTCAACAGCCGCCATTCAGGATATATCAAAATGAAGATGAGGGAAAATCTAGTTTCATTGAAATGTATTGTACTGCATGACATTTTTTCATACTAAGCTTTTACTACATTTCTTCAAGACAGGCTGCTCTTGGACTGTAATGTTGGAAGAGTGTCAGGAAAGGTATAACTATTTCTTTTAAAAATCAATGATTCTTTAAGTTGTTTGGCATGTTTGGAATAACACAACAGAAAATGCAGCAAGTGATGAAAATAACAAAGTTAATGACTACAGGAGCTGAATAAAGCAAAGAAGCAAAAAAAAAAAAAGGGAGAAAACTGAACATTCAGTCTTTGGGAAAGGTGTCCAAGGACGTGCATGGTCAACATCAAAGCACAGGGCTTGCAAACATCTGCTGAAGCCAGGAGTTTAAAATCACTCTGCCCATAAACTGCAGCCTGCAGCAGGGATGCTGCCAGAACAAAAACCTCTGGCACAACAGGTAAAGCACCTTCTTTCTGTGAAGAATGGAAACAATCCAAACAAACGGAGACTGGTTCTATCTATAAAATTATAATGAAATTTAAAGACACATTCCCATCCTACTAGATTGTGGGCAGCTGGGATGCTGCACTGGTTCTCGGAGCGCAGGGATTTCTGCCAGAACATGGACCACAAATCCCAGCACTTCACCTGAAAAAAATGATGTCTTTAAAGGCATTGGACTTACACCAACAATGATAAAATGTCAATAAAAATTCCTCGGTATAAAGAGGTGAGCATGCATGGTGCTTGATTAAAAATGGCACTTTGAAATATCAAATGGATTATCTGTTTTTCATGAATCCTCTCTAGGAATGATGAAAAACAACTAGGAAAAAAAAAAATCTAACAAAAATAGGGTGACACACGTCCTGTCTTACATACACATCCAGGCTATATTCTTCAGCAAAAAGTAAGGCAATATTTCATCTAGCTAAACCGAGGATGTAATTGGAAAAGTTTCAGTCAGAAATTGAAAATAGTAATGTTTTATACATACATAAAATCAAAGTTGGACATGTTTTGCTTTGAAAAAACTGATGAGAATTTGGAACTACTTGAGGCTCATGAAATCTCCCAAGAAAAGAAGAGTGATCTGGACCTAGAAACGCTCCAGAAAAGATTAAGCTAATTCTTGGTTCATTTAGCAGATGAGCCACATTTCAGTTAGAAAGAAAACATATTAAACGACTGGGAATGTCATAAAAATGTTATGCTTCAGCTGTATTAACTGGCAAAAGTTGTGCTTGCAGTTCCAGTAATCTATGTGAGTGTTGAAAGAACATTTTCAGGACTCCAGTTTATCCCTTCACCACCGAGGTCCAATATTTCAGAGCAAATATCAGAAAATGTTGCTTCAGTTTTCTCAGACAGATTATTCAGGAGAAGCAAGGTTGTTTGACAACAGCACTGCAGTAGTGTATATTCTGCAAGATTTCAGTGCAAGAATGAGCAATCAAAAAAGATTCAATTTCAAGCAGCAACTTTTTCTTTATACTTCTATTAAGATTACACCAACATAATGGACTAATCAAATCCTATTGTTTTGTTTTGTTTTATTTTTCATATCATGAACAAAAGCAAAAAGAAAACCAAAGGCAAGACAGAGTAGAAGAAAGGCTTGAGTGGCTCCTGGATGTAAGCCCCACGAGGCTCCCCAAATGCTGCATCACCCACCTGTGCACAGCCTGGCTGCAGCTCTGCCCACCTGGGTGGTACGAGCAGAGCAGGATGGCTGCAGGTCACGATGCAGCTTTGCACCTGCTCACAATTAATACAGAGTTGCTTGAGAGTTTTCTCTCACACCCTCCATCTGGAAAAATAATCTCCATGATTCATTTCTGCTATTATTTTACTGATCAGCAAAATTATATTACACCAGAAAGCATTTGCGAAAGGCATAATGAACTGATAAGGACTTTTTTTTAACTGGATACTACTTCTCAGTAATTAATTTCTGGTCTGTGTTTCACTATTGTTCCTCTGTACATAGGTTGAAACTTGAAAGCATGTTGGTATCAAAGTGCATGCGGTCCTTAGCACACAGACCCCACTAAGCTCATTTCCTCCTCGAATGCAGAGCTCAGTTTAAAAGTTAATTCCTCCCCTGCAGAGGTTATGGGTTACGGCTATATTCCTTCCTTTAATGAGGGGGAATACTGCTGTGCTGGGAATATTTCCATGGCCAAATTAAACTCCTGAAGTAAGCCCAGCATAGCCAAGAGAAAGCTCTGCAACCTTTCCTTACCTCTCCTTACGGTCTGACCTCACCACAGCAGACTTGAGCCCGTAGCTGGGAACAAAGCACGGGGCCCAATTCTGCCCTCAGATACACAGGGGCAAGTCTGCCTTCTCCGGGAGGATGTTCAGGTACTACTGAAGGCACTGCTGGACCACAGTCTTTGTAGTCTACCAGACTGGAAGCCATGTATACTGAGGGAGTCTTTTAGCTTAGTATGTCTGGTGTTTTCCTTTCCTTTTCTTTCTTTTTATTTTCTTTCTTTTTTTTTCTTTTTTTTTTTCTTGTGTTTTACCAAGCCTTCAAGAAGGCCTTTGAACTGACACACACAAAAAATGAAAAAAAAAAAAAAAAAGAGAGAAAAGAAAAAAGAAGAAAAGGAAGAAAGAGAAAAGGAAAAAGAAAAAAGGAAAAAGGAAAAAGGAAAAGAAAAAAAAAAAAGAAAAAGAAAAAAGGAAAGAAGAAAAAAATGAAAAAAAAGAAAGAAAAAATAAAAAAGAAAAAAAAAGAAAAAAGAAACAAAAAAGAAATAAGAAAAAAGAGAAGAAAAAAAAAAAAACAAGAAAGAAAAAAAGAAAAAAAAAGAAAAAGGAAAAAGGAAAAAAGAAAAAAAGAAAAAAGAAAAAAGAAAAAAGAAAAAAGAAAGGAAAAAAGAAAAAAGAAGAAAGAAAAAAGAAAAAAAGAAAAAAAAAAGAAAAAAAGGAAAAAGGAAAAAGAAAAAAGAGAGAGAGAGGACAGATACTCTTGTTCAGTTTGAACAAATTTGGCTATCCTTTAATGCTCAAAATAAAGTACTAAAAACTGATGATGGAAGAAATTAAGGCTTTCTTAGCTGAAAGAGTGAGAGTATATTTAGGAGAAGCAAGGAAGTTCTATAAATAGATTAAACGATGCACACTTTGTTTGAGGGAGCTTTCAACACAGTACACAAATTAAACATTTCCAGAAATTCTGTTAGGCCTACGTAACAGGGTGCTATTGTGGGCTCTCAAAATGACCTTTCATATTTAAAAAAGATGTATTTGTATATATAATGGAAAATCTGCCTTGATAAACATAAGGTACTTTGTTGACTGTGGTTGAAAACGGCCTGTTGAAGTAATCTAGCACACGGACACAAAATGAACGCTTGTTTTATTTATTTATTTTATTTTACTTCTTTAGCAAGGTCATGGGTTTACAGACATTGCATGGAGAGAATGGAAACTTGTACCTCATCAAACTAGTAAGTGGAATCCAATACAGCTCTCTGGCACACTCGCTGGCCAGCTCAGTCAAAGTTTTCACCAATGCATCTGCAGAGAAGTGTTCTCATCTAAGACTTTGGACGTAACACTGCAGTGTTGCTGAACCCACCTTGGTGCGTCTGCAGAGAAGAGGCAGCCCACCCTGCCCTCACCTCTCTCAGCCCTTGGGCAGCCCAGCCCACGAGCATGCTGCCTTCAAAACTTCTGACATTCCTTCTACACACATGAAATAAATGTGTTTGCTCGTTTCTTTGCGTCCCAACTTCTTCTTACGTGGTACAGGCATAGGAAGCTTTACATGATCTCACCTGGGCACTTCAGTGAGCTGATCTGGCCCTTCGCCATTTGGCAGGGTAACAACTCAGCAAACCAGTAAATAAGAGCAGTTTGCCTCTCTGTGTCTCCATATCCCCATCTTTGAATGAAGACCTTCATAAAACACATTGCGGGTAAGGGAAGGAGTATTACTGTTCACTTTTCTGCGGTTTGGGGAGCAGCAAGGTGCTGTCTGAACTGGGCTTAAGTTCCTGTCTTCTCTGAGATCAGAGCTAGTTTCCCTCTGTGGCAATAACAATGTCTACTTACCAGGATCCACCACCCAACTCACTACTTTGTTATTAAATTACAGCCCTAGAAATGCTCGAAATAAAAACTGATTAGATCAAACACTACTTGCTTAGCACGTCACCATGGAAACTCCCCTTTCTCCATCTGTTTATTTACAATGATAATGGGCTCTGCAATAAACTTTGAAATAGATACACAGATAGAAACAAGTCAAAACAAATGACAGAAAATGGATCTCTTAGCTGGCAGCGAGTAAGCCAATCGCCCTCTGCCCCAGGATACCACTGCTGCCTAGGCTCAAGTTGAAAAAAAT
Source organism: Aythya marila (assembly GCF_965140915.1). Classification (NCBI taxonomy): domain Eukaryota; kingdom Metazoa; phylum Chordata; class Aves; order Anseriformes; family Anatidae; genus Aythya; species Aythya marila. Next base: position 16,562,500 of record NC_139043.1, on the reverse strand, counting down.
TGTGGTGACCAAAGCTAGCACGTAAGCAGATGTAGTATGCAAAACCCCCGGTCACTTGCTGTGTTAACCATAGATATTTTGGGATATTTTTGCTTTTAAATTCTCCAGACACCCGGTTTTCCCACAGTCTGGAGGTTCTCAGTATGGTCTGCCTGGGCAGCACGTTGGTGGTGATAGTATATAAGCACACCCCAGAAGGATCTCTGCTTGGAAAATACCACTAAAAGCTAAATCATTTCAGCTCGCCACAGTCCTTCACCTTATCTCTCCTTCGCTCCATGAATCACTCCTACTGACAGTGAAGATACCTCATTATCACGTGAAACTAGGCAGGCTCCTGGCAGCCAACCCCTCAAAGGTGCTCACAGTCTTCTGTGGATGGACTTCTGTGAGCTGCAAGAGCACTGACACCAGCAAGTCTAGGAAAATGCCAGTGTCTGTGGTTGAGCCTCAAGCCCTGGGGTCCACTGAGGGAATTGGCACCATCAGAGGTGATCCATCACCCCCCTGAGATGCCCTCCGAAGCACAGAGGGAATCAGCAGCAGGAGATGGAGTCCATCCAGGGACACGGGTGCCCAATGAGCCACCCAAACAGAGAGCCCTCTGACTAGGAGGGACGTGCACGTGCATAAAGCTAGGAGGCAAACCAAAGCCTTGAATGTGAGAACCAGTAGGGTTGTTCAGCACTGCAAGGCAAAGCAGAGCTGCTAGATCCCATCCAAAACACGTACGTGGTAGGTTCAATGCCCTGAAACATGGCTCCAGCTCGCTGTTCTCCTTTATACTCACAGATCTTTCCCCAAAGGCCAAATTTCTCTGTGTTTACACGGATGCACACAGTTCCGGGCAAGGCTGCTCTTGGGACGTATGCCCACGTAGGCAGGCAAACAGGATCTTCACAATCAAAGAGATGCATTCACAATTCGCCCGTCTTTATTTTACTGTTTATAAATACCCAGTTAGGAATTAAGGAAAAAACCACTGTGTGGTTTAAGTAGCCAGTCTTATACCACAAAAGATGAATAGTGAATAGCTGAAGTGAATGATTCCCAGAAAACTCATAGTCTGAAAACTGTTTGTCTGTGTTATTCTGCAAATGCTTGATGAATAATGAACAAGCAAACAGAAGTCAGAACATGACCAGAGGATGGATCAAACTGATCAGAGGCTTTATTCACAATTAAATATATTCATGGGGGGGTGGGGGTATTTATATACATCATGCTCTTATACAAGTATAAACAAGCCAGAGCACTGACAGCAGCATATCATTATCAGATGGTAACGAGCAACACACTAATGAGAGAGCAGGAAATGGCTGTTGCTGGGTGCTGTAGTGCAACACCCATACACGAACCATGCTTTACCTTCTCTTTTTGGGTAGGGTATGGGTATAGGTTACAAGCACAATCAGTACGCACGCTGAAAGCTTAACAGCTATGCATCAGCAGGTGTTTTTAACACCTGGTTGTTAAAAAAGGGCAAGACCTGACAAACTTCTTCATAATGCTCCTTGTTGGGATTGTACTGAACCTGAGCCAAGAGCTGAGATGGAGAATCCTTCTATGAACGCTGCCACCAAAATTTCCTGGCCAAGAGATTGTGGGAAATGTTACCTGCAAGGAATCCAGCCTCCTGCCTCACAGAAATTCTCCTCGTGCTGCAGTGATTCATCAGCCCTTGAAAGTACTCTGGAAGGGATGGTCACCTGCATGATGCTCTCTTCAGGAGTGCCACACATACAGCAAGACCCCTGCTTGCAAAACCCTTCATGACAGTCCAGAGTCAGAAGGTGTTATAGGGTCAACCACAAATTATCCAGAAATATTTCTCCTATTAAGATGTGCTCACTAGGTCACCAAGCCCTGTCAAATTCCCCAGCAGAACTGGGTGAATAATGGATTTTTTTTCAGCTCCCAACTGGAAAGAAGTATTTGGGATTGATTTGAACTTTTCATTTTTAAATATAGTCTGATTTCAAAATGAAAATATCATTTTTTAAACAAAACGTCAAGATGCTTTCCAGGTTTCTCCCTGCTTTTTGTCAAAATGATTTATCAGACTTGACCCAAATTGATTCAATTGCTCTAAAACTGCCACAAATGTATATATTAACTGAAAATATTTTCTGCTCAGCTCCATCCAAAACATGTATAACACTTATAAGAATTAGTGGGGGAAACTGTGACGGGGATGCAGAAATATTTAAACATCCAATGCAAATAAAGTACAAATGTAATGGCCTCACTACTACAGAAATGTCTTGGCGTGTTTCCACCTGGAGCCAGCTAGATGATTAACTGGCCACGTGCACTAATTATTTGAGGTTGATGTTTACATCAGCACTGTGCAAACTGGGTGCAGTCCTGCTCAAAAAATAAAAACATTCAACTGTTTTTCAAACTTCATTTGGGAGAAGTTGAAATAAGGTACAGGGAAATGAACCCCTGAGATTTCAAAGCAGAGGCTTGGGCAGACCTGAAGAAGCCAACATCCTGGCCAGGGATCCTTTGCTTGTGCCAGCTGCAATAGCACCCACAAGGTTTTCCCAGAGTAGGCATCACTTGCACAGGAACTGCCACCAGCTCTGTCCCTCAAGTGATGTCTACTACAACCTCCTTCTCTGAGACTGAGATAAGGAAACATGGATCTGAATGAACATTACCTATAGAATCAGTGCAATGCTGGATCCAGCCAAATGCCCTTTTCTGACTGCATCCTCTCTTGTTCCACCACTGGTTCTTTCAGAATTGATTTACACCTTAGGTTACTTACAGTGGATGAGACGTCCTCTCATTTGGCAAAAACTGGAAACAATTCTCCACAAATCAACATAAACATGGCATAAGCCAGGTGATCTGGGAGCATACAAATGAAAAAAAGGCACTTAGTTGCTGAGTAATGGTAACATACAGCTATAACACAAATGCAAGTGTTTTGCAGAAAAAAAGTCTGCACAGAAACAAAGGACAGGCTTCTCCCAAACCTCCTTGAAATCCAGAGGCCAGATCCTGCTTCAGCTCTGAGTGAGCAAGGTACAAGTCTACTAAAGCAAGTAAAACTTTAGCAGCATATGCTTGGGGTTAGAGCCCTGTTGGTTAGATTCCTGATCTGTGAGGAGTGCCACTCGGCAAGCAAGGACCCCGTGCTCTCCTACATATTTCCTCCCACATATGCCTTCAGACAGCACCTAAATTTGCATCCTTCTCTTGGATGGAAACAAACAGGCTTGGTCTTCATGCACATTTGGAGCAGGCAGAGCTTTTGCTGAAAGGTACCTGTCAGCCTGGCTCTCCGTGTACTGACAGCTTAAAAGCTACATTAAAGCTCAGCTTGGAGGTTGTTTGATTTGAACACAAGCTACAAACCCAGCTCCGGGAGTGCTCAGGGGCTGCAGGCAGCCTTGCTGTTCACTGCCTCCTTTTATATATTGCGGTGGCTGAGTCTTATCTGTTCTCTGTTTACTATTTGTGCTTTTTAAACCAAGGGGAGAAACAACCGCCAAGAAAATTCTGGCACGTTTTTTGTGTGTGACAGACACGCTATAAATAATAGAAAATTAATGCTTTCTTTTTTCATATCTGCTTGCAGATGGCTTGTCCGGTGCATTTCAGGCAGCAAAATTAGATCAGTAGCAGCTTTGTCAAACATATTTTTTTCTTACCAAATGTTCAGTTTCTGTCAGAGCCTGTCCAGTCAAGTTCTCATGAAGGGCTGATGATAAACTGAGATCTTCTGGTGCTCTTCAGCAGCCCCATGCCTCCAGGGTTGGGCCAGACAGCTTGTTCATACATCAGTGCATCTTTTCATGAAACAGCGCTGGTAAGGAAAGAATGGACAAAAGAGGAGAGGTCAAGTGCAAGCTTTTATAACCGTTTGTTTAAACCTGCTGTAATGAGAAAACATTTTGCTAACATGAAGTGTGTGGGAAGGCTACTTCTGGGGCCTGTCTGCCCACTAGATGGTGCTAGAAAATAATGTAACTGCCCTTTCTCATCATGCACCACTGCTGAAGCAGCAATGCTTCAGTGATGCACGGGTCTGCAGTGTGCAAAGTGTGTAGCTTAACAGCAGTTGGAAGCCAGTATAGTTTCTTCTCTGATCTGAGCTAAACTTGATCAGCTTGGTGTATAGATGTGCCCTAAAAGAGAGGGGTTAGTTCAGGTGCACTTCGGTGCCTCCAGTTCTTTTCAAACCAAGTGCCCTCACGAGCAGTAGATGCTGGGCAGGCTGGTGCAGTGCATGGCGTAGATGCAGGCTCAGGATCCTCACCTGTAGCTGCACTGCTCCAAGAATTCAACCCCCCTGTCCATCGCCCGGGTGAGCTGGGCACTGGCTAACACGCTCCCAGCCATGGCCAGCGTGGCCTTCAGCAGAAGGTCAGCATCCAGAGGAACAGAAAAGCCTTTCATCCCAGCCGGCCAAGTTCTGAAACGCCTCCTGAAGGAAAAAGCGCTGCCAGGACCGGGCACAGAACGGAGGTGTGTGCTCACAGGCAGGAGCATCCCCACGGGATCTGCAGCTGCAGACATGGGCTTTGCACCGTTCCTCTCTGTTTCGTGGTCCAAGAAAGTCAGTCAGGAGACTGATTTATGAAGGATGTGGGTGACGTGTCATTTCTGCAGCGGCCTCAGGGCTGGATAACCGGCACTGAGATGGGTGGTGGCCAGCAGAAAATTCCTTTGGTGAACAGTGGTCAGTGATGTATGGAAGCCCCAGACCCCGAGTGGGAAGGAGAGGACATCTTACTACTGGGTAGGGCCACCGAGTGGGATCTGTGGGGAAGGGGACCCAGCAGATCGAGGACATCAAGCACTGCAGCACATCCTCTCGTGTATTAGGAAAACCATTACAGTTCATTTGACAAGTTTGTTCTTTTTTGAAAGAATGCTTACAACACAAAACAACAATTACTCATGGTTAGTTAATACGGGGCACAGCTTTCCCACGGATGCACATGCAGGTACCTCAGAAACTCCTGTTTCTCAATGTTTCTTACCAAATTACAGCTTTTATTTTTTTTTCCTGCACCATTTTCAACCACCTGCAGGAATTAATCACACTCGCTAATGGACGGAACAAGCTGGATTAAGACCTTAATTCAGAATTACTCTGATGACAGACGGCTTCTCTGATTTTATGAGTGACAGTGAAATCAGTTTCTGGTCCATTCACCACTGTTTCTCATGTTGTTCACAGAATCTTCAAAACCAGAATAGAATGCTCTCAAAGTCACAGGAAAATGATAGGTACAACGTATATGATAGTATAAGTGATAAATCTGCCCCTTAAAGCTACTGCCTTGTATAGGCTGGAAAAGCTTTCTGGGTAAAAAGCAGAGCTACAAGTCAGAGCAATTCCTACAGCGGTCACACAAAGGCCAGCTGAGGTCAGGTCATATGCCATAAGCAGATATTTCCATGCCGGAGCACTAGGTAATGTGGTCCTGGCACATCTCTGTTCCAAACACATGTCCAATATTCGGTGTTACAAATCATTTATTAAAGCTCAGCCAATCATAATAGCAAATTTGTACGCATGTGAAGATCTCTATATTTTGCCAAAAGTAGCTCATGCATAAAAAATATTACATAAACTTTCTGAACGTATATCAAAATAAATATTACAAATTACAGGAAATATGCTAAAATGACTCCCATTAAAATTTCAGGATTTGTTTAGGATTACTCCGATGGTTATAAAAGTGTCTCCTCTCATATCCTTCAGTTGGAGGAACAGCTTTGCCTTGGTCATTTTCTCCCCTTACAAACATGCCAGATTATTTTTACATCCACCAGAACCGCTACAGGCACAGTGCAAAGTCTAGACACCTGCACTTGTCCAGACCCAGCGCACTGCTGAGCTGGGTGCCCCCAGGTCAGAAGCATCTTCTGGGCCAATTTTCCAGTGCTAATTGATGCTGCCCCTCCATGTGAGCCTCCCAGCCACCATCTGCAGTGGTCACCGTGTGCCTGCAGGCTGTGCCAGCATGTCGAAGGCAGGTATCAACACCCTTTACAGAGCACGACAGCAGGATTTGAACTTCCACCGCGTGTTGCAAAGAGGGATGAAATCACTTATTTGCTTCCCCCGATGGCTGTCAGCCTGCCTGTGCTCCAGCTCTGGCTATACTCACTTCACGGTACTACAGTGACCGCGGCATTATGGTATTAAAGCACATTTTGGGACAGAAACCAAGCTGCGAGCCACGTATGCAGGAGGGATTTGCAAACAAACACAAGATCCTACAAAACTTAGATCCACGGCTCCAAACTAGCTGCCCCTGCTCTCTCCCCATTACATATCCTCTAGCCCAGTCAATTCAAAAGTATTTCAAACTGTTGGGTAAATCCTTAAGGCTGCCAAGAATTTGATCAGCCCTGGTCAGTTGGTGTCAAGAAATGATGTGGAGGTAGTGGGAGCTAGAAGGCAGGAGCTGAAAATGATTACAAAGGTAGAAAAAGAGCAATGAGAAACACTGGAACTGTATAATTCAATGAAACTGAAAAGCAACACTTGTAGGAATAATTTTAAGTTGAACAAAAGGATTGTTATATCACGTTATCTCTGGCGCTTACAGCCTCGTGATTTCATTTGAGCCATGCCCATATCAGGTTTCTGAGAGGACTTAGGCACGGATAAACGAGATCCATATGAAGACATACATCATTAGGATTTAAAAAAAAAAAAAAAAAAAAAAAAGGAAGTTTTGTTAGTCTGACTGCTCCATTGCTGTGTGTTACAGGAATTTCTGTACTTTCCACAGTGCACCAAGCGCTTGGCACTGCAACACTTTCATCCTGCCCCGCGGCCACTTCCTCGAAGGAAGGGAAAGGAGTGATGAAACCTGCCCCTGAGGGATGCAGGGCTGAGTTTCTGGGGCCGTCCCCACCAGTTTGTGGAGCAAAACCCGGCAGGATCGTGCCCGGGGGGCTCCCCCCTGAGTGTCCCCAGCCCCCTTAGCCCCCTGTGGGCCCGCTGGTAGCTGCCATGGCCGCCTCCTCCCCCCGGCCCCCCGAGGGCGGGAGGAAAATGGCCGCCATGGCCTCTGGGCTGAGGGGGTCGGGCTGCCCTCTGCCGGCCTCAGGGGGAAAAGGGGAGCGGGGAGGTGGGCACAAAGTCAGCCTGGGCAGCGCTGGGGGGCTTCGGAGTCAGGCCTGCCCCCTCCCAGAGCCCTAAAAGATTTTAGAGAGCACAGGGCTTTCATTCTGCCATCCAAAGGGGGAGGTGGAGGGGTTACCCCAGCCTCTGAGGTTCTGCAGCCCGCCAGCTTCACTGCAGCATCCATACCCTGCAACCATCAGGACACGACTGTTTGTAATGAGGAAGAAAATTTTCATAAATATCTGCCTACTCCAACAGTACGGGAGTCAAAAAAAAAGCTTATTGCAGAATTTGGGGTAATTTGCAAGCTTTGTCATTGCTGCAACATAAATAGGGAAGTGCTCTTTGTGTTGGGGAAGGGAAATTGTACAAAGCATTTTAGGGGAGGATGTAGTGTCTTTAAATATAATTAATTTCCCGGTCTGAAGACTTTCACCCTACAGTCACACAGTTTTTTTTTGCTGGTGTATATTATTTCAGCAGGCACTTTGTTTTATTTTAGCTCTAAAATAAATGAATTTGAATGAGAGATTTGCAAGGGTTTTTAATGAAAGCACTAGTAGTGTTTAGTTTTGTAAATGCTTGTGTATAGAAGTGACACACAAACATACTTGCAAAACCAATTCCCAAACACAGACTGCCCAGATGGTGAGCTCACCTACACATAAAACGTCAGGATGCTGTTCTCACACGATCCAGCATGCAAAACCGCTGGAGACGCTTCCATCTTCCCACTGCCAACTCATCCCCACCTCAATCCCAAACAGTCTGAATGGGAAACATATGATTTTCATTTGGTCCTAAATAGAAATAATCCATTATTGCTCAAATTATGGAAAAAAAAATAAAAAAATAAATTCTAAATGTCACTCAGAAAAAGGCAAAGTCTGTAAAAACTTACACCAATTTAAGAGCTGCTTCTAAAATCAACTGCTAAAGACAGGTGCTGAGGTGTAGTGACCCTTAAACCAACACGGTTACAAAAAATCTTACTAGTGAAAAGATTTGGAAGACTTCAAATGACTGAGGACTCGTTTCATCAGAAACCACTGCAAGTAAAAGCGTTTGCTAACATGCCAGTGGCAAAGAAGTGGTTTGTGTATGACTTTTATTGAGATCTAAGTTCCAGGCTTGTAGAAGACAGGACCGGTGGTTTATACTTCAAGGAAATGACATTGTATACTGAAGATTATTTTTATAGGTCTTGTTGTTTCCATTGAAACATGAAAGCGCTTATCTTTATGTAGCTTCCTTTATCACTATCAACTATTTGTAAACTCTATTTGATTTTCCAGATCCTTTTTAGTCAAATGTTATTTAATAAGCACTGCACTGTATACAAAGCAGAGCAGCCAAAGGGCAGTTTTAATTTGCAGGCTGAAGGAAGCGGCATTATAGCCAGGCAGGGAGGAACTTCCTGGCCATTTTTTATAAACTAATAAACTTTTTGAGAGAAGGCGGCTCCTCACTGCATGATTTCTCTTCACCTGGAACAGGAACCCCTTGCCAACAAAAGCAAAGCTGTTTGCTTTTGTTGCAAAAGAAAAACAAAACACAGAAAACCGCCCTGCTCAGCCTTCACAGTCCTGCCTGCAGATGAAGGAGGGAGATACCGGCATGCACTCCATATATATTTAAGTCCTTGCACAGTTGTCAAAGAAGTGGCATGAGCTTCTGGGAAACCCATAGTTCCTGTTTAATATGTCAGTCAGTCACAGTGTTGTGTGGCCCGTACAAGCAAGTGGACTGTGTGGCTGTACAAGCAAGGGAATGTTTATATGGTCAGATGGTGATAAAAACCACTAGGCTGGGGTGAGTTTTGATTCATGCCAGGTGTATTATCTTCCCATCTGAGCAGCACACATAGATATTGACTTCATTTGTCCTTACTGGCATGTGCTCATCACATAACACCAATGCATTCAGCAAATTGCACTTATAGCAGTATGTAGGTCTTCATGCTAGCTCAAAACCAAGTGCATGCTACTTTTCCCTCAAAACTCTGAGAACAAGTGCTGTGTTTGAAATCTTCCCACACCATATGCTGGACAAGCCTTCCAAAACTCAAAAATCCCGAATGATGCAAGGCTTGCCTCCTGTGCTCTGTTGGCACAGAACCACTGGGCTGCAGTGGGGTTTTGGAGGGTGCCTGTAGGGAGCTCCTGGTGCTGCTCACCCTCCTGGACCTGAGCTGGAGCGGTGGCCCATGCTTGGGTAGTGGTCCACACTGCAGTGGTGAACCATGCTGCACATCACTGCCTGGTTTCAGGATGGGTGCAGGGCAGTGACCATGGTGCGCATGGTCACAGACCACCAGTTGGCTTCCTATGCTGGTTTCAGTCCTTTTCCTCCTTTCCTACAGCACATACTCTAAAAAACACTTATATCACAGCGTAAGTATTACCTCCACTAAAGCACTGTGATGCTTTGAGAAGCCTACACAGCTCAGGCTTCTGAATGCAGGAGGAATAGTTGGAGTATTTCCTGTCCAAGGAGAGGAAGAAGCAGGTTCAGCCCCGTTGTCTTCCTACAAAGAGCCAAATCAGTGCTCAAGAAGGATTCAGAAAATTATTTTTCTGACCAAAAAATCACCAGTGAATCGGCAGAGGTGGGTTGTAGTTTCATTTGTTAGGGTTATTTTCCCAATGTTGGAGGAGTCCTGAGTACATGTTGGTCTGTAGGCTGCTTTCTTGTGTATTTCAGAATGAATGGACAGTGTCCAAACTTTTGATCTCTTCAGGCTAAACAGAGGTAGTCAACGTGTTTGTTTTGAAAGACCTCAAAAAGAGATTTCACTGGTAAATGGCTTGTGGTTTTTGAGTATGAAGCTAACGTTTTACAACTATTCAGTGCTACTGGTTTGAAATCCACTGGAAATCCCCTGCACCTATCGGACAGTTTCTGGCAGTGAGTTCATTTTCTAAAATACTACATAAAAAGGATGACACAAGCTAAAGGAGGTCCAAGAGCTCTTGTTTTAAAATTCTGACCAAGATTACAACATCAATAAATGAAACCAGTCCAGCTCTGGTAACAGTGAATAAACCTTTTTTTTTTTTTTTTTCAATTCAATTTCTCTTTGCATCTCTCCTTGTTTTCAAGGGTTACTGGTGACTTCCCTCAGCTTATTTATTTTTATCCCAGCTTTTGTGTTTTTGTTCCCTCCCTTCCACCACGAGTGACCTCACTGGAAAGTCCAAGAAAGCCTCACCATAAAGTTTGTGAATTCTCCCAAGGCAAAAAAAAAAAAAAAAAAAAAAAAAAAAAAAAGGATCATGATCATTACTTCCCATTTGGTTGTAAAATGTGGTTCCATAAATGTTCTTTTCAAAGCTGATACAATTACAAAGGAACAACAGCTCCAGTTCTGGGGTGGAGTGCCAGCAAAAACCTTCCAAGACTCAGCCGTTAAACAAAACATTAGCTGTATCTTATGTTTTTATATTGATCGTATTTGTATTTTTCACAGATTGTGAGGCAGCTGGGTGTTGGGGAAACAGCCGGGGTGAAATCACCAAGTCCTCAGGTGGCAGCAGAAGGCTGCTCACAGCACACGTGCAAGCAGGCTGGGCGAAACCTGGGGAGCTGAAAAATGGGCAAAAGCAGGCCAAAAGGGCAGCGCAGACCTTCTCAGACTGATCACCCCTGTGCAGTAATTATGGCCCCAACACCGGAGCAGAGCTGATCTCAGCATGCCATGGCAAATATCTGCTTCCTCCAGCACCGCATGGAAAGGGAACCAGGGGCTGACTCACGCCCAGTGAAGTTTTGGGTGTTGGTAGTGAATGGCAAAAGCCGTTTGGGTGAAAGTGAGACCAAGAACGAAAGGGAGAAGTAGAAAAGCTGTGTATCAGCAGTGGCACAGAGAGAAGAAAGTGCTGATGGCGTTTGCACAACAGCACGGTGAATCAGCTGCGGGGATGTGCCCAATGGAGACCTCTCGGTACCAGCTGGCCAGCAGCACGAGCGAGAGCACACAGCTGTACTCAGGTGCCCTGTGGTGACGCAGAGGAAGGAAGATACTAGAACGAAAGAAAAAGTTCCAGGAAAATGAAATTGGATTTTAAAACCAAGAGGAAAGCAAAAGATAAGCTACGTTTGTCAGGGTGCCTTTCCACAACACTTTGAGACGGTAGGTTTGGGATTGGAGGCTCTGCAGCAATGCAGCTGAAACATCCCAGCTCCCCATCCCTGCCTGCTCGCTCCCAGATTCATTCAGTTTCATTGTGAGATCCTTTTTCAGTCAGATCCATTTCCAGGTAAGAGTGAGAGGGAGATGTGGTCTGCATGTGGATGGGGACAAGTGCCTGGAGAAGGGCAAAGGATCTCTTGTCCCAGCTTTGCAGCAGAGACACACTCGTGTGACACCTCGTGAAGAGGCAGCCTGTGACTGCCACACTTCTGCATCTAAGGACAGAGCCAACAAACCAGTGATGGTGTTATTTAACCTTTTTACATCTATATATATATGTATTGATCTTGTGACTGTGGATCCTCCTGCTCCTGCTGCACAAATACCTCAGGGCATCTCTTACAGTTTTCCATTTAAGAAAATTCGGCTGCAGTGAATGAATCTGCATCACTGGAGGACTGGTAGACAAATGCTCATCATTTTCTATGGATCAGTTTAGTGAGTTCATTTTTACAAAGAGAACCTTTAACTGCCCTGTGGTTTATGCTTCTCCTCTGCATCACATCTTGTATTTGATGACTTTATAAAGGTTTGTCCTGGATGTTAATCGGTGGCTGGTGGCTGCCCACTGAGCAAAGAATTACCGAGTGGCCTCAGCATCCATGGGGCATTGCTCCCACCAGTAGCACCCTGTGCCATCCTGGCCATCTACACAGCCTCAGCCACATTTCGGAAAGATGACATCCCCAGAGGCTAGCAGGGACCTGGCACACCGCAAAACTAAAGGCGACAGCAGTTGCAGTAGCCCTGCTCTCAGTCAGTCTTCATTCATTCATTCGTTTGTTCCCTGTCCCGTTCTGGGCTCTAGTGGATGGAACTGGCTGGTGCCAGCCGTGAAGTTCCCGAAAATGTTCCTCTACCAAAAACATCACTAGATGGCGATAGAAGCTTTCAAACGGAGCTGGAGTCTGAGGCTTTGCACAGGGTTTAGGGGCTCAGGCTGTCCCAAAAGGAATGGGGCTGACCTGGACCTCAGCTGATCTGCAAAAATGTCAGTCAGAGAAAGCAAAGACCTTAAATAATACTGTAGCACTGCCCTGTACAGTGCCAGCATAGCAGGCTAACTTCTCTTGCCTGTGCATATGCCCAGGGGGAAGAGACTGAAGCTTGGGGCTGTAGCTGGGACTCTGTAGCTCTGGCCATCACTCCTGTTCCCTCTGTGAGAGGCAGTAAGCTGCAGTATATCAATATTTGTTTTGAGGCATGGATCTGGCATGCTGGGGCAGGGATATAGAGGCAGCTGGAGGACCTCTGCTTGCCAGTGGGGCAAATAATCTTGGCTAAGTAACCAGAGCTTGGCCAGCTGGCCAGAACAACATCACAGTGCCCAGAGCATCCTTTGGCATGTTGTGCAGCAATAAAAGCTCACTCCAGGGCACAGCATACTGCCTTCCCACCCGTGAGTCCTCACCCCAGCACATCTCCACCTCTGGGGGACACTCCTGCTTGCAAGATTGAAGAAACCAAGAAAAATTAAATTTAGTATTATATACAGTAACAAATTTCTGCAAGGATGACACCATTCTGGGTGTTAAGGTACTGCCTAGGGAAGCTGTGGGAGGTGTATCTCCTCATTATATGCTGTAAACACGGTTAACTTGTTTTTCTGTGTAAATGACCTCTATGATTCATTGTCGTCAGGCAACATGCACAGAGTTTCAGTTCCAGATGAATTTTAGAAAGGGTTTGAGTAAATTTCTTTTCTTTTTTTTTTCTTTTTTTTTTTCTGGCCCATCACACACAACTGTGAAATCACACTTGGGTTGGGTACCTAAGCTGCTTTGGCATACTAGTGAAGTTTCCAAGGCCAAGGATGCTTGTTTCCTACATGTTCCTGCTTGCCCTCTGCTCTGCTGCTTGCTGTGCCATGGTAGGGGAGCAGAGGTGGCATGCCAAAAGCTCTGATATCCCTCTGCCTCCCAGCAGGGACAGCATATCCTGCTGGGGTGGTGAAACCTGTCCTCTGCTCCTCCAGTCCCCAGAGCCATCATCTTCAGCATCACCTCCACGGGCGTGCAGGGATGTATTTCATGGACTTCACATGTGCCTGTGCCCCAGATCTCCCCGTGACTCAGGAGATGTCACACCTCGTAAGGGCAGGTCACCTCCTCCCTCGAGTCCAGGATGCATGCAGGCACAGGCAGGATCTGTGGCCTCTCTGCAGCATAGAAGTGAGTCCTCACGGTCTTCACAGCTTCATTTCCCTGTATCCCCCTCTAAACAGCATGTTGTCTTCATACACCCCACAGCCCCATGTCATCCAGTGAGCGTCTGGATGAAATCGTGCCCCGTGAGACAGAAAGAAGAGGCTGTGGTCTAGATGACAGTGTTTTGGTTTCAAATGGAGCTGAAGGAAATGGACACCTCAGATGGTTCACTGCCCCCTGCAACCCCTTGCAAGGCTCAGTGAGCAGGACATTGCCCTGCAGCACCATGGGGAAATGCGTCGGCATTGTCCACAGCATGATAGCAACAGGGCTTCGGGTAAGGCTGCAGAGGCTTTGCTGAGGAAAGGTTGGGATTGCATCACCCACTTCTCCTACCAGTGGAAGTGCTCACAAGCTCTGACAGGGCTGAGGATCTCCTCCTGAGCTAGAAAGAAGTCTTCTGCCAAAACAAGGGGCTTGGGCTCAAATGCCTCCCTCTCCCAGCCCAGGCAAGGTGCTGGCGGGGACCCTGAAGGACGTGTTAAAACTGCTGATATTAATTGTGTCCTGACAACATACCGGGAAAAAAAAAGGACAAAGGAGAGTCCCACAAGCTGCAAAGCTGAGTGTTGGCCATTCGGAGTCTATGTCAGCAATTTAATATTTGATCTCTGCATCTGGATGGGCAGCCTCCAGGCAGCCTGGAGGCAGATGACCTGGCCCTTGCCCTGCTGATAATACCTGCAGTTGCACCAGCTGCTTTCTTCAGGCTCCACCGAAAGCTCAGAACACTCTGGGAAGTTTTAACCTTTTTTCTTTTTCTTTTTTTCTTTTTCTTTTTTCTTTTTAAATTGGTATTCAGAAAAATAAATGTAATTCTCTTTCTCCTGTCACCGCTATTTTCATTTTCATGTGTTCTTGAGCTTCTGATTTCCAGTTACAACTGAAAGCAGAAGTGAGAGGCAGCAAGAAAGGCAGTTCTCAGGGTATTTTAGGTTCAGACAGAGTCAGGAGGTTTTGGAAACAAATTATGAGATAATTTGGTTTGTGCTTAGCTAAAGGAAAAGCAAAATTTGACGCTTACTTATCCCTGTGAACAAGCCACATACTTTCTCCTCCCTCTGAAATACTCACTTGGTGTCAGCATCCACAAGTCTGTTCCAGTTTTGCCAGGCAGAAAATGTTTCTGAGTAATAGTGTTTGTCTCTTCAGTAGGAATTCCTGTCTGAGGATCTGAAAATATCTGATAACCCTCATTCTGACAAAGGAAGAGCAGACAAACACCAGATTTTCTGAACACAAGGCTTTCCCTAACCTGCCCAAGCTCACGTTCTGCTGCTGGGATAGAGCCCAGATACACTCTGTCCTTAAGTAAGCAGTATTTATGCATATTTTCCTTCAGCAAGTAGGCCAATTTGGATTAAAAAATATATATAATTGTCTCCTTTTCAAAGTCAGTTTTGTACGGATTTGGTGTTAGCCACTCAGAGGCAGAGTCTCCGGCCAGGATGGGGGGATGAGATGCAGATCTGTTTATACACCATACACTTCTTGCAGGAGAGATAACAGGTTTTGCTACAGAGCAAATATTTGCCAACAGCAATGATATGAAGTGTGGACTTGAAACAGAAAATATATTTGGGAGTAGTGAAAGCCTGTGGGTTTTTCTTTATGTTACACCAAATGACCCTGAGCGCATCACACTAGAACAGGTCGGCACAGGGCAGGGTATGGAAGATACTAAAAGTGAGGGAAATTCAGGTGGAGTCCAGTGGAGTTTTCAGGCCACAGGCAAGGAGTTCAAAGTCCTAGACGCACAGTGAAAACAAGCAGATGTTTTCAGATGTTGTGCTCTAGGGACAGCGTGGAGATGTAAGACCTTAGGGAGGCATTCCCAGCATGAAATCCACCTAGGTGAAAGACTTACCTTTGGGGGCTGGATCCAGCCCAGCTGATCCTACAGGGTACTTCAAGTTAAAAACAAACAAACAAACAAAATGATTTTGAAATTTAGATCTGAGCAGAGAATTGTTCTTGCAGCTTATAGCCTATTATCAGGACAACTTCCCATTCAACTCCAAGTTTCAACTGTTGAAAAAAAAAAAAAGTTTGTGTTTGCTCTGTCTAATCTTACGAGACAGGAAGAGGAAAATAAGATAGAGTGGGAGATATAGGAAGAATGTGTATCAAGGAGAAAGGAAGTAGTCATGCTGATAAGGTTAGTTAATAAGGAAACATTACAGTAAATGAGAGAACTGTGCCTGTTTCCACAAAGAAATATGTTGATGTCAGACAAAAAGAAAGAACACACACAAAAGAAAACAAGAAAGAAAGAAAGAAAGAAAGAAAGAAAGAAAGAAAGAAAGAAAGAAAGAAAGAAAGAAAGAAAGAAAGAAAGAAAAAAAGAAAGAAAGAAAGAAAGAAGGAAAGAAAGAAAGAAAAAGAATAGAAAGAATAGAAATTAAGGGGCATTGTACGTAAATGTAATCAGTTCAGCTAATAAAGTGGAGGAGGACCTTGATCTTCCGGTGAAAGACACGTAATCCACCGGTAAGGAGATAACAGTAGGGAAAAATGCTCTTGGGATTGTAGGGTTGAGAGAGGTCAGGAAAGAGAGTGGTACTGGAGAATTGTGATCTGTGTAAAAATCAGGTTTTTTGAACTGGTCATTAAGTGCTAGCAGGGCAGTTTTAGAAATCTGTCATAATCTTCCAGGTCAGTTTTGCATTGTGATAGCAATCTCCGAGTTTTGTCAGAGCAGGGGTAATAATGGCAGTTTTGGAGAGGAACTTTGACTCCTGAATTACTGAATAGGAACACAAACAAACAAACAAACAAACAAAAAAGGGCAGCAATGGCCTGGAGGTGGTAGCCAGGAGGTTTTTCTCCTCCTGGACTTGATGAACCACAATGCAAAGCCAGCAGGGATGTCCTCTGCTGCAGAACTAGAAGTGCCCACATATTCCCACATATTCCACGTATGCTCATGCATGTTCCAGGTGTCTGGATGGTTAGCTAGGGAATGCCAAAGAGGTCTCTGTTTAACTGCATGCATGGACACAAGTCACGTAGGAGAGAAACACCACAGAGCCCTTGGTAGCCAGAGCAGCAGGGAATGGACTGTGGGCTGGCAGGGCCATCCCCTTTCCAGGTGTAAGAGGCAAACTTATTGACCATATTCTTTGTGATCCACCAAGTAGTAAATGCAGAAGCTGCTTGGGAAAAATGCCCTTCACGAGAAAGAGGAAGACTGGAAAGGCTGCAACCCTGACGGGATGAGTTAATGTCCTTTCAGGTGCAAGCAGGAACCTGCAGAGACTCTGAAAAGGGACTGAGCAGTTGGGGTCATGCCTTGGATGTCTCACAGTGCGAGAGAGAGGCAAGTGAAAACTGCCATGAGGCAACCACACCAACCAAAAGACATCAAAACAAACAGGAAAGCATGGGTTAAATGAAGTGGAGAAAGAACTCACCACAGGAACCCTTCCTCTTTTGTGCAAGGTCTGCTGCGTGATGTAGCAGTGTCGGGGGTGTTGCACAAACCAGCAGGGCTCTGCAGACATTTTCCCTGACAGTGTTTTTGCTACATCCTCTTAGTTTCTCATTAGTTCAAGTTTTCCTCCAGTTTCTAGGGAAGTTTGTGCGTAAAGGAAAAAAAAAAAAAAAAAAAAAAAAAAAAAGAGGCTTTAAATATGATGGAGGCCTGGCATCATCTGATCAGATGCCAGACTTCAGTTTCAAAGTCCTTTTTAGGATCTGGCTCCAGACACTTTCTTCCTTCAAGCTCTCAGGAAATCCCCCAAGCTGGAAGGGTTTAAAATAAAACCAGCTTAGACTTCCCAGAGTAGAGAAAAGCACCTGAAAATGTGACAGAGAGAGAGATTTTCTCTGCATTCAGGTGAAGTCTGAAAGTGTTTTTTAAAGTAAATTTTCCACTCTGCCAGCTCATTTCTGCACTGCTCTTGTACATAGGAAACGTCACCCTGAGACAGGCTTTTCCAAGAAAGTCGTCGAGGGGGGCACAAAATGGAGGCACCCCCTTGCTGGGGTCACCAGCCTGCCCCTGCCTTCATGCCCAAAGTCCCTCTGCTCCAGGTACTGCAGCCCTGGGGTGCACAGAGGCATCCCCATTGCCTGGCCCACCCAGCATCCAGGCTTACTCCTCTGCTGTCCCCTCAGTGCCTCCAAGGGCTTGAGGAGGACCTAGAGGAGACCTCCACACGGCTGAGGTCTGCAAGGCCTCCGTCTGCAGCTGGTGTCACACAGCCCTGGCATTCAGGCTCTCTCCTGTCCCTGAAGTGTTTCCTCCACTGTTCTTCATCCCCACCTGCTCCGGGGAGCAAGGGAGGGAAGAGGACTGGGGGGACTTTCTGCGAGAGGACCTTTATCTTGTGTAATACACAAAGTTAGACAAGATGATAACCAGCCCTCCTAGCTTTAAGGCCTCTGAACCACTTCCTCTCTATCTTGTACATTCACTCTGTTCGTTTTGACCTGCGCTGGAGCTTTCCCCTCCACCTGCAGCCGTGGAGATGAGCTGGCCTGTGGTGAGGTCTGGCACCCGGGGCATCTCCTCCGTCCCCACAGGGACTCCACAAAACCTCGCTGTGGAAAGCCCCTCTAGGGCTGGGGAACCACAGCAAAGGAGGGCTCGAGACAGAGAGCCTGCTGCTACTGAAACATCCTTCCCATCTCCTCCAGGTTTGATGCTGCTCTCGAGCACCAGCCTTTCCCTCCCCATCCTGTGAAAGGTGAGACAAGCTTCGGGCACAAATAAACAAAAAACCATGCTGCACTCAGCTCTCGACAGCAAGGGAGTAAGCTGAAGCCTCCAGCGCACGTGGCTGAGAAGCCCCTTACAAACTGGGACAAATGCAGGAAGATATCTTGTCCCTGGCACCATGCCTACACAGTTGGCAGCGTGATGCTGGGAAGCAGCTGGAGTGAGCCTGGGGGGGCTGCGGGGGCTGTGGAGGAGCCGACGTGCACCTCCCTGTGATGGGGAGCTATGTGAAGCTCGTTGCCAGTGGGAACATAGCTCCCTAAATATATGTGGCTATCTTTTGTCCCAGCAGATGTGGAGCAGACATGCCCCGTGTGGAGTTTTTGAAGTGCCTGCCTGGGTCTGTGCCACTGGCTGCCGAGGAGGAGGTGGGGATAATTATAAGGATCCTGCCACAGGGGAATAGCTGAGATCTCGAGTGTCTGAGTGGCCAGAGGCAGCTTAGCTGCCAGGGCTGGGTCTTGGGAAGGAGCAGGCTCAATGAATGCATGCGGCTTTCCTCTTTTGCTAGCTATGTAACACCACAGAGACTTCACAAGGCTTGGGTGAAAAGCATAAAAACATCAGCCTAGCAGGGAGCAAGCTGCTAGCTAGTGATCTGTGTGAAGGAGTGTGCAGGATGGAGGCCCAGGGGGGATTTGTTTCAAGGAAAAGAGAAACCTGTGTTCATGTTATGGATAAGTGCATTAGACAGACTGATATAGCTGGACTACATCCTGTGTCTTTCTCCACTTCTGCCTCCCCGGTGCCCTTTTGGAAGATGCATCACCCTATGGCTTTGACTCACGAGCTGGCGGTGGAACGACTTTGGATTTACTGCCTCATGTCCTGAAAGAAGAGGTGGAGGCACTGACAGTGCTGGGAAAGTGGAAATAAACAATCTGTCACCCTTCTGCTCTGCATGCCAGCAGCACACCAGTGCTCCTGCCAGGGCCACTCAGCTCTGGTTTGTGGGGAGTACAGGACCTGATCCCATGGCTTTCAGCTTCCCCAGCATCCTGCATTGGAGCCAGCCTCAGAGGCCTCCTCTGATCTTCAGCACGTCCTGGGGACAACACGGTTGTGCCAAGTCTCATCCTGTGCTTGAGGCTTGGATGCTTCCAGGCAATGGGGTGCAGCGTGGCTCAGCCTTCTCCTGATGTGTGCAGCCCCCAAAAAGCAGTCCTGCAGGGCCTGAGATGTCTTGAGTCCAACCCCTGCTCCATGCAGGGCTGACTGCAAAGTCAGAGCTGGTTGTTCAGGGCCTTGCCCATTCACGCTTTGAAAACACATCCCGTATCTGTAAAAAAAATACCAATTTATAAGTTTGAGGTGACTGGCCTTATAGATAAGACTGGCAAATGTGCGTGCAATCTTATGTGCCCAGTTGGTTGCTCATGTCTTCGGAAGCCAGGCCTGAATCTGTTATGTCACTGTGAACGTGTGACTTCAGAGCCACAGTCACAGCCTCGCGGGCTGGCACTGGTGAGAGGAGCACTTGGGAGGGATACTGCCGGGGTGAGTCAGCCCCAGCAGGCTGGGATCCAGTCCCTGGCGTGTTTCCCTGGTGCCTAACCTCTGCCTCATTTCATAATCTTTCAGGGGCAGAGGTGATGTTGTCTGAGACGGTGTTGGCAAATAGGGCACCACGTTATCATTGCTGAGAAGATGAGATGTCTATAGGGATTCTGGTACCGGTTGCTCTTGTGAGCACCTTGGCTCTGTCTTGATGGCTTTTCACATAGCATCACTACCCAGTTCACTGAAACCACTACCTAAATACAAATAAGACCTTTCCTGGTCAAAAAGGCGCAATGAAGTACGAGAATCATCAGTGTTGTGAGACCTGGAGGAATAGCACCAGCTGAAATACTGAGCACTGCAAAAAGTTGAAGTCTATGAGAAGGCAAATTCCAGTTTACAACTGAAGTTTGTGAGGAATGTCACAGCTCCTTGCCTAAATGCAGAATTTTTCTTCTGCACACTGGGGCATGAAGGGCCTGCGTTGCCCACCATCTCCAGCAGGCCTTCTGACCGTGCTGGTTCATCCTCCTGGCAAGTGGGCTTTGTGAGCATGTCGGGTCATCTGCCAGATGACCTCCAGAGGTCCCATCCAACCTCAACCATTCTGTGGTTGTCAAACACATGGAGAAAACAGCTTTCCCTTGCCCGTGCAGCCTGGAGGTCTGCATGGGAAGGGACTCTTGCTTGTGGCCAGCCCACTAAGGGACCTGCTGACAGGCACATGGGCCGGGCACGCACCAAAGTCTGGCTGCCGGTGGCTGAATGTGAAGCACTGCCCAAACACCTGCCTGAGAAATGCGAGCTGGAAGTTACCCCGCGCTCGTCATGGAGGCAGGAATGCTTCTGGCCCCGTGCACAGCTTTAATGGGTGCAGGAGGAAATACCACGCCTCTCCATAAGATGTGCACGCACCTCGAGGCCTCCTCCTTCCACCTCACTTCTGACTTCTTATCAAACATGTGCTTCTTCGTGCATGTTACAGGGAAGGTGAAGAGATGGCTTCACAGTTAATGCTGGAGTCTTGCTGCAAAGCTGGAAAATAAACCCTAGCTGTGGTAGCAGTTGCATAAATGTACAGAAAGGGAGCCAGCACTTCCTGAGCATTTTTATCATTATTTGGGTCGTTCCCCTTCCCTGAAATGTTGCTCTTTCAGCAAGATGAGTTATTGATGTGGTGCAGCCAAGGATGTTTTCATATTTCTGTGGGGGAGCCAACTTGACTTCAAGGGGTAACCTTGCTTGCATGAAAAGATCTTTTCTTACACGGAAAATGATTCAGGTTTCCCTGAAAATAACCCAATGTATACATGAAAACGGTTTTTGGCTTAGTGCATGAACCGGTGAAGCCTGGTTTTCTGTGCACTCTAAACCACCTCCACTGGGAACCACGGGGATGCAGCACACGTGCCCTTGCCGCAGCAGGTCTGTGGGCGAGCAAGGAGCCACTCCGACCTGCCATAGCTGCACAGGGCTGGGGACTATTTCTCAGACATGTCCCTTAGCAGGAGCCTTTGCCAGCATCCCTGGAGTGGATCCCTGGGTGGCTGTGCCGCTGCTGCTGCATGATGCACGCACAGCCCTTTTCCCTTGCACAGCTCCCTTTGGGGCACTCCTCCCTCCTCTCCCACTGGTCCTGCTCCAGACAAGCCCACCTTCTGCCTGTACCAGGGTGCAGCTCAGGTGGCAGGCACTGCTGCCTGCTGTGGGAGGCATGGGGCAGCCGCTCGTCTCCTCCCTGGTGAGTCACGGTGCCCCAGCATCAGCCAGCAGGGCTATGCCAGTGGCCAGCCTGAAACAGCGTGCGTGCAGCCCGGGACCGTAACGAGCCACTCCCAAGGTCTGTCTGGAGTTTTTGGGCGTTGCTGAGTTTTGCTGGTATGCAGAGTTTATAAAGAACTTGTTTTTCCATCACCCAGATGATTAGCTTTGCATGGGGATAGTTTTAGAAATGCACCTGGTTGGGCTTTCCTATAAGGAAAAGAAATGGATGCTCTGGCTCCAAACCATGTTTTGCTTGCTCTGCATCCCAGAGCTGTTTTTCTCCACACACTTACGCTTTCCTCTGCATTTAGCATCAGTCTCACTATTCCCCCAGGAGAAAATGAAAACTACACACCAGGTGTTAACACAAAGGCAACCCATTTGCAAAATCCCACTGCTCGGGGCAGACCAGCCATCCCCCCCGGTGGCAGCTTTCCTACCACCCCTTTCCATTCCCTCTCCATCATCCCTCTGCCTCCATCGCTCCAAGTACACAGGGAACAAGCACTGTAGGATACACCGAGGGACACGATCTGCCTGGGATGTGATGCCGGAGAGAAATCCTGTGGCTCACCTGCAATATCACCCTCAGCTATTAGAAAGTTCTCAGCGCTAGTAGCACCACTTGGTGCTTGGCGTACCTGAACAGCTACTTGTTGGTTGTGTACCAGGCCTCGGAGGTGCTCTTTATCATGCAGCCTCATACAGTTTAGACCTGTGGATGTGACCATAAAGAGCTACTGGTTCACTCAGCCAGACCTTATCACCGATATCTGGCACCACGGTAAGTGTAATTACTTTGGACAGCCCGATCAGATATTAGTTGCATGGTGTGAAGACACATACCCGCCATACACTCAGAACAAATTTTAATTAGTGAGCCTGCCCCCACATGCAGATTCCCATGCTGAATTGTTTGGCTGGGTGGGGGGAAGACAAGGACCACATTAAACAACAACAAAATCACCATAACATTTTTCAAGCTCCCTAGGAGCCTGTAATTCTTACCTTGTGGTATCTCAATAGTTGATAAGCATTTCTGTAGCATCCAGCTACTGTTTTTCAGAAGGGAAATTGGGGAAAAGATAGCTACAGCCAGAATGAATATGAGGAGGGCTTCCCTGCACAGTTCTCCATCTGGAGATTTCGCAGTAAGTACGGGGCAGGTTGGCTATTCCCACCTGGACTTTTTGTAGAAATTACCATCAGGACTGACGTGTTTGTTGCATGTTGCACACAACTGCTGTGCACCATTCAGGCAGCCCAGAAGGAGAGCTGTGGTCTAGATGAGATTTTGTCAGAAACACTGGTTGTCTGTCATTAGAGTCCCAAATGTGTCAGCAACACCCTTCACCCCACACCTCAGCACTGCAGAATGCACGTATGTACCTGGGCTGTGGAAGGGGAGGTGGAAGGATCACAGCCCCATGCTGTTTCCAAAGAGAAAAGAACAGAGTGACCATGTCTCAAGGCGCTGAGCTGGATTTATTCATTTGACCATATCAGTATCAAACTAGAAATCATCTGTTTAAGATTGTATGTTAGATAGGAGCAGCATTAAATAATAGATGTATTAAAAAGAGACTGTGCTTCAGAAAAGATTCAGTGTACAACATACATAGTATGCCATTTTAACACAAACGCTTAAAAGAGAGTCATCCTAAGCATCAAAGAGTTTTATAAAAGTTTACGTTCTCATCCCATGGGATGTACAGAACTATGCAGTTCACATAGTTTTACTATCATCCAAAACATCGTGTTTCAAATGAATGAGGCACAGCGAGAACAATATAATTCCATTTCCATAGGAACATAAACACAGCTTGTCACTAAGGACACGCTTTCCAAACCATAGCACTCACGCCAATTATACACGTGTACAAGTTTGAAGTATTAAAAAGCAAGAGTCTGGAGCTTGTCCACTGTTACCAGTAGGAAATAACATCTGCCCTACCCCTGAAAACTAGCTGAGACATCCTTGCAGCTTCTGTAACATCGAAAGCAGGTGGAGTCACTGCCGCGCGCTGTCAGGACCAGCTTGCTGAGCTACTCCCAAAGCTAACAGATACACTGATGGATTCCCTCCACCCGCAGAGCAGGGGGTACAGGGAAGATGCAAAGCTGAAACATATCAGTAACCAAGTGATGCTCTGACTCAAGAGAGCAGCTGAGAGAAACTAGCTCAGCTTCAGGAAGGTCCTGATTTACATTAAGAATGACCAGAGATTGGCCAGGTCTCAAAGATTGAACAAGGACTTTGTTTTGGGAATGTTTTCACTAAGGACAGCTCAGATAGACCAGATCTTATGGCCCACATGCTCTTTTTCTTTTTTTTTTTTTTTTCTTTTTTTCTTTTTTCTTGATGGCAATAGTTGCAAGCATATAATATAAGCTTTATGAAAGTGCAAGACCCAGCACAGGAAGATCTCCCAAGAACGAGGCGCTCCCAGCAGTGTTCTTTTTGCTGTCTTCTTGTTGGTCAACCAGCAGACGCACGAATATCATTGCTTGGCATCAGCTTATCAAAGCCCCAAAGGGTTTAGCTTAATCATCTGTGCAATTAAACACTATTCACATTTTACAGCCTACAATGGCAATAGTTTTATGTACAGATTTGAAAGTCAAGTCTTAAGATCAAGTTCTAAGAGGTAGAGGTCCATTTCTGGAATCAGTCATATTCTAATGCTGGTGGTCCCCTGACAATATTGAAGTAACCAGCTAGAGCTCCGAGGTCTATGTAGAGTGATCTTTGCCTCTTTAGCAGGTCTGACTCCTCCATGCTCCCGGTACACAATGAGGAATCTAAAAAGGAAAGAGACAAAGTGCGTCACTAGTGCACAAACAGCTCCACTAGTGCAGTCTCACAATTACAGGCATTATTGGAATAATTGGCCTAGCATTTGCTTTTATTTACTTGTGCTTTAGAACTCTCTATTTTTAAAGACAATATAAAATAGATTTCATATAGAATAAAATGGAAGATACCAAAGCAGCTCGTAACTCTAGGGCAAAGAAAGGTAAGCAGCTTGCTACTGCAAACAGCAAATACGTTCAATTATTTCAAAAGCCCTCTGCCAGCTGGGACAACTAGACAGAGGTTCCTCATTCTCTGAGCCACAGTACTAAAGGAGAGGCTGGTGCAAGAAAAAATACAACACTCTAATAGTTTTCTGCCAGTTGAGAATTTCCCTTCATTACAGGGGAATTTTCATCTAAATAAATGACATCCTCTTTGTGCCACTGGGCGTAACTGTACAGAACAAACCCAGGACCATCGTCCTCAGATTTTTTTTTTTTCCTTAGCTCAACATCTGAAGAAATTTGCAGCTACAGAACATCCCCAGAATACTAGTGTAATGATTGTCCTGGAATCTCATGCACCTAAATTAGAGTTCCAGTTTAATGCCAAACATTCTTACAAAAAAAAAAATCAATTCTTATTGCCTGTAGTCAAAAGATTATGCACACACAAAGCAAAATCCAGAAGGAGCAATGCCATTATAGATGTAAAGGCAGTGATTACTTTAAATGTTAAGTAGATTCACTGCAACAATTATGTACTAGAGCACCCAAAATTTTGCATAGATATTTTTCAAATAATTATCACAATAAAATAAGCTACTTGTTTGGGGTCACTTTTAAAATGTCCCCTTCTCAGGATGATCCTAACATGTCTTAGAAATAGAAGAAAAGTTTTTTGAAGCCTGCTAGCAGGTTCCTGATCCCCAGGCTTCCCTGGGCTTGAGTCTGAGTACACATCAAGTTGTGTTTTTTGTTTGTTTGTTTTTGTTTGTTTGTTTTTGTTTGTTTGTTTTTGTTTGTTTATTTGTTTTTAAATGGTTCACATGTTATTATTGATGTGTTAATAAAGCAATTGTTAATGCACAAGGGAACTGAATTCTATTCTACCGTCATTTTCGTTTTTAAAACAGAGGGCTTGTACTTTGGACAGCATCATTGCAGTTACGGTTTTATGTGTGTCTTATCTTTAAGGAGGGAAACAGTGATACTTTTTGTTGTGACTGTTGAAACTTTTTTTGTTAAAAAATAAATCAGTAGCATCAGTAAAACATCCCTAGTACTGGGACAAATCAAGCCAACTTGGCACAGCAACCTATACTCCATGAAGAACTGCCCTGAATGATTGCCACAGCTTTTTCATGAGCCAATCCTTCCAGAGCTGCAGAATGCAGGCTGAGTCCTTCCCCAGTTGAAGTCAACGGGCGTTTCACAGAACTCTTAATGAGTTCTGGGTCTGACCTCATCTGATTGGGATTTTACTGGTCTCTTTCCAGAAGCTTTTTGAGTCTAGCTTGTTTCTAACCACTTAGTCAAATCAAAGTTTGACACAAAGTAAAATCTACAAAGTGCAAGGTGAGTAAGGCTGATAGTATTTACCTGTAATGTTTTCTGGTAACTGCAGCTCCTTCCTTCCAAGTAGTCTTTTCCTTTCAAACAATGCTGAGTCCAGACTCTGGCACCGCGGCTGATCTTCTGGGGGTGGGTGTAAGGCTTCGTGTTTCAGTAACTCTGCTGCAGACAGTCTATGGTTAGGATTCCTTTCCAGAGCTGCTCCTAGCAAATCCCTCATGGAAGTGCTGCAGTCTTCAGCAATGTCCTCTAAAGGGGGAGCTTGCTTGTGTATCTATTGGAAAAAAAAAAAAGACTGAAACAGTTATTCCAAAAACAATGGAAAAGGAAGTCACAGATAATCGCGTTAGCAGTCTAGGAATTCCCCACTTACAACTCACCACCTTTCCAAGCTGTGCTGAACAGAATATGCAAGCACACAAAATCTACCTCTTATCAGATTTTATTGTAAATCTCAAAACTCAAAGCTACTCCAAGCAAGTATAAAATCCAGTGTAATGCAAATTCATCAGACTACTGTACCGCAGTGGGCGAGCCACAGAATCAAATTTGCCAAGCTCTGTTTTTATCTGCAGCTTCTAAGCAAAACAGACTGGTAGGACACAGATGGGCTTGTTCCAATGAAGTTTCACACTGTTCTAACCCTGTCCTTGCAGGAAACCCAAGGCCTGTAAATTGTAACACAGACCACAGAGATGACTCCAGCTCAGCTTCTGTCTTCCCCTAAATGATCAAAACCCGCTTCTTCCCTCCCTCCCCCGAAGCAAAACGGATGATATCATCTCTCTGACAAATATTTTGGTAGTCTTTATATGACTGGAGCTTTCCCAACAAGAGCACAGGAAACCCTTCGACTGAACCAGAGCTATGGCTTTTCTGAGAGCACTTACGATGTAGAGGTAGGATGGGTACGCAGAGCGAGGGTATCTGCTCACCCAGGGCGGGATGCCAGTTTGCATATGAATAATGGTAGCCCCCATGCTGTAGATGTCTGCTTTTGTCGTGTGGCCTCTGCAGAGGATAACTTCAGGACTCATGTAAATCTGTGAAGAATTGTCAGAGAAGATTAATCAATAGAGGAAAGCAACAAGCAAAGACCAAGCGTGACATGCTGTTGTCTGAGACACACACATGGATCCCACTGGTACCCGCAGCCTGGAGACCGAGCACCAGCTGTGGAATAGATTTTCTGCTCTGTTACACTGAATAATACACAACTCTTCGGACAGAACTGGCAGATACACTCATTCATGTCTTCATTAGCCTTCTCTCCCCCCGTTATCCAATAACCTGCATGTTGGGGCGCTGCCCTAAGAAATGGGGCAGTGAGGCACAAGCCAGGTCTGAGGCTGGGCACAGGTTAAAAAAAACAAGTCCTGCTGTGTGATTTCTCCCCCGAGCAGCTGTTAAGGCAAGCATCTCTCTCCCACCCCCTTTTTAACCAGGAATTCCAACCTCCTCTAAACCAAGCTGCGGTTTCCATCCGAACCCTTGACTGAAAAGTTCAGCTCTGTCAGAGCAGCAGGGGTGCTCACAGGGAAGTCCCCAGCAGCTGCAGCTGGAGGAGAAGGAGCAGGATGGGATGCGGGAGGCACTCCCTGCCCATGCTGCTGCCACGGGGAGGGGTTCAACACACACAGCTCGGTCAGCAAGCCGTCCTGTTCGCTTCTGGTTTCCACTTTTCCCTCGCCCCATTTCCCTCTGAAGGAGCCAACACGGATCTTTAATTAGTTCAAGCTGCCCTGCCACACGGCATCGCTTGAAAAGCCACAGGGGCAGGAAGTTAAATCATCGCTGCCTCGTAGGACAGCTGGCTGCTGCAGACTGAGAGCGGCTGCCGCGCTCACGCAAATTCCCAGGAATACTTCCCGGTAAATCACTCACATCTGCCACCAGAGCTTCGGGATGGAAGCACGTACAAAGGTTTGGCAGATGTCTAGGGCTGCTACCGACCCCTGTCCATTGCTTTCCTCAGAGCTAGGGTAAAATAAGGCACCTGCCATGGTTAAATTTCATACAGAGCAAAGCAAAGAGTTCCCATTTTTATAAAACAAGTAATTAGTGCGTACAGTGCAGCTGCAGTGAAGTCTGTAGAGACAAACAGAATTTGCCTTCTTGAGGAAAAAGGACGCTGGAAGCAGAACCAGTCTGCAGTTGCAGTGTGTGACAAAGGTCAAGATGCACCTTGACTGCGCAGGGACAAAGATGTGCACCCAAGCTGTGACTGCAAACTGATTTAGTCTGGCCTAAAGCTCGGTTGCCCCCAAAGAGGGCAGCCCAACCCCAGATTTCCCCATTCCTGCTCCTTCCCGTCGCTGGGCTAGCAGCTGTCTGCCTGTCAGACACAATCCAGCTGTAACACAGTCCATTTTTTGTGCTGCCCTCATTTCAGTTCAGCATTCGTGCAAACAAAGCACACCCTCAATGTTCAATTAACCTCAGCAGACAACTTTTTTCCCCTACAATGTTTGCAGCTGAAGCCTCTGCACTTTAACAAAGCTACAGAAGCGCAGCAGAAAGCCTGTCCTGCAGAGCAGCTTCACCACACCCATGGTGTAACGCACTGCATGCATCGGAGAAAAGTAGTTCAGAAAACCCAGATTTTTCACTCTATACAAGCTAAACAAAATTTAACCATTTAATCATTCTGCCCAGAATTGCAACTATTCATTTTCATAAACTCAGAGAGGATTCACACACACATTACATGAGAAATGGTGCTATAAAAGTCTACAGGTGGCATTTATGGGCAACTAGATCAGGCATTGTCTGCTTTCTGTGGACGTGGCTGTAGGCACTCAACAATGCAGAGTCTTTTTCTACTAAGTGTAGAATTATGTGATTTTCACAGTTGTTCTTATCAGCACAAACTTGACCTGTCCTCCAACAGCCAAGAGTGGAACACTGCTGCTGCACAAACCTGCAAATTTCCCACCTACACACATCTCCAGGGTTTTCATCCCATTTTTTTTCCTATCGTCATCCCACTGTTTTTTTTTATTAACAGCATGCACGTATACTCAAAGCATACACATTAAATGCTAAAAAATCACATTACTTCCAGTACCATAAGTATTTAAAGCTCTTAATTCCTCTGACCAGAAAGCCAATGCAAACAAATGCTCAAGTATTTTCCCAAATATCTTGAAAATAAATAAACAAGGGTGGCATTCTGTGAAATCTTAGTTTATCCTACCCTGCCAAGGAGTGCTACGCTCTGTCAAATATATGAGTATCTCCTCCAGATACAAGCCTCTGCTGTGAAAGACTATCAAAATGGTAAGTGCCAACAGTTAAGATGAGGCATTTCCTGTGAACAACCTTCTCTGGCAACAGAGGACAATCAAAGCCACAATTGCATCCGTGCTAATTACCCCTGCTTGATTGTTTGCTAAAGCTCCAGTCCTGGAAACACTGTGGCATGAGAGTACCCAAGCGGTGAGCAGGACCTCTCTGCGTGCTCAGAGTTCAAGTGCTTGAGAACATTTCGAAGGCCCCCACCTCCTTCACTGTAATGCCCAAGCATTTTACCAGATAACCATCACCCACGCAGCACATAACCCCCGTAGCATGTAAGGACAACACACATATGGGAAACATGGCTCAGAAATGCCAGAGATCAAAACCCACACGTTTGTCATTTCTGTGGTTTCCAAAGGAGGAGTCCAACTGCCATGCTGAGCAGGTCACCCCAGTCCACAGCTGGTATCTCAAGAAGAAATCTTTGACAGAGCAAAAGAACCAAATTGCAGTCTGAAGTGTCTGTGACCAGCAGCCGATTTGCTGCAAACCACCCTCCCCAGAGCATTGTTCCTTTGTTTGGCTATAGTGGATCCCAGTTTCCTCCTTGACTTCACATTGAATAACCACTAAAAAGTGGGGCTGCAGAGAAGGCAACAAGGCTTTCAAAATGTAACACTTGATTTTCCATTCAACAGATCAAAATTTAGAAAAATTAGATTATCAAAAAATTAAAATCAAACATTAATGTAACGTATTACATATATTTACCCTTGAGCTCCAAATTTGAGCCTGAGCATCACAACAATTGGAGTGATACAACCAAGAGGTTTTTGTCCCTCTAGTGCCTTACCTCTGTTCCTCTAAGGTCTTTGGGATAGTAAATGTCTTCAGTCATTTGAACACTTAAGCCAAAATCCACCAAAACAGCCTTAGTTGACATAAAGACAATGTTGCTTGCTAAAAGAAAAACAAAAAGATGGCATTTAAGGTTCTAGCATGTTGAGCGTTTATTTCACAACATGACTTTCATTTGGATGTTTGCCTGAAATTGGAGACCAGCACAACCAGTCCCAACAGCCAACAAAGTCCTTCTCCTAGCCAGAACAGGTCTGTTAGTGATTGGGACCAATTTTTAATTATATCTTTAAACAAAAAAAAATCAAGCTGGACTGGTTTGTGTAGAAGAAGAAAACAATGTTTTGAGCAGAGCTCCTGGCTTGCTCTGAAGACCTTTCATTGTCTCCAAAGTGAGAGCATGCTGTGCAGCTCCTGCTAGGAACATAACTATTGGTCACCAAGAGATTTCCTAACACAAGTGATTTAAATTAAGACAGAAATAAAGAACTCAGGCCCCGCCACAGCAGCCCCACCGGTCAGCAATATCAGCTCAATATAGCAGAAGACAGCTTCAAAAGTAAGAAAAGAGAGAATTTCAAGCTCCCACTGAATTGCAGCAATATCTAGGAGCTTAATTCACTCTCCTTCATGAAACTCTGCCTAAGGCACAGCTTTGCACTCACAGGCTTTCTTTGCAGTTGTATTTCTGATCAAGCGCTTATCAAAGTAAGGCTCTGTGTAAGCCTTAAGACATTTGTATTCACTTTTTCTAAAACACAGACAAACAAAGTCTCCAAGTTATGCTACAGAAATACTTTTTCCCCCCAATGACAACCACGAAGTCAGGTCGTTTCCCATCTTGACAATGCCCGCCATGACCACACAGTGGGAAGAAACAAACTTTGATTTTGGTTATATGGATTCCTGAGGTAATCTCCCAGGTATTTGCCTACTTACAAGTGTCACAAAAGAGCACAAATTAATGTGTAACTGTAGGGATAACTTTGAAGATACAGACTTCAAACACCACATAAAACTGAAGCAGAAAGCAGCAGTGCCATAAAGGCAGCTAATTCTTTGGGATCGCACCCCAGGCCAGCTTTGCAGCTGGGACATGGGAAGAAGAGCTGGATCCTGCAGAGAGGGACAGCTCTGCTACAGCTCCTCCTCAACACACCTCCAATAACCTCATGATTTAACAGTTTCCCAACGAAGGGTTAAAATCAGCTACAGCACTGACCTACTCCTAGGAGCCAACAGAGTCCCCCTCCTTCCTGGCCCAGGGAGGCCTTTCTGGCACTACAACCCCCACCTCCTCCTGCGTCAGCGCCACAGACTCAATAGAAGAGGAAGAAATCGGAGATGTTTGGATAACAGCCTTTTCTACTGACTCCGCCTGGCAAGGAAAACCACACACCTTGGCTCCTTCTGGGGAACCTGCCCTGCCCGACACGAGGTGTTTAGGTCAGCTTTCTGGGGCAGAGTGCACCGGGTCCCATCCGGAGCGCGGACACTTCAGGCAAAGCCTGTCCAACACCTACAGGCCATCGCCAGGAAGCCGTGGTGTTTGCACCCAGGGGCACCACGCAAGTCTGAACCTGCAATTTCAGAATTAGAGGGACCTAAATCCCTGCTTCTGCCAAAAACGGGGCTTCCCTGCTTCCACACACGATGTCCTTTACTCCTGTGCTGCAGCCCCTGCCAGCTCTCCTGGTGCTGGCGGCAGACCCAGCAAGCATGAGGTGAAAAGAAACCACTTGCCCCACAGCACAGGAGTCTAAGATCAGTTAAAATGGGATTTCGTGGCTCCCTCCAAACTGCACCAGGGGTGCAAGGCCGAGGAACACCCCAACAGACTGCCCGCTCTGCTCCTTTCACATACATACCCCATAACACCCCTAAATCCTCCTAAAACACATGAAAATTAATTTTCATCCAAGCACTGACCCCTATTATCTAAAAATAAAATCCAACAAAATTTAGCAATTCTTGATAATCGCTTTCTGACGATTAATAATCCTAACACTTCCAGTTTGAATATTTCTACTTCACAGAAAAAAATAATCTATTTTTAGCAAAAATGAATTTGCAGAAGAGATGCATCTTAATTAGAAGCACTGCTACTAGAAAGGCAGGCACATTTATCTGTCTGCAGTGGGGGGGATTTGCTGGGAGAAATAGTATTTAATATTAAATTACATGCAATGCATTAAAGTTGAATGTCAGAACAATGTAATATTAATCTATTAATTTTATGTTTAATATCAATGCACTTTGATTATTTACATGTTAATGCCCAGAGGATTTTAAAAACAAACGTTAAAGTCTGCAATAATTGTTAAAAGAAAAAGCAGTAGAAATTCTGTATTTAGTTCCAAAGTAGAATCAAACTGTGAAACAGCCCTGCACAAAGACAAAATTATTAAAAGAAGGCACAAGTGGAAGGTGGGGAAGGAAACACTCAGTAAATTTCCATGGAAAGAAGAAAACTGATTAATCCATCCTGATAATTTTGCTCTATTTCTTCAGGTTTTTATTTCCAGATTGAGTTGCTCAAGAAAGCAAAGGAACTCTGACTTGCAAACCATCCTCTTCACTAAAGTAGTAATAAATAGTGTAACTAACTTATCTTAAGAACCTGATCTTGTTATTTGTTGGGCGTCATCCAGTTTCTCCCTCCCTGTGACGCAAGGCAGTGCACCCCAGCTCCATACCAGGCCTTTTATCGGAGCCCCAGTCCGACCTGCAACAAAAAGCACCCCAAGGAATCACACACTTACGTTTGATATCGTGATGGATAATCCTTTTGGAGTGAAGAAAGTCAAGGCCTTTCAGGATATGCTTCGTCACCCAAATGATTTCAAATTCCCTCATAGGCCCACAGCTCTCCAGCTTTTCCATGACAGATCCTCCCTCTCCAGCCTCCATAAAGAGATGGATCGTCTCGTCCCACAGAATAGCACCGTATAATTCAGCAATGTTTTCGTGACGGAAACATGCCTGTATTTCAACATCTGATGGTTTGAACTGTTCCACTGGGACCTAGGAGATGGAAACAAAACCACATACAAGCAGCTGAAGATCCAGGGTATCTCTACAAACAGTAGTTTTCCTATAGATTGAAATGGAAGAGGGAAGCAAAGCACCCCTGTCCACTTATTAAAATATGATTTATTCTGATTTTATTCTGATCCTGTGACTTGTTCTTCCTTCCCAGTTCAGAGGAACACATCCTGTTCAGAACTGAGAGTTTTTGGAATTGTGCCCAAGTAAAAAGTGCAATCTTCCAGAAAAAGCAATGTAACAATTCCTGTCAAAAACTAGTGGTTACGCAAAAGCTCTAAGCAAACTTCCTGGTGAAGGAGATAAAAGTCCCACTGCTTTTTTAATTAGCTTTGCAGACTCATCTGCTCCACGAGATCTGTACACCCATTTGACACGTGGATCAGAGCTTCTAGCAAAGAAATGCTCAGCACAGTCTGCAGACTAACAATGCTCCAGACCATTACTGACCTTGATTAAATCCTTATCAGCTTTCTTTTACGGTTTCCAAGACAGGAAATCCGCTTTAAAGTGAGCACTCAGCACTATTTCTTTAAAAAGTACCGATGGCAGATTATTAAAGCAATAGGCAGTGTTTGTTTACACACAGCAAGGCTATTACCACTCTTTTTACTCTCTTTCCCTCAAACTTGCGGCTGTGAAGCAATTAACACAGTAATATTTTCTGAGAAACACTGTCTGCATTTTCAGAAGCATTAGGGAGCTTTAACCTTGCTGTGCGTTATGCAGGGCTAGCAAATTAAATCCGTTCCCACATCAGTACACTGGCCACAAGGGAAGGACATGCAACTGCCTCCCCAGTTATGTCACGCACAGGTGCTCATTCACAAGTGCTGAGATACAGGAGAGTGTCCCAGCTGAGCTGTTGCTGGCCCTAAACATTTACTACTCAATTCAGAATACGTTGTTGAAAGGTAAAGTCGAAAAAAACCATTGGCTTGCAGAAAAATACAAGGGTGCTCAGCAATTGTCTTGAGACACCTCACAATGCTATGCTGAGTTAGCGTCCAAAACGCGATGACAGTTGCGTGTAAGCTGAGCTCACAGAGACATTAATTGTACTGGACTAACAAAAACATGTGTCTGAAGGCCCCAGCTGAAGGGTGAGATCCTAGAACCAGCTGCAGCAACAGGGTTTCGCTGTCGCCTCCAGCAGGGATGTGATTCCACACTGATATTCTATCTCCACGAGTGCTGCAGGACAAGCAGAAATTCTTCTGCCGCAGGGGCTACCAGATACTTCCACAATGCTGAAACTTTTAAGGTCTTGGGGCCAAACACCAAAAACAAATTAACACTTAAAAACGTCCATTTTTCCTGCATTGTGTAGGCCAACAAAACCCAGGCAATATTCAGCCCACCAGTGGAATTTGATGCTGACATATTTGAAAATTTACCACATGTACCATGTCACCTCGTGTTTGCTCAGAGATAAAACCACTGAACTAACATACCAGTTTGCATGCCATTCGTTTCTTGGTTTCTCTATCTTGGGCTAAGTACACCTTCCCAAAGGCTCCCCGAGGAATAAAGTCAGAGCCGATATTTCTGTAAGTCAGCTTCCACGGGAACAGGAGCACATCCGAGTCGATTTGATAGCGGCCATTCTTGGGGGTGATCTGTGGAGTCAAATTAAAAAAAAAAAAACACAAGCAAAACAACACTGAGGTTAAAATCACTTCAAGCCTAATTAATTTTATACATTGTGGAAAGAAAAATATCACTTGTATATGTGCACGACGCACGTGATCTGTTCAGCAGTCTTTATTTAGAAACACCAAATGGGAACAGCATGTGAGGTGTGGCATCCATTCACAGCCCAGGCATCCACGTTTCTCTCAAGTGACTAACTCACAAAGTGTAAGTTGCAATTAATTGTCTTGAAACAACAACAACAGCAGCTGGGTTAATGAAATTACCCACCTCTTGTTATTAGATTTACCTGCACATGTTTGTCCTTCCTGTAATCTGCTAACTTGTTATGCCACATACCTGTTACTCACAGGCTATCTTCTATGATGTGAGCAAGAGTTTCAGCATTTCCTAATATCACATGGACTGCTAGGGGAACACATTTTAATTTTCCGTCTTGTATCAGAATTTCTGCTGCTTAGTAAGCAGTTGGAGAGGTCTGCCACAATCTCACCAGCCACCTTCTTGAAGTTTTATATTGTAGCTGAAAAAAAGGCTGGGAATCACAGTATGTGCTTTAGGTGGGTAATGTATAGGGCTCTGGTTTTCTACACTGTCACCAGGGCAAGGAGGGGTCCTCCAGGAAGCGGTTCAGGGCATCGAAGTCTGTTATCTCGCCCTGAATCTTCCCCTGAAAGAGCTCCCTCCCTCTGCACATGACAGAGAAACCAAAGTCCTAACTGCAGCAACATGAGTCCTGCCTTAGGTTTGATGTTGGTTCTGAAGTCTCTTCATATTCTCTCAGCCAAAGCAGCAGTAGTCTTTCCTGTGAATATGCTTTCAATTAATTCAGGGATATACAGTTCTGCCAGCATCCAGAATATGGTTAACCTGTTTACTGATAGCTAACCAAGATTCTTCAAGGCATGTAAAAGTAGATTAAGGATATTTATCACTGTGCCTGTCACATGGTCTCAATGTGCTCTGCTCGTCAGCCTTCCTTTCTAAGATAACAGCATCTTAGGAAGATTACCGGTTTTAGATTTCTTTTTAAGATGTCATGCACGTCATCTCTCTGTGCTTTAACTACTTTGGTGTTTTTGATTTAGGAAAGCATCTTCTCGACTGCTAAAACAGTCATCTGTGGCTACTATTTAAATATATGAAATAAGTTAATTCTTAGAAGCTGTTAAATTTTGTGAGGTTAAGTTCTTAGCTGATGGGGAGACTGCCTTATCAGTAAAGGTGCTTTGGTGTTATCCTGCTTAGGATATGCAGAATGAGCCTCCAAGCTACTCATCAGGACCAAGGCAAAGACTGTACCAATCCCTGCATCTCCCCTGCGCACTTCTGCATTTCACAGGGTTGAGATTCGCCAATCCATGTGGGTGACAGCTGTCCTGGTAAGCAACGCAGAGCGAGTGGAGTGCATTTGCAGAACAAAAGAGAGCAGGAAACATCACACTATTCATATTTCAGGAGGCTTCCCTTTGGACTAGTTCCTAGCCTGGCGTTGTGGAGTGAACGCTCATTTGTGGCCATAGCCCATCATCTTCCAATTTAGTTTCAGCTGAAAGAAATCCAGCTTGTGTGCTCCGAGGCTCTCCGTGATGCAAGCCACGGTGCAGTTTGTGGCAGTCAGCAGGCAATCAGAAACACGCCTGATCCCGACTAAAATGCAGCAGGTATTTACAATGCAGATGTGCCTGTTGAAACGCATCTATAGGTAAGGCCCTGCCTCCAGTCCTCAGTTGCTCAACGAGTCACGTGCACCTAATAACACTTGGTTCATACCAATTGTATGCATCTATAGGAATAATACCCAAGCAAAACAACCCTGGGTATGTAGAACAGTGCCTACCCTAAGTATAGGAAACATTTAATATTGGTGTCATTTCAGTGTTACAGTTCAAAAAGGGATCCTTTTGCAATAGTCCTCAAAATCAGAATAAAGCATTACCCTTTGCTGCTTCACACCTAAGAAACTCATTAAGCCTCAAGCAACCATTGCTCACATGCAAAACATAGTGCACGCACGGTATTTTAGATGATAGATCTAGAAAGTACTAACAGAACAAAGCAGCAGGACAAACATGTATGAATAAGCTTCCCTTTCTTGATTGATTGTTTCCAAAGCAAATGATTTTTTAATAGAACTTCAATGACACCGGTACCTACACATGCTTGTAGAACACAAATCATTTCAGGAATAAAAATGGACAGAGCTCAGAACAACACACCCATGCTTGCGTTCAGCAGAGTGTGATATTAGATAATATTGTAATTCTGAAAGTCACAGTTGATACTAAGTACTTTCTCTCTCATTACTACGTTTTACATTTTTGTGCAGACAGTGAGCTCACCAGCTCTACCAAAATAGACCCTAGACCTTTATTTGGGAATTTTGCATAATGAGCTCTGTTACCACGTGAGCACAAGGCACTGGAGAACCCTCACCATCTCCCAAACTCTCCCTGTAAGCCCTCAGAGTTGTGGCTTTTTCTTAATTGTGTGTGTCTCGAGTTTGTCTTCAGCATTGGGAAATATTTTCTAATCTCCAGGGCTACCAAGAGGCAACACGGAGTGAATCGTTCTGAGCAGCAGATCTTTCTCCATAGCTGCCTGAGACTGCAGGGGCTGGATTTGATCTCCTGAGGGATTCCCTCCAGGCCCAGGCTTCCACAGGGAACAACATTCTGCCCGTGGGACTGGAAGTGATCTTTACTTAGATTCAGAAGTAACTTTGAACAGTAACTTTGAACACCTAATGCCTACTCATTTTCAAGTAAAAAGAGAAGAAACGTACCATATTCAAGAGGATTCCAGATTCTTGCTGTCTGCATCCTTTAAATTGTTTTGCAGTGTTGGAAACCTGATTTGCAAAAGCAAGCAGGTCTTCCACAGTCCCATACTTGACAGAGGACATCAAAGAAACCTCCCGTTCACAAAACAGTAAAGATTCTGCACGTTCTTCATTTTGATTTTCTTCTTCACACATCGTAATTAAGCTGTCTTCATACACTGCGAGGTCTCCACCTGGATAA
Organism: Aythya marila; assembly: GCF_965140915.1. NCBI lineage: Eukaryota > Metazoa > Chordata > Aves > Anseriformes > Anatidae > Aythya > Aythya marila. The sequence goes on along the minus strand of NC_139043.1, from coordinate 16,524,819 downwards.
AGGTTTTCCATGATGTCTATCACCTCAGACATATTTAAATTAGTTAGCAACAAGTCAATTTCCTCTTTGCTATCACTACCCGTGCTCATATACTCCATTACTGTCCACTTTGCAAAACCACTCCTGAAAAAAAGAGAAACAAACAAACCTGAAGACACTTTTCTTCCAAATTTGTTTTAGCAAAGCAATAAGGAAAAGAAGTGATCAGAGTGACAGATGGCTCGTCGATATACAGTTAGATTTAAAATCATTTTGTATTAAGAAAAAAAAATTCCTCATTAGTAGACTGAGTAAAGAGGAAAAGGAGAAAAACCCTTTACTAGCAAAATTCTTGTGCAAGTTATTAGTGAACCTCTCCCGTCATTCAGTCTTGGAATTTACCTTATATCAAAGCTTTTAATTAGAGGTACTGACACAATAGTGAAGCATGGACCAGTTATATTTTGCTGGATATGCAAAAATGCAGGAGCACCCTCAATGCCTACAAAAGGATGCATTATTTGGAAATGGATGACAAAGAGGGATAGATATAAATGTACCATATTAGTTTATCCCCAAGAGTCTGTGAGCAATTTATGTGATGTGTCCAGAAAGAGAAGGTCACAGAGCAAAGCCAATAAGCACCCACTAGTAATAAGCACCTGTTAGTATCACTGTACAAAGCACAAATCAGTCACCACCTGAGATACACCACCCATTTTTTTTTTTTTTTTTTTTTGCAAATGACTGACCAGAACTAGACTTGAACCAAAATTTTCACCGATTTAGGAAGATAGTCAGAAACTGAGCTAGCATAAAAGCAGTGAGCTTTTGAAGCAGTTTCCAGTGGTTTGTTCTGCCCTCACTATGTCTAACAATAACTTCTAGGATAAACCTCGACTATTTGGCTGAAGTGGACTTTTAGCTCCAAGAAACTGGATTCAACATCCAGAGAAGTCCATTCCCATCCCAGTTTCCTAGCTTGAGCCAAAGAGAGGTATTCTGCTCAAGTGGAAAACACATATACGTGGTCAGCCATTAATACACAGACACAAATAGTTTTCGACATGTAAATGTCTGAGAGCACTTACCTTATGTTTATCCTGGTTACATCACACAAAACCATCAAAAACGTCTCAATATAATCCCCAAAGCCGTCATGTTTCTCGAACCCGTGTTTACCGCCGCCAATAATTTCACAGCGTTCCGTAGCAGTCTATTAAAAAAAGCAAAACAAATAAAGCCATGGCAGACCAGCTCAAGCAGAAGGACTGGTTTATATTCATATGATCGTTTGCTTCACAGGCTTCACGGAAAGAAAAAGTAGTAATCACAAGGCTGAGATAACAGGGGATTTTGGGCAGAAAAAGATGACTGTGAAAAAGAATCAAGCTACTGTGTGATCATCCAGATTTCCAGGTAGTAGTGAAAAGTAAGTTTTCCATGGGCAGGTCTGGAGTTTTATCTGCGCTGCCTCATGCTTGCAGATGGAGGAAAATGAGATTTGGCTCTACTATCAGAACACACCACACACTGAGAGCTCTCATTTCCCTTTTTCATAATCCACTGCAGCCAACTATTCTTAGCAAAAGATAAAAACCGGACAAGAAGATACTTACAAAAGAAAAAGAAAAGAAACGAAGCACAACCTATTTATCTCAAGGACAAGCAGCAGACTCGGTCCCCCGAGGCCATGAAGCAATGCAGCTTACCCAGGTACAGTTTCTGGTTATGATCATTATCTTTCTTACCCTCCCCGCAAGGACGTGGAAGCTCTGCGGCACATATTTCTCATGGGTTAGAGAGCATTTACGTCAGCTCTAACGTTGAAGAAAAATGAGTAAAATGACGCAGCTAGCATGGCACAGGAGTTCAGCCCATGTGCTGCCAGTTCAGAAGGCAGGGCAGGAAAACTCGGCAGAAGCAGAACAGGAAAAGGCACGGGGAGTGCCGGCAGTACCTCGTGCACCTTTTCAAAGCCCTGTGGTGGCTTTGCCAGAGCAGCCCCCAGCCCCCAGCCCTGGGCAGATGGAGGTAATGTGCTTCATCAGCGTGCACCCAGCCTCTGGTCCATATGTGGGACCCCAGCTTTGGAGAGGCGGAGGAGGAACCCCTGTGGTCGCTAGCACTGCTTCAGCAGGGAGCACACAGACCTTGCATCTGGGGTGCTGAGAGGTCAGGGTTTTTGTCAACCTACGCAAGAAGTAACAGAAGCTGTTTTCTAACCCCTAGCATCTCGCCTTCCTGTTCTACCCCCCTAATTAAAGGTTGCCCTGAAAGCCTGAAAGTGGTTACTCTTAATTATAAAGGAGATTTCTATTTTTTCTTCACACCAGGATTTTTATTCATTGCTTTTTTGATGCTCAATTAATGGGGGTGGAGAGAAAAGAAACACCCAGTCCAGTCATAAGAGGAACTGAGGGACTGCATGTGAACAGCAAGGTCAAGTTAGAAACAAGTCTTTAGGGACTTTCAGAAGAAAAACATGAGCCTAGAGAAGCTTTAGTCCTTTGTGGATATGGACAAGTAAGCATCACGATGAAACCAACTCCCTCTTTGATGTTTTCATGCAGAAGACAACAGGGCAGTTCAGAACAAAATGAGCTTTCCCTAAATACCAGCTCTGCTCCCCCAAATGTTCCCAGACTCCAGCGTAAAACTCTTACTCTCAACAGCCTCACTACTACCCAAAAGGACCTTCTGAATAACAGGAGGTGTCTGCTACCAGCATATCCTCAGTTCTGTGCTGTTACTGCTTGAGAAAACCTGCAAGCCCGTCACTTTTCCCAAACCTAGCAAATTCGAAGGAGTAGACGTTTACATACCAAGAGCTGTGTCTAGGCTCCGTGAAGCCAATTTTTTAAATTATGCAGCACTTTATGTATTATATTTCCACCACTGGCAAAAAGGCGTCAATTTACCACCAGGGAATCCGTTCTCCATTTTTCCCCCTAAAATTCTCCAATAATACCTGTGGTGGGAACCTAATGACCCAAATCACTCTCTACAGTCCAGGTAAATTAAGGAATTACGTCACGAGGTACGTTTTACCTGTGCTCTCAGTTAAAAATCTGCTTTTACCTACAGTAGGAAAAAAAACCCTCTAAGCAAGCACTTGGGTCAGTTGCTAAAGCACAAGACTCTTTCTCCAGTTCTGTCACTATTTCAACATCATCACATGAGCAAGCTGCAAGCCAAGATTTATTTCTCCCATTTATCGTGAACAGCGTTTCCTTAAAACCCCTTTTCTGGGAAGAGCACAGCTTTGACGTGCGTGCACCACATAGTGCAAGAGTCACTGGATAGGAGCGCGGAGCCCCCGTGGGATGTGTGCGTGCGTGCCAGGAGTCAACCAAAAAGCTTCATTGAAACTAAAAAGCTGTGCTGACTGCCTCCAGGCAGAGAGATATTCAAAATAAAGGTCTCCTGTGCTGCCTGTAGGGTTAATAATTTCCTGGTCGAAGTTGCAGGCGATCGCCCACCGCTGATGGCAAGTGAATAGATCAAGCCTCGCGGCTGCTTCTCGGGTTATTATTGTTAGATCAAGAAAAAGCACACAATTTCAACCTCTTCATAACTTTAGATGCCCACTTGGGATAGTAAATAAATAAATAGATAGATAGATAGATAGATAGATAGATAAATAAATAAATAAACAACACCCCACCCCCCCAAATCTTTGCTTACAGCATCACCCAGGTGGGCTCCGGGGGGGGGGGGGAGGCTCCCGGGCAGGTGCTCCCCATCCGGGGCATCTCCCGGGGAGCCAAACCTGCCGGCTGGGAGCCCCCCGATCCCTTTCCTCCGGCCGGGTTTTGGGGTCCCGTCTCTCCCAGACCCCCCTCCAGGCTTACCTGAGGGGCTCCGGGAGCCTCCGGGCCGCCCGTCTGCTCGCAGCCAGCGCCGGAGCCGCTCGGGCCGGGCCGGCCGGCGGCCGCGGGGAAGTCCCGGGGGCGGGCAGGGCTCAGGTAGCACCGCCCGGGCCTGGCCGGGGGCGGGGGAGCGGCAGGCACCGGACCCGGTTTCTATTTCGTTTTACTGGAAGGAGAGAGCAAGCGCCGCCCTCACGGCCCTGGGGGGCTCGCTGAGGCTCGGGGGTGAGGGGTGAGGGGGTGGCTGTGCCGCCCCACAGCTCCCCTTGGTCGTGGGTACCCCGTGGAGGCAGCCCCAAATATCGTGGGGAGGGTGAGGGCAGGGAGCACGTCTGAGCAGCTTGGCCCTTGCATCATCGCGGAATGAAGAACCGTTTTGTGAAAGAGAAACCCGAAAGGCAGCTGAAGTGGCTGGTTGTCCCGTCTCGGAGGCCGCTGGCGCACCACGCTCCTCCGGGTGTCCCCAGCCTGTGTCCCTCCTCCAGGTGTCCCCAGCCTGTGTCCCTCTTCTGGGTGTCCCCAGCCTGTGTCCCTGCCCGCCCTGGTTTCTGCTGGAGCAGCTGGGTGCCAAACCCCGTCCCCACAGCCCCTCATGTCCCCCCGTGTGGTGGACACACTCCAGAAGAGCCTACGCTCTTCCTACGCGAACTCAGTTCAAGCATCGTCTAAATAAAACTTCAGCGGCGAGTCTGCTGGAATTTGGGACAACAATGTGTAGGATTTGCTAGTGGCGTTAGGATTAAAATGCTCCGGGTGACAGTAGCATGAGCTTGACCATTGCCAAAAAGGGGCAGGACTGCATTTTATTCCCCATCCAAAGGGCAGTAACTCTTGCAGGACTACTGTGCTGCCCAGCAGCTTCCCTTTGATTATTTTTTGGTTAAGGAGAGAAATGGGACTTCATCACCCAAAGCAGCTCCTGCAGCAGTAGCAGGTGTTGAGTTGAACCTCTGTCACGATCTCACAAGACACAGGCTGCATTTTCTGTTTATTACCTGCAAAAACTGACATTTTGCTGACTGAAGCCAATGGCAAAACTTTCCTTAAAAGGTTTCAGGACAAAGACTCGGGGTAGGTTTTGGTGTTTGAGTACGTGAAACTCCTTTACTATTTACGTTATCTAGACACGCTGACCACCTTGTTTAAAGGTTACAGGCTTACCACTTCTCTATATTCAAAACAGCACAAATGGGGTTCTGAACGCACAGGGCTTCAGACAGAATCGCCACCTGATGCCCCATTTTCCTCAACATCACGACCCAGTGTGTGCAGAGCTGCTGGCAGGGCTGTCCCCTGCCCAAACACACTTGCTTCTCCAAAACACAGAGGTGATAAACACATTGGCAAAGCCCCGTTAAGAAACAGGTATCTGCTTTGTCGAGGTCGGACTTGTTCGATTGCTCTGTTCAGCGCATATGCTGAGAAATGCCTGTGAATAAATGCAAGGAAGTTGAGGATGATTAATGGAACTAAAAATGGAGGAGGGAAACGAAGGGGATTTAGGAGGAAGGCAGGCTACAGGAGGGATAAAATGGAGAGAGGCCAGGCCTGGGAGAGAGCAGAGCTGGCAGCAGCTTGAAGGTAGGAGGTTCAGGCTGAGTAACACATCCTTAATACACAGCAGCTCACACGCTAGGGTATTTGGGTATCCTCTTTCGGGAACATGCCTCGGTTATTAGTTTCCCTAACCCCCAAATTAATTTTAATTAAACCATTTTCCTTTTTTAGCCCAGCTTCAAAGGGCAAAGAGGAGGAGTTTCTCTCTTTCCACGCCAATGAAATTAGGAAAGCTGCGTCACAGGACTCCTGAGGAAACTCCTGTAGTTGCTACAGAGAGACAGATGAAAACATTTCTGCTCTGTGGCATGGGTATTTAGGATATTAATTAAAATTCAGTACTTTAAAAGCGATCTACTCCGTCTTCTGGGTCATCCTGGGATACAAACCCAAGATAATAAAGTTATAGAAGTATCTTTCCAGCTCTATGGGAGGTGAATAAGAGCGTAGCCGACCCACCATGTCCTGCTACCCCACGCAGCACCCACACAACCCTCATCTCCCCTACAGATGCGCCTGAAACTTTTACATCCCTGACTGCCTTCACACACCACAGCCAGCGGCGTCCAGCGTGTCCTCTATACCCCTTATACAGGGCGCCGTGACACAGACCGAGGGCACCCACCCCCGAAACTCTTTTATTTCTCCTTTTCCACCCCAAAAATAAATAAATAAATAAATAAATAAAATAACACTAGGGCAGGCCTGCGCCAGCCGGGGGAGTGCTGAGCCTCGGCGGCTGCCGTCGGTAGGCGGTGGGCGGCGGCTGCGCGCTGCGGGCGCTGCCCCGGCCCCGGCCATGGCGCTGCGAGCGGGCGGGCGGGCGCTGCGCCTGCTGCCGGGCCGCCTCAGGGCGCCCGCGGCCCGCCTCGGCTCGGGGGGGGCGGCCGAGGCGCAGGAGGGTACGAGGGGGACAGGGGGGCAGAGGCTGTGCCTCACGGGGCTGGAGGGGAAGGGAGCAGGCGATCCTGGAGGGCTTTTCCAGCCGTAATGCCCTGGGGCTGTGCGTGGGGGTTGGTGGTGTAGGGCTTCAGGGGTAGCTTTATGCAGTGTGTGTGTGTGTGGGGGGGGTCGGGCTGTGTTATCACGAAAAAAATCCTTCGCTATTTGTATCCTTTAGCTAATGAACATGTAACACGTTGGGTTAAGGAGCCAATTTGGGTTGATCGTTGTTGTTTTGTGGTATAAATTTAATCCTTCGGCCTGTTTCGCTGTGTGATCAGCGTGCAGATGGTGCCTCAGGGTGTGTGTGAACACCTCAGGGGGTGGCGGGGCTGGTCCCAGCACCACTGCTGCTGCTCTGGGACTTTTTACCGTGACTGCAAAGCTCTGGCACTAGCTGGGAATGTTGTACGGGACAGGGAAGAAGGCAATGTGGGCTGCTGCGTGTACAGCCAGGCTGTGCACAGCCGCCCTTTGGATGCGATCATTGGTGTTTGTGCAGTGCTCAGAGCCAGGAGGAGATGGCAGAGCACTGCCAGGTGCCTACAGCATCTTCTGCTGTAGTAACTAAACGTGTATAGGAATTAAATCAGGGGAGAAGTGTGTAGCTAGCCAGGCCTCATACAGAGAGCTGCAGGGGCGAGAAGGGCTGTGTTCGTTTCTTGGCTGTGGCACCGGTCCGTGGGACCTGTCACTGCTCAAGCACCTCAGTCACTATACGCTTCTTCATCTCCCCCAGGAAAAATGTTACGCATAGACATGGACTAGAGGTAAATTAAGAGAAAGCAGTTATTCTGCTGAAACACTTGATTGTCACCGTGTTCTTAGTGCAAGCCAAGAACTGGTGAGGACCAGCCATTGCTGACGTGCTGTGACTTGTGTTTCTTCTGACGTAAAGTGCTGTGCACAACTAAGCAGCTGCAACAACTGCTTTGTGTAGTTTGTTTGCAAGCTTACAGAAGAAACAAAGAGATTATAAAAATACTCCTTTTAAATTAGAATAAATAGTAGCAAGCTTGATTTGATAAGGTTTTCTTGAGTCTACAAAATGCTACGTTTTCCTCAAAATCAAAAATATCGTACAAGGAGCTCTCTGTTGAACTTCTCTGTAGCCACAGGAAGGTAACTGCATGCTCTCCCGCTTCCCAGTCTGGGTTATGGATGGCTGTACAAACAGGGAGCGCCTTCCAGCCTGTGGTAGTGGGATGTGGTCAGATGATTAATTTGAGTTACGCAGGGATGTGGTTATGATTTCAGATTTGGGCTGTGGCCCCTCTGCCTAGATGCAATCAAAAAAAACAACTTTTCAGTGTTTTTTGCCTGTTCCAGCTTGTCTTATTTCCGTGTTGATTCTGTAGGCTGTCAGCAGCAATTTACCTTGCCAGTAGTGTAGCAAGATATGACTGATCTGTGGTTAAATTGATGTGAGTTGATGCAAGGATAGTATCAAATGAAAATTTTGTGTAGGAGTTTACTGTAAAAGAAGGTGGTGACTTGTTAAAAGAAGCAAGTGCTGAATTGTTCCCCAGGTGAAAGTGCTATTTTCGTGGTAGCAGAGAGAAAGTGTCTTTTTAGGGCAGTTTGCCAAAGGTCTGGCTCTGCCTTGTGTTCTTGCTGGGTACCTTGGTGTTAGACTCAATACATGTTGAGTTGTTCGTGGTGAATAGCAAATCAGAGAGGAGCGAAGATTCTTTGTATCATCAAACTTCCTGTGGCAGCGAGGAAAGTCAGTGTTGTTTTCATCCTGTATTTCCTGTATTCATCCTGTATTGTATTCCTGTTTTCATCCTGTATTGTTCTTAGAGAACATAGTTGTTTGTGAGAGATAGGCACTTCTTCATGTATTTCATTCTTTTTTGTTTGCTGTTCTGCTGTGATCCTCTCAGAGAGCCAAAGCAAAGCTTGTAGTTCTTCAATCCCAGAAGAGGAGCTGAAAATCAATTTTAAATCTTTATGTAGAAAAAAACCTTTATGCTCATTTCTACTTGCAGATGCTGAAGTCAATACCAGAAAGAAGACATTCACAGAGGTTCAAACGGAACGACTGGAGCAAGCGGAACGAACTGTTTTAATTAAATGCCCATCAAGACTTAATGAAAAAAAATTACTGCAGTATTTATCCAGTCATGGAAAAATTAACAGTCACTTCTTTTTTGAAAATCGGGTAAGTTATTAACCATGTAAACTGAAATGTACACTCGGACAAAAAAGAAAAGCTTTTATTTGGTCAAGGCCTCATACATGTAGGTCAAGCATATTATGGACAATTAATATGTTAATCTAGCTTTTGTCTTTATTAATGTTTACAAGTTGCTGAGCAACAGATTTTTATTTGTGAGTTAGCTAAGCAACAGCTGTTTTAAGTGGTTCTAGCAACCTGCTTTACATTAAATCTTAAACTTTTACGTAGCACTGTAAATTATCCTAAAAATAGAGCTCACTTTTTTAATGAACATTACAGTTGTGAACGTAAATAGATTTCAGAACTGTAATGTGTAGTGCTTACTACCAAGAATAGCATGCCTTACATCTTCTTGTCCTCTTGTGAAAAAAAAAAAAACATTTTAAAAGTGCTGAGGTACAGAAGCTGGTATTCAGCTTTGTGACTCTCTCATTAAAATGTCCCAGTGCTACCACAAATGGCTGAGTAATGTCAGTACAATAAGTTCAAGGCTTGTGTGTGTTTATCTAACGCTGTCTATTTCCATTCTTATTTTTTTAGGGTATCCATGCTTTAATAGAATTTTCTGAAAAGAGCAGCGTAGCCTCATTACAAGATGTTGTTGGAATTCCAAAGGCTGTAGAGCATCATGTCGTCCCATTTAAATCTAGACTTTTTACCTTCACGCTGAAAAACCCAGTGGCTAAAACTGCTGAAGAAACACCAGTTCATCTCTCCCCTCAGTCTCACATTCCAGTGAACGAGCTTATTCAAAAACTTCATAAGGCAGACAGTGTAAGTATAGATTTCTAGAGTTTTCTCAAACAAAGTCCTACGAGGAGCGGCTGAGGGAGCTGGGCTTGTTCAGCCTGGAGAAGAGGAGGCTCAGGGGCGACCTTATCGCTCTTTTTAGGTACCTCAAGGGAGGCTGTAGCGAGGTGGGGGTTGGCCTGTTCTCCCACGTGCCTGGTGACAGGACGAGGGGGAATGGGTTTAAGTTGAGCCAGGGGAGTTTTAGGCTAGATGTTAGGAAGAACTTCTTCACTGAAAGGGTTGTGAGGCACTGGAACAGGCTGCCCAGGGAAGTGGTGGAGTCACCATCCCTGGAAGTCTTCAAAAGCCGTTTAGATGTAGAGCTTAGGGATATGGTTTAGTGGAGGGCTGTTAGCGTTAGGTTGAAGGTTGGACTCGATGACCTTGAGGTCTCTTCCAACCTAGAAAATTCTGTGATTCTGTAAAAATGATCCATGTCCACCTAAGATTTGCAAGTGGCTGTGTGAAGCATATAAAGCAATTTACTTCTATTAAAAAAAAAAATCTCTGTTAGAACTTTGTGTCAGTGGTTCTCATACTTTCAAACAAATAGAGAAAATTATTTTAAATGTCAAAATCGCTTTTTCAATATGATGTAAACCTGTTTGAAACTAATAAAGATCTTATAATTGCAATGATAGTAAGTAGAAGAAAAATATATATTAATAGAAGGTGGTCTTTGTATTTTATTACAGTATTTATTTTCTTTAATAGATAAGCAGTCAAATGTACATTCTGCTGAATGAGTATCAGCTCACCGAAGAAAATATCAAGCTCCGATTTCTGGCCTGTTCCCTGGTTCAGGATTTTGCACGTGCATATTTTCCAGACAGCACGGTAAAGCCGTTTGGCTCTTCAGTGAACACCTTTGGCAAACTGGGATGCGATGTGGACATGTTTCTGGACTTCCGTGACGCACAAGAGCATGCTGCAAAAATGGTAATGTTACGCCGTGCATCTTCGGTCCTCGTTCTTCCTTGTAATAGGGAGAAAATAATTTGCTGTTTTTCCAGACTTCATTTGTACTGTCAGGGTGGACTTCACTGTGAAGAAAACCCTCATCCTCCAAAGTTGATTGAGCAACACTTCCCAATTTTCTTATTATCACTGTTTTTTCTTCTCTGGAGCTGCTGGGCTTCACCCATGCCATTTTAAAGTTTGGGTGTGATTTTTAAGGTCCTCTGTGTCCTGGTACATAATATTTCTGTGCATTTGCATTTTGGGAGGGTTGTCAGGTTCTTTTCCTCAGTTTAAAGAGTTCACTTGCTATAGCAACTTTATTACATACTAGAGTACATACACCTGTACGTAAGAGTGTGTGGAGATGTTAAGACCTTTTGGAGTAATACAGGTGGCACCATTTGTGTTTTTGGTGTCTGTCCAGCAACAATTAAATTTCTTCATAACCATGTCTTCACTGGTACTGGGATATTGAAATCTATACTGTGCAGTAGCCAAGTGTCACGTGCTTGGTGTTGGGACTGGAGCAGCTCCCAGTTGTAATGGTTACAGTAGGTTGTGTCATGGTCCAGGTTTGTGAAGGCATAATGAATAGGAAAGGGCTAGACAAGGTTTTTTTGGAAGGCTTATTTCTTGCTATTGGTTTTTGACTGTGGACAGTGTAAATGTCCTGTTGAACTGGAGAAGGAAATACAAAAGAAAGAGGTGAAAATCAGGACAAGAAGAAGGGAGATTTGGATTAGAAGTGTCCTGTGGAGAAGCTGGAGTTCTTCACAGATTCTGAAAATGCCAGAATCATTTAATTACCAAAGCTGCCTTTTTACGTATGTGATAATAGTTTGGGGAAGCTAGCTTTGTTCTCCTTAAAAAGAAAGAAAAAAAAAAAGATGATGGCCTTAAGCTTTTGGAGATTGAAAATTTGCTTAGCTTTTCTGTACTATTTGCATATTACCATGTATTTTATTTTTCTTTAAAATATGCCTTCAGACGTTCCTAGTTTTCAGTATTATTGCAGTGATCAAACACAACGAAAGCAGATATGTCAGCTGAGGGATAGGATCACTGTGCCTTTGTGGGAAAGGTTAAAATCTAGGAAACCTTTACTTGAGTTGCCTCCTGAGTTTTGAGGAAAAAACAAATATAAAATGTCTGTTTTCAAAGCATGCTTTGTAAGTAGAAGTTTTCTTTGGTATTGATGCTCTGCAGAGAGAAAATCTTTCTTTCATGTTGTGCCTTTTAAGGAAGATGCACACTCTGAAGGCAATCTTATAGTAGAAGATGAAATCAGAATCATAAACCAGACCTAAGGATAAAAAGCAGTGGTCACTGTAAATCTTAGTTCTTAAAATCATCTTACCCACATCTTAACATTTGATTTGATCATTTTTTTTATATGTATGCATCATTTTTTCAGTCAGACTAGTATTAACAATGGACTTGGATTGGTAAGTGTGTGGTTTGCATGAGCACGCGGACTTCAGGACAATGTTAATATAAATTTTGAGGAAAAATGACTATACCTAAAATGAATTGCTTAATGTTTGAGAGGTGGAAAAGATGTCAAGTCAATCATCCTTGTGCAGAAGTCCCATACCAGTGCTAGGAAACATTTTAGTGCATTCATTTTAGAAAAAGAACAAAATTTGACCATTGACATCCTTTGTTCTTGTATAGTGAACTTTTCATTTGTCCTTTTGAAAAACTTCTACAAATCAAGCAGGGAGGCAAGTGTAATTGCAGTTGCCCATTTTTTTAATAACTTTTTTCTCCTTTTGTTGAATTTTGAAGTGACAGCATGCCTAGGCATCATGCAGTATTACAGTGTACTTGATAAATTCAGTTTTAATGGAGTGATTCCTGTCACTGCAGATTATTTTATATGAGGAGGGGGACAGAGATTCTCACTTTAACTTCACTGTGCTTCTAAAACAGTTCTGAAATTGAGGTGAAGGTAAGGGAGGTTTTTTTAATTGACATAATGAACAACGACATTTTAATAAAAGATTAAAACTACAGAAAACTTTAAGAAAAATACAGAAAAAAAATGTAAAACTACAGAAATTCTTCAAGCTTTTCTTACTAGTGTTTCTTTACATGTTCTTTACATGTAAGAAGATGCAAAGTCTCAACAAGATAAGGAGGAGAACTAATCCACTGTAGTCATAATATTTAGCCTCGCTAGAGACATTTCAGCTCACATCTTACTTGGGTAAATAGTTTCCCACCACCAAATTTTATTTCAGAATGCTTCTTCGCCCATAATTTGCACTTGTCAGTGAGTTATGGAAGGTTCTTTGGAACTGGGCTGTATAACGTGCTTTATTCAGTCGTAGTTTAGCTGAACTGGATTCACGTAGTTGACAGGAAGACTACAAGGAGTGTACCAAAATGGCAGCAGTTCCAGGCATGAAAAATTCTGCAGTGAGAATCAAGGTGGTCTAGTGAGTGTTACGAGATGCACCAATGAGATGGAGTGTTCTCCCTCAGCGTGAGGACAGATACTTGTATACGTTGTTCTTTTAAGTTGTCTTGTCATCCATTCACAGCAATCGCTGCAAGAAAAGTAAAAACAAGCAAATAAAAAACAAACTAGTAGTGTGTGTCCAGAGCTATTTGCCTGTCATCGTTCCCTAAATGAACTGCACTATTTAAAACTTCTGTTATAAATGTCAGAGAGATGTGGGAACAGGCTGGGTTACTAGAAGTGGTGAGGACTTGTGGGCAGTTGACAGACTTGCTGCGGTGGGGCTGCTGCAGCAAAGGCCAGCAGGGATGCTGTTTGCACTGCTGGCTCCCAGTTATGGGACAGGTTAAGGGGCTGCACGGCATATTTACACTCTGCGGTGCAGCGAGGCTTTTGTCCTGTATGCAGATGTCATCTTTATGTGCTAAAGATGAAGATCTCGCTGGTGGTGTTGAAACTCCAGAGTGTTAAAATGTGGGCAGATCTGCTCCATCACGGTGAAAGTATACACAGAAGTAAGGTTTGTTAAAGCATTGTCTTGCAAAGGACTGTAACAATCATTAGTGCAACTCCTGTCCTGATTCAAGCATAGCCAAAGAGTAGAGGAGAATAAGGTGGCAGCACCTAGAGAGGTTTATTCTTCGTAGGGAAACAAGATGTGGAGTACCTCCCATAATAGGCAACAGCTTAATGCTTCAGAGGAAGGCAAAAATCTCATATAGGTGGCAACGTGATTTATGGGGACAATGATACGATACTTTCCCTGGCAAACTGTGTTTCTAATAACCATACATTGATTGTCTTTCTTAGGACGAGCAGAGGCAGAGGAAGGTAGCGTTAGTTACAGGATGATGCAGCAGCAGGGGGAAGGTTATCTATCTTCTGAACTACCGAATTGTTGCAGCCTTTCAGGAGGTACCAGCAGTGACAGAGGACCAGGCATTTCAGCATCTATTTACATTAAATCACACTTTTTTTTTTACCACATCTTGTGGCAAAAAAGGTCAGTGACTGTGACTTAGGTGGCAGTAAAAGTCAGAGTGTTCTTTACCAAGAGCAGATGATCAGTGCAGTGTTTACCACGGATGTGGTGTGGTTAACTTGCAAGCAGTTTGGGAGATTAGGGAATGACTTAAAACAGAGTTTTGTGATAGTTTTAGAGTAAGTTATTGTATTAAATGTTGCACTTCTTGCTTGAGGATGTGTATCAGTCTACCCCAAAGAAGTAGTTTACTTTACCTGTATCTGCTGTTTTGAGCACCATGCCACAGGGCGTGAGTATCAGTATTTTATCCTCTGCAAGAGGAACCAAAGCTCCATGTGAAAGTCCAACCAATTAAGAGCATCTCCTTCATTATTACAAAAAAGTCTTCATCCAGCTTCTTAGAGATACTGAGCTGCTGCCTGGGAAGGCATGTTGTGATTTTATTTTTTTTTCTATTTTGCTACACAATTACAAACACCAGCACGCCCAAGTGTCAGCCAATTCTCCATCTTCTTCTTTCCTGTTACCTACCTTAATGTCTGTAGCTATAGGCTTCTTACACCTTGAGCTGGTCCTGCTGTAGCATGCAGCCACATAGCCAAATGGGATTAAGGAGCACTCTTCCTGGTATGCTCAAACACATGGGCTGGCTGGAGGAATGTGGGCAAGAGGAGAGCAGGAAGGGTCACCTTAGTTGTCAGAGTGACACAAATACAGCTCCTGAGTAAGTCTATGGGATGATTTGCAAGGTCCATGATCCCAAATTGTTTCACCTGTCTTTGAGTGCCTGTTTTCTGTGCACTAACACGGTGACAACAGGAGTAACCTCCTCTATTTATGTCTTAGAAGACTAATTAGGTCTCTGCATAATGCTTTTTGTATCATACACATTCACACTGCATTCATTACATGTTTCACAGGGGAGGATAAGTCACTGCCAGGTGTCAAATCAGCAAGCAAAATTAGTTGGGGCTTAAAAACAGAGGATAAAGAGAACAGAGATTTCATGGGTATGGACTTAGTTTATTTGGGTGTTAACTGCAAATGGGACAATTAAAATATCTACAGGAAAATTAATGTCTGATCTCAGAGTGCAGCTCCACAAATTTTTTATTTTTTTGAAAAATCTGCATCAGGTGTGAAGCAATTATTTTAAGTTTTAAGGAAACTTACCTTCATTTTGAAGCATTAAGCGATATGCATGCTATTTTTTTTAAGCTTTTTAATTTAAAAGTGATTTTCCTTTACACTGCTACTTTGAGGATATGAAATGGAATTACTGGTGGTTAGAAATTAATAGTGGTTTGGTTATGTTTTGTCCCTTTTACTTTTTAACTTAATTGTATGCTGCTCTTTTCAGTCAGTCTGTGCTGTCTTGGGAATTCCAGAATGACTTGTTGTAGACAGCAGTGTAGTAGCATTATACCCTCATCTAAACAAGTAACTTTACAGTAAGTTACTCACTATTAACCTGGAAAAAATTAATCACTGAGAAAGAAAATAAAAGAGAAAGTAATGTTTTACCTTTTTTTTTTTTTTTTTTTTTAAGCTCTGCAGGCTGCTTTGAATAATTATATTTTAACTCGTAATTGCTCAGACTCCTTTGCAAATTGTTGTCTTTCAGAACTATTCTTAAATGTCTCTTTAGTTCCAGAACTAATAACTTATTAAAAAAAAAATCTTGTGTTAGAAAAAAGGTCCCTTTGAAATGGAGTATCAGATGAAAAGATTGCCATCAGAAAGATTAGCAACTCAGAAAATTCTTTCTGTGATCGGTGATTGCCTTGATAATTTTGGTCCCGGATGCGTGAGCATACAGAAGATACTCAATGCTCGCTGCCCACTGGTGAAATTTGCCCATCAGCCAACAGGATTCCAGTGTGATCTGTCTGTGAGCAACAGGTAAGGCCTGGTTTTAAACATTTTACACAGAATACTGATGCACTTATGTTCTGGAAACTTGTCATGAAAAAAGTTTAAGCTACCCAGTTCTGCGTTGTTAACAAATGTGAATGTTGGGTCTGAAAAGGATGTTTTTGACTTCCAGATCTTAGTTTTCCAATGTGGTTAAATTAAGATCTCTTTCTGTAGTATGGTAAACAATTGAAAGCTGAAACTGCAGGCCTGAAAAACACTCTATATGGTAAGTTTGGCGTGTAGGGAATTGAAAGCAGACGTGGTTCTTCAGTCACTACTTCCCTTCAGGTATGTGGGCGCACAGCTTGTTTTGATTGCTTCAGGTTAAGCATCATGCTAATTTTCATTATTGTCTTTCAGCTGCTTTGCGGTCATTAGACTCCTAGTTATTTTGGGGTCTTTTTTTTTTCCTTCTTGCTTCTTAAGGGTCTGTGTCCACCTGTTTGCTGGCAAAGTATCAGGAATGATAAATCAGCCCACTGCTTCAGAAAACAGCCTGAAATGTTACTGTCGTTAGGGCCTTTCACAGTAGTGCCCAACAGAGGGAGCAGCCTTCTTAGAAATATTTCCCTTTGCATCTTTTCCTCCTCTTCCAGCTTGCTTTCACTTTCGTAGGTAACCAGTGGGTGATAGTCAAGCATATAGTTTGTTTGGCTGTCACTTAGTTTGAAATACCTACCTTAAACCAGTATATGTGTAGCACTGACGTGAAGTACATAATTGAAAAAAAGTACGTAACCCTTTTTCTTAGTGTTGGGGAATGGTAAAATATGAGTGATCATCTTTCAAAATACTTCTGATATGACTTACAGATACAGTGCTAGTACAGATGTTGTGATTTGTCTAGCATCTAATCACACCTGATGTAGACTGAATTTTCTGAATTACCCAAAGGTTTGTTTCAGAATATGCAGGAGTTGTTAGGAAAGTATTGAGCAAACGTCTTAAAATAACTCTGCTCTCAAACGTGCAGCCACAGTGAGAGGCAGCATGCAGTTCTGTGCAAACTTTGTAATTCCCTGCCAAAGGTTTGGTTGGTTGAGATTGTGTGTGTCTTGTTATTGTGGAGAAATAACAGAAATCTTACAGACACAAGGAAGCATTTCACAGCTGAAATCTTAGAAGTCCAGGTATTACAAAACTTCAATATGGCAAACTTCCGCAAAATGCTTTGCTGGGTTTTTAGAGGAATTCAGTGTAAGACTGGGAGTAAAAATTCCTGCAACAGTAGTTCAACATGCAATTTAAACTAAATTTGACCCCAAATTAAGTCTTGCTCTCACATCCTGCTTCCATTTTTTTCCCTGCCTTTCACTGCCTTCCCATTCATAGACTGCAAGAGTGTTTGTACAACCATGTAACGGATGATGAAACGGATCAAAGCTGATCCATCTGAAAGCCTTTATCCTTCCAGATTAGTTGTTTTGCAGCAGGACCTGGATTGGGGTAGTTATTACAAACAACTACCAGCGTGGTGGATGTGGCACTGTGGGAATGAGAGCAAGCACCTTGGAGCAAAGCTGCTTTCAGCTGCAGTTTTTGCTTGTTTGTTTAAAGAACTTGCTGAAGAACAACTTCAAATTCATTCTGATCACGTTAATAATGTCTTCAACACTTTATGGTTTAAAATTCATAAGTTTGTTTTGTGCTGTCAAAAACTTAAGGATATAAAGCTTCAAATGTTGGTCGTTTGAAAATTACCAAACAGATCAGTCTTTACAATAAGACTGTAAAAGAATTTCTAGTTTGTATATAATATATTAGAATAGACATATTGTCTAAAGCATTCCAAAGGCAATTGTGGCTAAATTCTATATGGTTTTGGCCTTGATCCTGCATAGTTTAACTCCAAGTATGTGATGGGTTTTTTGGGTTTTCTTTTCTTCTTCATTATGATGTGGAACAAGGAAACAGGAAACAGCACAAGTGTAATATTACTACTTAGCCTAAACTGTACTCTTCTTATAGGAAGTTATCGGATATTTAATCCTGGATGATTTCAGACATTCTTTTCTATTCTTTAATGGATAAAAGTGGTTTTTATTGCTCTTTTGTTTGATCATTGTTGTTTAATAGATATCATCTTCCCTTATAACTGATGAGCTAGGGCAGAGCAGCCAGCACTGCAACTGGTGCTTCCCATTCTCTTATTATTTACCTCTCATGTTTTTTCTTTTCTTCCTCAGTATTGCTATCAGAAGTTCAGAACTCTTGTACATCTATGGCACCCTTGATCCCCGTGTGAGAGCCCTGGTGTTCAGTTTGCGATGTTGGGCCCGTGTTCATGGACTTACCAATAGCATTCCTGGTACCTGGATTACAAACTTCTCTCTGACCATGATGGTCATGTTTTTTCTGCAAAAGAGATCACCACCTATCATTCCAACACTAGATCAGCTTAAAGAACTGGCAGGTAAGGGTAGCTGTTTATCAAAGAGGTTGAAGTGACTTTCACATTTATTTTAACTTCCGTAAAGCTATGAATAAACCCAAGCCATTTCTGTATGCTCTCAAACACCAATGTATGTTTTCTGTGCCTTAAGTTTGAAGGAACACCCAAGTTTCACTTGTATTTTTTGTGAAAATAATGCATCTTAAAACAGATTTAGTTTTGCATTTCTAGTGCAATGCTAAATTCTGCTTACAGGGGTTAGGCTTGCTCTATGCCTCAGACAACTAGAAGTGATTTATTTGCCCAGGGCTCCCACGCTGCCTGTTTATTGTTTATTTTGTTTTGCAGCAGACCTGTGAGATCTCATGTCTCTACAGTTTTTAAGGATTTTGTGCAGATTGATGCAATGTCTGTTGTTTTATAGACACCAGATGTATCTATATTACTTTTTTTTCACAATTTGTAATATCCTTGAGACTGTTGGTGTTCTGGCTGTTTCATACGTAGCTTTCAGGATGTGTTATCTTCAGTAAATCGAATGAAAGCTTGGAGAATGACATCCCAGATTCTTGACTCCTCGCTTATTTCTTCTGCTTATTGACATGCTTCCTTGGAAGCTTTGAGTAGAGAAAAAGGTCTGTGTTCTGTTGTTGGAAAATCAGGTTAAATGTTTCCATCAGCAGTTACCAACAAGTTCTCAAAATAAATCAGGAATTTTTATACTCAGAATGAAACATGTCATAGGAACATGCTTGTAGAAATGTCAATACCATTACAGAAAAAGAGGTGTGGAGGTTTTGGGTGTGATTAATGATGCCCTATAATAACTATTAACCTCAGAAATTTGTGCTGCTTTGTGTATTATAAAGCTCTGTATCCAGAGGTATCAGGTTTGTTAGTTAACTTTGGAGATATAAAGGTATCATATACCATTTTCCTGGACATTTTTGAAAATATGCCATCTACTCATGCTTCCTCTCCTTTGCTTGTCAAAAAAAATATTTTTCTTTTCAATCTTTAAGGTTAAGATTCAACATAAATGGTTAAAATGCACTTGTGAACTTCTAATTTGCTGTGTTCAATATAATAGTATTTATTGGATTCAGTCATGTCTCATATTTGAATCTGATTACATACAATGGCATTTTATTGTTTATCACTTCAGAATACTCTTGTAATCTTTGTTTCAGATGAAAAAGACAAGCATATAATTGGAGGATATGATTGCTCATTTGTTAGCGATTTAAGCAAGATTAACCCTACAAAAAATACAGAAACACTTGGTAGGTAAATCTTCATTAACTTCCCTTTTTCTGTGTGTTGAAAATAATTTTTTCCTTAATGTTACTGTTGGCTCTTGGTTTTCTTTGCCTTAGATGAGCTGCTCTGTGACTTCTTTGAGTATTTTGGAAACTTTGACTTCAGGAAGAATTCCTTAAATCTTCGACGGGTAAGTGAATTTGAATCTCTCATCATTATTGGTTGAATTTCTGTGACAGATAACGTGTGATCATTCTCTGCTTGCCAAGAGGGCTGCACTGTCACTTTGGTTGTTACATATCAGTTATATTATTTGCTGATATGTGTGTGTGTGTGTGTGTGTGCAAGTGTAATGGACATGCATATATGTAAGTACCTTAACTAGCACTTGTTTTTGATGGACTGCTTAGAGGAGGAGGGATTTCAGTGCAACACTTTCTGGCATAAAAGGTTTTTTGCCAGTACAGGCTGATCCTGGAAACTAATTAATTAAGCTGGGTAAATTTTGTTTGCCGTTAAGGCTTAAGAAATGAGCAAAAGCCCCCCACATGCCACAGCCTGACCTGGACAGGGGAAATGTCTGTGCTGCTGCTGGTTTTCTCTTTAACTAGTCCTGGCCCTGGGACCAAGGGTATGATGTATCAGTATGTAGACTCTTCCTGGAAGAGGATTAGCTGGTAGGTTCCTCCTAGAGCTTGCAGAGGTTCTGTAATGCAGAGCCAGTTAGCTAGGGAGCACTGATAAGCGCTGTGATGGGAAGTGTATTTAAGTAGCAAACTATGTAGTTGTCAACAGCTTGCATTGTACTACAGCGAGTGCACAAAAGTGGACTGTGACCCAAATAGCTCTCTACTTAAAAACCAAACTGAACTGGGGGGGAATTTCAGCCAAGGCAGCAGTCTTGCTTTGTTACAGTAGCTCTTAGTGAGCACTGTGAGGGGAATGGTTTGAACAGATTAAGTGCTTGGAGTAGTTTATCAGCCTGGGCTGTGCGCGTTAATATGACACACTCGTGCTGCCCGTACACAAATGGAGAGAGGAGCAGATTGCAGCGAGTGAAGTTTGAGGTTTGTGGAAAAGCAAATGGGAGGGTGGCCAAAAAGGCAGGGTAAGTTGTTGTACGTTCTTTGCCTTGAAGGAAATCTAAGCTCTATGTGGCAAGGAAAACAACCACTAAGAGGATTTAGAGAATAGAGTCGTACAGTTAGATTGACAGGAAAATTAACTTGATTATTAATCAACTTTTTTTTCCCCAAAAAAGTTCTCTACTAGGACGGAATACTCCTAACGCTGATGTGATCACTCAAGTGATTTGTTACTTGCTCAGCATATAATGCCTACGTGCAACTTTGTGTGTTTTTTTCCTTTACACTATCTGCAGGGAAAGGAAGTAAATAAACCTGAGTCGTCTCCTCTTTATATCTGGAATCCCTTTGAACAAGACCTTAATATCAGCAAGAATGTTAATCAGCCACAGCTGGAGAAATTTGTAGCTATGGCCCGAGAAAGTGCCTGGATTTTACAGAAGGAAGATAGAACTCAGCGAATGATCAATAAAGAGCCCTGGGGACTGGCAGCCCTACTAATACCATTTGGAAAAAGTAATACAAACAAGATGAGAAGGACAAAGGGAATGGGAAGTGAAACAATCAGAAGCCTTTTAGACTCCTTAAAGTTAAGTAATGCAAGCAACCTACAAAAAGCAGTGGGAAAGTGACTTTCGGCACAAAACCAAGGTAGCTGCTATTCTGTTTTAGGAATTAAATGTGATACGGTCTGAAGAACATTACTTTTAATATTTCTACCATGGTGAAATGGAGAGTCAGGTAACCTCTGGTTTTCATTGTGATGGTTCTTTGTACAGGTCTGCTTTCCTGCTGTACATTACCTCCTCCTTACTCTTCACTTTTCCATCTGTTTTATGAATGAAGAACATTAAAAGGCAAGTTTTACAGATATATTTTGGAAATATCCTTCACTCTTTAAAAAAAAGAAAAAAAAAACTGACAAAAGCAGCAAGGGCAAAAGCCCTCGGGAATTCTCGTGGTTAACATCCAAATGATGCGTTAAGGAAAAGCTCAAGAAGCAACCACCTTCCAGTGAAACCACATGTTAAAAGAAGACAAATATTAGAGCCATTGCTTCCACTGCAACCACATTCTGGGAGCCAGTAAAACCCAAGTGCGTGCATGTATTTTTGTAATTGGTTTTGATTCATGTAGATAGTGCCGAGACAAAAATAAAGAGAATGGAATTAGGTAGGAGGGCTTGCAGCTTCATACTGGATTGCTCTCCAAGAATAGCACACCTGTTTTGTGTTGGAAATGTGGGTTTGCTCTCGTGTTTACCACCTGTTCTCAAATTTCTTCAGTCTATTCTTTATCTTCTGTACCCATAGGACTGGTTCTCACTGATATGCACTCATGTTTCTCATTTTGCCTTCAGCTTCACTTTAAGCCTGTATTTCAGGTTCCAGTAGGAGTTTTTTCTTGCTTAATCACTCCCCTCAAAGTTGCTGCCTGCTAGGCAACACCAAAGCCTTCCCCTAATGATCTCTGCATCTCTCTGCTCTTTGCAGAGGTCCACAGGGAATCACATAACGTGTTTTGAGTCGTGTCCCCGGTCTTGCCTTATTTTTCAGATATTCAGCAGAGTGCTGATTGTCCCTCTTCCAGATCAGCTAAACCAGTGAGAAATGTTTATTGTTGGCTTAAAGAAAGCATTGAGTTCTCTATGCTTTCGCTATAAAATAATGTTTTAGAGGAAGATGAAGAGGGCTGGAAGGAAGGAGGACAGAAAGAAATGGGGAGAGAGCAGTCAAATGTCAGATTTTTTCCAGGCGGGTTTGTGAGTATTCTACCTGTCCAGTTTGAGAGCCACTCATCCATTAAAACTAACTGGCAGGCACGATGAGAACAACTACACAGGCTGCTGTTTGTTAAACAACACCCTTTAAAGAAATTCTGTGCAAGAGATGACTGTAACTCGGACATAATCATACAGATGCAATATTGAAAAAGAAACAGTACTCATAGACATCAATATTTTTAGATTCTTTAATTCACTAGTGGTACATGATTTTGTGTGGACTTTCTATTGGTTTAGTCTGAACTGGTATGTTGGTATTAGCAGCTGAAGAGAGTATTCTTTTTTCCCAGAGGTATATTTGTCAGAAATAATTTGTGCACTAATAAATAATTCCAAAGTTTTTGTAAAATACCCCTGGGCAGGGAGAAGCACTGTTCACAGTTAGCAATCTGATCAATGACATCTTGAGTGGCATGAAGACCCTCTTACAGATCAATGTGATGCTAATTTATTCGTACTTTAAAATAATATTCATGTGCATCCATTTCATGTTCATAAACATTTTATCACATGACTTTAAACAGTTTTTATCTTAGTTACAGGAATTAATTCTCATATTACCTGTTTTGAGCACTGAAGTTCAAACTTCGCTTTCTACTTAAATCCCTGTGCTGCTGTGTGAACTTCTTGGAGGCTGGAATGAAGTTTGGTGTAACTTGTTACTGGTGCTAACAAAACCTTTTGATATCAAGCTTGGCACTGGCATGGTGAGCAGTCTGTTGCTACCTTAATCCTTAGAGAACCCAAATAAATTTTCTCCTGTTTCCCGAGCAGACTTTGAAGCTGTTGAAGATTAGGGTGGTACCTGAGTACTTGCAAGTTTCCTTTTGTCCAGCCAAACAAAACGGGTACCACAGGGATCTCCACATAGGGGTGGTGTGGTGGAGAGCCTCCAGGGTAGGATTAAGGGAAAGAACAGCAAAGCAGATGTTGTCATGGGTGTCTGCTGTTGATCACCTGCCCAGGGTGGTAGCAGAGAGGAGTTATTCCACAGGCAACGAGGAGAAATCCTCAACTCAGAATGAGGAAAAGGTACAGGTACAGACTGGGAGATGAGTGGCTGGGGAGCAGCTCTGCAGAAGGACCTGGGGGTGCTGGTTGGCAGCAGCGTGCCCTGGCAGCCAAGTTGGCCAGCAGCATTTTGGGGTGTAGTAAAGACAGCCTGCCAAAAGAGGTGTTTTTCCTGCTATATTTAATGCTGGCACGGCCTCACCTTGAATATTGTGTGCTGTTCAGGGCTCCACAATATAAAAAGGATGTTAAGGTGCTGGAAGGCATCCACAGGAGGGCACCAAGGCAGGTGAAAGGGTCTGGAGGCTTCGTTCTCATGTAGCTGAGAAAGACTTGAAGGATTTTAACACCCAGACACGGGATGCTTGTACCCAAATACCAATAAACTTCGCAATTTGCTTACGCAGTTGAGCCACTCCGAAGCATGACTTTGGCCAAAACGCTTCATTCGTGAATGTGCACAGGCGTAGGGAACATCAGTAAATTAAACACATTTTTAACCCCCTGCCCCCTCCCCTCGCTGGGAGTACTTTTCAGTGCAGTCTTATGTCCCCTGACTCTGAACTGGGTAAGGAAACTGGAAACATTTGAAAGTTCCTTGCCCTGAGAAAATGCTCTTTGGGACATTAACTTCAAGGTCACATTTGTTGCCAGGGATTTTTTTTCTCCCCCCCTAGATATCCAATGCTCACAGGAGCTGCAGGAGTGGGTTCTGCTGCAGTTGCCACTGCTCCATCATTCCTCTTCTGGGATCTGAAGGCATGGCTCCAGCCAGCTGCTGGGTGAGGACCTGTGCATGGTGCTCTTGGCTGAGACAGCCCCAAAATTGGGACTTGTAGGAGGTACCAGATGCCCTGTTCCTCTGCCTCAGTTTCAGAACTACAATTCCTGCGGGGTTCTGTCCTTTGGACTTCAGATCCCTGCATAATTCAGGTTGGAGGAGACCTTTGGGTCGTCACCCTTCCTTCGAGCTCTTTGAGGAGTTCGTGTCCACCCATGACCACGCTCCCACCACGTGAGCTCTGCCCCCGTGTCTGCCATTCCCACGGTGCCGTGGTGGCAGCACCAGAGCTCTGGTTCCTCCTGCTTGTCCCCCAGGCTGCACACCTTGCCACCCGCACATTTGAGGTGCGATCTGTTCGTTCGTATCAAGTCTCTCTCGTTCCCATCACCCTGCATCCTTTCTCTCAATCACTCTCCACCCCTGCCTCGCTTAATTGCAGATTATAGCTGTGAGAAAGCACCGAGTGATGTTAGAAACCTAAGAGACTGTTAGAAAAACACTTGTCGCCTCCCCAGCTGGTTTGTCACCATGCCACGTAAGAAAAAATCACCTACACAGTTCTGTTCTCACCTCAGCGCTGCCTTCCTACTGATCTCACTCCCTCGCCCTTCAGACGTGCTTCTCATCCTCATTTCCTTAACAGGCCCTTTCCATCTCACTTCCCGAGTGGAATTGTGCTGCCACACAATTGCAGGCTCATTTTCCCTCCATGGATAACCTCGTTCCCTCTCCTCAACACAGCCAGCGGTGTGGCGAAGCCCAGAGGTTGGCTGAGCTGTGTCCCTCCTCCTTGCTAAAGCTGGAGACCTGTTGAAGTATCCAAAGGTATCTGACTGTATCACACATTATCAATCAACAACTTTGCCTTTTATAAGGTGTTTAGACCCGGGAAACTACAGGCCTGTCAGTTTGACCTCAGTGCCAGGAAAGCTCATGGAGCAGATCCTCCTGAGAGTCATCACGCAGCACTTGCAGGGCAAGCAGGCGATCAGGCCCAGTCAGCATGGGTTTATGAAAGGCAGGGCATGCCTGACGAACCTGATCTCCTTCTATGACAAAGTGACGCGCTGGGTGGACGAGGGAAAGGCTGTGGATGTGGTCTACCTTGACTTCAGCAAGGCTTTTGACACCGTCTCCCACAGCATTCTCCTCAAGAAACTGGCTGCTCTTGGCTTGGACTGGCGCACGCTTCGTTGGGTTAGAAACTGGCTGGATAGCCGGGCCCAAAGAGTCGTGGTGAATGGAGCCAAGTCCAGTTGGAGGCCAGTCACTAGTGGCGTCCCCCAGGGCTCGGTGCTGGGGCCGGTCCTCTTTAATATCTTCATCGATGATCTGGACGAGGGCATCGAGTGCACCCTCAGTAAGTTCGCAGATGACACCAAGTTAGGTGCGTGTGTCGATCTGCTTGAGGGTAGGAAAGCTCTGCAGGAGGATCTGGATAGGCTGCACCGATGGGCTGAGGCCAACTGCATGAAGTTCAACAAGGCCAAGTGCCGGGTCCTGCACCTGGGGCGCAATAACCCCAAGCAGAGCTACAGGCTGGGAGAGGAATGGTTGGAAAGCTGCCAGGCAGAGAAGGACCTGGGAGTGATGGTGGATAGTCGGCTGAATATGAGCCAGCAGTGTGCTCAGGTGGCCAAGAAGGCCAACGGCATCCTGGCTTGTATCAGGAACAGCGTGACCAGCAGGGCTAGGGAGGTGATCGTCCCCCTGTACTCGGCTCTAGTGAGGCCGCACCTCGAGTACTGTGTTCAGTTTTGGGCCCCTCGCTACAAGAAGGACATCGAGGTGCTTGAGCGGGTACAGAGAAGGGCGACGAAGCTGGTGAGGGGCCTGGAGAACAAGTCCTACGAGGAGCGGCTGAGGGAGCTGGGCTTGTTCAGCCTGGAGAAGAGGAGGCTCAGGGGCGACCTTATCGCTCTCTATAGGTACCTCAAGGGAGGCTGTAGCGAGGTGGGGGTTGGTCTGTTCTCCCACGTGCCTGGTGACAGGACGAGGGGGAATGGGCTTAAGTTGAGCCAGGGGAGTTTTAGGTTAGATGTTAGGAAGAACTTCTTTACTGAAAGGGTTGTGAGGCACTGGAACAGGCTGCCCAGGGAAGTGGTGGAGTCACCATCCCTGGAAGTCTTCAAAAGCCATTTAGATGTAGAGCTTAGGGATATGGTTTAGTGGGGACTGCTAGCGTTAGGTCAGAGGTTGGACTCAATGATCTTGAGGTCTCTTCCAACCTAGAAAATTCTGTGATTCTGTTCTGTAATTCTGTGATTGGGTTTACCCTTTAAAACTTTCAAATATTTTTATTGTTTTTATCATCTTTTGTACACTTGAGCTTACTGCGATCAGAGAGAAGTGGCAAAAGCCAAGACCACAGACCAGCTTTGGGTGTTTTACTGCCAGGAGCTCCTCCTGGGCTGCCCTTGCCCGTATTATGAAATCTTTTCTTTTTTTTTGCTCCAAGTTCTGCTTTTCTTTAAGATAGTGTTAAAATGCAGCCATCCCCAACCAGGGAAATCAGAGCCCTTGCTAAAATAAGCATTTATATTTTGGAGAGTCTGTCCTGGATTTAGTCATTTATTTAAGACTGATCAAATATTGGAAGTATCTTCATCATTTGCTGAGCTGTCGTGGCTTGAAACTGCAACAGGGGAGGGTCAGGCTGGGGGTTAGGGAAAGGGTCTGCACCCAGAGGGTGGTCGGGCGCTGGGACAGGCTGCCCAGGACAGTGGTCACGGCACCGAGCTGCTGGGGTTCAAGAAGAGTTTGGACACCGCTCTCAGACACAGGGTCTGGTTTTGGGTGGTCCTGTGCGGAGCCAGGAGTTGGACTCGATGATCCTCGTGGGTCCATTCCAACTGGGGATATTCTGTGATTCCACCTTATTGTTCATAGCTGGAAGCTGTTCTCACCAGTTCAGCCTGGAAACACCCAGCCAATACTCTCATCCTGCTGCAGAAGTTCCCTTGACATTTAAATCCTGCCTAAAAATGACTTTCTGAAAGGATCTGTAGGAAAATAAAAGGCTGTGAATACAGGGTTGACATGACAGCAGAAGTCTGTGCCTCTGCAGGGCAGCCTGGTGCACACGCCTGAGCTGGTCTCAGCTGCAGAGCTGCACAGCACCTTGCAGAGACACGAATTCAGGTGTAAATGCAGGATTTCACCCCAGCTCTGCTGTACCACCGAGCTTGCCAGCTTGGATGCGGCATGTGGCTGCTGCTTCACTTCTCCTGGCTGCAGGGGAGCTGTGCTTGGTGCTCACGTGGGATCGGTGGCCGATGAGGAGCTGTCTTCCTAGCAGGGCATGGCTTCCTCCCTGCAACTTCTATTTCTAAATTCAGTTTAATTTATACTCTCTTGGGGGTCCAGGCTATGTTTTATTTGACACGATTCTGTGCCTTTGGAACAGGAAAGATGGATAAAAAAATAATCTCCATTTCAATAATTTTGCCAAGAAGCTAGTTAAAGGTCTGCGCTGGGTTCAGCTGAAGCAAGTTTAGGATTTCCAGCCTGAGCTGCTTTTGAAATCTGATGAATCAACAGTTCGGGAGTTTCAACAGTGAAATCATCCCGCTCGCCGGAAAACTTGCTGCTCCCAAGGCTTTGTCTTGCTTATCACAAAGTTACCACCAAGGCTCTCTTCTAGTACAAAATTATCCTAAACTTCATGGGCGATTTGGGGTTAGACAAGCAAGGATTAGGATTTACACAAGGCTAACCTGTGCCAGGAGATAAAATCATGGTCTCCAGAAGTTACCTTCCTTGCCGCTCCGAAATGAAAAGATGGAGCCTAGTTCTCCACATCTAGCAGGCAGCTTGATTGATGCTGCTATAAAATTAATTACATGTATAAAATCCTTAATTACATGTCATTTATTTTTCTTTTTTAACACTTTAACTGTCTCTTCAAGTGTTTAGTGTCCCTGTTGGAAAACACTGCTCTGCCATGTTCATTCTGCAAGATGGGCTTGCTGCAGGTACACGCGTTTCTCCTCACTTGTTCTTTTTGGACTCTCTCTGTTCAGTGCTATTGATCTCAAATATTTCCCTTCCTTCCTACTTCTCTTTCTCCTGGCCATTCTCTTTTCATCACAGGTAGTCTGATCTGATCAATAAGCAGCAGTTTTTCCATTTGGTCCTTAGTATTTGTGGACCAGCAGTGAAGAGAGCTGCATTCAAGGAAAGTGGGGTGGTTTTTAGTGTGGCACTGGCATTGCAGTGCGACTTTCTACAGCTTCCATTCCTCTGCAGACTGAGTTTCCATCCTGCCTTTTCCATGGTCCACAGAGAGATTAATTAGCTGGACTGGATGGGCCTCGCCTACACAAAGCATGCGCTTTCAAGAAGCATTTCCATTCAAGATACTCGTTTAACACTGCCTGTGGTATTAGAAAACAGAAGTTTCACGCAAACTTTCTGAGATACTTTGCCCTTTAAAAAGATTTCTGTCTCCCCCTGTTATTATGGGGAACATTATGTTCAATTAGTTTTACAGAAAGCCTTCAGAGATAGGTTTTTGTTCCCATGCTGAGCTCTCTTGTGCATACAAATTTGTAGTAAATGTAAACAGTGCAGCCCTATATTGGAATCTTGCATGGAACAACTCCCAGAATATGTCTTGTAGGTATTATCCTCACAGCCCGATGGGGGAAGTAAAAACACCACAAATTACAAAGGCTCCCATTTGTGTTGCTCGCTCCATAGGATGGAACAATTCCCGTAACTCTGTGTCTCTTCTTCTCGTGTTGGACACAGGCAAAGCTCTGCTGTTCCTGCAGAGAGGAGCTACGTGCTTTAGATGTTGGGTTGTGGGATTGAAAAGCAGCATTATTTAAATACTTCCTGTAAGTTTACATCTTGACTTTGATTTTCTGAAGTCCTTTGCTATGAGCTCTTGCTAGAGGTTGTCACGATGAAAAGAAGAATTGGAAGAATACATAAAAGCTTCATAGATAAATGGTAGTTACTATTAGATTAATCATCAAAAATACTCATGTAGTGGAAAGTATTACACCCAACAATCTGGCAGTGAAAAGAAGCACTGCTTTGTCTCTTTGAATCAATTTTATTTCCTCTCTTAATTTTCGGTAGTCCTCCCAGTGACACATTAGTTTTATAAAGGGATGGGATTCGAGAGAGTATACTGAATGGAGATGATGGTATTCATTATATGAGAGGGCATTTAGCCCCTGCAGTAAATAAAAGAAGCAAGGCTGACTCCATCCTGAAACAAGGTTCAGAGATTTAGTGACCTCAAAAATATGCTATGGAGAATGGCTCCATGCACCCTTAGGTGCCTCGTACCCCTCTACTTCAGACACCTGTGAAGGAATTATAGCAAATGCTTTTTATATATGAGCTTGGAAAGTAAAATCTCACTTGAAGCAACCACAGTCTCTTATGTGGAGACACTAAAGACCTTAGCTATTATAGCTCTGCAATAAAACCCACGTTTACGAGGCTTTGCATTGCAGTTGGGTTAGGAATGTGGAATTTTGCCATTTTGGGTTACCCTAAAAATCCCAATGCTTACAGATAGCAACTGACTTTCACTCTTCTCCCACTTATAAGATTTTACGTCCCCTTTTTCGTATGGACAATGTTCTCAATCTGAATTGTTCTGCAGTAATTTCGTATTTCCTCTAGGAGATAATAAAGTAAAAGATCTCTGTTAGTTCAGTAAGGTGCTGTTTGGTTGTCTTGTTGAAGTCTTCAGTGAGATAAAGAAGGAAATATCCAGTGCTTTCCTTCCTCGGATGCAGGCAGAAGTTGGTTGCATACTGAGATGAGAATGCATTTCCCAGAGCAAGAGTTTTAACAGTTGATCTCTGAATCCCTCAGGGTCCGGGGAACTATGTCTGAAGAGCTCACAAAAAAAGCAAGAAAACAAACCCTGAGAAAGCCAACCTGACTGCCAGACAGCTCAAATTCACTCGAGAGGTGTTCACCTTCTGGGATTTTCCAAACAAAACAGAGGTCAAAGCCACCGCCGTTGAGTCGTGATTAGAGATGCAGCATTTCTTGCGTTCCAGCTTCACTTTATGATTAATATTCCGTTTAAGTAAAGGGTGGTCTGTGAAGAGTATGTCACAAAGCATGGTTTTTAATGAAGAGAGCAGAAATATTTTTGGATGTCTGACAAACTCTGAAAGATATCTCTTAATGGGGAGAGAAGAAATTTTCTTTCTAGCAGAATATCTAAAGTTCCTGAACCCTGCCCTGGCAAAAACCTCGCATTTTATCCTTATAAATTATAAAGGGTGAATACAGGCCTCTTAGTTTGTCTTGATTTAGTTTTATCCCACATGTATAGGGTTACAAGTATGTGGCAGTTAGGCATAAGCGATATGATTTTATGCTCCAAATGCTGATAAGAGAGAAGCTTCAGATCACATAGGTTAATGCAGACTTGATTCAAAGACACCTCGTCTGAATCTCCTCGACTCTTTCAGACCCCACCTACCCCTGCTGCAGAAGACTATAAATACTCCCGGCTGCCAGCTGCTCGCTCCCAGTAGGGATGCCTTCCCCTGAAGTTAATCTTTCTGATTCAGTGGGGACCTTTCATTGCCAAGCCGACCCAGGGGCTTCTGAAGTCATCTGTTTGTTTTACCTGATTCTTAAGCCTGAGAAGGCAAAGAACTGTTTGTCATCCCTGTTCCCTGTTCCCAGCAAGTTTTTTCCTCCTGACTTCAAATAACAGCAGGAAACAACCCCAAAATTATTCTCAGATAAAGAGAGAGTGGACCTTGATGTTATGACATGGCCATTGCTATTCCCCAACTTTGGGCAATTTATGTGAATTTCTAGGGTGGAGTGAACATTTTTCGTTAGCATCTTTATTCTGTTTTTCTAAAAAGATTGATGATCTGATTTTTTTTTTTTCTTTTTTTTTCTGGAGTTTAATAAGCTGGAGCTTTCAAAGTTGTGCTTCACTTGCTCCTGTGTTTGTACTGGCAAAGAGCAGATTTTAAAGCTGAGCCTTTTTCTGCTGTGTGTTTTTCTTCTCTGAGATAAACACAAAATATGCAGTTGGTGTCATGAGAGCAGTAGGTGTGGGATACAGCTGACACTTCCCAGCAGAAAATTCTCCGTTTCGCCAGGACATTTAGGAGAGGCAGCAACGATTCATTTCTGTGATAACGCAGCAGGAACACAAGTCCAATTGTTTTCTATGTAGGTCAGAAAGGGGTATGTTGGCATCACTCTTCGCAGACTTTACAAAGAAGTCTGGGAATGGGAAGCATTACAGAAAAAAAAAAAAAACACTATGTTGTTACTACTTAAATTGTTCCCCTGGCAGAGGTAGGCTATAAACAGTTTGCTGTAAAAGACTTGCCATCTAGCTGGCATAGCTGCATGCTGTCTGTATATAAGAAGGTTTAATTTTTCTAGTTAAACAGCTCATTTACTCTACACCCAGGCTCTGTGATTAAAGTCTGGGTTTGTGTCGAGGAGAAAGCACCCAGAAATGCTCAATCATGCCGTTCCAGTGTGACTACCTGACAGCAGTTTATGTTCAGGAAGATATTTCATGTACTTAAGAGTCAGGGGAAATTAGCAGGTAACTTGGCTAGCTCTGGATTTTTCTTGCAGCCTTGTGCCTTTTGAAGTCAATGACAGCGCATCAGAAACTTGTTCACCTTCAGTTTTGGTTTGGCCTATCCAGTCAACACCAGCCCTGCATGCTGGCAGGAAACACTGCTGTTGCAGATAATAATTTTGTTTAACTCATTACGATGATTTATGGGACGCCCCACTGCACATTGCCACGACATGTCTCTGTGTGGGAGCCTACCAGCTCTTCCGTGCTGTCTCTTCCTTCCAAGACAGCCTTTTGTTATTGAAGATCAAGAACTGAGCTTTTATCTCTTTCCTTCTGTGAGTGCTTCCAAGGGAAGGGATCTGGGACTATTTTTATTTTGGTAGGTTTGCACGATACCATACGCTCTTTGGAGCACTGCGTGCCCCTGCAAGCACCTCAGGCTCTAGTTTCCAGGTTTATTCATCACAGTTGTGTTACCATCAGCTACATAAACAGCAGCACTACTTAAAAAACTTCTCTATAACTAGGAGAAACTGAGGTATGTATTGTGCCTTCCTATTTTGGGAAGAATAACTCCTTCCCAAGTGACACATCTCCTTGACACTGACTGTCAGCTGCTTCTTATAACATTGGGAGAAATGTGCAATGTCTTACAGCATCGTTTTTTATATGTTACAGTAAATAAACCTTGCAGCCAAAGCCATGTTCGATTAGATACTGCTTCATACACTTTCCAGGAAATAATTACGTTCTTTATCCCCATACCTTGAGATCTGAACAGATTCCTGAAGCACTTAGAGGCAGTGCTCCAAGACCAGCTCATGCACTCTCCTTTCCTCTCCAGAAAGGAGGAAATAAATCCTGATGGCTGGACATGATGTTGTCTAATGATCCTATTATTTCTTGGCATGTTTATTAGCACAACGTGGACTTTTATGAGACTGTCCCCCTCCCTCCATCAGTCCTAACCATTTATAGTCATTCTTTTCTCTGGGCTTCGGTTAATTATTTTATGAAAATTTTTTTCTTCAGCCTCAACATGAGAATTTGATTTAATTTATTTTTCCTTGCTGGTGAGGCTTAATTGGGAAAAAAATAAAAAGAAAATAAATAAGGAAATCTTGTCTACCTGCCTAAAAGTCAGAGTTATTTTCCAGAGAAAAGAAGACTGAAGCCCCAGCCAGCGTGGTTGTGGAAGCAACTGTAGCTTAATAGCTTTCTATAGAAGTCACTAGCTGAGGATCTTGGGTGTTACTGGTAATAATAAACGCATAAAGAATACTACTGGAGGGGGGTTTTGGTTTCTGCAACTGTACTTGTACATAAAAGACATCAAACGCAGAGCAGAAAACCAAGCTCAGGCACAGTGAAGCATCTGTATGCAAATACAACTTGAATTTTCAAAGGGCTCCAACGCTGAACCCCAAATCTTTTACGCATCTTTGACAAATCGCTGTCGGTATCAATGACACAGAGGTTTGTGCTGGGAAGAAGACACAGGGCATGTCTTCTGCTGAAGCATCACGCTGTGATGAATGGCCAGGAGGTCTGGTGAGTCAGTCGTCCGTTCCGGGCCGCTCTTTGTTTCTGTAAATGAGCTAGTGTGTATCTGGGAGAATGGGAACTCGTCTGGAACTGGAAAACCGATCCAAGAAACAGCTCACTTGGTGCTGTGACAAAAATGTAGCTGAGTATTTCAAATGTTCAAATAATGGCGATGTTTTTAATGAAACAAGATATTGTAACCTTGTTTGACACTGCCACTACTGTTTGTTGCTGAAAGAAATGGAAAAAAAAAAGCAATACAGACGCACTCTAATCTTCCTGTTTTATTATCTGTAACACCAGAGTAAGGAGCAGCAGATAGGATGAAATACAATCTTTTGATAAGACTTTACCACACTGACTGTCAAGTTTAAAGATCGTACTTAGATTCGAATGACGTAAGAGTTACTGCTGCATTAAGCTATCTGTAAGTGTATTTATTTAATACACTAATTTAATAAAGCTACTTTTAAAAGTAACTCATTGAGTTTGTTCTGTTTCCTGTTAAAATGTGTTGCGTTCAGCCTGTTTCCTATTAAAATTAAGAGAAATGGGTTCCACCTTGTTGTTGTCCTTTGGCACTAAGGATGCTGCTGACAAGATGGCCAAAATCCCACAAAGTTCAAAACTTTCTTGCCTGTTCATGAAAGCTTTCTTATTCCTTCCTCACAGTTCTAGAGCAGTTTCTATTTATCTCTTTGAAAGCTTGTGGTCGTGATATAACAGCCTGCCCTACAGGTATTATTTCCAGAAACAAGCTCCTGTATATAATGGGCAAAATGTACTGAAATGGGCAAAACGTACTGACATTTGCAAAAGGCTGTGTTATAGCTGTCGTGGTTCCGCTCGAGTGGGCAGCCGAGCTCCACCACAGCCGCTCTCTCACTCCCCCTCCTCAAAGAGGAATGGGGAGAAAATATGTGAAAAGGGCTCAAGGATTGAGATAAGGACGAGAAAATCACGCAATAATTATTGTAACGGGCAAAACAGACTCGGCATAAGGAGATAGTAAGATTTATTGCCTACAACTAACAAGCGAGAGAAGTGAGAAAACAAAGGAAAAAAAAAACAAAAGCACCTTCCCCCCCCATCCACCCTTTTCCACCTCCTCCCCCCGAGCGGCGCAGGGGAACGGGGAATGGGGGTTATGGTCAGTCTACAGCACTTCTTCTCTGCCGCTCCTTCTCGGTCACTCTCGTCCCCTGTGCTGTGGGGTCCCACCCACGGGATGCAGTCCTTGATGAACTGATCCGGCGTGGGCTTCCCACAGGCAGCAGCTCTTCCAGAACTGCTCCAGATATGGGTCCGTACCACGGGGTCCATCCCTCAGGAGAAAACTGCTCCAACCTGGCTCCCCTACGGGCAGCAGCTCCTGCCAGGTCACCTGCTCCTGCGTGGTCTCCTCTCCACGGGCTACAGGTCCGGCCCGGAATCTGCTCCGGCAGGGGTCTTCCACAGGCGGCAGCCTCCGTCGGTGCAGGGCCACCTGCTCCACCGTGGTCTCCTCCACGGGCTGCAGCGTGGAACCCTGCTCCACCGTGGTACTCCATGGGCTGCAGGGGGACATCCTGCTTCACCATGGTCCTCACCACAGGCCGCAGGGGACTTCTGCTCCGGCGCCTGGAGCACCTCTCCCCCTCCTTCTACACTGACCTTGGTGCAAGGCTGTTCTCCCACTCCCTTGACTCTCCCGGCTGCTGTGTGGCACAGCGTTTTTTCCCTGTCTTAAATATGCTCTCACAGAGGCGCAAAACAACATCGCTTATTGGCTCGGATCTGGAAAACAATGGGGCCCTTCCCAAACATGGGGCAGCTTCTAGATCTTTCTCACAGAAACCACCCCTATGGCTCCCTGCTACCAAAACCTTGCCACGTAAACCCACTACAATAGCTGAGGGGTGAGTGTGGTGTTTTGCACCCATGGGGGTCAGGTGCTGAAGCAGGAACAGGCTCAGAGCTGCTAAGCTACAAACACAGACCTACTGTGCCAGTGGTCCTGTAAGTCAGCTGAAAGCCTTCATTCAGAGCCTCCTTGCTGACAGGAGGCTAATTCAATCTCTCTCTTTTATTTATTTATTTATTTTTTTAAATTTATTTTTTCCTCTGTGGCAGAGGGGCCCAGGGTGAAACCTCTTCTCCCCTGCTCCTGCTCAAGCCCCGGTCACCCCAGTGCCACGCAGGCCTCAGTTCACAGCACCGGCTGAAGGAGCCCAGGAAGCTACACGGTTTCCTGTCGCTTTTACAGCCTGTCAGCAGCAACCATCAGCCCAGTTTCTAATAACTTCGGGTTTTAATCGGGAAAAGGCTGACGTGGGTCTATTCCTGAGGCGCCCGCCCCCGGTGCCATGGCGCCCGTGCCCACACAAGGCCCCATGACGCAGGGAGCTCCTGGCGGGGTGGCCTGGGTGAGGCGAGTGCCCTCAGGGGATTTCCCCCGCCTCGAGAGGAGGCCTTGGGGTGCCGCTGCTCAGCCCTCGCAGCTTTCTCTTTTACAACCGCCGGGGAGGAGATGTGGAGAGCTCTGTCCTCATCTCATGTGGCTTCGGCGCTGCCTCCCTCTGCCAGTTAGGCTTCACTGCTCAGAGACGCTGCTCCTCGAGAGGGGGTCGGGTTGGGGGATTTGGGGACGGCTCTGTCAGTTTTAGGAAGTTTTGTTCTGGCCCAGGGAAGGGAATGAATCCATGACCGTGAAAAGGGCCCGGTCCCCACATTTACATCTCTGCAAAGTCTGCAGAAGCGTTGCTGTGCTGCTGGAGCCCTGCTGGGAATGTGACGTAAAGCACATTTTCTCTTGGTATAGCACTGGAGGGAAAAAATCCCTCCCCACGCTGACAGCATGAAAACTGCTAATTCTGTTTGCTTCCTTTTAAGGCATTTACGCAGCTTGAAGAGATTTCTTTTGTTTTTCAACCCCAGCAAGCACAGACGGGCGATGTGAGGATGGCTCCGTATCACACCCCACGTCACAGCGCCCTGCACCTGAAAATGGGCACGGTGATGGACAGGGGCTGGGATCAACCTGCTGCAAGCACCTGGATCTTGAAGCAGGTTGTGGCCCCCTCAGCTTCCCTGCCTCATGCTTTGTGCTGTGCATGATGATAAAAGGCACAGGAGCCCAGCCCAGGCTGTGTGCCATCTCCTCCTGCTCTGTCCTGCTCACCTCTGGACCAAACACTTATGCTTTTATGGTATAAAGTCCATGCCCTAGATAGAAGCTATCCTTTTTCTGCACGTTTTGGGAGAAGACAGATCCCGAAAAGCCAGAAGATGGCAAAGAAACACCTCCCATCTTCCACACACTGCTTGCTGCCTTCCTGCTCCATAGCTCCTTGCCAGCTCTGTTCTGCCTCAGAAATTTTGAGTTTACTTCCAACAGTAATAGTAAAAAAAAAAAAAAGTTATTTGCACGACTTTAACCATAACCACTCCTTGATGATGGCAAAGGCAGTGGGTTGGAAAGCTCCCTGTCTTGCAGTGCATCCAGACAGCATGTGGACGTGGTCTTGCAGGAGCCTGCGATATGCTGAGAAAGACAGATTGGGTGGTCTGCTCCCAAGGGTAGCAATCCGGTGGGTGGGGAGATGCTGTAGATCATAATTTTGGATGACTTCAGCGCAGCACAGAAGACTGAACTTCACACTGCTGTTCCTGTCAAAAAACATTACTGTTTAGCTGCACCCCAGCCCTCCTAATTGCTGTTGGAAGTTGCACGTGGTGCCACAGGGTGGACGTGGTGCCACAGGGTGCAGGTGGCCCTGGTCGGGATATGGCCACCTGCACCAGCTGAGGGTCAAACAGGCAATGAAGCCGAGCACATCCACCCACCCGTGAGCCCCCAGCCAAGCAACAAGTGAGTTGGTGGGTTTTATTGAAGTGTGTTTAGAAATAATCCACCACAGTGCTTGGAAAACCTTGAAGAGCAAAGAAGGTGCCTGGCTCTGCCAGCAAAAACATCTCCTAAAAGGAGAAGATAAATTACCTCTTGCGTGAGGTGGACTCACTTTCCAGAAAAGCGGCTGCCACCAGGAGTGGTGGGAGGGATACCAGAGGCAGCTCATACGGGGAGGTGATTTCTCTCAGCATGAAGCTATGCATCTGTTCTGCCTGCCACAGACCTCCCGACATCAGCACTCCCTGCCTCGGCTCAGCGTCTTTCTCTCAGTGTGAGGCTGCAGGCTCCTGTGCAAAAATATATATATAATTTTAACAAGGAATAGCTGCTGCTGGAGAAGCACAAGTCAAAGGCACCAAAGCGCTCTCTGAGCCAGCCTGCCTGCCCTTTCTTCCTGAGGCTGAGCATGGGGCTATTGGTTAGAAAGGGCTTTGCTGAAGTTCCAAGCAAGCTGGGAAAACTTTCTCTCCACTGATTTCTCTAAAATTGAAATTGAAATGGATTATTTCCAGAAGGTTTCTTCATATGCATGTAAACATGAACCAGAAAAATTTGTTCCATGGTGTTTTCCTATAAAATTCTCATTATTTCAGAGTACTTTTTCCAAGCCCTGTTAAGCATGTGTGGCAGAACCATTTCATCCCTGTGAAGATCTACAGACTTTTCCACTTCGGCAGAGAGCTGGTAAAGCCCAGGTCATTGGATACTCCTTACCAACAGAAAGCTCTTCCATCGTTCACTAAAAAAGTCCTTGTACCAACAAATGAATGGAGAGATAAAAACCACATCAATTTGAAGCTGGGTAACAAGTAATCACTGTATGGTTGAGGCTGGCTGGGACTCTGGAGGTCATCTAGCAGGGGCAGCCTGAGCAGGTTGGCCAGGGCCATGTCCAGCTGGTTTTGGATGTCTGAGGATGAAACCTGCACAACCTCCCTGGTCAGCCTGCTCTCCTGTTTAACCACTCTCACAGAGTTTTTGTTTCTTGTGCTTAAATGAAATTTCTTACATTTTGGTTGGTGCCCATTACCTCTTGTCCTGTCACTGGCCACCACTATAAAGAGCTTGGCTCTGTGCCCTTTAAACCCTTCTGTCAGGTATTTATACACAGTGGTGAGATCCCCTCTGTGCCTTTTCTTCTCCAGGCTGAACAGTCCCAGATCTCTCAGCTTCCCCCTGTTTAAGAGATGCTCTAATCCCTTAAACACCTTCACATCCCTTCGCTGGATTTGCTGTGGTATGTCCACATCATTCTGGCCCCGAAGAGCCCCAAACTGGGTTTAGTACTTCACAGATAGCCTCACCCATGCTGTCGGGAAGGATCTCCTCCCTCCACCTGCTGGCAGCACCCTGCTAAAGCAGCCCAGGAGGCTGTGGGCCTTCAGTGCCACAAGGGCACACTGCTGGCTCACGTTCACCTCGGTGTCCATCAGGACTCTCAGGTCCTTTCTGCAGATCTTTCTTCCCCCAGCATGTGTCAGTACCTAGGGTTGTTCCACCCCATGGCACCCTGCCACTTGCTGAAATTCATGGAGTTCCTGTCAGCCTTTTTCTCCAGCTTGCTGAGCTCCCCCTGAAAGGCCGCACAACCCTCTGGTGCATCAGCTCCAGCTCCATCACCTCCTCCCAGTTTTGTCTCACCTGCAGCCTTGCTGAGGGTGCTCTCTGCCCCATTGTCCAGGCCAGTAATGAAGCTATTAAATCTATAGCATCCTATAGCAGGGATGCAAATTTCTGTTAATCTCTGCAGTGCTCACAGTATATATATGTATCCTGTTCTACAGTATTCTCCAGAAAATATGATCTCAACAGCAATGATTGCATGTAATCCTAACCCATATATCTCTACCTTCCTCCTCTTCCTTTTCCTCCCACCTCCAGCACCTTATTTCTAAATCCTCCTCCTCAGTGCCTGTGGGAAGAGTTGGCTTTGCGGCATGCCCGCGGGTTTGTGCTTCGCTCTCCAAGGCACGGGGCTTGCACATTGACACCTCTGCGGCGCATCCTTGAAAACTTCAGCTTCGTTTTCCAGAGGAGGAGAGCTCTGGTGAAGGTTTTCCATTAACCTCTTCCCACCCCCAGTGCTCGAGCCACTGCTGACGTTGTCAGATCCCCAGACAGGGGTACCATTGCCACGCTCTTGTGGTGGAAAGGTGAAATGGTGCCGCTTAAACGCCCAAATTTAATCTGCTACCCGGCGTGTGACTTGCAACACCGCAGGATTTCCCTGAAAGATTAATGATGTTAAAATGTGCTAATGGAAGATGAGAGCAGCTTTCAGCTGCACGACGTGCTGCCGGTGCTGTAAAAAAATGAACAGCTGAAGTACCAGCAGCACCCTGGGGGGAGAGGCTGCGCCGATTTTAGGGCTGCGCGTGCGGTACCCGGGCACCGCCGCCTCCCAGCACTCCAGCCCCACGCTTCAGCAGAGCAGGCATGCTCTGAAATGACAGTTTTTTCCAAAATGTTCCTCTGCCTTTTATGTTTGCCCCCTCAGGCAGAAGAAGACTCCTTGCATTAAAAACCACGGCAGGTTTTTTTTTTTTCAGAAATATCGTTTTGTCCTCCGCCTGCCAATCCATCCGCAGAGACCCCAGCTGATGATGAGAGGCACAAGGCCCCCCCTCCCCGTGCCTCTCTGCATGTACCCACATCACCCTGGGAACCAGACTGCTCCCCACCTTCCATCTGGGTGCCAAAATCCGCCCCTCTGCCCCACGCTGGCACTTTTTCTCTTCTCAGCTCTTTTTTGAGTCTGCATCCTTCTGTAGTTTCAGCCACGGTGGGACAGCTGGGTTTTAGACACTGCTAGCTGGGAAAATTTTCTGTCCAAGAAAACATTACCCACTGCTCCAGGGCATAAATAAGGAGCAAAAATTTGGCAAATTTGGCCTCGTTTGGCATAAAGCAGGTGTATAAGGCAAGGGATGCAGATGGCACAATGGTCACACTAAATCCTCCAAACGGGCAGAAAAGCAGGTCTCCATTTTCAAGCCCACGATTTGTGATTCTAATTGAAAGAATTAAATTAAATACCATGCTCTGGAGAACGCAGGTTTAACTTGGAGAGACAGAGGGTCCTGCTTGTAGACTTGACCAGAAAGTGGGAGGCGTCCCATAGGGTATTTTTGTTCTCTCTTTATCAGAAGATGAATTGGATGGTGTCATTCTCTATTAATTAACCCGGTGGGTTAATCCCTATTCCTTCTGCAAGCTTTTCCAGGGGGGAAGAGAGGAAAGTGAAAGAATAAATTTGGGCTGTTAAAATACTTGGTTCAGGCTGCATTCTCTTTTGGGTCACATCTCAAGCTGCTCACCCCATAAACCATCTAACACTGTGAGTA
The DNA here is from genome assembly GCF_965140915.1 of Aythya marila. Lineage (NCBI taxonomy): Eukaryota > Metazoa > Chordata > Aves > Anseriformes > Anatidae > Aythya > Aythya marila. The sequence goes on along the minus strand of NC_139043.1, from coordinate 16,484,530 downwards.
AGAAGGTGCAGCAAAGATCTCCGAGGCCAGCCCCGCTATGGGGACAGCCCAGTGGGGCAGCAGAAACCACTGTGGAGGAGACTGATGGAGAAGAACAGACAGGAGATGCGAGTGCAGCATCCCAGAGGCAAATGGGCCAGATCCCACGGGACCTCTGCTCTGCCCCTGCCGTGGTGATGGAGGAGCACGGCAGCAGCCGCCTGTGCGCTGAGGTTGATCACGGCTGACTTTCTGCGGCCACATGCGATGGGTGGAGATGATTAAAGCAAACTCCAGCGCTCTCCTCAGCGCGGGGATGCTGATGAGGGGTGACAGCTGCACCGCTGCTGTCCTGTTCCTTGGTGGCTATCAGAGATGGGAGCACAGAGCGCAGCACCAAGTGCAGCTTCTTGCAGCACAGCTTCTCCTCTAACATCAGCACCATCTGGGACACCGAGCAGCAACAGGACACAGGAGAACCACAGCGAGGGGCAGCACGCTTTGCTTTGAGGCTTCAGTAGCTGGCTGCAGAGAGAACAGTGTTAACATAAGGCCCAGCACACCCAGACTTGGCAGCAGGAACTGCCCAGTGGATTTTTAAATGGCTTACGTGTTTAAGAACAGATGTGAAGCTGAAGTTTTGTTATTGCATGGCACTTCTCAGCTATTCTTTTCCATGAGATGTTTCATATGCTTTATACCTGGGTGTGCTTCCCCTCCCGTTGCTATAGCCCTGAAACATTTACATTGCAACTTCATTTCGTAAAATTGGAAAGAGAAAATGCATTATTTCTCTCCCATGACCAGCCCCTCATTTCCGTCTCATGCACACTTTTTTTATCCAAAAGGCCACTCTGGGCTGTCTCTCGGTCTTTTTCACAAGGTGGAAGCTCTATGCTGTAATTTTTCTGCCAGCAGGTACTGTGGTCATGCCTGCTACCCACTCGCAGTAGCCGTGCCAATGTAACTGCTTTTTTGGTCTGTCACATTCACCGTATCAGTGAAAAGGGGTGCGTTAAGAAGCAGTAGTCAAAGGGGGAAAGCTACATCTGTTTGATATATGCTCAGACAGAACAAATAGTTACTTTTCTTCCCCATTTCACATAAGCAGGGCAGCTGCCAGCCGCGGCTAGCAGCTGTGCAGCCCCAGGGCTCGGTGGATCCGTGCCAGAGGCAGCCGGGGCCCCCCCAGCATGACTGGGTTTGGTGTTGGTGGTGCTGATGTGGATGGCATCCTCTTCCCTCTGAAAGAAATGACAGCAGGACCCGCACGGCAGCTCGTGAGGGATGGTTGTGGAGGCTGCCAGCACCAGGAGACTGCCAGCAGCCCAGTGTAGTGAGGTCCATCAATGGCAGTGTGGCAAAGGACAAATAAAGCCATGAAAATAAATACCCAGAGGGGCACCGTGCAGCCTCGTGGTCCTTGCTCGTGTTGCTTTTCTTTCCATTTCCAGCCTGGGGTTCCACGCGATATCCTCTGCTCCTCGTGCAGCACCACGAGGTGCTGGGCCTGGCCATGCCGTGGTCATCCTCACAGCAGTGCCTTGATGTTGCCTCTGCCCTTTCCAATGTGTTTGCCTTTTCTTTCCCATGCTCTAAGCTCCTCTTCAAACACTACCAGCTACACAATCCCAGTACCCTGGAACAAAAGCGACACAGCACCACCACCCACACACAAAGATAATTTCCAACATTCAGAAACCTGGCGTTTTTCTATTAGAACCAAAAAGTGGCCATAGCCTGATTTGTACTGATGTCTTCCTTTAATGAGGTGAAAAATGTGACTGTTTCAAAGCTGATTTATATTTCTAGCTGAAGCCCAGAATCTTAACCTCTCTTACTGTTTCCCCCAGCTGCACTGTGCTTGGCTGTGTGCAGAGTGAGGAATTAGGGTCAGAGGTGGCAGTCAGAAGGAAGAAGGATCAATTGTTCCCATTTCAAAAGTAAACAGTAGTAAGTGCTTAATTGTTTCTGCAATTTTTAATCAAGTGGCTTTTTTTCAGATTGCTCTGAATAGCTCTCAGTGTGTACGAGCAGCGTGAGCTGCCAACAAACCGATCCATGGCCTCCTCTTTTCGGAAGCTTGTGGGGTTTGTTTTGTTTCTTTTGTCGGTCCTGGGTGAGGACGAGCTCCTCTAGTGCTCCTTCCTGCTGTGCAGGAGGGGACTGCAGGGAACGTGCTTCTCGCTGGATTGAGCTGGTGCATCCAGCCCCAAATGGGGACAGGGTATGGGGAAATGCCAGGAAGTCCCACTGGGTCACCTCCTCAGCACTGTAGGGCCTGAGGAGCACCACCTTGCACAGGGCTGAGGCCCCCACTGCCCTTGGAGGCTGCTGGGGAGGAAGTCAACATCGGAGAATGTCCCTTTGGTGGACACGGGAGCTACTGAAGCCTTATTTCCAATGGATTTGGGTCTTGTGCTTGCCCCAGAAAAGCGTGGTCTTCTGTGCTAAACTTTCCAAAGCAGGAGGATTTCACCCAAAGCACAGGAGACCATGCAACTTCTAGCAGACCTCCTCCATCCAGCACAGACCAGCCTTTTCCTTCAGCCCCTTCCAGAGATGCTGAAAGGCTCAGATCCCACAAAGACAAGGACATTTGCTGCTCCAGGACCAAACTGGCATGTTGTGGTGGTGAAAGACACTCCTGTGCTTGAAATGTCCCCATGGATGGTGAGATTAGGACAAGTGCCTGAGCTTCCTGAGCTGTACTGCTGCCTTGTATATCCTACAGATGGATTTTTTTTCTCCCCCTTCACATTTTTCCCTGAGTTTCCATAGTTTTGACAAACAAATGTAACCAGGATGCTAAGGGATTATCCAGGATCACAGGGACTTCCATGCTTGCTGGTGAACTTGGCTGTTACTTTTTTTCTGCATTTCCCGGAGTCACTGGGAGGCTGCAGCGTTCCTGTACAGGTTGTAAGGGATATTGTGCAAACCCAGGCTGCAAAACTGAAGGTTAACTGTGAGGAGGGAAGAAGAAGAGAGCTTAGCTCAGGCAAGAGGCACACCCTCTGTTTTGGCAAGAAGCAGTTCAAATTCTTACTCTGATTTACGCTAGTTTATAGAAAAGGCTGTATCCAGCCCTGGAAGCATGTGGTAGTATTTAACTGTATGAAACTTGGAATCAGCTTCAAGTGGGGAGATCAAAGCTAATAAACCATATCTTTTATATAGGCAGTATCTGTGATGAAGAAACAAATCCATTTCAGCAACAGCCAAAGGGAAGAACCTTGTTCTCGAAGGCTGACACGGTGACGTTCCTGCTCGCTGGTTTTTAAGGGGGACTGCTCACTGGAGGCTCTGCTTTCATAGGACTCTGCCAAGTCCCATGCAGGTTGAAGGGGCAGCTCTTGGATGAGATGTGCGACAGCAGATGGGTGCTGGTACTTGGACATGGTGGGGTGGTGGCTCTGCCTCCCAGCTGGAGCCAAGTGCTTGGTTATGGGAAATGCTTTCCTCCCAGTGAAGCCGGGCTGGCACGATGGGCTATGGTCATGCTTTTCCAAAAGGGGCCTCTGCTCACCCCACGGCTCTGCTTCACATGATGGACAAACCCCAGAGAGACATTGCAACCAGAGGGGACTTGGGCTCACCACCACGGGGGTCTCCACCATGGGGGACGGCAGCTGTGCCCCCCGCCGTCCTTTTCAGGGCCCTTCCACGCTCATTCCCCCTCGCCACGTGCAAATCAGCCTTTGTGTGCTGGTTATTTATTTGAGGCTGGCTCTGCAGGGCTGCCCCTCAGGGCTATTTCAGTCGCTTCCTCCCCCCAGTTCCTGCGATTGTTGGGCTGGCGTTGTGTGAGTCCCCCGCCACGCTTCCTCCCACGCTCGCTCGCAGCTGGGAACGGCCTCCCCCGGCTCCTTTTCCTTTGTTAGCTGAAGCATCCTGAAGCGATCCAACCTTTAACACCGCCACAGCTGAGCTCAGGGATGGCAGCCCTGTGCTTTGCCTTCACTGAGTACAGGTCCTGGTGGACGCTGAGGAGAACATGAGCCAGTGGTGTGCCCTTGTGGCACAGAAGGCTCATGGCCTCCTGGGCTGCTTTAGCAGGTGGAGGGAGGAGATCCTTCTCCTCCATGCCACTGGTGAGGCCGTGTGTGAGTGCTCTGTCACGGCCTGGGCTCTCCAGTACAAGAGAGATGTGGGTGGACTGGAGGGAGCCCAATGAAGACCATGAAGGGACTGGAGAACCTCTTATGTGGAAAGGCTGAGAGAACGGAGTCTGCAGTCTACCGAAGAGAAGGTCCAGGGGGACCAAAATGAAATGCAGGAGGCTCCTTCTGAGCATCAGGGAGCAATTCTGTACTGTGCAGGTGACATAGCCAGAGAGGCGGTGGAGTCTCCTTCTGGGAGACCTTCAGGACATGGCCCTGGGCTCCCTGCTCCTGGTGGCCCTGCATGAGCTGGGGTTGGGCCTGCTGGGCCCAGAGCTCCCTGCCAGCCTCAGGCAGCTGCAGTTCTGTGGCAGAAGGGGGCATGGAGCAGAGCCCCGTGAGGCCGTGCAGGCCATCTGGGCACCACATGGCCCCACAAAACGGCTGAGCACACCTGGCCAGAGGGGCTGGCTTGGCTCTGGTGCAAATGAGCTGCTAGCAGATGAGCACTAAAAGTACCTCAAATACAGGCAGGGCAGGTATTAAACATATGTGATGGGCAAGCGGTAAAAATCTTAAAGAAACAGCTCAGCTTGCATCCATTTCCACCACGTTTCTCCTCATTTGTTTCTTTTGGGCTTTTTGCGTTTTATTCCCCTGAGCACCAGACTTATACAGGACTAATATTTCTGCCCCCATAGGAGTGGAAAACATCAGCGGGCTTGGGTCTAGCAATTCTTTTTATTTTATGGAGTCATAATGTTTTCCAGCTCCGTGCTGGAAAACATCCTCAGGGATGCTCCTTGCACTCCAGCCTTGCCCCTAGTCAAAGGAGCAAACCTTTGCATTTCTCCCCCATTATTGGCTGAGGACATTGGCTCGGCTGACGTTATTTCTGCTGCTTGTTAGGTTTTCTCTTCAGTAACCAGTGACACGTTTCCCACTGGGAAGGTATAAAATCATCACCCAACTGCAGGGGATGATCATCATTTCTGCTAGAGTGACCCTGATGTTTCTTATTAGCACCAGCGGTACGTGTGGGGACCTGCATGGTGGAGGGAGCAGATGGTGAAGGGGACCTTTGGGAGCACGGGGAGAGGAGGAACACACAACTGCCACCAGCAGAAGCATCTGCCAGCCTGCATCCAGGTAACACCATCCTGGACACCACCACGCTGAGGTTTTCTAGCAGATGGAAACACGGAAGAGGGTGGGAAGGAAGGGAAAGGAAGGGAGGTGAGAAGGAAAGCTCAAAAAATGCAGCCTGCCAACAAACCCCTGTGACTGGTCTTCGGGTCTTGACCCCAGATGCGCTGATCCGGTAGCGCTGCAGGGGGAGGTCCAGGCCAAAGCCATCTGGAGGGACACAGGTGGGCTCAGCCTCTCCCTCAGCATCTCACGGGCTGGGGCCGAGCCTAATAATGGTTTTAGGTCTGAGGAGCAGGGGGCCGCTCTGTAAATAGGAAAAGGCAGGCCGCACATCTGAACGACTTCATTATTCCCCAGAGGCGCCCATTCTGCCTCTAACAGACTGTTGCAAGGAAGCTGCCGGCTCTGGGGCTGGTGACACAGCACAGCAGCACAAGGGTGATGTACGCAGGCCCTTCCTTCCCTTGTCATTTATTGGAGCATCTGGGATCTCATTTCCTACAAATCAAGACAAAATCTGGAAATCAGGTTTCGGTCCCGGCTGCGGCTCACCAGATCAGGAGATGAGGAGGGCTGGAAGTGCCTGCTTGCAGCTGGCTGGGCTCTGCAACACCTGCGGCTCTCAGCACTTTTTAATTGAATTCCCTAAAGCCTGTTGGGGTTGTTGTGGTTGGGACAGGCTGGTGATCCAGCTGACAGGTCCAGCTGACCCTCGTTGGACATCTTCCTGCTCTTCTTCAGTAGGGATACTGGGTGTCACAAGAGCAGGAGAATTAAGGAGTCTTTTTCCTTCCAAAATTACTCTGCATCTCCTGGAAACTCTGAGGAACCCAGGGCTGGAGGGGAAGTAGCTGGTGAGCTGGAAGACATTCACTTTGCTCCCAATCTTTCTTTCCCTGCTGTTTGAAACGGTAAGAGAACCCTTGAAGGAGTCTTGCCCCTTGTGTCCCTGACCCCCCAGCACACCCCTGTAAATGTTTTCTAAAGGTGAGCCTTTCCAGAGGCTGCCATGAGGTAAAGACCAAAAGATATGAGAATCTGAGAGGTATCCCAGGCCTGTCACATGCAAAGCTCTGGCTTTGTGCAGATTTGCATCTACTGCCTGGGTCAGTAGGGCCGGTACTTCTCAGGTACTTCTGGTGCTTTTACTGTAACACTGGAGCAACTCACAGCACTTAAAGTATTTCTCATATGAGCTCCTTTTTAAAGACAAGAGTGAAAAAAAACATGAATTTCCAAGGTCAAATCAAATATCTGCAGCAAACTAGCAGATTCAGCCAGGGCCTCCTGAATTCCTGACTGCTACCAAAGTCGCTGCAAGACCCTGGCAGGACTGCAGGCTGTATGGCTGGGATGCTTGAGGGGCCTCTCAGGTGTCCTACAACATCTGTGCATTTTGAAACGTGCACACCTGCTTTAAAGACAACCCTTAAAGATTTTCTGGCATTGGCACAGGGATGGTCCAACTGACCTACTTTTAGGGATCTTTCTCATCTCTGACCTCCGTGGTTCATCGACTACAGGGATTGCTGTGTTTCTCATTAGCAGTTAGAAAGTGTTTTTATGCTCCTGTTCACCAGGCGCGCAGCATGCAGCAAAATATTCCAGAAAGTAATCCTGCTGCACGGCTCAGGGCTGCGGTCCACAGAGAAGCAGGCTCCTGGAAAAATCAGAACAGCGAGGCCAAGGAAAAGCACGGGATTTCTGTCGTGTCTGGGCTGTGGGGCTGGGGGCTGGGTCCAGCAGGGCTGGGTGCAGCTCTCACTGTGCTCCCCGGGCTTTCACCACTGCTGAGCTGCCAAAACGAATCCCCCAAAGAGAGCACGTAGGGTTAAAAGCAGAAGGGTCTGTGTTCCCTTTCAGACTGGTTTGCTTTCATGGAAATATTAATTTCCAGGCGGTTACTCCTGATTTACTGACTGAGCCTGGAGTGAGACCTATGGTATTTACATAGGAAATGATGTTGACATCTCTCTTTTTATGTAAGCTCCTTGGGATTTCTTTAGGCAGGCTGCTTCTCCAAGCACATGTCCGTGAACTGCTATTTCTTCTCCTGCTGCACTTCAGGACAGTGGAGCTGCCTCCCACAGGCTGGTGGTGGGGCTCTTACCAAAATCCTGTGATAGCTCAGAGGCTGGGGGTGCCTTTCTGCCACCCCACCCTCGCTATCTGTCCTGGGGAGCCTTTCCAGGCTCCTTCGCACCAGCTCGGGTGAGGTTTGGAGCCGCAGAGGGAGCGGCAGCAGTCCCACGCCAGCCGTGGCAGTCCCTCAGGACCCAGGAGAAGGAGGAGCAGCACCAGGACCTGCTATCTCCCTGCAAGGGAGTGAACGCCCCAGAGCTGCTGCGATAAGAAACTGGGCTGAGGTTAGCGTTAAGCTCACTTTCTCAGCAGATAGCAGGCGGGGGAGATTGTGTCCCATCGCCCAGAAGTGTAATTCCCACTTGGTCTAGATCTGCACTCTCCTTTCCAGACTGAGCCTGAGCTCTGGTGCTTCTCACTTGCTCATTTTTGCGTTGGCTTTGACATCCCACGGTCACCCATGGCTGGGGACCCTCACCCTGCTGGGTGCTGGTGTTGTGCCAGGCACTGCAAGACAGAGCCCACAGGGGGTTGGGCAACAGCAACACACCTCATGTGTGCTGAAGATGCCCTGCAGGATATTTTCCATTCTTCATACACCACCGTGCTTCCCTTGACTCATTTCCTCCTCATACTGGCTTGCTGTTTCTTAAGGAAAAAAAAAAAAAAAAAAAAAAAAGACAACTATTATCTAACACTAGGATTTCACAAATACCTTCTCTGAGGCTTTTGGTGAAGATCAAGTGTAGTATAACATTAAATATTTAGTATGCTCTCTCAGAAGGGATTAGATCTTTACATATGAAAAAGGGAAGAGACTTAAAGATTAAATAGATCTTTTAAACATCCAGCTCTGGTGACTCAGAATGACAATGCCAAAGAACTGGCGAGCAGGGGATTAGACAGAGCCCGGGTCAGGGCAGGGGGAAGCTGGGCTGTGCGGAGGGTGTCAGTGGGGCAGTCATGGAGATGCCCGGGAGGAGGTGACATGAGGCTCAGGAGGCTTGGGCAGCCGAGAGGAGAGGGGCAGGACAAATGTGACAGTGGACGAGAGGGAGGGGTGTGTAGCTGTCAGACCTGGTGGCGTGGCATGTTCTCAGCTGGCCCTTGAGTGAATTCCCTGTTGTATCACGCTCCTGTAAGATCTGATGATGAAGCCCTGGAGTCTTCCCAAAGGACTTCGAGCAGCCCCTCCTGTGAGGCACTGGAAGAAAACCACCACTCCTGCTCCAGAGAGTTAATTCACATAGAAGAGTTCATGCCATAGATATGCTTATATGCACATAGTCACACAAATTTAAAAAGAGGATTTGTGAAATGTCTCCCCCATTAAACAAAACAAAACAAAAAAAAATAAAAAAAATCAATCAAAAGGCAGAAGAAAGGAAAAAATCACAGCAAAACGCTTTGCGCACAGGGTGTTCAAATGAAGGGTTAAGGCAGAGGGATGTCCCTGCTGCCACAAACCCTTCTCTTTCTCCGCTTTTAAGCCAGAAAACCGTGACATGAAGACAGCTCATGGGGGAGCCCACAGTTTGGCTCCTTAAACCTCTCTGGGAGGGCTTAATTAACGCGATGTGGCAGCGGCACGCGTGCGGTGCAGGACCCCTGCTTCTGGGCCAGCTGCCCAACAGGCTGGGCTGGGAAGGATCGGCTTCCTCGCTGCCCTGGCTAAGGCACCTTTTTCAGTTCAGTCCTTTCTAAGCTGTGTACCTGTAGGGCTCGGCCTGGAAAAGATGCATGACTGACCTTCCGTGAAGCTGATCTCAGCCTCCTCCCAGCCCAGCTCGGTGCCATTCCCGCGTACGGGTGAGCAGCAGCTGCCTGCATGAGGAAAAGCAGGTGGTGGCCCGGCCCAGAAGATAGGCACTGCCCAGGATTTCCACAACATCCCAGGTTCAACTGCAGCCCCTTTTGCTCTGCGGAGCAAAACTCTGAATGACTTCAGTCACTTCCCTTTGAAAATAATTGCTTTCCTGGTGCAGCCTTGAACATCCAAGCAAAGCGATATCTCCTGCTCGCTGCCAGCCCCGGTGAAGGAGTGGCAGGGACAGAAAGCTGAGACGTGGTGAGCTCAGCATGACTAATGCCTATCAGATCTACTTCCCATCGCTGCGGTGCGACAAGATGCAAACCTCAAAAAAAAATGCGCTAAAGCTGGTGAAACCTGTCCTCGGTTTGCCAGTTAGATTCACAGAAAGCAGGGCTGGGGGAGGCTGTTGTAAACATTTACTCTGACTTCACATGCCGCTTGGGCCGGAGTTTCCCTGAATTAGTTTGCCTTTGAACTGGAGTATTTCTGTTTAAAAATGCATTATAGGAAAATCTCTGCGTTTTGAAAATCCACCCCAGCCTATGCTAAACCATTCTCGTGTTTAGTTAACCTCAGTTCCTAAAGCATCTTCCTTTTGATCTAAAATCCCTCTCCCTCAGCATCCAGCTCCAGATTTGGCCACACTCGTGCTCCAGGCTCCCCGGTCACCTCTTTATTCTGTTTATCATCGTGTGTGGTAGGAGTCACGTTGCCCTCCTCTGCATAGCCACACTGTGGATGTCTCTGGCCAAGCAGGTCACGGGCTCTACACTCGGGCAAGAAATCGGGTGTTTCGAGGGCACTTGTTCCTTCTCACTGACTTTAAAGGCAGCCTAAATATATCTCTGTTTGGTCAGATGAGACCCACCCAAGCGATCCCAGCCCTCTTCGCTCGGCTCTCACAAACTACAAAAACACACCGAGATCCTCAAAACTACTTCACCAAGCGGCATCATATCTCCTTCCAGTTACACCCATCGTCCTCCCTCGGACCTTACAGCTTCCCAAACCCTTCCCTTGTTTTTCCTGCAAGCATGTGGAAAGCCCTGACAACAATACCTTGCCCTTCCCAGCTGCAGATTAGGGCTACCTAAATGGTAAAACAATGTTCGGGACACGGTTCATTCTTCCAGGGGTTATTTTTACTGCCTTGTTTGTGTCCGTGGAGAGCTCCGGGGTCCATTTGAGCTCCACGTTGGCCAAAAGCCACCACCTGGAGAAGCACGACCTGCTCCCGGGGCTCATCCCCCATCACCAGGCTGCATCGCTGCTGCTCAGCTGCCCAGGTGCCTCATCCAACACACCGTGACGGGCCTCCGAAATGAAACCCAAAGGGAGACTGTGCTGACTCGAGACCAGGGCTGGGTTTCCCCAGCTCTCAGAGAGCAGCCACTAAAGGGAAAGCTGCTGGGAGAGCCCCAGGCAGAGGCGGGCTGTTGACGGAGGGTTTCTGCAGGAAGACGCTGCCTTCCTGCCTGCGGGGCTGTGCACAGCTGGCTTCCTCCTCTCCCCGGGCAGATGTGGGTGTCTGCAGCTGCAGGGACACCAGCACTGCTCCCTGCCGCTGGGGACAGCTACGTGGACGGCTGGCTGAGCCCGTGCCTCCTCCCCTGCTTCCCCCAGACCCTCAGCCACTTCCCTTCTCCGTTCTATTCCAGGTTTTCCTCTCGGAGAGGCTTTTTCCTGGCCGTCCTTTGTGTATGCTCTCAGCTCAATAGAAAGCTCCTGTTCCCTCCCAGGCCTTTCTCTAGGGCACTGTGGACAAGCAGCCACCAAGCTGACCCAAACAAGAGGATCCCGTTCCCCTGTTCCTCATCAGCTCATGGGACATTTTGCTGCTTCTGCAAATTCGGAGCAGTCCTTGCTTGCAGTATGGCCATGGATGGGTCTCTGCTCTGTCCCCGGTGTGCCTGGTGTTCCTCAGAAGAGGAATAAAAGGTTTCCTCTTCTTTCCCAAGCCGGGGTGCCTGGCTACACCTTATCCCAGCCTCTGTGCATACAGGTGGTGTTGGAATTGCCACTGCCACCGGGTGGGCAAGCAACAGGCAGAGCAAGAGGAAAAAAAAAAAAAAAAGAGATAAAAGCTCAGCAAGTAGATGGTTTGCATGTTTGGAAAGATCACACAGAAAGATTGGTGATGCTGAAGTGCTCCAGGTGGCATCAGGTGCCTCAGAGCGAGCAGCACAGATCCAAATTGGAGCCACCTGCCTTCGAGCCCTGGAAAGCCAGCCCTGGTCCCCCAATCCTGTCCCCACTGGCACTGTTTCCCCACATCCCGTCACCTCCAGCCCTCTCGCCTCCAGCCCTAGCCTCCACCACTGCCATTCCTCTCAACGTTCATAAAACCTGCCTCCGAAGGCTGTTAGGTGTTCCCATGTAAATACATAAAACACGAAGTACAGCCACGGGGTTTGAGCTGAGCTGCTTGTAGTTCCTTGGGTTGGTGGTGGAACAATCCCGGTGAGAGGTGGGGATGAGCAGGTGGGGACCAAAGTCTGTTTGCAAATCTGAATTGCTTCAAAATTAGAGTGGGATATATATATAAATACAACAGAAGGTCATTGCCATGCAACTGCTGATTATTATCATTTTTTCTTTCTTGCCTGGTTTTGACAGACACCTGTGCTTCTGGTGAACTTTTCCCCATTAGTTTTGCCACCTTTATCATCCCGCACTGCCTCTCCCTCAGCTGATGGCAGTGAAATGTTTCCAAACCTGCTTCCCCTGCACGGAGAAGCTCCACCAGCACAACAAAGCAGTAAAACACGGGGCTGGGGAAATGCATTCCTCTGGCTGTCTTCTCAGAGCACAGAGCTCCTGGGTTTGAACCTTTAGTCCTCCAGTCATTTCCTGGTGTGTGTAATTACAACTGTTCCTGAAATACAAGGCAAAACAAAAGAAGGATGATTTCTGCCAAGTAAATCGCATTGTTGTGTCAGTTACACATGTCTTCCTCAAAGCGAGCCATTAGGGCTTGATGTGGGTTCCTATAAAGCTGTCACACCGAGAGCACCACCAGGTCGGTCACACTGCTTCTCTTTGTGCCCATCCCCGTGAGTCCGTCACAAAATAAGATGACTGCAGGTAAGGCAGCCTCTGTGTGCCAGTCCCGCTGGTTTGTGGCTGTTCCCTGCGCACCAGCCCCTATTTTCCTCCCTCCAGTGACTGACGGGGGCACGCTCCCCATGCCTGGCATGACCAGGTCGGGGTGGTGCTCCCCAGCTCACAGGCAAAGCAAGTCAGTGTCTTTGATTTAACGCTCTTAAGATCTGAGCTGTTGTCTAATTAACTGCCTATTTAATAGTGATAATAATAAATACCAAACTTTTATCTTCTCTTTTTCATTACTAGAGCCAATAGCACAACACAGATTATTCCCATACTGCATAAAGCGAAGGTGAAACAGAGACGGGTGGATTGCCTTCCCCAGGGTCACACATCAATTTACTGGCAGATCTGGGAATAAAACCTCATTCTTCCAATCCTTGGTCCAAGGCTGGAAATGCCAGGTCCCCCAGTGGGGTTTCCTGAGTGTCTGTGACAGCCTCACAGCCTTTCCCATCGCGGCCCTTCCAGAAACTGGAGGAAGCCTCTCCTGGGCCAGAGTTCACACACTTCAGTTCAAGGTCGCCTTGAAAATCACCTCCTGGAAGAGGATTTTCTCCAGGGGAGCTACTGGACTGTCACTCAAGGCAGCACACAGAGCTGGCCCAGCTCTCAGGACAGTTCGAAGGCCCTCCAGGGGACACAGTTCCTAGTCTGAGATGAACTTTGCTTCATTCTTTCTCTTCTTTCCATGTGTGTACTCTGTATTGCTACCCAAACACAAGCAACCACATTTTTATTTTATTCCATGGCCCCTTGTGCTGAAGTAGCATTGATTTTTTTTTCCTACATCCTTTTTTATTTCAGGATCCATTTTTTTCCTGCATCCCCTTCATTCTGGCCCTGTCTCTTTTACACGAATTCCTCGGGTATCCCCAGGTGCACGTCTCACAGCACCTCTCCGGCCAGTGCTTTTGTTCATCCCGAGCCATGAGCCCTGTGCAGCTGTAGGAGAGCTGCTCTGCCCCATCCAATCCATCAGTGCAAGAGGAGACCCTTGGTAAAGACTCATCTGGCTCCTGGCACACCACCTCGGTAGCACTCGATGTCACCCTCCCTGGCATGGGCTTTATGGGGTTTGTCGAGTTTGTGCAATGATGGCAAGACCTCTGGGATGCCTGCTACTCTGGAGGGATTCACTGAACTATACAGGTATCTTTGGATTTCTTCCCAACTTGGGTTTCCCGTTTTTCTCAGATTTGACTAGCTAAATTCTTATTTTATAGAGGAAAAAAAAAAAAAAAAAAAAAAAAAGACTTTAAGCTCACTCTCCAGTGGAGTAATATTTGCATCTTCCCTCCTGATGAAGGATCTCCTGCATATCTCTTTGCCAGAACCTAAATTTTTTGCAAAGCCTCCTTAAGGCTAGGGTGTAGTGTCTTGAAATATACCAGGTTTAAGCAACCATTTTGCAGCAGGATATTCCTCAAGTCCCCGTGCATATCCAACTAAAGAAAAGAAGAGATGAAGACCAGCTTTAAAAAGCTGAGGGAAAGAGGAGTGTTTCTGCATCAGCTATTAGCAGGTCAAAGGCTTCTCGCAAGGAAACCTGCCCATTTACACAGAAAGTCGAGAGCACACAGAGCATTTTTCTCCATCTTCCCTGCAGAGAGAGAAGTGAAATCTGGGAATTAGGGCTAAATTGTTTTCAATTTTTATAATGGCTTCGGATAAGTAGCTTTTTCTCCTCCACGTCAGTACATCATGAACCTCCCTGGCCAGAACAGGCCCTAGAGCCTTCAGCCCTTATCCCATCTCCCAGCTGGCACCACGAGGCCCCATGCCATGGGTGAACCATTGCATGGGTGAAGTTGCAGCCCCTGCTCGGGTCCCTGCAGCTCCTGCTCTCACCGGGGGCTCCAGCTGGGCACCAGCCCTGCAGCCAGCCTGCCCAGCCCGGCCAGCACCACCCCCAGCACTGCCCACACATCCCCGCCTTGTGCCCCAGAAATGCTTGTTCAGAATTAAAGACGAGCTCTTTGGGCTTGTCTATTCCAGGATCTTCCAGTGCCTGAAGAAAATCACTGAAAAAACTCTTCTTCAGCCCCTCCAAGTGACCAAACCCTTGCAGAGAGCAGCTCTTAACTGGTAGGTTCAAGAAGACGAACTGAAAGTACTGGTGGTGATGAAAGTTGATTTTACCACCTGACATCTTCTGAATGCCTCATAGATGATCCCTCCACTCACCTCCTGAAACACACGAGGACTCCTTGCACACCAGGGGGCTGACGGGTCCCCAGCACTTGCTGGGGTCCCCAGAGATCCTCTCCACATGGCCAGAGAGAGGGTGGGCCCCAAACCTTAGTGTTAGACCCCAGGTGTGTCTGCCTCAAGGAAACAAGCGTTGTCTCCATTGAAATTTGGAGCTGGTGAGGCAAGGATGGGGCCAGGTCCCATGGGGACTTGGATCCCTGTAGAGCTGGGGCACCTCCAGCTGAAGGAGCACAAGGGGCAGAGGCAGCTCTCTGCTGTCCTTCAGCTAACGAGGAGCAGGAGATCCTGCTCCCACAGACACGTCCCACATGTCCTCCTTCCAGCACCCCCTGGCTGGATGGAGCTTTTCTGTCTCCAAAAGCCCTACCAGCAGCACACACGTGTCATTTGGCAATCACGCCAGCAGCAAAACGAAAGCGTTGCCTTCCCTTCGGCTCACTATCTGCACCATTTCCCCCTGGTATCCTTTCTCTGTTATTTTGTTCTTTTCCCTCACCGCAGTCATTTAAACAATTTCCAGGCTCACACTGAAGTGGAATCATTTTAAGACGGCTTCCTCCTGTTTAAATTAGGAGGGGAAAGAAAGAAAGAGGAAAGAAAACCTTTCTTGCTTTGCTGTCAGCCCTCCGGTACAAGCAAGTAAAAGCTCTGCAGAGTGGTGAAATGTCCCTCTACCCTTATGGCATGGGTACCTTGTCTATAAAACCTCAATCATGCTACAGATCTTCAGCACAGGTAAATCTAACAGCCAGGCCAAAAGTATCTACCTGGTCCTCATATACCTGGTCAGTATATTGATATTTTCCAATATTTTTGGAAGATAGGTAGTTTTAAAAGCTGGCATTGGTAGAAGGAGGTGTATTTTGCAAAGGTATTACTTTGGACAGCCCCAAATACAGCCCTGGGGGCCCAGAACATCAGGAGGGGATGTCTCCAGGGTCCCCTATTCCTTCTTGTTCATCAGCTGGTAGGATGCCTGCCAGCTTCGTAAGCATTCAGGAGGTGCTCAGAGGTTGGAGGCTCAGCACCATTAAAGAATGGAGGCTGAAGGGGGACAGGGCACTTCCCAGTTCTGGCTTTCAGGGACTTTCTCCAGCCTTTCCCGCCCCAGCTGGGCTCTGGGAGCAGCAGAAGATGCTGAGGGTCTGTGATTTTAGGGGTGGATTCAGGCTGCCTGGCCATGGGGAGGCTCAGCACCCCTCTGCATGGGAGCAGCTGCCTCCATCCACAGCACAAAGCACTCCCACAGCAACTAATTAGTGCTGCTGATTAGCACTGCCTTCCCATCACCAGACACGCTGCAGATCACCTTCTCATCAAGCCTCCGTTATCTCCAGGGCAGAAAAAGCCCTGGCAGTGAACGTGCCGTGCAGCATGCCCCGCGGGTCAGCTAATCCTGCCCCTGCAGGACTGGAGCGAGGGCTGGGCCTCACGCAAGGGAACCTCGTGCAAAAAAAACAACTCTGTGAAAGAATCGATTTAGGGTTTTACTATCTACAGTGAGGTGCTTCTTGCTGGCTGATAGGCAACTCACCAGAGCTGCTGAAGCTGAAGAAGCTTGGCTGCTGAGCCCCATGTCTGCAGGGACATCACTCGCACTGCCTCTGCCACTCTTCCCTGCAGGAACCACTGGCGGGGCGCACAGAAGCAAATGTCCCAGCAGAAAACCAAAGGGCAAGCTGTTTTAGTCTGGTTGAAATGGGAAAAGAAGGATAGTTACAGAACACATGCTCCTGCAGCATCAGCCCGTCCTTTCACAGCTGGGGACAGGTATTCAGCTGACATCTCAGTGGGACACTGGGATGGGAGCAGCATCGCTGTATGTGTGGGCAGCTCGTGCTTCTCCACCCCCCTGCGCCGTGCCCACCACCTCCAGCAGCGAGGGGGAGGCAAGCCGGGAGCTCAAAGAAATCTGCAAGCAGCTTTTTAACTTTGGGATTTTGATTCCATCGGTGTCATATTTTCAAGCTTTTCTCCCCAGACGAGAGAGCTACAAACGTTTTCTTTAAATAAACTCAGGCGTTTTCACAGAACCGCGTTCTTCCAGGAACCTTACAGCAAAGCCAGAGCCTGCTTGGGAGGTGTGAACACAGGGTTCCCCGAGCATCGCAGTGCTGCCTCTTGGCACAGGAGGCACATTTTTGCAGGGGGTGGGAGCTCTCCTTCCTTTATAGAATTTGCACTCTGATCCAGTTTGCTTCCTGGAGATGTCGCAGCCCCACGGCAGTTTTCTCAGAGCCTCAGGGGATTGCTGGTGGGAGCAGGGCACCGTGGCAGCACCGGGCTGCAGGAGATGGAGGAATAAAGCTGTAAAAAGAGCAGGGTCACTGCAGGACCGGTGGGAAGCCCCCCACCAGATGAATGGCCTGAACACTGCCGTGAATGAAGTTATTCTGCTGGGAAACTCAGGCCCTTTCCTCGGGGTAGCAGAGTCAGGTGAATTAAGCTCAGGTCAGGAGCTGGTCTCTGAGGCATTGGCCCAACTACAACCCACAGCGGGTATTAAAGCGAGTGATTCAACCACCCGTGTGTCTCTTTCTTTATCTGTAAAATGGAAAAGAATGAAGTATTACACTCAGAAAGCCTGAAAATCATGTTTGTGTGGCATAACAGGAAAGCAGTGCTAACGATCCACCTCATGCCTGCAAGTATGCAGGAAATGAACATAAACAAAATGTTCTCTGGGCTTTGGTTGCAGAAATCCAGAATTTATTTTTATCTTCAGATTGACACAGATAATGCTACGCTGCCTTTCTGAAGGGGCACTGAAGAGTAGAAGGGGCTCCGGGTGCCTAATTCATGCAGTTTCTTTCTGCCTTTTTGCTTAGCAGGCAGGTCTGAATGGGAGGAGAAGGAGTGGCTTCATTCCCAGGCACCTGGACTGCCATGGGCCTTGGAGTTGGGCCACACGGATTCACCTCCCTGTGACAGCCTCGCCGACCCATGCGGCACAACGTGGGCTGGCACCGGGCATCACGAGGGCTAGGGTGGGTTGGGGGATTTCCAGCTGAATGGTCTTTTTGTTGGTGTTTTGGATCGGTTTGGTTTCCCATTTGAAAATGCCAGTTCATCAAAATGGGAATGTTCACAGGAGTGTGTTGATTTTGACAGGTTGCAGCAGCTGGGGGAGCTAAAAACCATTGGTTTTGCACCAGGAGGATGCGTTTTCCTCCAAGCAGCCGTCCGAGGGCAGCCTGGACTCCTGGCAGAGCAGGCAGCACCTCTGCTCCCTCACAGCAGAGCTTTCCTGAGCTTTTGCTTACACCAGATTTTCCTAGGATGGAAGGTGCTTTTTTTTCTTCTTCTTTTTTTATCTTTATTTTTTTTATTTTTTTACTTTTTTTTTTTTTTCCCTGCCTCAAATAAGAATTCTTGACCTTGAAAAAAAAAAAAAAAAAAAGCATTTTGTAGGCTTTCTGTCCTTTCTGGACTATCAACACACACAGCGATGAACTGGAATAGCCACTGTTGAACTGCTTTGCCAATGACCTGATTAACCGCTTGGCTTCTGAGCACTGCTAACAAGAACAACCATATCTGCTGCAAATTAGGGTGCAAAAGGAAAATAAAAATCGTAATGAGGTCCAGGACACAAACTCAACTAGTAGCAGGAAATGCTACTTGGGCCCTAATTTCTGCTGTACATGACCTTGCTGTCCTCCCCACAGCCACCCGAGGTGTCTCACTTGTCCTCGTGTGGCAGTGGATGAGGCTTTATTGCTTTTTGCTCCACGGTGATGCTGGGCAGGGCTGCTGCTGACCCCACTGCCACATCTCCCAGAGCCCGGGTGGATTCATTTAATTTGAGCTGCCAAATGGTTCCCAGAGGGTGTGAGCTTCAAACTGCTGCTGTCTCAGATTGGGAGAGATTAGCAAAAAACGAAGGACTCCTTATCCCAGCTGCTCCCTGGGTACAGCCCAACATAATCTGATGCTGCTTTTTTTTTTTTTTTTTTTCAAAGAGCTGAGATGTATTGCAAATGGGGTGGTAAGGGAAGAGACCCAGACCTCTTGTTACTTCAAGAATAAAAGAGTATTTGCACTCAGTTTTTGCTGGGGGAAATGCTCCCACTCCTGTATCCATAAACCCTGTCATGCTGTGGGAAATTTCATGGCATCCTCATCACTGTCCCAGGAGACATCCCGGACTGCACTGTGAATGGTAATTAAGCATGAAAACTTGCACTGCAGTGGCAGTGATGGGGCAAACACCAGAGTGCAGCTTTGGGCTGTATTATGATACAAAATTTAGATGCATTTGCAGATCTGGAGGGATATTTTCCCTGAGCTGTACTGACCAGTGCCCAGAGCAAGACTTGTGGCCTGCTACGAGCATCCTGCCTTGCTGTGGGCAGGTGGAAAGGGCAGGCAATGAGTCAGGGCTGACCCTCACCCCTCATGCCCTGGCCCACAGGGTGCCCCGTGCTCTGGCTTCAGAAGAGGCTGCTGGCATTTACCACTTCCTACAAGGTGCTCGATATTTCAAAAATATCACCCCACCAGCCCTATAGGTTGTATCCCTGAAGGATGGAGCCAGGAGCTCATCTGCCAGCCTCTGTGGTATTTTTCTTAATTTTGTCATGCTTTTGATTGTGACTGTGATTTTTGGTGGGAAAGGTTTCAGTGAGCAATTCGGTCGCAGCATAAATCTGAGTCTGATTATCAGAACTTTGCCAAAAATAGCCTTGTTTTTCTCCACACAGCGAGTGACCCACATCGACAGTGTGAGGCTTGTTTTCTCTGGAATAGCAGCAGGTAGTTTTGAATGAGTTTTGATCTCCTAGGGACACTGTATAATTTGAGTGCAACTCCCTTTACAGCCTTGCTTGTGAGTGAGTTTCTGTGGCTCTAAGGAGCAGTTCCAGCATCTGGGAAGTCATATGCTAAATACCAGTTTCAGAAAAAAAAAATCAAGCAGAGTTAATGTGGCCATAAAATTGAGGAAAGTTCAGCTTACTCCGACCTTAAGGTCTGTTTCATTATATTTCCTGGTGTTTTGCTCCTGCTGATGTTCACTCTAGACAGAGCATGCTCATCCTTATTCATCTTCATCATTAAAGACCTGAAGAGGGTTTACGGTGCATTTCCCAGAAAAACTGCCCTCTAATCGTCCAAGTGAATGAAGCAGAAATAGTCTGAAACACCCAGCATCTTACAAGAAAAAACAGATTAAAGTGGGTCAAAGAGGAATCTCACATGATATTTCTTTTCCCTTTTCAGTGTCCATTTCTCTGTGCAGTTTGCTTCTTTAATTCTGATTCCTTTTACTTAGTGGTGTGCATTGGTGTAGCAAAAGCAGCACCAAAGCTCCATGCCCCACTGTGCTGGAGGGACCCCTAAATACAAGGGAGTTTAACCACAGGGATCTCATGGTCGGGGTAGCAAAGCCAGGGTAAGGATGCTGAGGAAAGATGGTTTCTTTCAACATACAGACGGGGATGGAGGCAGAGAGGTGTGGGCGTGAAGTTTCTCAAGAAGTCGGTGCTGCCAAGCAAGAGCAGTTCTCAGAAGAGCTGAGCTCCCCTCTAGTCAGTAAAGTAATGGGCAAATTCTTCCAAAGAACTCCGGACAAGGGGAAATGAGCTCTTCTGGGGATCTTGCCTTATATAGTTATTGTAGCAGCTCGGCTTTGGTGCCAAGTGTATGAAAATCCATCACAGAGTGACTTGCCAGAGTGATACAGCGAGCCTGCAACGTGTCTGGGGGATCCGGTCCTGCTCTCCGAGTCAGAGGACGTTGTTCAGGCCTCCGGCTCGTCTGGGAAGCACAGGGCCTGGCCTCGGCTTTGCTGCCTTGCTTCACCCAGAACTGCTCGTGGCAGATGGTGTGATGCCCCAGGAGCATTTCTGCATCCCCTGGGGAGCTGCAGCAAGGACCTGAGCCCTCTGCAGGGCCGTGTCCCCAGGGCTGGCCTGGCTGTGGGGACGCTGGGGCAGCCCCACCTCACCCTGGGCACCCTCAGCAATGCTCAGGGCCTGGGGCTTAGCAGCACTGTAGCTCTGCCATGCAAGTTTTAGACAAATTCCTGCAGTGCTGCTGGGCACAATGCAGGCTCGGGGAATGCCCATCAGCAGGTTGTTGAAGCATCCTTCACGGAGCCTTACAGTGTCATCTGCCAGGCAAATTTTGTTGCAAAAAAAAAAAAAAAAGATGCAACCCAAACACTGCTCCACAAGCAGTGCGAGGGGAAAGGGCTGGTGTGGTGCTAGGCCTTCCACGTTTTCACGACCTGCCTTGTTATTCACTAAGGTCTTCAGCTCAGTGTTTCCTTCAGACAGGACTTCATGCTGCAGCCTGGGCAACCATTTGGCAAATTGAAATAATTACAGTCTAAAGGCAAGGTGTGTAAACAGAGGCCTTCTTAGAGATGCAGGCTGCAATTCTGGATGTACTATAAAGAGACTAATCCTAAACGTCCCATCTGCCTGAAGGCCTCCTCCTTGCTGAAAGCACCAAGAACCATGAAACAGCTGAGCCAAAAGCCACAGGGCAGGGCCAGGCCATGCGAGGAGTGTGCCAGGAGGGCCCAGTGGGCACTGAGGGACCAGCCATGGGGGCTCGAGGCACCCAGGCCAAGCCTGGTCCCTGCCACTGATGGCTGTTAGGGTGGGTGAGAGGCATTGGTTCAAGCAAACTGGAAGAGAAAACTGCAGCAATTACAGCACAGGAGCTGAACGTCCAGGTTTGGGCACATCCCGTGTCAGATGTGCCCTCACTGTCATCATCATCAGCTACTCCTTTCGCCAGGGAGCAGCCGCTGGGTCCCTGCCAGGGGCTGGCACTCCGTGCAGCAAGGAAAACCTGCTGCTGTATTTCGGCATGGTCCTTCCCCATTGCCTATGCCTCCCAGGGAGAGTCTCCCTCACTGTGCGACTCTCAGTTTGCTTTCATGTGGAGGAATAAAGTGTAACAAGCTGATGGCACCTTCCAGCAGCACAGCTCATTTCATGGTCCTTGGTGCAAGAGGTCCCTGTGTTCCTGCCATCAGAGGTGTGAGAGGAAAGAAGACATGCTGTTACTACCTCCTGACAACCCTCACGCTCTGCCTGAATGTAATTTTCTCAGCTCTGCTACCTCTGTTTTCCTCATCAGCCTCTATTTCCAGGACCTCAGAGGTTCCCACTCCAAAATCCTTTTCCCTAAGCCTGCTGTTCCTTCATTTTCCCCACAGCGTGCCCTGAAACCTCCAGCTGAACAAGGGCCTCTGCTGTTCACTCCTGTCTCATTGAATGTGCTTCAACCAAGGCCTTTAGCCCATCACCTTGCAGCTGGACAAGGCATCGCTGCTGCAGCAGTGCCTACAGCCCTTGTCCATGCCGTTAGGGAGTTCAGAAAAGAGTATGAGAGGCCTTGAACTGCTATGGTTTGGCTTGGTCCTTTCTGGTCCTTGACAAGAGTGCTGTAGTGATTTCTTTTGCATCTACCGAGCAGCTCATGTGGGGTATGGGACAGGGCTTGAACAGGTATTGCAAAGCAAAGCAGGAGCTGACATTTGTAAAACTGCCTGCTGCAGTCAAAATTACTTTGGTTTGGGTATCATTGGGTAATACAGCTTTAAAGACATGCAAACCTGAATGCAAAAATGTGAATCCTTTGTTAATGTAAAGAAACCCCTTAATCTTATAAATCAGGACTCAGCTGCCTTGATTGTCTATTCTGAATGTCACATCAAGTAATCTTCGTTTCCACACTAAGGATGGGTGTATAAGCATTGCAGGAGATGTAAAGAACTCCTGCAGCAGCAGAGCTTTCTAATAAGGCAAGTTCTCCAAGGCAGAAATTCCACTTCATAGCAGTCACATAACTCGCACGAGTGGTCCCTGCTGATGGATGAGCCTGCCAATTGAGATTTAATATGCCCATGGGCCTCAGAAGGCACCTCTAAATGAGTATGCCTGCAGCAGCAGCAATCACATTTGCCCGTCGAAGGGGACTGGGGATGAGGATAACCTTTCCTGAGTGGAAGGTCCACTGGCTGGGCACTGCTGCTGGCACCTCTCTATTGCTGAGCAAAGCTGGCTCTTCTCTAGGAGTGTTTTCAGGGCTGCCCCCACTGAAGTTTAGCTGTCTGTGGAACCTGGTTTTCAGCTTTCTCACCCTAAAGCTGCTTACAGGAAACGCGTGTTCTTCCTTCCGAGATCCATGTGGGTCGTTTCATCACATCTTTGCCTGCCACCTGCCATACTCACCATCAAACTATAAATGGCTGGGCGATGGGCTGTAGAATAGGGACAGATAGACAGAAGGGCTTTTTTTAAAGAAAGCTTAAATAAGTCATAGTCCGATCATAATGCGTCTTTCTGATATTGTAATAATATACTTCTAGTCAGACAGGAATTTTCCAATCATGATCTATTGACTGAAATCCTCCCACCCCAGAAACTGACCTTACTATGCTCTTGTAATGCTGCCCTCGCCCATGTGGGTCCCAGATTTTCTCCCAGAACTCTTCCCCCTGCCAGGAGGTGAGCTATTCTGTGGCACCTGCCTAGTAAGTCATTTCAAAAGTATTTGGCCTTCTAGGCATGCTGGGGAAAGCATGCTTCCCAGCTCCTTCTAGGCATGTGGGGAGATAGTGGGAGCCCCCCAGCAGCTGAATGATTTAGGCTTCATCACCTTTGCAAGCAGGGTGTTCTTTTACAAAGGAAACTCCTGAACTGAAGCCCATACCTGCTCTGGGGAAGCTTTGAAGCACCACCAAAGGCAGGCATCCTGGTTGTGGTGTGAGAGGGAGGAGAGCTAAGGATACACCCAAGTGAGAACCACGGTTCACCTCCAAGCATCCAGGGAGAAGAGCAAGTTTATTGTCTTTATTTCTTCTAAATTTGTTAATTTAGCCAAAAGAATTTACTAAGCAATAAAAATTCCTACCCTACTCTGAGTGAGCCTTGTGGCAAGGCATCACCAGAAGACCTTTCAGGGGACATCTGTGGGGCTCCCCAGGCCTGAAGATGACTGCAGCTTTCCTTACCAAGTGCTGGGCACAGCTCTCCACCTCCGCTGGAATCCCTGTAGGTCCCTGGCATGGCTCAGGAGCTCACATCTGGTCCCTGGTGGCTCACACATTTAATCCTTTGCCCAGGACACCAGAGCAGTGACCATCCTAACCCCAAGCTGGGGACCAGGACCCTACTGCCATAAGCTGGGAGATGCAGGGTGAGACCTGCTGCTTTTGGAAGAGGGGAAGCCATGCCCACAGGGGGTCAGGGCCTCAGTCCCCCAAACCACACACCTGCCTGCCTTATCCTGGGCTTGCAGCTGAGCTTCACACACTTCACTGAGTGGGAAATGCCTCAACGTAATCCTCTGGGTTAACCTGCACTTACTGTGAGCTTGTTCTCTTTGTCACGTCACTAGTTCCTTTTTTAATTCACCATCAGGTTGTGATTGACATAATTTTAGAACAGCGTCATGCTTAAGAATGAATGTAATTCAAGAGTTAGCAGCTTAAAATCACTTTTTGATTTATTTATTTTTTTTTTAATTCCTTTTTTTAGCAACCATCACAATTGTGCGTCTTTTGGTACTTGCTTCTGGGAGGGGCTGGTTCAGGGCCGGAGCTCCTCCATGCTTTGATTGAAGAAAACGTTTGCTTTATTTTGCAACAGAAGCAAGCACCAGATGTCAAAACTACAGAGCTGAAGTGTGAAAATGTGTCCTGCTACCATTCCCAGTGGGCTTTTTTCCCAAAAGCTTGTGTTTTCTAGATCGATCTTACAGTTTTGTGCGATCTTAACTGAAGATTTTTTTTTTTTAGCTGGGTGGATTGGCAACATCACTTCTAGAAGCAGCTTCCAAATTCAAAAGAAAGAGAAACTTTAGGAGATGTCAGGTGTGGCCCACTGCCTGCAGGCCTCGGCCTGGTGGGGTCATGGTGCAGAAATACCCAGTGGTGTGCAGAGGACACTGAAAGGGGAGGTTCCTCTTGGACTGGGAAGAGTTTGTTGGCATTTGCTGTTAGGGTTGGATGAAGCAGCTCTAGCAAACTACGTGGAGCCGACTTGGCTTTGGAGGCAGCGGGCACGCTTGTGGCCTGCTCTGCAGCCGGAGCAGCAGGGAAAATAAAACACCAAGCTTCATCGATGGGCAGGTGTTTGACTTCCAAACTGCTGTGTTAGGGCCAAAATCTGGCACAGGTTTCAGACATCCCCCCCCCCCCCCCCCCCCCCCCTTTTTTTTTTCCTCAAAAATACACAGACTTGAACAAAACAGTCAAATCCGGGGCCAATTCATCGACTTATTTGGGAGGTGAAAGGAAGCTGACATTGAACCCACTGCTAAAAAGCAGCAGCAGTTTGGAAAGGTGACATTTCTTGCCTTGACATTTGTAGAAATGAAAGTCTTCGTTTTTTTTATGTTTGTTTTTAATGCGCTGTTTCTTTGTAAATTAAGTACAGTCTGGCCTAAGAGATAAATTAGAAAATGAAACCACATGTTAGGATCAAATGCTTTCACTAGATTCAAAATTATTTTTGCTTTTTTCCCTCCCACTCTTTTTTTTTTTTTTTTTTTTTTTTTTTTTGAGTTTCTGTGGAAAAATGGGCTCTTTTCAGGTCAACCTGCAGAGCAACTTCTGTTGGCCTCTCTTCCTCCCACTGTTTCCTATCTCGCCAGCTAAGCAAAAATGGAAAATGTATTCCTCTGCAGCACAGAAACGTCCTTTGTGCAAGCAAAACTCCCCTCTCCAAGTGGAGCACGAAGCACAAGAAAAGGGGAAGTGCCATTTTCTTCCCCCAGGGCTCTCCAGCGACTTGCAGTGTCCATGCTGACATACGTGGCCTGGTGGCTGGCACACCTGCTCTGACTGGTCTGGTGACTGATATACCAGTACCTCTGCAAACTGGGAGGCACTGGTGCTTCCCCAGGAGGGCTGTAACTTTTGGTCCTGCCCTGGGAGCAGTGCTTGTGCCTGCTGTCCTGGTGGGGACCCACGTGAGGACAAGGTGTGACCTGTAGATTAAAGTGGCCAGCAGGGATGATCTGATGGCAGTCACAGTGATGCTGAAGAGAGATCCCAGTAACCTCCCTGCTCCCAGGGCCAAAATAACAAGCTCCCAGAGCCGGGCTGGGCCAGGCATTGTGGGGACCTCAGGGAGCTCAGCTTTATCTCAGAGAAGCAGCTCGGTGTCCCCAGAGGTGGCACTTGTCCTGCAGCAGGAGAACCAAGCAGGTGCCCCAGTCCTTCCTGACAGACAAACCCACTCTTGCCCATGCTGCTCATTGAATATGCTGGGCCCATAAATCGGGGTGGGCTCTCCTGAGGCCAGTGGTGACCCGCTGGAGGCAGCACCCCGAGGGCAGGGTGCTGGCTGAGAGGTGCAGGACAGCTTCCAGCTCCCCCCCACTCCGGGGCGGGATGCCTGCCTGCGGTTTTCAGATGGGCTGATTATGTCTGCAAAGCACTTGGGAACGCTTTGGGATGAAAAGCATTATGTAAGGGTAAGGCGATGTTATTTATAGAGCCAGGTTTTATTTAAAATGGAATTAAACTTGGGCTCATGAAGCCTCTGCTGTCAACAACAAATTGGAACTTGTCCTCCTTTCCTCTAGCATTTTGCATCCAAATTGTTCTCCTTCCTCAGTTCAGCCTGAACTTTAAGGGTGTGCTTTATTCACAAAACTCTGTTTTAACACCCTCTGGCAGTTACTACATCTATTTTCCTAAGCCATCAGCTGGGAGGTGGACCTGGGAGCCTGGACTGTGGCTGTGCCGTGCAGTGACAGCAGCTGCAGCACCAAAGTGTCACACAACAGGAAATGAAGGCAGGTTTTGAGCTGGATTAAAAAAAATAATAATGAAAACCACCCAACCAGTTTCCTGGGGACAATATTTTGCCTGTGTTTGACAATCTCTGTAGTAATATCTGAGCTGCAGGGAGGCTATCAGGCTTGCAGCCCTCCTGGAGATGGCACTTCTTCAGCGTGCTAATACCTGTGTTCTCGTACAGCTACAGACATGATGGCCTTTTCAGATATTGCCTTTTTACCTTAAACAGCTTTATTTGTTTGTTTTTGTTGATGTTGTTTGAAAGACTATATTAAAATCCCCCAAAGTTGTGCTTCTCAGAAGCCACGAAAACCCATTTGTGCCGATGTCTGATGAAATCCACGCTAACAGGTGCTGGGAATACAGTTTTACGAGACACAGCACCTTACAGAGGTCGGTCTGCACAGTTCATCTGCTGTCTCCCACTTGTCTCAGTATCTAGCATGAAATTCCACACATGCCTTTTATTTAGGAAAGAACACAAAAGTATGTTATCTTATTCCTCTGGAATTTTCCGCAGTTATTTAACATGTTAGTTTAGGCATAATTGGTGAGTGGGCTCTTGAAATTTATATCTTAGCAGCACTTATTTACATCAGGCTTAAAGTAGTCCGTTTCAGCCGAGGTAGATGTGAAGCATTAGATTGCAAACGTACCTAATCCATCTCTCCTCCCCCACGACCAGAAATCCTGTGGTTAAAATAACACAGCCTCTATTCAGAGCACAAACTTAGAGCTGCTAGCGGGAGCAGGCTCGGGATTTAGACAACTCTCCACAGATGAAGCTGTTGAAGGGTCTCTCCCGGGTTTGTTTCCCATCCTACTTCTGATCCATGCGAGGAAGGCAGGGGCTCTCCTGCGTGCGAGCAAGGTAAAGATTTTCTGCGTTCTGTGTGCGTCTGCGTGTGTACGTAAAGGAGCCTGTAAATGTGCCTGTAAAAATGAAAATGTGGCTGTGCAAATGTTGCTGCTTACATAGCGAGAAGCGTTTGGGAAATGGCTTCACAATCTTTAACTGTTAATCTGATCTGGAGGCTGCTCCCATACAGCAGAGCAAGGATGAAATGATAATCTGCCACGGCGGGGCTAGCAGCAGCAATTCCCCGCCGCACGGTAGAGAGGCTGAATGTGTGGGGAAGGCAGCAAATAACAGAAGCGGGCACCCCCGTGGTCCGGGCAGCCTGCAGCACAGCAGGCGTGGGGCTGACCCCAGGGTGCAGCCCCTCGAGGGGGGCTCCACGCAGGAGGCAGCGCGGTGCCGGAGGGGGCAGCGGGTTTGGGAGCAGGGGATGTGCTGAGGCTCCTATGGCAGCGACAGCACGGGGCGCTCAGAAGTGTTGGGATGCTGCATGCCGGATAACTGGCTGCTTTTATTTGCTCTTACTGCTTTCCGAGTCCCAGGGGATGTAGGAAAGCATCGCCTTGAGCAAGGCAGGGTGCTTCCTCACAGCCCTTCGGGGCGCACCTCCTGCCTGCCACAGCTGCCCTCCCCTGGTCCCTGCTGTCCCAAAGCCCTGGCAGCCTGGCAGCACGCACCCAACTCCTCTGCTGCTCCGGAGGGAGGAGGAGGAGGAGGATGCTCTGCGTGCCAGGTCCCTCGCAGCGCTGAGCTGCCGTGCTGTGGGGAAGCTCCCTCCTGGCGGAGGTAACCTCATCCCTCCAGCCACCACTTTGTCCTGGCGGGGGAAATGTGGTTTTATCATCTGGGCGCCTGGCGTGGGGAGGGGGCAGCGAGGCTGCAAGGAAGACAAACGCAGAGTTCTTCACGACAGCACATTGTGTACAGCACGCCGTGGCGGGGAGGCAGCTCGGAGGAGAGGGAATATGCACAGAACAAAGAGATGTGGTCAGGCAGCGAGTGTAAAATTTCCATATAGAAAGTCAAGCTGATGTCATTGCAACTTCCCAGAGCGGTGCCAAGAATCCTGAGCTCCGTATCAAGATTCAGTGAAAATCCCCCGCATACTCACAATTTGTTCATGTGGAAAAATGAACTTTCATGGAAAATATGCATGGGAATCTGCCAGAGGAGTGTGTTGCTTTATTTCTTTTATTAATTCTGAGTACGTTAGTTCGGAAAGCGGTCCCGTTTTAGCATCAGCTGCCCCCATCCAAGAGTCAGAAGCTCTCATGCAACCGCTGGAGGTGAGGGAGGGAAGCGTGGTTTTCTGTACGAGCGGTTGTCAGATGGGAAGAGCTGTTCGAGTAGGAAGGGGAGTGGGAAGGCTCAGTGGGATGGCTGCACGAAAGCTTTTTTAACTAGTGACAAATCTGAATCGTGATAAGACACACCTGAATGGAACAGCGTTACCAGCTTGTATAAGGCTGGATGTGCCGGGGTGGGGTTGCGTGTGACTCCTCTGATTAAGATTTCTCGTACTTGCCTCGCTATAGGACCGCGTTCACGGTCCTTTATAACTTTGCCAGACTCAAGGCATTTAGACTGAATTTTTCCAACTTGTTTGTCTGCCTCGGGCTAAGTTCTTTTCTGGAAAATTTCAGCCAAAACTGTCCAGCTATTTCCAAGAATGAGCATAGGGGGAAAAGGCGTTGTTGTCCAACTGGAAAAAGCAGAAAGGAAGAAGCAGGAGGGGGGGGACCTGGTGATCTTTCTTTGGATAGTTCTTATCCCTCTGCGCTTTGGAGCAGAGATCTGAAATTTGGCAGGAGCTGAGCTTTCTGTCAGGACTGTGGGTTGTTGTAATTTTTTTTTTTTTTTAACTTTGTAAATCTCTTCCAATTTGGCCTCGTGATAGACTTTGAAGGGAAAAAATAGCAACTTATTAAGGACATGCAAGTGCTCAGTAGTCAAAATCTGCTGAGATTTCTTCCCGCGTGAGCGAGCCCAGCCCAGTGTCCCAGCAGCTCCCGGCGCTGACCCCGATGCTCCCGGGCACCCGAGCTCCTGCTGCTGCTGCTGCCTGCCCACGGCTCTGCAGGGACAAGGGGCTGAAGCATCTCCCCAACCCTGGCAGGTACCAGAGCTCAGAAATGCTTGCGAAGCACCCAGAGCCTGTGGGAGGTGTGCCACTGTTGGGAAGATCAGTCCTCTGTCCACCCTGCCCCGTGGGGTAAAGCTGGGACCTCTAGCAAAACGCTGCGAGATCATCTAGTCCTAGGGAGTCCTAGTTCTGCAAGCTCTTTCCTCGTGGGTTTTTCAGTCTTGAAGTTATCCTTGCGGCCTATTTCTGTGTGCAGCGCGTCTGCGGCGCTCTCAGACAGATGGTGAAATGTCAGGGTTTCCATTTTGCCACTTGACGCGATTCCCACGGCGAAAGGCAGAGAGCGGCAGTCTGCTCAACCCCACTCCCGCTGGAGCTGCAGAAGTGGTGGCTCCTTTCGCTTCTTTTAGGGCTGTGAGCCACGGAGCATCCCATACAGCCTCTGCTTTCACAAAGGCAGGCAGTGATGCTTCGTCAGCTCCTTGGAGCTCACACAAGGACTCAGTTGGAGTTCAGGTGCAAACCCCAAACCTTCATTGTTTGCGACCTGCTCCAAACCCAGACCCTGCTCCTATCCCAGCTCTACTCACGGCTAGCAGCTGGCTTTGTCCCTTCGTGCTCTTCCTGCAGGTCTGGTTGAATTAAAGCAGGCTGTGGGACAGGACTAGCTCAACAGCCACAGCCCCACGCCTTGGGACACGCTCTTTGCTGGAAATTAAAGTTCATGAAATTCGTTCTGCAGCTCCTCAATGGACAAAGCGAGGCTTTTGTGTAATTCCCATTTCTCATATGTTTCCAAATAGTCATGAGTTACGAACTGTTCAGTCCCGGGAATTAATGCTGTTTTCCAAATGATCTTTGATCTGCTCTGCAGACTCCCGGAGCCTGCAGGTTGCATGAGCTGGGTCCTCTGTCCGGAGCCACACCAGGTCTTGGGTTTCTGAAGGTGGTCGTGTCGCACCTTCGAGGTCCCCAAATCCCATGGCTGGAGACAGTCAGGCTCATCCCGGCCCCGTGCAAATCACACCCTACTCTGTATGGGTGCTCTGCCACGTCTTCAGGTGCAAGGATAAGGAAAGGATTTACCTTTTTCAAGAGAAACTTGCACAGGGTGAGGAAGACGAGCACTTCAGCTTCTTGCACTGGCAAAGACCACCAGGGTAACCCCTACCCAGATGTAAATTCAGGTCTCCCACCCCAAGTCAAGTGTCATTGATCCCCTAAGTCCTTCCCTATCATTTACAATGCCCTCGTGAATCCCATCGTCTAAGTCTAGTTATAAAACCATGACACACACAAGTTCCTAATAACTCCAAGCTCTCTGAGGGCATTTTAACTGCTTACAGCCTTTTATCACATTTTCACTTTTATTTAGATGCCTTGTCCCTCAGCGGTGAATTTCTCTGGTTTTCTCTTCTTCCCTGCTCCCGCTGGTTGTTTGTTTGTGCCCTCGGCGTTTTCCACCTGCAGGGCAGGAGGCGCCTGCTTGTAGCAAACCTCTGACAGCAGCGCCGAATTTTGGCTGTGCTGAGCTCACCGCACGGGGTGGCTCCAGCCCCTGATAAAATCTCCTCAGTGTTTCCATCCCTGAGCGCAACCAAATTAAGCAGCATTTTAAGATGAACCCACGTTGCAATTTGCAGCCTCCACCACCAAGGCTGTGTTTGTGCCCAAAGGGCTCGCAGAAGGCAACGCGTCCCCTGCTGTGACTGCAAGGACCGGTACCCCTGCTGCGCCCAGCACCGAGCAGAAACGGGGTTGTCGATGACCTATGGTGGAGAAATAGAACCCAAAGCAATTGCTTTCCTCGCCGCCGCCTTTGTTCACGTCGCCTTGCTTTTGGCCTCTTTCACGTATGTAATCAAACATCGCTGCTCTCCACATGCTACAGCTCGCTGTGTTTAAATTCAGAGGAATCTCCCTTAAATATTTACTTAAACTATAACATCCCTTGAGCTCTTTATAAATTGCTGTACAAGACTGCCTTTTATAAAAGACCCCAGATTTTTTTTTTTTTTTTTTTAATTTTAAAATTTCCTTGGTCTGCCTCCCCACCTCACAGCCGCACTGGGGGCAGCACTGCCTCCTGCTCAGAAAGCCGGTGCCTGCTCCTTGGGGCTCACAGACCCATCCTCAAACCCTGCCAAGGGCTCCAGAGCCGCAGGGCAGGGTTTCAGCACACATATTGTTTCTGTCCCAGGAACACAACAGCCCCATAACTTCCAGGAATAGGCAGGAAAGCTGCTTTGAAAGCCTCTCTTCCTACCATTGCACACGCACAGCAGTTGAGGCTGAAAGTGCCGGCATCTACAGCCGGCTGATTTTTTGTATAAAACCTGCAGTTCTGGGCATTTTCTGAGCAGCAGACCTTCAAGACACGTAAAACATTCTGTGCTATTCAGCTGGAGGCCTCAGATCTGAGAAGGACCCACCACTCGCCACACAAAGATTTTGGTATTGCGCGTAAAAAAAAGAGGCTTCACTTTGCTTCTGTGTAATTTTAGCTAAGGGTGCGAGTTCAGCAAATCATTACGTTATTTTCATGCTATCTGTTAAAAAGTTTGCCTGGAATAATCAGTATCTAAGTGGTGGAGAACTGCAGTCCTCCTTCTGTGTTTCCAATTCCACAGTATTCCAGCACCTCGATGATTCATGCGCTGGCAAAATCTCCCCAGCCAGTGTGCGTTTGGGTAGGAATTGGATTACTCACCCACATAAGCAAGTGCAAAGGAGGTAATTCGTTATGCTGTTCCTCGGCGATAATCGAGCCTCGGCTTCCCATTCTGGGCTCTATGTGGGTTTAACCGGGGGAGCTGTGCAGGGGAGAAGCACCACAGCCTCTCTGAATCATTTTTATTCTCATCCCGGTTCCTTATCGCTAATTACATCAAGGCACATTTCCATGGAGACCGAGAGCAGTGCCATCAGCCCGCAGTCCCTCCGGTCCCCCTGGCACCTCCACTTGCTTTTCTAAGTGCAGTGCTCCTCCAGCAGGGCCCTGGGGAGGAAGAGGCAGGCCGCGTTTTGATCGAGATCCCCCTTGTACTGAGCCTAAATTTCAACAGGCTAAATAAAAAGACACGTCCCATTAGAGAGGGAGTGCTGTTGGTGAAGCTGGGGGATCAATTAGGCTTTCCCGGTGGCTGGGGATGATTGCAGGAACAGATTTGAAGATCAGGATGGCACTGAGTGTTACTTTCCTCCCATGGTGAAGGCAGCACGTGGAAAGTCTACCTCAGACAGCCTTTGCCTTTTTTTCAGTCTGAACTGGAAAGCCCTCCTTGTACTTTCCTCCCCACCACACGAGGCCATCTCCAGCAGCATGGACGTAGCATTGTGCTTTAATAAATTCAAATCAATACTTCATTACTCTGCTGTGTTAAGATGAAGCACATTTTTCCCCAGGTGGGTAGGAAGGGCTTTTATCCAGCCCTTGCTTACATCCACCCAGTCACCTCATGTTGGCGTCAGGGTCAATTCCCTCCTTTAATTTCCTCCCAAATTTATTCACAGCATCTGGCATGGACCTTTGACTGTCAATGTGCCTGAAAGAGTATTTCCAGAATAAAGTCCTTACATCTTTTTTAAAAATTTCTTGCCTGTAATAGTCGATCTGAGCAGCCACATGATAGCACGAAAGGGCTTTTTCTTCCTCTCCTTCCAGTGGTAGCTCTCCATGGCTCCTGCACTGCACATCGCTGCCCTGCTTTCCATTTCATGGGACCTCCTGGCAATCATACCCTTGTCTTTGTACACAGCCAGGTCAGGAAGTCAAGTTACAGAAAATCTGAGGCAATTGCGTGGCCCTAAAATACTGCCTCAGAAATGTACAGGTCACTTAATGCCGGAAACAAGGCATGATGGTGGTTCAGAGCTGAAATGACTCGTTTATGGCTTGAACTGAACCCAAACCTCTAATAAGGGTTACGGAGATCACAGGCACCGGGGGCAGAGGCAGGAGTGGAGCTGGGCTCCATGACCACCCTGCTGGGCACCTCTGCGGGGTCCCTGGCTCTTGCATGGCCAAGGGCTGCACAAATTAACCTTGTTTCAGTTCGGCCGTGCTCATGTGGCTTTCTGAGCGCTGAAAGCAGCGTGAGTCCCGATGATTAACTGTTGTTATTTATGAGGCATGATGCTGCCCAGTCCCGGGGCTGAACTTTCCAAGCCGAGGCCCAGTGTATACAATCGGTCCTGCCGCTCTCCAAACAGTGCCCAGCCTCAGTCCCGGCGCTGTAAACTGTTTACACAGAGCTGCAGGCCTCATAACTTACTGAATAACTCTCTTGTCAGTCAGATAAGTAAATATTTCACGAGACTGTGAAGATCAGCACCAGTCCCAACTGCCCAGAGCAGCTCCAGATGGACCCAGTTTAACAGGGGACCAGCACTGCCTTTTTTTTGACGTCCCTGCTCCAAATCGGGTTGAGCAGGGATCTGAGAACCACCCCCCCGAGGGAGGCGGATGCAGTTTTAAGGACGCTCCACTTTCTGTGGAGCTAACAAGAGGAGGAAACCGTGGCAAGTGCTTACAAAGAAGCCATCTTCCTGGATTTGTCAATCAGCATTTTGGGGAGCCGGAGGGCACCCCTTCTTCTCCACCTCCTCCTCGCTTACCCAGGCAGATGAGGTGGAGGCCAGCAGGCTTCTGCAGCAGGAGGGACGGGCAGTCCCCTCCTCAGGCCACGTTTAGAGACCACAGAAGCTGGTTTCTCACACGGGTTGGTGGTGATAGATGGTGGCAGGGCCTCTACAAAGCCACCTCAGGGGTAATACCATGGGCGTGAGGAAGGGAAACGTGTGAGGACTGCTGGTGCTGTGTTGTGGGGTGGCTGAGGGGGATGGTCCTCCACCAAAACCCACCAAAGGCCATGCACAAAGTTCATTAAGAGTTGAAAACTTCAGAACTCATTGATTTGAGGTTAACCTGATGCTGAGCCATCGGCCAAGCTGCATCTTTGGTGTTTACTCCTTAGATTTATGACCGGGACCTACTTCCATCCAATTCCTTTAGAAAGATTTTGATCCTTTCTCTCTGGAGATGTCTCAGGATATCTCTTCCATACCTCCTGATTATGCTGGTGCCGAGGGGAAGTTTCCCTAAAAGCATGTTTCCGTGCCTGGTGTGTATTACTTATTTAGTGTCGGAGGCCTGTGTGAGGCTGCCCGTGTTTACAAGAAGGCAGGGCTTCATCCCAGGACTGAACCAAACGCTGCCAAGACAGCGCAGTGCGGGCATAAATAAAAGATAGCTTGCAGAGACTGGCAGCGGCTCTCACCCCCTGAAATGCCTGCTCAGGTTTGTGCACCACCACACTGCCTCTCCAGCCTCGACGTCCTCAGTGGTGGCTGGCATGGGAAAACAGGTGAAGTACGAGTAATTCCTTACAGGTGGGTAGATGCAGAGGGGAAGAGGATGCAGAAGCAACATCGAGCTGGTGGTGCACACCCCTGTGTGAAATGCAGTCGGCCCAGGGGATATGTTCATGTCCTGCAAGCGTGGAGAGGTTTCGCCTGCTGTAGTAAAAGTTTTCTAATTCCTAGAAGTGGGAAATGAAGGCACAGAGTGAAACGCATTCAGGGAATCTGCCAGAAATAAAGGTGTTATTTTTTAAAAGAGAGCTGGAAATGCTCCAGCTCTGGATCCAGCTCCAGGTCTAGCTTCCAGCAGTAGATACAAACCCAAAATTTGGAAATTAACTGAGTGCCACCAGCATAATGTGTATGTGTGCTGTGTAATGTGTGTGTGGGGAAAAAAAAGAAAGGAAAGGAAAGGAAAGGAAAGGAAAGGAAAGGAAAGGAAAGGAAAGGAAAGGAAAGGAAAGGAAAGGAAAGGAAAGGAAAGGAAAGGAAAGGAAAGGAAAGGAAAGGAAAGGAAAGGAAAGGAAAGGAAAGGAAAGGAAAGGAAAGGAAAGGAAAGGAAAGGAAAGGAAAGGAAAGGAAAGGAAAGGAAAGGAAAGGAAAGGAAAGGCTGATGATCTCTTCCATCAGTCACTGCCTGCTCATGGGCATATACCCTGCTGATCTCTAAGTAGCTGTAGTGTCATTATCTGTGCTACCTGAGGCTTTTTATTATTATTATTATTATTATTTGTAAGCTAAAGGTGCTTTGTAGCTGTCTCTGTGTTCCTCTTGACCAGCCTCTAAGATGGGACCTTAAAGAATGCAAATGGGGGTAGATTTGCCCTTAACTAAGTGCTTTTCTTTTCTTATCTTCACTGGAACATGTCACTGTTTTTTCATCCATTAGTGATTTTTTTTTCTCTTAACATCGTCTCTGATTTCTGTGTCATGAGGGGGAGTATTGTCAGATCTCATTCGCATGATGGGAGAGGCAGAAAATCCGTCCCATATATCATGTGCCCTTGGCTCCCAACACCACAAAGGATTTCTTCAAGCCCTGCTCATTATCTCCTTTCATACTTTAAAAGAGAAGCTAAAATGCTGGTGACAAATGGCCTCGTTTATCACATTTAATTGACTGACTGTTCTTTTGAGCCTCTGAAATACACACTTTGGGCCAAAGCACTGGAAAAAGAACATGCCATTTATCCTGGTCTGCTGCCAGGTCACATTAAAAAATGTTCAGGAGGTGTTTGCTAGACCAGTACATCGAGCGTGCTTGCTCCAGCAGTGTCTCCAGCTGTATGCTGTGCTGTTCTCTGGAAAGGAGGCTGAGCAACTGCTCCAAAAGTACCTTTTTTATCCTTTTCTAATAGCTCTAACAATTTTACTAGAGATCTGTGGATGTGCAGCACAAGGTCTGAGCCCTCTGCAGAGGGTAGGACCCCCAGAAGCTCCACGAAGTGGAAACCCGGACACTTGGGAGGTGGCCAGCCATACCCTGTGGGGTTGCTTATGTTTTTGATGGTAACAGAAATGAGTTGCAGGCACCCAAAGGGAGGCCACTTGCTCCTATCCTGTGCTTCCAGCCCCTTGTGAGCTTCGCGGTGCCACAGCAGAGCCCCTCAGACAATGTCTATACGGGTATAGGCGGGCAGGTAGGCTGAAGAAGGTGGTGTGGATTGGAGAAGAGAGGGCTGAACGGTGAAATGACATATTATAACATATTTCTTGTAAGAGAGTGAGCAAAAGGAAAGCAAATAAACCGTTCTCTGTCAGTGCTGTAGGTAGGAGCCATGTGCTAAAATTTCAGTGGGGGTGTGTGCTTCGTCTGGCCAGGAGGGAGGTAAGAAAGGTCTAATACAGATTTAAGACAGGTTTAAGAAATGTTCAGGTTTAAGAAATGAACACTAAGAACAGAAAAACTCTGAGACTCTTCATCTCAGGAGGCTGTGGAGGTTCTGTCAGAGGCTTTCAGGGGCAGGCTCTCCATATACCTGCAGGCCGTGGCCTAGGCACAGGGTGCAGGGATGGGCTGAGGGCAGCCTCGGGACCTTCTGCGTGACACTTCCAGAGTACTGACCCCAGCACGAGACTCCTCTGATAAAGCTCTTACAGAGAACATGACTCTGGTTCTGAAACTCCCCAAAAAAAGGTTTTTTTTCTCACTCACACTCACCAGGTTTCTAACCACTGGGGGACTCGGCATCGTATCCAAAGTAAGAGATTGACACAAATCCCGCTGTCCCAATTAGCAGCCCGCCTAATCCCCGTGATGTCAGCAGGGCTTTGCATGGCAGGATTTGGCCCACCGCCCTCCTGCAGGAGCCACAGGAGAGCTTTGGGCTTTATTCCCCCTCCTGGTACGAGACAGCAAAACGCAACCAGGGACTGTTCCTACTATTTAAGGGAAAAGGTTCCTATACAAAATCCTGTGGTTTTGAAGTGATCCTTTTATAGGCATAAAGAGATTTTTTCACATCCCTCTGTTTGATTTCTTTTTTCCCTCGGCCCTGGCTCCTCACGCAGATATTTACAGGACACCACGCGCAGGAATCGTTCCTGCTCTTGGTGCCGGAGCTCAAATATCCCACCAGCTCACCACAAAAAGCCACAGGGCCGCAAGCTGCCGAGCAAACTGAAGTCACTTTAGCCATAGGGCAGCGCGAGTGAGAGCTGAGTTTGGTCCCGTACCCATCCCGAGGGATTTGGGGCTGGAAATGCCTCAGCACGGAGCTGAACGCGCTGTGTGCTCTGCAGTGGGCTCCCCCTAATCGCAGTTCTCCCTAATGAATTGTTTACGCTCGTGTTTCTCAACAACAGAGCGTGTTAATGGAATTTGTAATTTCCTTGGTTTGGAATGAGATTAACTATATGTTAGCCTCGAGTTAATAGCAGGGGCTTTCAGGGTGTTTATCCTAAACAGTAATCGGATGCAGTGTGCAACGTGTGCCTGCAGCAGAGAGAGACCTCAACAGCCACCCCGCCTTGCCTAGGGGTGTGCCCTGATCCCAGAAGTGGGAAATGTGGCATCTGTGCTTGTTCAGGCCCAGGGAGGGGTGACACCAGGCTTCCCGTGCCCCAGGCTGCGAGCACTGATAGGGATCGGGGAGCAATATGGGGTGCTGGGGACTGTGAACCCATGTGTGAAGGCTTGGGGGGTTCAGGTGGGATGCATCCATCCAGCTGCTGCTGAGCCGCTTGGCCCAGCCAAAATGATGGGATGAGAGGACAAAAAGCAAACCTCAGGGACTCACAAACCAGCCCATGGACACCTAAGAGCTCCTCGAGTCCCTCTTCAGGCACTGGCATCCTTGGGGTTGTCCAGGCACAGGTGCTGAGCTGGGGATCTGGAACCAGCCTTGCAC
Organism: Aythya marila; assembly: GCF_965140915.1. Taxonomy (NCBI): domain Eukaryota; kingdom Metazoa; phylum Chordata; class Aves; order Anseriformes; family Anatidae; genus Aythya; species Aythya marila. Next base: position 16,446,665 of record NC_139043.1, on the reverse strand, counting down.
AGCTCGGTGCTTTATAAGGACCAACACCATCTTTAATGTATTACTGCAGACTATACAGTCACACACAGGGCTGGAGGTAGCTTTTCTGCACAAAACTCACAAAACAAGGGATTTACAGGGTCCCGGTAGCCGCTTGGTGCCAGATGTCCATTAGCTCATCACATACAAATGCCGTGCAAGGCTGCCGGCACCAACACTTCCCCGCTGCCGAGACACGGCTGGTACCACCAGCTTGTGCTGACACCAGTAACCTGCCCCAGCATCTCCCCTGCCGGCACTGGGAGAAGTGGAGAGGACACAGAGAGAAACACCGCCAGGGTCCGTTCCCACAGCGGCTTCAATTTATCTCATTTTATCTCAGATTTGATCCGGGTGGGAGGGATTCTTTCACAAGCTGCGTCCTGCTTGACAGCTTACACACTTCTAAAGAACGAAACTACAGGAGTGAGAATAGGAGCAACGACAAAGCCAAGAGCACTCCCAAAATGTGACAGAAAAACTTCACCTGCTACCTGGCTCCCCCTTGGCAGATGAGGGATGTTGCTCATTCCTGCTTTGAGGTGGTACATCTCCAGCCTCAGAAGAATGACTCCTGGTTTACTCATACCCTGAATGAGTGGCAAGTGCTGGATTTGGGATCATTGGCACAGCTCTCAGCTCTCCAGGCTTCGAGCCCCCTCAGCTCGTTGTTGAATCATCAGTCCAAGTCAGCGTTTAAGTGTGCACAAAGCCCCCGTGGAAAATTGTGTGATCCAGATATGCCTGCGGCTCCTCCAGCATGAATGACTAAAGCCAGGCTAAGGATACACTGACAGAACGGGGATGGAGAGCTCAGTGATGCCCGCCTACAGGGGGACAAACTCGTAGCGCTCTCCCAGGTCGTGGGTAGCCCATTGTGCACCCTGCTCCTCAATGAGAGCATTAAACTCATACTCGCGAACCTAATTTGAGAAAGCATTATCTAGACTGAACAATGGCAGTATTGTAGCCCCCTCGTTTGCACATGCTGAGGCTCGGCCCCCTGATCCTCTCCAGCACACAGCAGTCTCTTCGAAGCCCTGTGATCTGATGTGAAAAAAAATGCCGGAGGCGTAAATTTAACGTGGAAGTCCGTGGCCCGCTGGTGGCTCTGCTTTCCCCCGCGCAGAACACGAGGCCAGCAGATGATTTATTTTTATTGGCACTGCGGTCAGATAAGCTGCCCTTGTGATGAGTGAGGGGAGCACGGGTCGGCCTGAGCTGTCAGTCAGACGGCAGAAAGGCTGCAAAATGCAAGTGGGTGATTACCTGCTCCTTGAGCATCCGCTGCTGGGGAGCGCCAGGGTCCCGCGCCTGCTGCTTCTCCCATTACCCTCAGAAACAGTGCTTCTGGTCAAGGAGGGCACTATTTGCCCTTGGACCACTCTCAATTTTTGTAAACACTGTGGCATGTTAGGGGACATTACGGCTATGTCATGACTGAAGCAAGAACATCTGGCTTAAAATTAAGAACTAAATATCGGGGAGGAACATCAGGTGTGCTTCCCCTCCTGCCTTCCCCGCGCAGTGGGGACAGCCTGCAATTTGCCATCTGCGACCACCTCAGAAGGGTTTCTGGACCTCTCTGTAACAAATAATTTTCCTCTGGTTGTTGTTCCCTTAGTTTTTACAAACCAGACTTGTTGCAACCACCCGGGCTTTGGAATTAAGCAAACAAACTTCTGATGGATATTCTCACTCCTTCTGTGTTGCAGCCAATTTATCCCACGCTTTCCTTGAAAAAGACCTTGATTATCATGTAAATTACATTTTTACCCTCTTCTTCTGAGATCTCAAGTGGGAAATGAATTTTTTGGGGGGGATTGAAGGTTGCTAGAGAACTCCAGCAAGTAAAAAGATCATGAATACAAATGGACGGCTTGGGAGGAATATCAAAGGATATTAACAGCACTGCAGAAATGCTCCAGAGCCTTAGAGCTCGGTGCTGTGGGTCTGTGTGCCTTCACAGCTTGGCTCGCACTGCTCAGATGGTAGCATCGTGATTTGTACCACTTTCTGCTGAAAAGGAAACAAGGCAGCTGCCCCACAGCTTCCAGGCCAGCAGCCAGGACCCCAAAGAGGAGCAGGCTGCAGCTCTGTGTGGACATGGACGTGCCCTGGGTGTGCTTCAAGCCGAGCAGGGCTACTCGGACTTTTGGGACTTAAAGATGTTCCTCCTAAAATAACAGATCTTGTCATGGCTTTTTCAAAGTCACTTGTTGCAGAAAAACCCTGCTTTTCAGCAAGTATTTTCCAAATGGTTTAAAAAATGACACCTGAAGTTTAAGTTTCTAATTTCTGAAGAGCATAATATCCTGAGAAATTAGATTTTTTTCCATCCCATCACATCTCAAAAAAATATCACAGAAGGTTCTTTCTATTTTTTGTTTGTTTGTTTGTTTGTTTTCTTTTTTCCTTTTTCTGTCCCTCTGCTGCTGCCTGGGTGCCTCCTGCCAGCGCAGATGGGGACACCGGGTACAACCCCAGGCCTGGCACTGCGTCCAGCAGCTATTCCAGTGCTCCTTCTCCTCCCTTTTTCAGCTAGGGCTTAGCAAGGGTTTAAGTTTCCTTTTTGCCAGCAGCTGCACACACTCGGTACTTGCTGCTATTGGCACTGAAGCTCAGACTTTGGAGGGTAATGTGCTTTCCCTGATGAAATCTGGTTGGGAGCGGTAAAGATCTGAGGGCTCCCTCAGCCAGAAAATTGGATCCGGCTTACCTGAATGTCAGGTCATCTGGGCTGGAGTTAATGAATAGCTCGGGATGAAGGTGGACAAACAGTGAGGGAGCTGCTCTGTGCACGTAGGAGCCTCGTTTGCTGCAGGGTCTGGCCCTTCACGCCGTCCTGCGGCTCCTCCTGGGAGGGGGCGAGCAGTGGCTGGTGCTGAGGACCCCAGCTCAGAGCATGTCCCAAACCTGTGGGGTCTTCATGGCCTCGAGATGTCTCCTCTATCAGGAACTGGGTGAAATAGGCTGGCAGAGCCACACATTGGCACAGGCAGGTGAACAGACAGAACGGGTCAGGCTTTGGTGGTGGAAAATGCAGCTAGAAACCCTACACACATAGCCAGAGTCCTTGGGTTTTGTCCCTATAGAAATGCCTGGAGAGGTGGAAAAAGGTGGATTCTGCAAGGAAACCTTGGTGCATGGTAGCTCCAAATATGCCAAACTGCTCCAAGAGAGAATCCCCGCTGTCCCAAGAGAGAAGTACCCTGTCCCCAGCAGCATAGAATCATAGAATCATAGAATCATAGAATATCCTGAGTTGGAAGGGACCCTTAAGGATCATCAAGTCCAACTCTCGACACCGCACGGGTCTACCCAAAAGTTCAGACCATGTGCCTAAGTTCACAGTCCAATCTCTTCTTAAATTCAGACAGGCTCGGTGCAGTGACCACTTCCCTGGGGAGCCTGTTCCAGTGTGCAACCACCCTCTCTGTGAAGAACCCCCTCCTGACGTCCAGCCTAAATTTCCCCTGCCTCAGCTTAACCCCGTTCCCGCGGGTCCTGTCACTAGTGTTAATGGAGAAAAGGTCTCCTGCCTCTTGACAACCCCTTACGAGGAAGTTGTAGACTGCGATGAGGTCTCCCCTCAGCCTCCTCTTCTCCAGGCTGAACAGGCCCAGTGACCTCAGCCGTTCCTCGTACGTCTTCCCCTCAAGGCCTTTCACCATCTTCGTAGCCCTCCTCTGGACACTTTCCAACAGTTTCATGTCCTTTTTATACTGTGGTGCCCAGAACTGCACACAGTACTCGAGGTGAGGCCGCACCAGCGCAGAGTAGAGCGGGACAATCACCTCCCTTGACCTACTAGCGATGCCGTGCTTGATGCACCCCAGGACACGATTGGCCCTCCTGGCTGCCAGGGCACACTGCTGGCTCATATTCAACTTGCTGTCTATCACGACCCCCAGATCCCTCTCTTCTAGGCTGCTCTCCAACGTCTCATCGCCCAGTCTGTACATGCAGCCAGGGTTTCCCCGTCCCAGGTGCAGGACCCGGCACTTGCTCTTATTGAACTTCATGCGGTTGGTGATCGCCCAGCTCTCCAACCTGTCCAGATCCCTCTGCAAGGCCTTTACGCCCTCATTTGAGTCCACAACTCCTCCAAGTTTGGTGTCATCAGCAAACTTGCTCAAAATACCCTCTATTCCTACATCCAGATCATTTATAAAAATATTGAAAAGTACCGGCCCTAAAATGGAGCCTTGAGGGACCCCACTGGTGACCGCCCGCCAGCCTGACGCAGCTCCATTTACCATAACCCTTTGGGCCCTGCCCGTTAGCCAATTGCTCACCCATCGTATGATGTTTTTATTTAGCTGTATGGTGGACATTTTGTCCAGTAGGATCCTATGGGAAACCGTGTCAAAAGCCTTGCTGAAGTCCAAAAGCATCTCACAAGATCTATTTTCTCCGGGCCATGGGTAGGGTGCTGCCCATTTCAGGGTTTGCACAAACAAACACCAATCCCAGAGTTTCTCTCCAGTGCCTTGGGTTGTTTCTGCAAAACTGCTCAGTCACGGTTGTGTCCATGCACGTGTCCAAGATATCTTGGTTTGGAAAAGGGGTCAGGGACAAGGACAAAAAACGCAGAAAACACACCAAAAACGTGATTCATGGTTGCCATGGCTGTAATTCTGCCTGGCAACCCTGCACTGCCACATCTGAATGAAAAAAGAATGGGTGAAGTGCATGGGTCTGCCACCCTGCCCTCCACCCCTCTCTTTTTGGGTGCAGGCAGCCACAGAAGCACAGAACCACAAAACAGGCGAGGTGGGAAGGGATTTGCAGAGGTCGTCTTGGGACTCCAGTCACCAGCCATCGCCTTGTTTGTCCATCTTCTTCCTGACCAAGATGAGATTGTTCCCTCCAGCTGACAGAGGCTGAAAAATACGGCTTAGATCTGATTTTCTACCACCGCAGTTAGATTTTCTGTACTGTACAGGGGAAACAATGAAAGGTGAAATCCCTGTAGGGAAGGATTTGCGAAATTCTGCAGGAAATTGGTATTACAGATAATTGTTTCCTGCTGAGGGGATCTAACAGAACTTTGCAGAAAAGCTGCCCTTTTCAGCAATATCCACTGCAGTGTACCCAGGCACCAAAGTCTGTCTCTAGCACAAATGTGCTTCACTGCACATTTTCCTGCTGCACCTGAAATCTAATATTGGTTAATTCCACCGGGATTTCCTTCATGAGAGACAACACAGTGTAAATGATAAACCTGTGAAATTGCAGATGAGGTGAAATGTTGGGTACTTTGGCCTCTGGAGCACCAAGACTTTGATTCTTAATGGCAGCTATTGAGCCTTGCCTTTTGAAGATGTGCAGGGAAAATTTATTGACTATCAGCAAAATTTTCTCTCCTAAGTAGGCTTGTACCATTAGAAGTCACTAGTTTTGTTCCACTAAGGATACAAAAAAAAAAAAAAACACTTATAAGCAGCATCATTCTTGTGTCTGGTTCCCAGTATTTTTAGAACAGGTCCTCTTTTTTTGGTCCCTGTTGAAGGTACTTTGTTAAAATAAGCCAGCATTATCAGAATAACACATACAGCAGTTGATGTGATCCTGGGTTTTGCCATTATATGTAGTTATGGATACGTGTCCAGGTGTAAGCCAAGACACCTTTGGTAAGCTACTCTGAGCTTCAGTCATGCTAACAGCGGATGGGGGAATGAGCCTTCAGACAATCTTTCCTCCTCATGCTCCTGCTAAACTTACCAAAGTAGGCAGATGGCCCTTTCTGGATCAGAAACTCCCGTCCATCGATCATAGCCCTCTTATTCAGCTGCCAACAGCTTTAGGCTTGAAGCAAACAGAGACTTTGAACTAGATAAAAGAAAACTTCTGCTTGCAATTATTACAATCAGAACAAAACAAAGAGCGCTGAGACTGTTTTATTAATAAGTGTGCTTTGCTGTTCCCAACCTTTGCAAAATCCGTGTATCTGGCTCTCCAAGAATATTACTACTTGGACCTAGTTCATATGGATTGCAAAGGATAAAGACATTCCTGAAAGCTCACTTGCCAGCTCTGCTGCTCTGCCAGCAGCAGTAACTTGAGAAGGAATGATGGTCCCTTTGAAATACGGACTGCAGTGTGACTGGAGAACGGGGCCCAGCGAGATACACGTGCACGGACAGACCTACAGACAACCCGTTTTCCTCATCTTCACCCTTCTGCTGCTGTGCCGCACTCCTGCTGAGGGCACTGGAGACAGAGAAGACAGCAATTCTGATCTTTGAAACACTTTCAGAAACATGCCACCGCGTTGGGCTGCCCTGGCAGTAGCAAGAGGAGCAAGGTGAAGAAGACTGGAGCAGAAGCTCAGATCTCAAGCTTTCTTTTTATGTCTCAGTCATAGCTTTATGAAGAATTGAAGCATTTTTGCAGGACTCAAACGTGCTGGCAGTATCCAGTTTAACGCGATAAACCTTGCTTGCCATCCCAAATTTACGAGCTATCAGATCAGCTCATCTGCTAGGTTGTTACAGCCCCTCCCTTACCTCATCAGGAGTCAATGTGTTATATCGATTATGCCTTTTACAGTCCAACGTGGGTTTAAGTAAACTGCGTTAACTGAAGGGCTTAATGAGAAAACCAGCTTCTGCGTGTCGAGCCCTACCTGAGACAAAGATCTGAAACGTGCGAGCGTCTGCTACACAGACCCTAACTGCTTTATCAGATGAGAGGAGAAACCTGGCAAAGCTTAACGATCTCACAGCAAAAGACATGAACGAGGCTGAGAGGTTTCTGTCAGATCACCCAAACAGATACTCGGGCTGTGGGACGGCGTGCTGCCATCCTCGCTAATGAGTTCGCAGCACAAGCAGCTCGGCTCTCTATTTCTCCAAAGAGTTTCCTGAGAGGTAATTGACTTTTTCGGGAGCAGAATGAATACACCGTAGCAGAATAGCAGCTACGGTCTCTCGTGGTCCCTGTCAGTCACTGGAGTTCAATAACCAAATTTCTGTTGCTATTTCGAGCCCTGTCTTGAGGAAAGAGGCACGTGGACAGACATACTTGGCAACGTAGTAGAAGAGTTTGTTAATGGGGGATTTTTATATCTTGTTAGGAGTGACTTTATGCTGTTCTTGTATAGCTTTATTGATGGGTTGTGGTACAAGTGGCTTTGAGCCTGGCATCCCATGACCTCCACGCAGCCTCCACGCACACTGGACTGCAGAGTCCACCTGGCTCCAACTTCTCCTTCCAAGCCCTCAGTAAAGAGGGCAACATCAGAAGGACTTCTATTTGGATCCCGCACAGGGAGTTGGAGGTTGGTTTGGACACCTACAGGGATGAGCAGCACCAGCCAAGGTTTGAGCAAAAGCAGCTTGGACTCAGAGCCCACAGGGCATCAGAGAGCCCCTGAAGGTGGCCACCTTCCCCTGGAGAGGCAGGTTGTGGTGGCCAAGCCCTGCTAAGACAGCAGCACCTACAGCCACCCCCTTGCAGAAGTCCAGGTTTTTAAAGGAGTTCTGGGAAGGGGCGTACAAAAGGGAGAACCTAAGTCCTTAGGCAGCTGCGAATTGCTGTCTTGGATTTAGGCACCTAAGTGCTTTTTTGGACCTCATCCCAAACACTTCATTGAGTGAGCGCTGCATTAGCTTTAACAACAGCCTGGTCAGGGGATAAGCAGCAGCACAAATGCTCCGAGCTGCTCTTCTAACGCATCCTAGGTTGCGAACAAACGATCGGTGCAGAACCAGCTGCCCTGAGTTATGGTGCCATTGCCCCAAGCCATTTCCTTCATCGCTTCTACAAGGAAACTCCCCTCAGCAGCGCTTTCCTCGCTGCCTTTGCTGCCACACCATCAGCCCGGAGCGCTCCAGAAAGCTCCCGCTGACTTTGTGCTGAAATTGGTGAGCAGGTAGAGGACAGCAGTGTAAAGCAGCATTGTTTCTGTAGTGATTGTGTGCCTCCTTCCTTAAATATAGAGACGTCACTTGGAAGGAGCTGAACTATGCCCTGAGCTTTGGGACTCGCTCTTACACCTCCCTCCTGAGGCCTGTCAAATGCTTACAGGGTTTGTGGTGCTGCTCATGACCACAGAGCTCACATTAAGCAGACAGAGAACAGAAAATCTTCTGGTAAAGAGGGGAAATAGATGGCAAAGCTTACCTTCTGTCACTCGGGACGCGTGTACGCTGACTTTGGAGGACACACGGTCACAGGTGCACGCTGCCTGTGGGGCACAACAAAAGGCAGAGCTGAAGTAAGACGACTCATTTCCATTTCAATTTTCTCATTGTAGTGGATGCGATTCAGCTCTGCCCGATGTTGTCTGCCCCACTATAGCTGCATGTGCCTGGGAGTGCTTAGTCTCCTTTCAGACAGCTCATTCAGAGGCCGACTGGCTGCTTTTCTCCCAGAGCCCGCTGCGGACAAACAAGGCTCTCAAAACCAGCCTGAACTAAGGGTCTCCTTCTAGATCCAGGTCTTTGCAATACTTGGGAGGTGAAGCGAGGTCTTGTAAGGTCCCTGCTGTCTGGGAAGGGGACATGGGACCCCCCAGAGCAGGGACTTGTCTGTGGGGATGACCGGGTTGGGACAGGCTGGCAGTGTGATTGAAGGGTGTGTGGTATAACTGGTCCCAGTCTTTGCATGGCCTGCCTCCTGATGCGAGGCTGTGTGACACTTCTGTGCTGCCCTGCGGCCTGCCAAAATACAGGGAGTGAAGCTTCAGCCCGTGGAAGACAGGATGTGACAAATTAAGGCTTCCGTGGTGGTTGTTTCTGATCAGCAATAGAGAAAATACAGCGTAAGTATAGGTGTAATCTCCACTGATGAGTCTAAAAGCCCTCTGGTGACTCAGACAGGCTGCATAAGTTGTACAGGAGGCAGCCTCAAGCCAAGACAACCTAGTAAAATGCACACGGATGCCTTTTGATTAATCTGAATGAGGCTTTGCCCAATTAATGTTTTTTTATTATTTTGGTGCCTGGCTCCATTTTCCCTCTGGTGCTGTACAGACGGAGAGTTCGGCTCAACAAGAAAAGCATTTAGCATGAGAGCTTGGACTTCCCCACCTTCCAAACAAGACTTATTTGTAATATCAGTATCAGCTTCCACAAGACTGCGTAAGAAATTAATAGACTTCAAAGACTTCCATGCTACAATACATCCCCTACACACCTGCAACCCTTTATGGTGCAGGCGTATGTTCTGCTGCTGGTGCTGTGATGCTTTTGCACGGTTGTTGTAATTTAGCAGGTTATCAAGCCAAATTGTGTTTCCATAATGTTGCTCAGAAAGTTCTGGGCATGAATACTTTCCTTGAAGAAGTGTCTCCTCTCCAGTCCAATGCAAGTGGACACCAGTTAGGAAACGGGGATGAGAGCAGTATTTGAGTAAGTGCGAACTCTCCTGCAAAACAATACGAGAGTGAGTAAGAGTTAGCTGCAGGAACAAACTACACAAGCACAAGGCAAGTTTATCACTGTGGGTCTACAGACCCCACTCACATCTAAACCTGTACCCCGGTGGGAGTGAGGGGGAAGGAAAGCAGCTTGTTGAGCATGCCTCTGTGCCACGGGGATGCTTTATGCAGCTATGTTTTTCTATTTCGGACCGGCACTTGACGCAGAGGTGGGCCCGTGCTGCCCCCACAGATAACAGCACTCTCCTGAGGTGATTTCACAGCTTCAAGGCAGGCGCTTGGAAAAGATTTTTCTATTAAGAATGGATTTGAGCCCTAATCCCTTCACCCCCCGGCACATCAGAGTGACAGGTCTCTGCTCCCTGATAACAAACCCCCGCCGTGCCCCTGCCTGCTCCCCTCACAGAGAGCTGCGTGGGGCGGCTGCGCTGCCCTGGCCGCCCTCCAGAGCCCGGGGATCTGTGTAATCTCCCGTGTCAAGATGTGTTTGGATACAGAAAGCCGCACCATCCTGGAGTATATCAGCTAGATAACCACAGTGGCCTGCCCCAAGGAGACAGATTCCTTGTGCTCCATGTCCAAAATCCATCCCTCCGCGGCCTTTCTGCTGGGCCTTCAACCCCGAGCGACACTCGTGCCTTCAAGGGGCTGTTCTCTGGGAGATAAACATAGCTCTTCTGGCTCAAAAATTACAAGCCATTCTTAAATATATATATATATTTTTCTCTTTAACAGACTGTAATTTCAGCTTTTTGGGTGAGACTTTTTGTGGGAACGGCCTGGCACGAAGGGGTCTTGCAAACTCTTGCTGAACTCTGTGAGTCGTCCCCTTACAGCCAGCCCGGCCTCGTGCTCCCGCCCCTGCCACCATGCCAAGCTTCTTCTACAGCAAAATAAAATAAAATAAAATAAAAATAAAATAAAATAAAATAAAATAAAATAAAATAAAATAAAATAAAATAAAATAAAATAGCCCAGTTTTCTGCCCTTGGTATCTCATAAAATGAGCTCGTGTAGCTCCGTGGCAGGGAGGCAGTATTTCAGAAAGGGCAGTGCTGCCCTTTGAAAATGTAATGCTGCCACAGCTGAAGGCTGGAGTTGGTGAGCTGAAGTTAAATAGCTATTATTTAAATCCTTATGGAACTAATAGGAAAGATGCCGCAGAACATTTACAGCAAGAGCCGTTTTATTGTGTGCTGTGGTTTGGTATTAAAATGCACTATTTCCGTGATGTTCCCCAGTGTGAACCTGTGGTCCTTGGGGAAGGGCTTACGGCAGAGCGCAGCCCCTCCAGACTCTGCTTCTTGATATTTACTGCTGCAGCCATGGGTTCTTTTGTTGCCTGTATGTGTTTTTCATTTGCTCCTTACGAACCCCAGGGCTTCGGTTGTATCTTCGAGCAGTGACTGCCGCAGCCTAACTACATGCAGCAGAAATACGTCCAAATCCCTACATCAGTACGGGATTTGCCATCTTCCAGCTAACTGTTTATATGTGTATGTTCAGGAAAGGGAGGAGACATTCCCAAACTACCTGTCCTGTTTCTATGTTATTTTGCATGTTTTTATCACCCCACCTCGTGTGCGTCCCTTCCATCAGGTGCCCCACTACTTCAGCCTCCGCTCTCCCAGATAAAGAGCTGCTCAGCACACACACGCTGTGTCCTTGTGAGTTAAATTATTTATGCTGCTAAGAACAATTTTGCAGCTGTTCTGAAGATGAAATTGCTTTTTTTTTTTTTTTTTTTTTCAAGGTAGCTTTGTAATTAGCTTCATGAAAAGGCAAAGGATCTTCAGCTGATGCTTGTGGGCGACCTGAATTTGTACTCTCAGCCTTCCCCATGAAGCCAATAGGTCACCATCTGACCTCCCCTCAGTGAATCTGGTGTCACAGTTGGACAGTGCTGTGGTGAAAAACTCCGTGAGAGGACAGGGTGCACCCAACTGCTTGCCCAGACCAGCACTGGATATCAGGCATAACCCTGGGGGCTGCTGAGTGTGGCTGGGAGCAGCCAAGCACCCCAAGTAACAGTGAAGCAAGCATTTAGACCATCAAGATCTTGTGGTAAAATATGAGATCCAACCAGAGCCCAAAGAGCGTGCTTTCATCAGAATATTCCACGGTGATGTCAGTGGGATCACAGCCCTTGCTAACCCCTGCTTTTTGACTAGAGAAATAAAACTAAAACCTGTCCCATGCTTGCAAAAAGACCACTTCTCTGTTGTATACATCTCAAATGTCTGTTCTCAGCCGTGACCTCGTCTGCAAGACTTCACTCCCTAATGAGCGACACGTGGATCATTAGCAGAAACGATGATGTGGCCATCAAAGCCCTTGTGAGCATCAGCAGAGATGCAATAGTGTCTCTGGTGTACTGTTTGTATACCCTTGTACTTAAGGCATCAAATCCCTATTACTTATATTGAACTAAGGCAAGGATCAGCCTTCGGTAGGGCAGTGGGCATCCAAATTTTAAACTAGGAAAAGTAGGCCGGATCCTGCACCAATATTCTTTGCTATCACACAACTATTCCCCTTCTATCCACCCCTGCTTTCTCCGACCTCTTCTCCATCCCCAACACCTTCCCAGGAGGCCTGCTGGAGCTCCCAGCCCTTCTTGAGAGCTTTTCAGCTGAACGACTGTACAAATATTTTAGTCAGAAGGCTCTTCTGAAAAATTAGGCCTAGCAGTTGTGTTCCCCGTCTGAGTGATGGGAGCAATTCCTGTCAGAACTTCCCACCTCTCCGGGGTGTTGTGATGAGAAGCTCATTCATATTTCCCGAGCACCCCGAGCCAAGTCCTTGAATGAAAGAGCTGCAAGGATTGTTTTAACAATATTTAGCACTTCAAAAGTTTTAGAAACACTACCTAATTTTCCCAAATGTAAAACAGCTAAAATTTGAAGGGTAATTTGCGTGCCACACCTCAACCTCTTCAGCAGCCTTCTCAACATTCAGGTGTCTTCACACACAGTGTGTGTGTACGGTTCTTCTGGGTTAATTACTTTTTTATTTTTATTTTTTTATCCATGTTTTCTAACCTCCAACATACATTTGTGTGTCATACAGATGCTCACTTAGTCCTTACATCTAAAGGAAACTACATGCCAGCAGTGCACTGACCCACTGCTCTGGGACACTTAGGAAGTGGTGAAGTAGTTAAGGAATTGAATCCCCAAATATCAGCTCAAAATACAGCTAAAGAAGTACGGAGGACAAACAAAAACATTCTCCTCTCCATGGCAATGCTTAGTGTTTCCCTTGATGGAGCTATAAAATATCTGAAGCTCCTCTGTTCCAAACTGAAGAGGTGCCAATTCTATAAACAGGTGATTACTGGCGGGAGGAGTAATGTGACATTACTTGTGTTTTCTTGCAAAAGTGTAATATCTGTTCTGTTTATGAATAGCATCTGTTCTAAGAAAGTTTCGTATATCATGGCTGTAACGTGCCCTTTAGGACGGACAAGAGGAAAAAAATAAGCAGGGTTTTAATAGCACATCTGTGGCTAGTTAGTTATGGTAAACTTCAGGTATGTGGTGATTTCAGCGTGTGTTCCTAAATACATCCCCAGCAACTGGACCTAAGACAAACGCTGTTACTGCGTTTCGGGGAATAATTAATGTACCTAGTCACTTAAAACCACACCAAAATCTGATGGAATCTGGTTGACCTCGAGGTAAAATCACTGACACAAGATCATTTAAAGATACAAGGCTGAAAGCTTGCAACAAGCTAGGTAGGGATGGCAGGACAGCCCTGGCCTTGAGCAGCAGTGCTGATGATGGGACACAAAACACAGAGGAGTCCTGGCGAGGGAGGCGTTCAGGCCAGGGCAAATTATAAAGGCATAAAGCAGCAATAACTTGCACCGAGCAGACCAGAACTTCCCATTCACTCATCACACAGCCACGGCCAGCAGCAGTTCTGGGGCTGAGGAGCTGGCCGGTGTGCAGCGTGCGCCGTGTTTTTCCTTTTCCCCTCCCTGCACATGAATCCATCTGTATTTCCCCCATCTGGCCTGCCTCTCCCGCATTTGTACATTCCTGTTTTCCATGATTTTCACCCACCTCAAGAGCCCTCAGTGGCCGAGCCCTGTGCCAGAGGCTTCAGGGCTCTTTTCTCTTCTGCAGCCCCCAATTGTACATGTGTGTTTCTCTCACAGGCACATTTACTTCTTACAGCTGTTTTAGGTTGGGAGTGCCAAACAGAAGAAGGTCCGACTGTGGTCCTCTTCTCCAGAAAGAGCCAGGATAGGAACATCTCCACAGGACCATGGGCTTTGCAAGGGAGCAGTGCTCCACCTGCCATGCACATTTACTGCCATCACACACAAAAAAAGCAGAATTGCTTTCCTCCCTCCTCTGCTTTTCCTCATCTTTGCCTTTCTCCAAGTATCCTTACCCTTCTCCACCTGAGTGAGACCATGACCCCACCAATCTGGGCACTGAGCTGGGGAAAAACCAGAAGCTCCATCTGCGCCAAGAGTCTCCTCGCTAGCAGGCTGAGGGCAAGATGCAGGAGGGGCAAAAAAGTCCCCAAAAGCCACATTTCCGTGGAGGGGCAGAGCCCAGCACAGCACTCGGAGCTCCCCAGCTCGAGACACGAGACACAGTCCCGTGTCTTCATGCCACACACCAATCCTCTGCTCAGCCCCCCTTACGTGGGATTTGGGGCTGCAGCTGTTCACAGTCGCTAATTGTGAATCCAGCCTGAGAGAATGCCCAGATCATCTTGAAAACGATGCGATTTGCTTTCTGGTGTCAGGCCGCAGGGCTACGTCCAGGTCGTGTTTTCAGGCTTTTCTCTGTAACAGGAGAGCCAGAAGCACAGGTGGCTGTTCTCTTTGTTTTAGGAGGAAAGCTGTTTCTCATTTCAAGGCCTTTTGACTTTAAGGAAACCTCCGGAGAGTGCAGGACTCCTAATGAGTTTGCAGAAGTGCCTTCTTTCAAGGGCTGCACTTCCCTTTGCAGCCCACCACGTACCCTCAGAAGAGGAACAACAAAAATACCCCCAAATGCAGAGATGCAAACAGCACCTGGCTTTGGGGTGTGCTGCGTTGTGTGCTTTTATCGTGCTCTCTGCAGGCAGTGAACTCCCGAGGGCAAGGACATGACCCTTCCCTTCACGTTGACATTGTTCAGAACATGACACAGGCTTCCTCCTCCAGAGGGGCCGCTCCAGCTGGTGCCCCCCACCAGCTCCCAGTGCTACAGCACTTGCACTGTGTCCTAACCCCCAACAGGGAGGTTTGGGCTCGGGAAGGAGGGATGTCAGCAGGACTGTCTCTTACAGCCAAGCAAACAGCCCCGAGCTGCAGCCATGCAGATGAGGAAATCATCCTGAATTTTTATTTATTTTTTCATAAAAGACAGTAGAGACAGGTATTAAAAAAACACCTCCCAATTTGCCTGTCAGCGTCAAGATATTTAAATAATAAATAACCTTAACTAGTGCCAGCAAGGCCTCTTTGACAGAAACCTGTGCTACCATCACGCCCACATGAAGCTGTGCTCTGACAAAACCCAGTCTTTCTGCTCATTTACTGCCAGCCACAAGGCTTTGCTGTGGGCAAAATACAGGGCTACCTGACCAGCAAAGCTGCGGGAGCTGCACGGGTGCCCCGCACGGCTGGGGGGTGAGGTGGTGCTGCATGGGGTCCTTCTGCAGGTCCCCCTGCCACCAGCGGTGCTGCCCTTGGGGATGCTTCGTGTGCCAGTGGCTGCAGGCACAGAGCCTCGCTGCTGGAAGGTGAAAGGAGACGCCTGGAGAAAAGCAGGACAATGATGATTACATCGAAAGCAGGGCACCAGGAACCTGCACCTGGTTCTGGGCTCTCCTGCCCAGCTCCTGGAGTTATCGCTGAACTTCCAGCCCCTGTTTTCCCACTCTGAGCCAGAGCACGTATTGAACAGGGCTCTGTTCGTGAACATGTGTAAAGCGCTTTGATGGCCTAGGGTAAAAGTCAATTAAGACATGGTGAGCAGTTGGCGGGCCCAAGGAATTGCTGAAGTAAATGATTCACAAACATACCCTTTCCAGAGCATCATTAAACTGAAGTAGATTTTCAAATGATTCACCTGTTTCTCAAGGCTGACTAAATGACGGGGAGTGGAGAGGGGGGGAAGCAGGCACCCAATAATGCTCCCAAATGTGACAGTGAAAACCATGGCAAGGACGAGCCCTTTGGGCATGCGGTCTGCCCAGGCCAGCAGACGTGGCAGCTGAAGAAGGACGTGCTCTGATCCCTCTCCCTCTTGGCTAGACTCTTTCTGCAGCTCATCCCCGTGTGGGGAAAGTTGATATTTTCCATCAAGTGCCCACACGGGAGTGTGCTCCCTGCAGGGCTCTGGCGTCAGGCCCTTCTGTGTCACCTTCCTGGAGGGATGTACAGGTGCTGGACGTGTCCCCAGCTCCCCGTGAGCGGGCTTGTGCTGTGTGGGCTGCAGTCATAGAATCAGGGAAACATTAAGGTTGGAAAAGACCTCCAAGATCATCTGGTCCAACCATCCCTCTACCACCAATGTCACCCACTAAACCATGTCCCCAAGCACCACGTCCAACCTTTCCTTGAACACCCCCAGGGACAGTGCCTCCAGCACCTCCCTGGGCAACCTGTCCCAGTGCCTGGCTGCTCTTTCTGAGCAGAAATATCTCCTCATTTCCAACCTAAACCTCCCCTGGCGCAACTTGAGGCCATTCCCTCTAGTCCCATCACTGGTTATCTGTGAGATGAGCCCGACCCCAGCTCCCCACCCTTCCCTTCAGGCAGCAGCAGAGAGCAATGAGCTCTCCCCTCAGCCTCCTCTTCTCCAGCCCAAACCCCCCCAGCTCCCTCAGCCGCTCCTCACAGGCCTCCCGCGGCCGCTCCGCCCCGCTCCTCCCGTCCCATCCCAGCCCGTCCCAGCCCATCCCAGCCCATCCCAGTCCGTCCCAGTCCGTCCCAGCCCATCCCAGCCCGTCCCGCCCCGTCCCGCCCCGCCGCGGGTGGCGGGCCCCGCAGGCTCGGCGCCTCCCGGCTGCCGCGGAGCGGTGAGTGCCGGGGGGGGGGGGGGAACGGGCATGGGGTCGGGGGGGCTCGGGGACGAGCTGCAGGAGCCTGTGGGGTCGCCCTGCACCTGCTGGGACCCCTCGGTGAAAGGGGGGTCCGCCGGCAGCCCCCCAGCTCCCCCGGGGAGGTTTGGGGGGGGCGCGGCTGGAGCAGCCCGCAGGGGTCCCCGCGGTGCGGGGTGGCTGCAGGAGGGGGGAGCAGCAGCAGGCTCCCCTTTGGGGGTCTGTGCTCGTGTCTGCACGGCAGTTGTTGGGGTCTGGTGGTTTGTTTCCATTTTCCGTGTCCCAGAGCGCTTGCTGTGACGGAGGGGATCAGCGCTGCGGTGTCAGAAGGGGTCTGCGCCCGTATGGCACTTGGGTATGGGCTCAGGATTACAAGGGGTGGCCTCACTCTGCCCCTAGGTCCCTGCCAGTGGGCTCTTGCATCTATTAAATATTTTTTTTCCTTTTTGTTTTTTTATTTTTTTCCCTGTTTTGTCAAGAGTTGAGAATAATAGCTTTTTTTTTTTTTTTTTTTTTTTTTTTTTGTGTCGGGGACCCTGCATGTTGGGTTACCCCAAGTGCAGATATGATCTAACTGAGCGCTCAGGCTGATCCGCACAGGCAAGGCGTTAAACCTTGGCCGGTGACGGTGAGAATTGTGCCCTGCGAGAAGCATTCAGCTCTGCTTCTTCCCGTGAGCTGCAGTGTTTTCTTCTCATTGCTTCAAAAGTTCTGGTTCTGCCCAGAAGGGCTGCTGCTGCTCGTGGGGAGCAGGCACGGGGAAAATAGCAACCTTCCAGCTTCAGACCGAAAACAATGGGATTAATGACAGAGAAGGGCTGTGCAGTTAAGGGATGCAGCCGCCCCGAGAGCCTCAGTTTGTCCCAGCGCTTCCAGTTTGTAATCACCGAGGCCAGACCTGCCCTACCCTGTCATGTTCTTGCAGTTATACAGCACGCCCAGGTACGTGGAGGAAAAAGTGTGGTCCTGCCAGCTAGCCCCTTTGCTGAGGATGCTGAGGGCAGCAGGAGTAAGGAGAGGACCAAGGCAGGCTGCTGCCCCGGGCAGCTCCTAGCCCTGGAGGCAGGATGCTCCCTAGGGTGTCCCACCAGGCACAGCGTGCTGCAAAATGCCAGCTCAGGCTGTTGTTTCAAAGGTTCGGCCCCATTTCTGCATCCTCTGCCTGGTGATGTTCATGCTCTCTCCTTGCTGCAGCGTGTGTTCGCCAGCTCCTGGAAAATACTGCTCCTTCAGAGCCTGCCTGGCCGTGTGTGTCAAGTGGCATGTCACACTGGTATATTGTTCTTTCGATGCATAATTTCACTGGCCTCTTGTGACCTAAAAAGCACACAGAAAATAAACAAGGGCATATTGTTCAGTGGGAAGGGTGCAGAAAATCTTCTGCCCTTCGCCGCCTGGTTAGGAAAAGGTTACTTTTAAGCATTGCTCCTGATTGCCAGAGAAATGACATGGCACATGTGGGCTTGGTTTTTGCCAAGCAGACTTTATTTGGGAGGTGATGCATTTCTGAACTTCTCGGTCACCTTGGAACTAGTTGTGAGTGCAGAGCAAAGTCCTGTCCAGATCTTCTAATTAATTTGGCCAAAGGCCATCCTAATTAACCTTGAGGGAGTTCAGGGGTGGGAGAGCTTGGTATGAAACAATTGTTCTCTTGTAATTTGCTTTTCACAATGTGTCGACCCAAACAAGAGCTGCATCTCTAAAATCCTCTGGGTCTCTTGCTGAAGCCATTACACCAGTTTATTTGTTTTTTAACAGATGTTGTTTTTCACTGCTTGAGTGGAAAGGGTTATCTCACTTTCTGCAACCTTGCTATTGTGCTTTGTTTTAAAAGCCAGTGGACTGGGGCTTGCTGGGGAAGCTTACTCACCGGTTCCAGCGACAAAGGAAGGGGCTGGTCAGCCTTCCAGTGGTCTTGATGTGGTCGTTAAGGTCTCTATGTGAACGGATGGCATCTTTTCACATCTACGTAGAGATAACCCGCTGTTCTTCTGGTACTGGCAGTGCCTGCAGAGAACAAAAATGGGCAGCAGACTCTTTGTCGCCCAAGTGTATTGCAGTTGGGATATTAATAGAAGTCGTCAGACATAACTTGGACCATCTCAAATGGTGGGGCAAGGGAAGGGAAAATTTACCAGCCATTTCTGAAGCTTTATGATAGGTCCTCTTACCCCACCACGCTGCTTGCTGCTGGACTTTTTGGTCCCTGGGGCTCTGTGCTCAGGATCTGTGCCACCTTTCACCCCTCTGTATGTACCCTACCAGTGTACAGGAGAGGTGCCTGTCTTACTTTTTTTTCTAACACTAATGCTCTCAAGTGCTACTTGGCTTTTATTTTCTAGTAGTGCAAGGGGTCGGGGGGAAATCCTGCTGAGACTACAAGGCAGGACACACAGACGCAAGAAAGGAAGATCAAAGATGTCTATAATACAGGAAGAAGCAAAGGGTCAATCCAGAAGAGAGTGCACTCAATTATACATACAAGGGTAATATAAAAGGGATAACAGCACAGGAGAGGATGGTAATGTCTGAAAATGAGTAAACAAACAGACGTATAAGGCTACGCTGAGAATTTATTTACCCCAGCAGACACAATCCTTATCTCTTTGAAAGAGGAGAAGACCATGACAAGCTTGGAGCGCCTCCGCTCCCAGCCTCAGTTGTGAGCGGGAGAAAGTGTTTGTTTGCGGATCGCTCCTCCGTGAGCCCTGGCCTGATGGGCCGGCCCGTCCTGCTGTGATTAGTAGGATGCTAATGTGCGTAATCCTTTTGATCACAAAGCCCAGGCTCTGTAAGTCATGTCACTGTCACCTCAAAGACATTCGGCCCCGTGATGGATCCCTTATTAGAAATTTTTACTTATAAACATTCAATACAGTTATTATTGACATCCTTTTTTTTTTTTTTTTTTTTTTTGCTTTATACAAATGAGAGTGTTTCTGTTAAAAAAACAATTACAAAAAAAAAAAAAAGCTCACGCAGTCTTAGTGTGGGAGTTGCTTATTAGCACTTTGCCCACAGGTATTTGAGGTGAGATGATTAGCCCCTAGCAGCCTGATTTTAGGATGTGAACAACAAATGTGATTACATTTGCTTTGTTCCACCACAACCCTGATGGATCTTGCCGTACAGAAGCGTCATAACTGCACGGAAACATTCGTCTGGGTTTTAAAAAATATTCTCTATTGCTCCTTTTGGGCAGGGAAAGAGTTAGCTAATTACGCTTTGTTTAATAAATGTACTGTTTTGTTCTCTTCTTGCGACAAACAAAAGCTGTCATTTGGGGAAATATACCATATGCTGCCAATTGGTCTAAGAACTCGTTATATCTGCCGTGCAGAGTAGCAGCGAGTGCTCTTTAACAATTGCTCCTTCTCTGAAGAAAATCTGGACGGATTTCAGTGCAGCAGTGTGCTGCTCTGTCCTCGGTGGGAGCGAGCTGTTGACGTTTTGAAAACCAGCTAACACGAGCAGTGGTGTCTGTGCATGCCTGGACGTTTCCTCTCCCCGTTTCTGCCTTTATTTCTCTTCGGATGCTTCGGAGCCTGAGCAAATGAATGCTCAGTCAGCGCTGGGTTAGGCTACAGCAAATTTAAAAATCAGCACTAGCTCAGCTCCAACCTCCCAGCCACGCACCATCAGACACGTATTTCATCATCATGTGAACCCAATACTCAAACACCCACAGCACTTAAAAAAAATAAATCGAGCTCTGTGCCATTTTTTCTTGGCAAATCCAAGAAGGCAAGCCTCAAAACCTGACCTGAAACCCAGCAGAGGGGGAGAGCAGCAGTCACTCGTTACGGCCTCCCCCAGCGGAGAAGGCGCTCGGTGCTCTCTCATGCCCTGGTGGGTTTGCTGATACATCTGTGCCAGTGAGATAAAAGACAGGAATAACTACCTTCTTCCAGATAGATAAACTCTTTAACGCTCACTCCTCTCCTCCTCCCCACTTCCTAATTTTATTGGAGCCACCTTGGATCATTCATTTATTCTCTGGCTCGGCTCCTTGGTGATTTCAGTGAGGACTTCTTGCTCGAAGACTGCAGAGAGGACGTGAGCTATAATTTTCCCTTTCTGTGAACCTCTGTGTTACAGAAAAAAAATGTGAACCCTCCTGCCCATAGGTAATGAGGATTAAACACAAAATTCACAGATTTCTTATTCGTTTCTGTGAGGTGAATGAGAGAGACTCGCTTGGGAGGGCCTGTGGAGCCGCCATAACACTGAATTATCTCCCAGCAATGACTGTGGCACGTCTTCACGTGTGGTCAGCAGAGCTGATCATGCATTTAGTGGCTTTGAAACCCTTGGTGTGGTGTTGGCTGTACTGGGGACGGCCTTGAAGCTCTGTCTGGTGCTGTGTGTCCAGATCTGACCCCAGTCCTCTGGTCGGGTCCTGTCCTCGTGCCTCTTCTCAGGTCATCTGCTGCCTCTTCTGTGTGCAAGCTCCTTCAGCGTGTGGTGTTTCTTGTGCCTTGTGCTCGTTTTGGGACTTTACTTCCCAAAGAGCTGTGTGCTGGTCCTCTTCATCTGCATGAGGCTCGTGGTGGAGGCACAATGGCGCTCGTGTGAGGGTAGGCCCCTAGGAGAGGGTGGAGGCCAGCAAGCTGCAGCTGAGGAATCAAGAGGGAAACAAGAAATACGTCGTCTAGTCAAATATTCAGAATTACAGGTGTGGGGCATTTCAACAAAACAATACCTTTGGGGATGGGGGGGAGGGTGGAGGAATGTCAAACTGTTTAGTTTCTGTCCCAAATCCCTTGTGTCCAGGTCAGGATCTGCTTTATTTCCACTGTTGCTGATAGATGTCCCTTCAGCCTGTTCTCGAAGACCATTGTTGGTGGAGATTTGTAGCTTCCCAGTGTCTGACTATCCTCAGGGCTAGACAGTCTCTCCTGATGCCTAACCCAAGCCTCCCGTGCTGCCTGCTGAGGCAATTCCTTCAGGTTCCTACATCAGCAGGGAGCGGGACAAGATTATCGCTGCCTGCTAGCAGCCTGACATCTCTGAAACCTGTTATCGCGTCTCATTCTCTCACCCCAATCCCTCCTCCCTTGTCCTCTGGCTAAACAAGGCCGCTTCTTGTAGCCTTTTCTCCAGGGGTCACACTCCATAACCCTTTTATCACTCCTGCCAGCGGCTGGCAGGAAGCAGCTGGAGGCAGGGCCCAGGACTGGGTGCGGGGCCGGGCACGGAGAGGAGCAGGACAGCCTGACATGAGGTGCTCCTCCTGGGGTATTTCCAGATGTACTCGCCTCTGGGTGCCAAATCCTGCACTATTCTTGATGCCTTTTTTCTGTGTGGCTCTAGGCCCCGAGACCCTCCTGCTGTACCGCTCCGTTTTGTACTTACACATCTTCCTTCTTCGGCGTGGTGATTTGCACCTGCCTGTGTTGAATCTGTCATTCGCTTCGGATAGGTTCTCTAATTTATTAAGATTTTATTCTAATTGTAATCTCTGAAAATGCTCGTAGCACTCCCTACTGATTTGTAATTGTAATCCTTATTCTAATTTACAAGTTATTAATGGAAATACTGAATAGAGCAAAACCCCCGGCAGAGCCCTTGTGTGTCTTTTCAGGCTGACATTTAATTTACTCACTATTCCTTGAGTGCAGATTTGGAACATTTGTATATCCACCTACGATAATATATTATACATAAATCGTATTCACCTGCTTTGCATATAAAACTGTCACATGCATCCGTCAAAAGTTTTCCTCCTTCCAACGTGCAACTTCTGTATTTTCCCCCTAGTCACTACGCTACCAACTCTGCTGAAGAAGAAAATTACATTGATTAGACTTAATTTGCTCTTGACAAGTCTGTGTTTTCTGTTTTCTTACGACTTTATCATGTGGGAGTGGATGCAGCTGCAGGGTTGCAGGGAGCTGGAAATCGCGCTGCTCCTGCTGGGCCGCACGCTCGTCCCCTCTCCCTCCTGCTCCGTGATAAATCAACACCTACCAGAAGTATTTACAAGTGGCTTGAATAATCTGTCTGGGTTGGTATCAAAGCCAGGCTGTTTGGTCTATGATACCTCAGATCTGTCTGTTTCCCCGTTTTGTTTGAAGTTAGATAATGCTCGCCCTTCGCCCATCCTCTGAGAGCTTCTAGGAGGTATTTGCTAATGGCTTGGAGGCTGCTCTGGCTACATCCCTACTCCCACCTTACTCCAGGCCTGCGCTTTATTAGGGCCCGCTGAGCTGAATGCATCCGACTTCCATTAATGAATTTCTTCTTTACCATCTGAACGTCTGTCTTTCGGCAAGCAAACGTGGTGCCAGCTCTTTCCACATCACCCGTGGTTCTGAGCAGAGGGCAGGGGCTCGGCACGCCAGGTTCAGCTGTGAAGCAGCCTGCCCTTTGCAGCCCCATCTCTCTCCAAAAGGATCAAGGTAAACGTCTCACGGAGTGTGTGTGGTTTTGATAAGCTGTCTTGTATGCACACATGCAAAACCAGAGTGAGAAAACAGGAGAGATTACAATGGACAAAGGCTTGGATATTCTCCTGGGATGTAGCTCAGGGTTATATTTAGTCTGAGCTCGTAGTACCATCTAGTATTGTAACTTCAACTCCAAGAACCTGTTCTCCATTGCTGTATTCTGTCGGGCTTTTATCACTTCATCTGAGACTTTCAGGTTGTGTGTCTCTCTCAGGCTAAATTTATTCTAATAGCGTCAGCCAAACCAATTCAACCATTTCCAAGAAAAACTAGGGAGAGGAGGAAGGAGAGGAGGAATGTTGTTTTGCCCACATTAAAACAGGGAAAGAAAAGAAACCTTCCAGCTTCTTGGTTGAGAGCTGTGGTGCCATCACGCTCAGGAGCAGGATCTATGGTTACAAGGCTCGGAGACGTCTGCGTGTTGTTCTCAGCAGACCTGTCTCTGATTCCAGCTGCTCCGTTTTCCCAAAATTTTTTTTCCTCACATCCGTCAGCATCTCACAGCCTCTGGTGCAGTGCTGGTGCCCTCGTTGCTCCCATGGATGTGTGAGCAGAGTGTGCCTGCGTAGCCCCAGCTTTGCCCAGGGAAACTTTTCCTCGGTTTCCCAAGGAACCGGGAATGAAGGCAGCGGTGTGCAGAGAGGTGAGAAACTACCGGGGTGGGAGGGAGATGTGTTGGTGCTGGATTAGGTGGGCAGAGGGACGGAGTTAGACAAACTACTGCAACCAGCTTGTTGGGTCACCCCATGGTTTCCTTCATTGTGTGGGCACCTGGCTGGCCACACATGGCACATCTTGCAGCCCCTTGGCCTCTTTCTTGTTGCTTTCAACATACCTTGTTCCATTTTAACACTGTGCTTCAGAAAAATCTGCTTGCAGCCACTTCAGGCTGGGCTCCTAGAATGGAGAGGGCTGTTTTCACTTTAGTCTGTCTACATAAATACTGCTGTCTGGCACGTGTCTGATATAAAATGAGAATAAAATCACTGCGCACGCTAAGAGAAGTGAGTGAAGATAAGCTAGCTTAATGTGTGACCCATCTAGATAATACGCATTGTAATTCAGATGCCTGTTAGTAGCTCCGTCTTCAGAGCAGCGTCTGGATAGCTGCTGTGGATAAAGCCCGTGAAGAACAGCATCACCTGCCCCGTGCATCAGCAGAGGCAGGAGTCCTGCAGACTTCAGCAGCCCGGAGGCACGAAATCACAGCCAGCAGCAAGCCGTTGGGTTGTTCAGGGTGCCTTGATTTTGGCAATTCGTGATGGTTGAGCGCTTCGTTTTGCAACGTGAGCAATGCCCCTAGGTTACTGTCCTTTCTGTCAAGTTGCACAGAATTGCTTGCAAAATAGTATAAATAGTGACGCAGAGGTGGAATAGGGAGAGTTGGGTGCAAGAAGGACTTCCAGGGGTGGTGTTCGAACAGTTTGAGGGTTGCCACCTTCCACTTGAAGTAACGGAGGGAGGGAGAGGTGTGACAGAGGGCAGCCAGCTCCGGGCCACTTCCCTGTCCCTTCTGGCATCCTGCTGAACTGCGTGGGTGCTCCCCCAGGATCAGCACCAAGCGAAGGAGCACGCCGAGAGCCTGCCCTGAAGGCCACAGAGGGCTCAGTGGCACACAGGCCACGCAGATTTCCGCAGCTCAGCCCGCGCTCGCTCCTCTCCATCTGACAGCACCGTGAAGAAGTTTCCAGAGAAAAGCTTGGCCCCGGTTTGCAGCTCGGTGCGGGGCTGTACCGGCTGACGGGGACAAGTCGGAAACCCTGGCAAGATAGCAGGCATCCTCAGGAAGCAAACCCTATCAGAAAAGCACTGATGTCATTGGCAAACAAAACAACCGAGCGCTGGAAAAACAAACTGTTTTGCAGCCTTGTTGATCTTGCCTCGAATTAGAAGCTCTGCGCAGCCTTTACTCTTTGGCCCAGTCTCACAGATTATTTACAGGACGGCACCGCAGCCATGGTTTTGCTACTCCTGCCGGTCCGATCCCTTTGATTTTAGCTTTTTTTTTAGATTTATTTATCTAAAGGAGGGTGGGAAGAGTGTCCCAGCACTGCAGCCAGTTTTGGAAAGATGCCCGGTGTCCCTGTGGGCATCGGGTGCTGACAGGGTTGATGTCCTGTGAGCTTTGCTCCTCCTCACCAAAAAGGGGATCAGAGCGAGCCCCACGGCTGGGGGTGCCTTGTCCCTTTGCCTTTGCCTCCCTGATGTCCCTGTGGCTGCAGCAGGAGGCAGCGAGGGGGTTAAGCCGTGCTCCAGCCTGACAATAATAGCAGGAAAAGCACATTTCTTCCTTGCACCTGCGATGGGCTTTCTGCCGTCCCTGGTAGTCACATCGGATCTTCCTCTCGTTAGAGGCTGAGCAGCTCTAGCAGCCAGCTGTTCCCCTTGCTCTGCTCCTACCTGGCTCCTCGCACGGTCCAGGGCAGGGGGAGGATGGAAAATCAGCTTTTTAGGTCAGCACTCAAAAATAAACCACAAAGCCTTCCCTCCCCTCCGGCAGGGAAGGGTCCTGCTCCTCCCTGCTTTCTGCCTGCTTGCTGGCTCCGATACCCGGAGCACTCACTGAGAATTTGGAGTCCTGTCCTAGCAAGGGAGACTCCTCAAATATTTTCGGCGCAGAGCTTTATTCCTCTGTTTTTAAAGGGTGTGTAGCGCTGCCTGCGTGAAAAGGGAAGAGATTCATTAAGCTCCAGAGACAAACCGGTTTCAATGCTAAGCAGGCTCGCAGGCTGCAAAGCCACTTCTGCAGCCTTGCAGGTTACCGGCTAAATCGTGGCTCTGCATTTAAAACGTGCGTGTTTTTCTGCCTTAAAACACTGCTTTTCCACACCGTGGGCTGCCCTGGTGCTCTCCAGGGGCTCTCCACACGCCTGGAGCCACGCAGGGGGCTGGCACCAGCGGCCCCAGGGCATCCAGCAGACAGGGCGTGAGCAATAAGGGGATGGGGATAAAGCTGGAGAGCTGCAGGGTGGCTGCAGTACGTGGAGCACTGTGCCACAGAAACTGGTTTAGGTACTAAGGCAACCCATCGGCTTCTGTGGGTAGGCAGCCCGAGAGGGTTAGCCCTAATAAATGCGCAGCAGCCATCCCGGCAGTGGCTCCATCCAAATTATTGTTAATGGCAGTGAAGAGGGCTCTCCCTTACCTCTTGCCCAAGAAGAGCCTTAGAGCCCTGTGTATAAAACACACTTTGTTTTTCGTGATCTTTGCAGAGATGATCTCCTTTTGGGTGGCTGCTAATGCTGGGCTCCTGTCCCTCAGGTGGACCTGCTGCTCTGAAGGACACACACCGCTCACCAGGTGTGCCAGATGAAGTCCTTACGCAGCAAAAACCCTCTGGAGTGGTTTATGTTTTACATAACAAGTCTATTTCTGCATGTTTCACTTCTCATTTGTGCACTTTTTCTTTTTGGTAACGCAGTTCAAGCCCGGAGGAGTATCTCCAGGTCAGTCCCTTGCTGTGCACGACCTGCAGAATAGACGAACACCTCCCGGGCATTTTAAAACTACGGAAGAATGGGTTTTCTGTAATCGCCATAACTAGCAGCGAGGGGGGCACGGACAACAGAGATTGTTTCTGGCCAGCTAATTCAGTTTGCTGAAGCTCTGCTGGAGTCCTGAACTGAGGACTGTCACTGGGGAGAAAAACCTTGGATTGGGAATCACTGAGACACAACAGACACAGGCACCTCAGCTTGATTTCAGTCATTTTTTCGCAGGGAAAGCCTGCTGTAAAAATAGAGCACGCTTGAAACTTTAGGCTTCGTGTCATTCTAGCTGAGAATTACTGGTTTCCAGCAGGTCAGCCTAGGCCAAATAGAAAATAATCTGTAAAATAGACTATTTAAGGTATTGCATGACATTACCTGGGTTTCTCATGTGGTCGCATAATGACTTTTTGTTCTCATGCATACATTGTCCTCCATGTGAACATTTCTTCTTAATTGGAATATGCAGAGCTGCTGGGAGAGGCGGCTTGCCTTCTAACCTGTCCCCTCCTCCTGGCTTACAGAGCACGCCAGAGGAAAGCTGGTTTTGAAGCAGACGCCTGAGTCAAACAGTGGGTTTACCTCTGGTGCAAGGGTTTGGAGGAGATCTGAAAGCTGCAATGAGTGCTGGATCCGTCGGTGAGCCGGCCTGAGCCAGCAGCCCACCGGCTGATGAAGGATGCCTTCCCGTGCTTAAAGCAGTTTGTTTGTGTGACTTTTTTTTCTTCCAGTGATGGGTCCTGCTGCAGAGAGCTCCCTGATGGCGCAGCTGTGAGCGAAAGCAGCGCAATATGTTCAGTGTGGAGGACCTCCTGATTTCCCATGGATACAAATTGTCTAGAAACCCCCCTGCTTCCTACGAGGACAGATACGATGGATACCGGCGTGAAAGCGCGGGCACCAGGCCTGCTCAGAGGCCGCTGAACGGGTTCGAAGCAGACTCGAGAGCTTACAGCAAGAAGCCTCTGGTGAAAACCAACTCGAGCAGCACCGAGAGCAGCCATGGGAGCCACGGGAGGCGAGCGGGTCCTGGTTACCACCATGGCCTTCAGGGTTTGTCCACTTTTCATACTTCAGAAGGGGGGTAAGTTTCAGCATCATGCCATGGCTTTGCTTTCTCTTCCTTTGGGGTTCCGGGCGGGTAACTGAGCATGTCCCTAACCCGTGACACCGTCTTCCTGTGATCCTTTCCTGCTAGTGACCATTTCCATGCCCACAGGTCCACATCTGCTCGCCTCCTGCTCGGGGAGGCCCCTGAGGGTACCGGGGTGGTGGGAAGTGGCCACCCGAGGGGAAATGCCATTTGCTCATGTGGTCTGTCACAGAAGGGCCTTGCTGAGGGGCTGGGGAAAGCTCGGTCCAAGCGCAATAAAAATAAAAAAGAGAGGCAGAAGCTCTTCCTTTTGTGAGTAGTTTAAAAAAAGAGAGCCCAGCTTCTTCTGCCACGTACATGGCCTGGTTTTGTGGTGGGTTCACCCATCTGGTGGGTTCCTCCACGCACAGGGCACTTTCTGGTTTTCCGAAGGCTGCTCTCGTGGAGTAAACAGGCGAAGGTGCCCGTGTGTTTCTGTTCAAAGCAGCTCACAGCCAGTGGGAGCTCTGGCCGTCGCCCCATACCCCGTGCCTGCACAGCCGCGGGGTGCTCACCGCCGAGTACGTGCGCGGCGGGGCCGGGGCAGGCCGGGCAGGAAGAGCTGTGTGTATACAGCACGGCTCGGGCATTGTTTCGTGGCTATTTGAGTGCTCCCGATCAACAAAGGAAAGGGGTGAGAGCAGGACTGGAAGCCAGCCCAGCTGTGACGGGGGTGCTTCGTGAGGAAAAGCCCCTTCCTCTGGCGGAACGGGCTTGAAACTGAAAGCAGGACGCAAGGCTCTCGCCTCGGGACCTCGTCCTCCGACAAAGACCTTCAGTAACGTGGCAAAGGAGTGTGTCCCAACTCATGCTCAGAGTGCTGGGTGTAGAAGAGCTGATGAGCCTCCAAGCACCCCAGAAATATGGGGTGTTGTCCAGCTTTTGTGAGGTCAGGAGGTGATGCTATTGTGTCCACACATTGGGATTGTTCCGCTGCTCTGCTGACGTGCTTTGCTCCACCCTGGTGTTCTTCAGGCAGGTTATGGGGGAACATAACCTCCATGTGGTGATGGGAGTGCTGTCCTGGCTGTCCTGGTTTAGCCAAGCATCAGGAGGCCACGCGGGAAAGGTTTGGAAGAAGCTGTGAGGCAAAGAAAACGAGGAAGCTGCCCCTACGGGTAGAGACGAGACGGTTTGCAGAACTGCATCTCATCTGAGCGTGGAGGAGATGCACTTCGCTTCCTTGCTTGTGTGGGAGGAACTGTGTTGGTAGCTAGCCAATTTAGAGATAAGCAGATAGCATCATTAATGAGATCACCTGCTGCAAAACTTAGACAACTGTGCTGGTGTTGCAACGTGGATGAGATGCTGTGAGGATAGGAGCCCAAAATAGAACAGAAGTTGCCAGTGTCCAGAACAGAGCTCTGAATTTTTTCCACCTTGCTGCCAAAATCCTGGAAATAAGTTCTTCACAGTGCCTCCCTGCAGGGCACAAAGTCTGTCCTGGTGAAAAAATCTCATGCACCCTGGGCAGCTGGGTGCCTAATGCCTTCTGTTTACCCACTAGGAGCCAAAAAAACGAGGACTGAAACTGCCATGCTGTTGTTAGATGGCCCTACAATGGCCTCATCCTGCAGGGTTTTGACTAAATACTCTGTGCCATGCTCCTTTACTTCTGGTGGGTCCTGCTCCGGCCTCTGGGCAGCTTTGCCCTGCTGCGGTGAGAGCAGCAGCTGGGTGAGATGTGGTCGTGCAGCCAGCACAGGGTGGGCTGACGGCCTCCCTTCTTGCAGAGGCCCAAGATTCGTAGAGAGCCAGCAAGAGTTTACGCTTTTTCAATGCTTTATTAGCTTAATTTTATATAGATTCAGCTCAAAGCACTTTATGACAGCAGTCGTGATGTCTGTTAGAAGCAGGCCTTGTAGAAAAAGTTCCCAATGATTAAATCTTCCTCTTGGTCCCGTGGGACCCCTCTGTCCCTGGCTGCCACCAGAGAGCCAGCTGTGAAGCTCCCTGTGGCCAGAAGCACATTTCTTCGTGCACCAGCGTGGCTGCAGCCCGGAGCAAGGCAGACTTGTGCACTGGGAGCAGCATGGACAGAGAGTGGTAAGAGAGAGGTACCGTGAGATGTCTTTGTTCATGACATGTCCTGGATGCAAAGACCACAGCACGACTGGCATTCACCATCCCGACCTGTGGCACTGCTGAGGCAGCATTTTGAACTTGAGGCAACTTGGGGATGCTTCCCCTTTCCACCGCTTCATTAGATCACCCAGCAGTGTCATAGGTCCCCTAAATCCTCAGGAGCAGAGGTGTCCTCAGTCTGTGCTAGGCTGGAGGCCTGTCAGGAGGCTGTGGAGCGTCCCCTTACCCTGCACAGTGTGGTGCCATCCTCTCCAGAGGCTTACAGGGCCTGGGAAGCAGGCTGTGTGTAACCATCCCCAGCTCCTTGGGTCAGGCACTGGAGAGAATGAGATTCTCTGCCTCGTGAATGAATAGACCATAGGAAAGATCAGCTTTAAAATGCCCTAAATACAGCCTTTTAAACGTCTTTTCTGCACTCGTGCTGCAGTGGTGGTCACGTGGTGGTTTGTATCATGCTCAGAAATTTATTACGGAGCCTAGCTGTTAATCTTTTCTTCTTTAGAAATAAATTAAATCTTTCAAATACCTTTAATAAATGGAGGAACATCCTTTCTGTAACTGAAGCTGTCCTAACTTAGAGCAAATTTACTTCAACGAATATCCGAGCTTGGGTTTTGTTTGTCTTTAAAAAAGCAAACTAACCCAAACTGTTCTTTCAGTGGTTTCCTAGGAAAGGGTTGAGTAATGCTTCTTTCCCTATTCCCAATTTCCCATTAAATCCTTTAAACAGGCAGCCCACTTCGTTCCTGTAGTGTTAGCTGCAGTTGTTGCAAATCGCAGCATTATTGTCCCCCATACCTCCTTCCCCCAGTGTTCTCATAGTTAGGTTGATAAGAACTTGTTTGCATTTTATATTCAGTGTTTCATTTTGTTTTGTTTCCTGTTTGTTTGTTTTTAACTCTGAATTAACCTTTGCAATAATTGTGATAGATTCGCCATCTCCGGAAATTTAAAGATCCAGACTTTAGATGCTTTTCTAGAAGACCTGCTGCCAGCGAAGCAGAAACCATTTCAGGGAGTTCTGCTGGCCTGCATTGAACAGGATGTCAAGCCAGATAATCGTAACAGTCTCTTCTGATCTCGGAATCTATGACTCTGTACTTTCTGGGATTTTTTTTATAGTCCCTTTAATGATGAATGGTGAAATCAGACCAGGTATTTTGTGTTCCTAGCAGATCTGACGGAACAGAAAGAGCAAGCTGCCCATCCCCTCGTGACCAATTTCAGAAGAAGGCAGCTTTTGTTCAGCTGCATGTTTTTACACGCTGAAATGCATAGAAATGTTTGTTGTTACTGCAATCAACTTTCCAGTATAGGAGGCGTCCCGTTATATCTCATTGATTAATTAAGACATTTATTACTTCGTGGGGCTCAGCAACTGAGCTGTGCTTTGTGCTTCAGAAGCAAAACGCTTTGCTCAGATGTTAAGTCTTAATTCGGTTGAGTTAATGTGAACAAGATGCTCCTTATCCCAGCTTAGTTTTAAACTTTTGTAGTCAGAGCATGAAGTTAATCTACATAAAAGAAAATTACTGTGGAGATGGATGATGCAATTCTCATTCTGAATTTTAAATTATATTATCTTTTCACAAACTACTACTCAAATAGGGCGCTTTTAGTAGAAAAATGAGCTAGATGACAGTGTTTATGTACCTTGAGGTCGAGGGAAGAGGAAGAAATTCTTGGGTTCTCTCTACATCCTTGTCCTATTTATGTCAATTTTGATTTTTCATTCTAGTCGTATGCTGGTGGCAGCTACGGAGTGTAATAGCAGCTACACTGTTGGACACCTTAGGCACAAGGATAGCAGGACATGGTTCAAGTAGGAGATTAATTATTTATATGAAAGGATACCAATTTTGTTCAGCAGTAATATACAAAATAGTTTGCAATCTGTTCAGAACACATGAAAAAAATGGTCTGTTCATGGAAACCTGTGTTCTGAATCTCTAATTTGCAATAAAATGTGTGACATGTTTCGTATTTCAGTAATGGATTGTTGAAGGTCATCCCTCTTTTGTTAAAAAATAAAAAAAAGTTATACTTCTTTTGGTGTGTTTTAGGTTTAAAGAGTGGTTCCACCTTACTCAGAGCTGTGCTAATATGTCACCACGGTTGTGGCATGTATCCTTTCATCCAAAGCCCTTTAAAGAGATTTGTTCCCTCAGCAAGATGAACGAGAATCAGTGCAGGAGATGACGTGTTTAATTTCAGCTCTTGCACTAGGATGCAAATTGTGCTTCTTACAGAATGTATCTTAAGAAATAGCCCTCTACCTGTTCCCCCTACCCTCTACTTTTTAGTTTTAGATTCCTATTAAACTTGTTTATCTCTGTAGTCCCCTTAAAGTTTCTAGGTTTTGGTGTAACAGAGTGCAGAAGTAAACTCAACGTAATTATTTCTGTCTGCCAGTCGAGGAGGGCTGTATGTGTTCGCAGAGCGTGTAACCGTGTGCACTCGTGTCTCTTTCTAACAGCTTTGCACAGCTAACAACATGCCAGCAGAGCATCAGTTCCTTCGCCATTCCTCTGCTCGAGCTAACGACTGACCTAAATCCTCTCACTAAAATCATAAAGTGTCGTGGTTGAAAGTAATTACAGAAACCCCATTGGCATAACTCAGCATTCGACCTCCTAACGGGATCACCCATGAGGGAAGGAAGGGGCGGCTGTGGAAACGTGCCTGTGACACTGCCTTTCTTTTTCAGGACTTATGACAGGCCTCAACTAGCGTGGCCTTCCCAGCCCAAGGCTGACAAGGACCTGGCCTACTGGCGGCGGCGAGGACAAGACTTCAGCGTGCTGCTGGGCTACTCCCAGAAAGGAGGAGTGGAAATGCAAGGGCTGGCGGCAGCCCACGGGGTGCCCCGGCACCCCAAGGACGCTCAGCTGAAGGCAGGGCTTGGAGCAGAGTACGTCAGGAGAGGTGGCCTGCCGGAGAACTGCGAGGTGCCTGGCGACTGCAGCTGGCAAGGTTTGAGGCTGGAAAGCTGGAACCAGCCGAAAAAAGTCGGAAGGCAAATGTCGGACGGCGAGAGGGAGAAACTGCTCCAGGAGCTGTATGCGCTGACCCTGCGAGACGACGTGCTGAGTGCCCACAGCAAGGGCAAATCGCAGTCCCTGCCCAGAGTCCTGTCTCCAGACAGCATGAGGTGCGTGGAGATGCCCTCCCTGACCAACAGCAACAGCTCCCTCAGCACAAGTAAAGCCCCGTCCTACCCCCCAAGCAGGCCGGCTGTGGAATCGGCCAAACACCACGAATCGGGGAGCCATTTCCTGCCCCTGGTGAAACCCAAGTACGGGAGGCCTCTGATGCCTCCCTCCTACGAACTGCAGCGACAGAGCAGGGCACCCGCTGACACCGCTGGCTTTCAGGACCACCCCCAGAAGGACGACCCCGCTCCCTACTTAGCCAAAGCACACGAGCCGAGGCCAGACGCCTGCGTTCAAGACCCGGGTTTGGAGCCCCCGGTCTATGTACCTCCCCCATCCTACAAATCCCCTCCCCACCACGCCGTGACTCCACATTCCCCCAGTGAAGTGCCTACCGATGCCACGCATGCCAGCAGCAGCCCGCAGGACGCGGCGGAGCGGCTTGTCACCTGCCAGCGACCGCCTGCGAATAGCGTCGAAAGAGGGGGCGACCCCTGCAGAGACAGCCACCCTCCTCACGGGAAGCAGAGCCACCCGAGACGCCCCGCCGAGCACCTGCGTTCTGTGCAGTACATCCCCTTCGACGACCCTCGGATACGGCACATTAAAATCGCCCCCCCTCCCGAAGGGCTGCAGGACAGCACCAAGCGCGGTGAAAACGCGCGGAGTCCCAGTGCTGGCACGTCGCAGGAGCGAGATCTCGACGCGCAGCACCACAGTGCCTTTCTGGATGCAGCACACTCCCCGGCTTCTGCAAAGGGAGAAAGAAATTCGGACAGCTCCACTCCCAGCTGCAGGTGGTTGGCGCCGTCCATCCGCGATCAGGACCATTGTGCCTTGCTGGACCAAAGAGACAGTTGTAGCTCAACTAATCACAGCCCCCGTAACGAAGCCGGCACGGAGCACACGAGAGGCAGGCTTTCTGCGAGGAGCTCACATATGGACAGCACCTGCGAGACCGTTACGAAAGTGAAGAAGTTTGAACCTGGAACTGGGATGCAGAGCAAAAAGAGTTCAAAGAAAAAAATGAATGAAACTATATTTTGTTTGGTCTCCATCCCAGTTAAATCAGAGTCAAATCTGCCAGATACAGATAGGAACAACAACATAACCCAGAGCCCTGATAAGAACGGGTTTGATAACAATGGGGCTTTGCAAGAACAAAGTCTCTTAAGTATGTCTTCGACGGACTTGGAGTTACAGGCGCTTACAGGAAGCATGACCAATAAAAATGAGTTACAAAAACAAGAGCTGTGGAGACCAGAAGAGTTCAAACAAATGAATGACCTCAGATTTATTCAGCCTGCAAAACACAGAGAGCTCAAATACTCTGGCTCCTGGCCAGGTGATCAGTACAAAGACCAGCAGACACAGACCAGTTTTTCTGAAGAACCTCAGAGCCCGCAGGTTTGCCATGGTGCAAAGCCTGGGCAGCCCGACAGCACCAGGCTGCTGTCTCCGAAGCAGCTGGGATGTGCAGCATCCACCACAAGGTCGAAACAATCGGGGTCGCCCTCCGACGAGAGGGGCTGCAGGCAGAGCTCTTACGGCATGAAGGGCCAGACGTACCTCAGCCAGTCCAGCAACAGCGCCTTTTCCAGGACTGCCACCTCCATCCTGCAGGCCTCCTCGCCAAAGGGCCACCAGAGCCAGCCCCTGCACGCCCAGGAGAGGGAGAACGGCCTTCTTCCCAAGGGCGATGTGGTTAAGGGAGAAGCAGGCGCTCCCTGCAACAGTAAGGAGCTGTTTGGGCAGTTCCTTCTGAAGCCCGTCAGTCGCCGCCCCTGGGATGCGATAAGCGAGCTGGAGAGTTTCAACAAGGAGCTGCAGGGGCAGGAGGAGAGCACGAGCAGTGAAGAAGACTTGGAAAGCGCCGCGGCTTCTCCGCTGGCACATGCCCTTCTGCAGAGAAGGGCGTCCAGGAATGAGAACCAGGAGCCAAAACGTGGTGGGAGGTTGGAAACGGGTGTGCCAGAGGTGCCCGTGTTGAAGTCAGGGAGAGTTAAAAGCAAGTCTGAAAGTTGGAGCGTGGCGACCGAGCACGGTGGCGAGCCGGGCTGCGTTGGCTCTCAACGCTCTTCGCAGCCAGGAGGGAGCAGTGAAGGAGTCAGGCCAGCAGATGGAAGCCTGATAACAGAAATGAGGGCAGAGGAAGCCAAGAGCAGAGCAAACAAGCAGCCCGTTCGCGCGGGACCTATCAAGAGATTCTTGTCCAGCAGCCCAAGCAGTTGCTACCATGGCAATCCTTTCAATAATCCCCTTTTACAGGAGATGAGTGAAGACCAAAATTACTTGGACTTTGTGAAACTCAGCAAAGGGGCAGCTCCTCAAAACGATCCAGTGTTAGAGAGAGGCTCAGTGGTACGCTTGTCCTTAACGAAGAGGAGCCAAGGGCGCTCTGAGCCGGATTTGAGGTCAGTGGGGCTTGATGTAGCCCCAGGACCAGGTGCTAACGATTCTGATCACTCTTCAAATGCAAACGCAGTGGAAATCCCCGTGAATGAGTCCTTGCAGGCGAGAGCTGCAAGAATTTTAGGCATAGAGATAGCAGTGGAGTCTCTCCTTCCAGATGACCACGGTGGGCCCCATCCAGGCGCGAGCCCTGCAAACGGTGCCCAGGACTTTGAGTCATCAGCGGAGAGCACGGAAAGTGGCAAAGAAGGAAAAAAAGATGATTCTTACGAAGGCAGGCGCAAGTGTGGGTGGACAGAGAGCGCGCTCTTTGTTGGAGAGAGGAACCGAGAGAGGTACCTTGATGAATGCCAGGCCACGCACCGCGAAGGCGGCCCTAAAACGTTGGTGAGGGAGCAAGCGTTTGAACAACCTGCGAGTCCCAGCCAAAACGAAGACCAAAACTCAGTGCCCAAGCCATCGGTGTCTCAGCATTCGGAGAAGAGAGTGAGGAGCACCTCAAAAGTGATCGAGACGCTCCAAGGCAAGCTCACGTCTCCCCCGAGCCGGACTGCCATGGAGCGCTTGGTGCGCATGAAGGAAGTGGACTCCGTGTCCCGGATGCGGCGCCTGAGCATTAAAAGCGCGGACTCAGGAGAGGAGGTGGACGAGGAGAAGCTGTCGAGGGCACCAGAGGAGAGAGGAAGCAAAGTGGCGAACTCCGGAGCTGTGTCCAAGCGTGTCATCTCCCTCGGCGAAAACGGCTATTTAGCTGGAGTGGACAAGAAGAAGATGGACAGAGATTTTTCTTTAGGTAAGACCCTCTTGTTGGAGAGCCAAGGGGGAGCTGCTTTATGTAAGGGGCACCGTCGCTCTGCCTGTGCCCACGTAACGAGGCTCAAATAGCAACAGGCTGTAGGTGGTACTGTCCCCATCTGGCTGCCACCCCCTGCGGAAGAGGTAAGGAGGGAGCCTATTTTAGGACAAGTTGCTGTAAAGCCAACTTGTGACACTGAAGCTCATTCACCGCGACGGGCGCGCTCCCTGCGGTCTGTTCTCCGTCGAATTGTTTCAGGGAGCTGCCAGCTTCAACCAGCGGGGTTCAAAGACAGCCACTCTTGTGCCAGTGCTTGGGAACACGTGGTGAGTTACTCACAGCCTCTCCCTGAATACACGTTTTTTCCCTCTCTGATACTTCAGTAGACGCATACCATATCAGAGCTCAAGAGAAACTAAAAATAAAAATCTGATGTTCCTCTGGGAAGCCTCTGGGAAAAGGCTGCATTAAGGGGCCTGGAAAATTCTCTCTCTCTCATGAATATTTTCCAGATCATATGTTGAGAATAGCTGTTACTCCCAGGTCAAAAGGAAAGTTGTCTTTTTCAGTGAACACCTTTTTTTTTTCTTTTTTTTTTCTGATGTCCCTCATCTCTCAAGAGCATATAAACTTGTGTAGTCCATATGCATCCCCAGAGCAGCACGAGCTGTTCTCTCTCCAAAGCAGCTTTCATATGGCATCGGATGGAGTGAGCAACTGAAAACCAGTCGTTGCCATAGATCTGCATAAAGGGACAAATGTCCCAGGCCACCTGTCTGCTACATGAAATGAATTGGAGTGAGCAAGTGTATGGTGCGAAGACTGTTCAATCACTGTTAATCTCCTCCTCCGTTCTTCCATCCCGTCTGCAACAGCTGACACTCTGCTTTGAAATTTGCCCAGGTTGTTCATTAAACCCCATCAATGCAAATCTGTTCACAGTTTTCCAGTACAGAGGGACTGAAACTAAACTGAGCATACTTCAAAGTGGAAGTATTTCTTTCTTTCTGACAAAAAAATGTGTTTTTATGAGTTCAGAGCATTGACTCCTGCAGTCTTGCAGCCTTTTCCTCCGTGTCTTTCTCCTTATCCCTCAGCTCTGCATCTCTTTCTGCCCTGAACTGTATTCTCTAGACCCAATTTTCCAAGTGGGTTCCTTCAGCTTCCTCGTACCCATCAGGGCGAGCACGCCCCACACGCCTCCCATACGCTTTCCTCCCGGGGGGTTTCTGCCGGCGTGAAGAAAATAACTCTTGTGGTGACATGACTTCAGGGATGTACCAAAACAGATTGTGTGTGTTTTATTGGAGTCTTGGAGTTATTCTGCAGTAAATGAGGTCTAATTTTATCCTTCCTGCTGACAATGCCAGGCGTGCATTCTGCAGCGCGCTCCCATTGCAGCAGTTCCCTTGCAGCTGCAACAGCCACGAGGTGTTTGTCTGACCTGAGTGAGGCAGGCCTGAAGATTTCTGTGTAGAAAATCACAGATTTTTTAGCCTGATGTTTGTCTTAGCTAACTCCAGCTCCAACAGTCATCTCAGAGTAAGACCTCTCCTGAAACTCAGTGCAAGAAGCTGGTCTTACAATCTGATCTCCAAATGTTCCCAAATGCACTCGATGTCTTTTCTCCTTTGCTGTTTGAAGACTGCTTCTGTGAGGCTAATGATCTGGCTTTGTTTCTGTAGAGAGTATTTCAAGTTAGCTTAACCAAACGTTGAATAAATGTTTGTGCAGCAGTGCAGGAGTTCCTGTATTTGCCCCTCAGATACAGTCTGAGGCAGCCAAGAGTCTTCCTGGCAGTCTGGGCCTTTTGTGGCCTTGGTTTAGATGCTGGAGATCTGGGTAAGCTATCAGGGAATAAATTGGGCCACGCAGTTCCAAATCTTGTGGCCTGATTTCCTCTCCCCCAAAGGCAGCACCTCCGTGTTGTGGTGAGCCCTCACAGCGTGAACGTGTGTGAAAATGGGGCCACGGAGGCCTTAGGAAAATCAGACTTCTGAAATGTGAATCCATTTTTATCCTTAGGTCAACCTCATGCAGAGCAGTTGAGAAGTTGTGGATGTTCTTGTAGGTTAGGTGGGAAAAAACACTTGCAATTGAAAAAGTATTGCTGCTTTGGAGACATCCTCTCGCACCATCAATGCCTGAAGCTTAGAAAGATGCTTCAAGCATTGTCCTGGAGTGCACTGGCCCTCGTACACTATTTTCCCCTTGATTTTTTTTTTTTATTATTCATGTGGTGTCTGTCCTTGAAGTCTGGAAATACCAGAAGAGGCTGCATAGTGATAAGCACTTCAGAAAACAGAGGTAGTGCTGGCACAGCACAGGCTCCTTTCTTAGCTGGCCTAGCAATTTGGGGAGAGAAGGCAAGAAAAACAATCACAGATCCCTCCCCACGAATCCACCCACTAGGGCCATACCCAGAAACTCCTTCTTAGCCTTGGCGTGGGTCTGGGTGCTGCAGATGGACACTTGCACCTAAAGCAGAAATCCCCCTCTGAGGATTTTTATGCCCGTTGGAATGAAAACATTCCCTCACATCAACATAAAAGATGGAAGAGCGTCCTTGGGCATTCAGAGAAGAAATGCAAAGTGAGGCGTGTCCTGTGACCTGAGGAGAGGTAGGCTAAAAGCCAAGACCAGTGTTAGTGAACCAGTTCTCACTTCAGTGAGTAACATTCAAACCGTGAGCTGCGGTTGTGCAGGCTGAAGCAGGTCAGTCTGACCACAGGGATGTAAGAGCAGTGCTTTCTGCTACACCACTGAGTGAACCTTGGGCTGGGGACACACAATCAAACAAAAAGGTCTTGATGAAAAGAGCTTGCAGCATCTGCCTGTCCTGAGTCTTCAATACAAGGGGGGCAAATCTTATGTCCTTCCCTCTCGAAGCATCTGAAAAACAGATGTAATCATTTAGCAGCCAGTGAGCTTGCTTCTACCTACCCAAGGCTTCCCAAATTTTACCTCGATGCATTTGAGCTGAGTTGCTCCCAGGTTACACCGGTGTAAATACAGAATTTGGGTCAGGAATGTAGTAGTTTTAGCTTCCCTTTTTATATTAAAATTAGGAAAAAGATGATATATTTCCATGGCTTGCTGTACCTATCAGTGTTAAATAAGATTCACAGTACCTTACTGATGGCGTTTTCTTGTCTTTTTCAGACACGTAT
Organism: Aythya marila; assembly: GCF_965140915.1. NCBI lineage: Eukaryota > Metazoa > Chordata > Aves > Anseriformes > Anatidae > Aythya > Aythya marila. Next base: position 16,407,522 of record NC_139043.1, on the reverse strand, counting down.
GACCCCACCAAAGTTGAAAAGGTGTGAGATGAACGGAGAGGAGAACAGAGGTTCCTGCTCTACTAAGAATGTTTCACTGATTTTTTTATTTTTTTTTTTTTTTGCTGGGTGCTTTTTGTATGTTTTTGTTCTTTGATGCTTGGAAGTTGCCTCCATTAGTGGTGTTCATGGTGTACTGGTAATGCCTTTACCACTGGCACTAGGAATTAGCTATTTGTGTCTGAAACTGTTGTGGAGACCGCAGAAAAGTCTGACTTCTACATTGGGACCATCTGGCTTTGTAGCATTAAGACTTAATGCCTACAGTTGGCAAAGCGTTTTTGTCTGAGCAGCATTTCAGTCTTCAGCAGGGATGATGAAGTGCATAAAGCGAGGCTTTTGAGCTTTCTCTTTGGTGTAAATGTAAACGTGGGAGATTAGTGAAATGATTTTGAAAAGAATGTGAATTTATAAGCTAAACTTCTCAGTCTCTATAGTCTAAACTTTGTTTAACTTAAGGGATTTTTGGCCATAAGTAGAAAGTGCTGCTGCACAAAGCGGGGGAAGGAATGTGAGACAATGGGAGCGAAGGCTGATTGTGAAATTATTTCTGACTTCCAGAGTTTGAATTTACTCGGATTAAATACTTACTTGCCACCTAGAGAGAAGAAAAGCAAAAACCCCAAAGCTTCTAAAAGATGGAGACTTTTGTAGTACAATGTACAGAACGTGTAATTATAGTAGCTGGCAACTAGTGTTTCAGACCAATGCAAAGTATACCACTGGCTGTTTTGCACTCAGTATTACCTATTTTTGTTTTGCTGTTTAGAAATTCTTTATATGAAAGAATAGTAGCTGGTTTAAAATAGCCCATTTTAACAAAGTAACTATATTTCTTGTTACAGAATACTATCTATTTTTCTACGATGTAAACAATTGCTAACAAGTGGCAAGTATAAAGAAGTATTATTATTATTATTATTATTATATTTTAAGAAGACTTATCCGTCTGAGTGAAGGTGACCCAAGCAGATTTCACTTGTGTATCTTAATGCACACGCCGTATTGCCACAGATCCAGTAGTGCTCCCTTATTTTGTTGGGAAAAGAGCCATCCATGTATGTATGTGTGTATGTACTACAGGGTTAATTTCTGTTTTTTCCCCACTCAACCCTTGGATCGCTCTGCTTGGAGCAACTTTCTGAAGCGCAGCTGAGAACCGTCTGGGCTGGTGTTGCTGCCATAACATTCCAGTGACTGTGATTACCAAAAAAAAAAAAGGGTTTGGATCTTCATCCCAGTGTCCTTGAGCAGCTCAGATGAAATACCTGGTTTCTTTCTTTCACTTAACTTCTTTTTGCACATTGTGGTTTTGGATTGGGCCAGTGTATGAAAATAAATAAATCTGGGTTCAGTTCTTCCCTGCAGCTCATTGATGGTGCCGGGGAGGAGTTCAGATGTCTTCTCTGAGGCATTCAAATACATGGCTTTAATGTATGTTATCTGCACACACAAATGCATGACCTACAGAGTTTATAATAAAGCCTATGCATTCTGCTCTTTGATACTGAATTAGCCTGCATAGGATCTGTGTCTTTAAAGCCTTTATGTCCACTCCTGTGCAGTTTTTGTAAGTATCTGGTCATTAACATTCTTCAGGTGACTTGTTCATGTACATCACTGGTCTATTCTACTATCCTTTTTTTTTTTTTGGCTTTGTAGCATAATTTTATTTTCTAAAATCTGATTTCTTGAAATATGTTTTCCTAAGTCTGTACTTTGGAAGGAACACTCATCCTGTGTTTTGGCAGAAAGAATTTCTTGTCTGTAACACGATTCTGTTACATATGGACTATTTAAAGCTTGTTTGAAAAGAAACTGTGGTGTATAATTTATTTTATTAACTCTTGTGCATGCTGTCTAGCAATGCTTGTTGACAAACTGTTCCTACCATCTTTATTATACTCACCTTTGTTTCAAAATAATCGTCTATCTCCATCTAGCACATCTGGGGGCTGGTAAGTGGCTGCAAAACATGTTTCCCACTGCTAATTCCATCCATAAAGAGCTACTTCCTAAAAAGAATTGCTCCAGTTCTTACCATCCCACTTACTAGCAAAGCTGAGATGCCTGGCAATAACTTGAGGGATTTAATTTACCCTGGATTTCTGGAGAACTGTAAATGTCACGTATCTCTGGTCCTGCTACCTTCAGTTCATGTCTGTGTAGAACATGAAGTTTTTGTGCTTTTTTTTTTTTCTTTCTGATGGGGAGGGGTTAACTGATTCTTCAGCGTCTTTTTCACCACTCATGTCAAGTAATTACTTTTCCAAAACACGTGAACAGCCAGAATCTTTTTTTTTTTTTTTTTTTTTTTTAAAAAAGGCAACAAGAAGAATTGGTTTTACTGGCCAACAATAAGAAATTAAAACTTAAAACATTAATAAGCTTTATTTTGCAGCAATGTGGCTGACCAATGAATGGAAGACTAGAGTTAGCACTGCTTTAAACATGGTGTGCTAGTTTAACCACACTAGATATTCCTACTGTGACATAGGAATGACTATGACTTAGTGTTTCTATGGCACCTGTGCCATATCAGCTATCTGAATGGGCTTGGGGGATGATACCATAGATGAACACCCTTCCAGAAGCCCTTTGCCAGTTGCAAATAGTCATCAGAAAGCTCCTTCTGCACCAGATGCAGTTAAAAAATAGTTAATGGTGATTTTCAGTGCCTGTTTCAATAAAGCTGTCATGGCAACAGCTGTCACTGGCAGTGGCCAGGGCAGGAGCTCAGGGCTGAGTGGATGCAGAGGAGGAGGAGGATGTGGAGCCTGTTCCTAGGGTAAAAAGCCAATTTATGGGGTTAGTGAGATAACAGCACCTGGTGGCTGTGCTACGGTACCAGTGCTGGTGCCAGGGAGGGACATGGTGAACCCGCAGCCTGAGGCTCTCATCTTCTGTCTGAGAAAGAAGAGTCACACCAGTCTCCAGCATTGCTCGCAGCTGCTGACCAAGAAAAGCCAGTCCCGTCGGGTTTGGAGCAGAGAGGTGCGAAGCGAGAAGGTGTTCAGGGACTCCCTGATGGGAATGTCATTTTTGGAAGGTGAGAGTGCTCCCTCGTGTGGTTCCCCTGAGCACGAGTCAGGAGTTGGTCTGCAGGAAGAGCCACGGTTCCCTGATCCCACCCCAGGCCTTGCTAGAGGCATTTTGAACTAGACAGGAGAGTGCAATGAGAAATGCTCCTGTCTCTGAAATCCCACTGTCATCACTGACAAATAGGGTGGGACGAGAGAGGCAATGGAGGGAAATCCCTTCGCATGACTCAAAATCATCAGTAGTTGAAATGCCCAGCAGTAGGCCAGAACAAGCACCACTGGTCAGCTACTGACTCAAAAAAGCTTTCCTTAGGCGTAGGAAAGACTTGTGTTTCGTGCCACAGATTAGTCTTTACTGCAAACAACTGGATACTGCATCAAACCCATTGAGTTCCCTTGTCTCCACTCCTGATGGAACACGTAAAAATGAAAGGATGGTGGAGCTTCTATACACTGAAACAGCCAACAACTGCTGGGAAATAAAAAATAAAAAAAGGACAATATGTGCTTAAAGTGGTCAATACAATTAATCTGTCAAGTGGGCACCCTTTAAAAATAACCAGTCCCATAGAGCTTATTTATATAAATATTTGAGTTTAGTGAAATATTTCTGTTTAATATCATAAATCAGTATTAATATCTTGGGTCAATACTCTGTTGCCTTTAGCACACAGCCAGCCAGCTGAATGTTAGTTTTACAATAGTGGACTTTCTGGGCTGGTCAAAGTGTTGATATTTTCTTCACTGCCCCTTTTCAAAAGAAAAGCAATTGGGAGAAAAGCACAAGTGAGATGTTCTTGCATTTTAAATAGCAGTTCTTGCAATTGCAAGGTAGGCATTTTGTCCAAGCTCACAATCTGACTGAGGCAAGTGTATCTGAGAAGCACATCTTTACTTGACAGGATCCATCAGATGAAATAAATGAGCTTTTTAATTGTTGGCCCTTTGAATGTTTCCTGTAAAGCTGTCCTTTTGCAGGACACTGATATTTTCTTGGTTAAGGATCAAACACCCCCCTAATTCCATTCCCCGGGCAATAAGCCACGATGCTGCAGTCCTAATTTACTGGAGTGAGATTTACTTACAGGTGTGGACCACGGAGTTTAAAGTTGTATTCTTCTGCACAGTCCCAGTAAAGAATGAAGCTGGAGATTTCATGAGATGATTATGCCATTGAATCCCTTAGAAGAGCTGGGAAATTGTGACTTCATGTTTTCATTCAAACTTGCATGAAAAAGTGTTCACTCTGCCTCCCCCTGGGAGCTAAACGAAAGCTGTTTACCATCAACTCTATTTTTAAAGGAAAAAAATGTTTGAAACAAAGAAAAAGGGAAATCCTGATATCAATAGCTAAGCCCCAAACCACAATGCTACCTCCCACCCATGCTGAAAAATATGTTTGCAATATGGCTTGCAGAGCTGCTCAGCAGGGAGAGGGTGAAGGGAACTTAAGTTAGAACTGACTGACACATGGCTGAGATTAGAAATAAAAATGAAGTTTCCCAGCCAGGAGAAACCACAATAACATACAGATTATAAAATGAAGGAGGAACTTTCCACCTCAAGCAGCAGCAATCTCAGCCTTCCTTCCAGATCTGGACTGGCAGAGAAAATAATCAGAACTACTCCAAAAGCTGTTCCTAACCTGTAAGGAAAACAGGCAGAGTATCCTCGTGCCTTTTTCCTTACACATTGCGGATAACTCTCCATACTGACTTTCAAGCTGCTGTGGCCTATCTCCAAAACTAATACCAGCTCATTTCCACAACTTTCTGCGCTAGGTAGCCCAAGGGCAGGGAGCTGGAGGGATAAAGAGAAAACGGAGGCAAGCAGTTTCAATAGTGTTTATATTATGTCAGCAGATGAATGCATTTTAAGAATTTTCTTTGTATTTTTTTTTCTGCACAATGCAAATACCGTGCTTCTGTGCTTACCTGTAAACTGGAGGGGTGCTGCTGTCCCACAGGAGACATTCTCCAAATAAAGATTTTGCATGGATACACTCCTCTGTGATGTTGATGTTGTTACAGAGCAAAACCGAGCGTGTGCTCTGATGTCTGCATCGCCTTGAGAGGGATAAATGTATTGGTGAAGTGATAAAAGGCTGCAGGTATTCTCCAGGGGGCTGCTGCTTCCCTACATTAAAACCTGACATTGTGGCTGGCTTGTTACACCAGCAGGTACAGAAATTGTCATTAACTTTCACACATTTACCTGCAAAAAAAATTGCTTTCCACATCCACACTTGCTCACATCTTCATAAACCCTAGGTCACACATTTCCAGGTTGTGCTCTTTGTTTGCTACCTTTAGGGTACGTTCTGCCTCCATGCGATTGTTGGTTCCTCCTTTACTGGCAAGCAGCCATTTGCTCTGGGTAAACCTACCGTGTCACAGCATTTTCCACTCCACATCAGAGCATTTCCCACTCCCTTTGCACAACTCGATACGGCACTGGGGTAGTTTACTTTGGCTGTGCTGCAGTAACGAATGGCATGCTCTGTATCTGTGCTGATAAGACTTCAAGAGAGCTAAGCCATCGTTTTAATATTGAAAAACAAAACAAACGAAACCCCCAGCTATCCTTTTCAGGCAAAAGTGCAGGCTGCTCATGGTTAGAATGTGCAGGTCTGTCTTTTGTCACGGGCTCAGGAACAGGTTAGCCCTTACTGTCATACTCACACACAGGCTGTGGATGAACGCTGGATTCATCCTGGAGCTCCTCACCTGTCACAAATCGACCTGTGGAACAAGACAGGACAGCACTGGGGAGGCTGCACGTGGAAATCACCCTGGCAGTTTTACTCTCCTTTTCTTTCCATCACCAGACACTATGAACTCACTATACCTTCCTCCTCCCTACCTCCTCCCTACCTGCTTTAAGTATTAAAACTTCTAGTCTGGCAATAATCCCAGCTTCCACCCATTTTTAGCCTAGAAATCAATTTATTTATTTATTTTTCCTCTGTGGTAGGAAAGGGCAGGCACTCAGTTCTATCCACTTGCTGTTATTTTTGTTGGTGGTTTTCCTCCTCTTCATCTTAGTGTTGGTCCTTGCATCACTGCAAGGACAGTTTAAGACCTTTTTTTCTCTAGAAGCAGCAGAGTTGTCCCATTTGCTACAGGTACGAGAGCAGAGACCTCTCTGTGCTTGCTCCCACCCACCAGCACCCGCTCCCTGCAAAGAGGAGGGCAGCAGTATCGAGGCTGATGTTGGCCCACGCTGGCAGGGAGCAGCCTGTTGCTTCCAGCCCTGGATGTCAGCCAGCCAGCAATCCTGACATGCTTCAGGCTGGCAGATGCCCTGCTGTCTGCCACCACGCGGGGACAGGGGCTGGCCAACAGAGCTCACGCTCCCTCCGAGGAAATCTGTCGGCACTCACAACAACCCTGCAAATCAGTGGATGCTGCTCAGCCCTCGCTCAGAAGCTTTTTTTTTTTTGCTAAGGCAGCCAGAAACCTGCTGAAGGGCTCTGTGCCTCCTCTCCAGTACCAGTTTGGGAGCTGCCAGGTCATTCACCCTTGTCCACAGAGCCCTGACCCTTTGCTAATTAAATAAAACCCCTTGCTCTTATCTTACACAACACACACCTCATCTTCTTTATCTCTCTCGCTGAACTCTTACAGCCCTAGAGCATGTTTGACCTTTGCAGGGTACTGGTGGTGTGCATGCCCAAATTCAGTTAAAGCTGTATGCTCTCTCCCTGTTCTGCTTTGAATCTTGTCAGGTGCAAAGAAAAATAGCCCCTGGGAATCCCCTTGCACTGCTCATGCAGGAGTGGCACACCTCAGGGAAATGATGCAGAAAGGAAACGGGCTGATAGGAAGCCAACTCCCTGACTTTACCCCTAGAAATAAGAACATTTCTTGCACAGATAAGCAAGATCAAGGCAAATGTTTACCAAAAAAAAAAAAAAAGAGATAAAACAACAACAAAAACCACTTTAGATCCCTTCCCTTTGAGGAGCTACACTTCATCTGAGCTCTGCAGCACTGTACTTAAAGAGTGAGATGTATCTTTCTTTATCATTGATTTAACAGCCAAACTTTGGGAAGGACTGGGTGGACACTTGTTGCCCTAACTGGTGAGCTTTAGCCTCTCTCACCCCTTTGCTACCCTATTTAGCCTGCAGAGTATTTAGGCGCTGCTGCCCTAGGTACTGCCTTCAGCCTCAGTTTCACTACAGCTGCAGGAACAACCGGCAACCTGAAACCCACTGAGCAAACAGCACGGTGACCTAGCCAGCTCATCATTTGAAGTGGCAGGGTTATGACATTTTGTGGGCAGGAAGGCTTGTCATTTGTCCCAGTTTCTCGTTATTATTGCAGCACAGCATTTAGAGTATAAAGGAAGTCCTCTGCTCTCCCAGCGGTGGGTCACACTATAAATATCCCAGATGGCACAGGACAAGGAGGGCTGTAAAACTCAGGATGTGGGTCACAGGATGGCTGTCTGCTTTCTGTCTGGGAGAACACGATAATAAACCCTTGCAAAGAACTCTGATAACACCACATGAAAGGAGAACAAACACTGTGGAGATCCTCGGCTGCTGTAAAATGTCACCGCTCTCTTCACTTTGTGATACACTGCTTTTCTGATTTCCTTCCCTTCCCAGCCCCCTCTCGAGTGCTGAGGGCTGAGAAGCATCCACAAAGCTTTTTTCCTTCCATATTACCTTTCAGTTTCTTCTCCCTGTCAGTGCAGACACATCTCCCTGTTCTTGCAACACACTCCTTACCCTAAGCAGCTCTCATGCAAATCGGTGACTCCAACCGAAGGTACCCTGAAGAATACCACATCAAAAATACAGGGCCCTTTCCCCTGCACCACAAGAATGACACTACAAGTTACTCACTAGGAGGTGACTCACGTTAGTCCTGCATCATAGGTTTAACAGAAACACTTCTCATGTAAAAATTGTCTTTTGTTTCCCTAAAAAACAAACAAACAAACAAACAAACAAAACAACAACACAAAAACAACAATTATCATGAGTATTGTCAGCTCTTGTAATAGAAGGATGCTCACGGTGAACATCATGCCTTTTATTCATGCGTACGTTGTACGTTTATTATCAAATGCTTATTGGCTGTGGTGTTTTAATAACCCCTTGAACAAAGTTTCTGATAACAGTTTTGGAAAGAGGATTTAGGGATAGAGAGAATAATGAAACAGTTATGGGTACATTTCAAAGCCTCTGAAATTCCCTTTGAAAATTCTTTTTTTCCTTCCCACAAAAGTCATTTTTCATTTTTTGATCTGCTTACATCCCCAGGTTTTCCCCTGTCCCAACCTTTCAGACAGCCACCAAAGCCTGGTGTGCACAGTTCCAGCTGAGGTTATAATTCAGTGCTTGGTGACTGCATTTATATCTATAAAACTTTGACAACTGCTGGGAAATTACACTGCTTTAACTACATCAGTGAGGCAGCAGAGTTCTGTGACACGGGTTCATGTTTCTCCCAGACAGGTTGCAAGGTATAACTGGCCTCCAGTGGTAAAGGAGATTATTTCCTTCTTTTATTCTCCTTCCCTGTGAGACAGGAACTGCCCTCTCCTGCTGAATCAGCAGGATATACTGTGGGACACAGCCCTTAGCTAGCTAAAGAGCTGTTAAGGGGTCTGAAAATCACATCCCACCCAAGCCCCGCTCTGGTCAGTGACCACTGGAGAGGAAAGGAGCTGCACAAGAGGCATGGGAGAGGGGAGCAGAGCCCCGTGATGCACACAGCTGTTATCTCTGATAAGCTGCATCCCGTGCCACCCTCCACCTCGCTGCGGCAGGGAAGCTGTTTGAACCTTGGGACCCTTTCTCAGTTCAGTCCCTATCTGACAAACACACAGTAGGCAGCTCGAAGAAAAAGACAAAGGTCAGCCCATCCCAATGACTCACTTTCTAAGACTTCTGACCAATTTCCTAAAACTCTGCCTCGAGAATTTTTTAGGGAGCATCCGTACTTTTGAACCACAGAAATAGTTGAGGGAGTGCATCATAGCAGCAGAGCAGTGAAGCACAGAGCTTGATCTGAGAAGGGAAACAAAAAAGAGCTTGATCACATGCAGACAGAGCAGTAAAAAAGTGCAAGCCCCTTTCAGAATTATGTGTTTAAAAGAGCTGCTACTGACCTCTGATCTCCTGCCAGGCCATGAACCTACCTGGAGTGGTTATTCACCTGCCTTCCCCCTTACAGGCAGCTGGTAGTAACCTCACAGACCCCACAGGTCTGACTGTCCCTGTGGCAGCCCTTCCCCAGTGACCTTCTGGCAGACTCTTCCTTGCTGCCTGAGGGTGCAGACAACAGGAGAGACAAACCCACAGCTGTGAATTTAACTTAACTTCTGATCACCTCTGTCAAACGCCTGTTCCCCATTTCTGTGCCCAATCTGTTTTTACACACCATGGTGTGATCACTGCTCACAGGCCTTAGTAGCCTGTCAGGGAGCTGGCCCCATCCTCTTTTTCTCTGTAGCCAGCCCAGAGCACTCCTTCAGCACGATTCAGTGTTCACTTTTCTTTTTCTTCCATTTCTCTTCCCACAAAGAGAGGCCGAACTGAGCTGAGAAGCCGCTGCAGCCCCCTCCTCACAACTCCCCTCGGAGGCCATGGCCCCCATGCCACTGCAAACCCGCAGAGCTGGCAGCCCTCAGCACCCTCCACAGGGCTCCTAGACAGCTCCAATCCTTCCCCATGTGTCCCCCAACCCCATGGCAAAATCTGCGAGGACACACCAGGGTTCCCCATGTGGGCACAAGGGCGGTGCTGCGCCGCTGCTGGGGCAGGCACCATTTTGTGTGGCAGCGCCCTGCTGCTTTTGCCATGGGGCGCAGGTGTCCCCGCTGGGTAAAGACTTGCCACCATGGTTGTTTTCTCAAGAAAGACACGTGTAAAAATAAATAAATAAATAAATAAATAAATAAATAAATAAATAAATTGCGGTGTTGGTTTTTGTTTGTTTGTTTTCATGGTGTTTACATGTGGGAGAACTAGACGAGATGAAAGGGGTTGCCCCAGCCTGCACTGCCTCCTCAGGGGGACGCGTTCCCCGTTGTCCCCGTGGCTAACGGGGCTTTTTCACGGAGTGTGGGGGGGTAAATCCAGGCGAATTCACGCCCCGCAAGAAGCTGCGGCCACCCACAGCTCTGCGGCTTCCCCCAGCACGAAGCGGGGGCCGAGGCAGCAGCGCCATCTGCGGGGCGAGGCCGGGCCGGGCCGGGGGGAGCTGGGCTCGGGCTCGGCACCGCCGCGGGTCCCGGCCATGGGGCGCTGTGGGGAGAAAGGGGGGAGCTGGTGAGACAGGCTTGTCTCCCTTCAGGCTTGTGGAGCAACTCCCTTCAGGCTTGTGGAGGTACAATTGCAGCACCTCAGTCAGCCTTTCTTTTCACAGGTGGTCAGTCCATCTTGCAGCATCACTACGACGTGTAGGTTCTCCTTCAGCAACTTCCCCAAAGGTGTGGGGACCCAGAACTGCTGGGAGAGTTACAGGACCAGCCAGTGATTGACAAAATGTATGTGGAATTACCCAGCAGTGTCACCACAGGCTACCACTAAGGTTTTAAAACATCTGTGTCTCACCAACATCTGCTTTGGCTTTGAACACACCTCTAGTTCCACTTTGGCCAAAAAACCATCATCAGTAGTTGACTTCCATAAATCCCCTCACAGCATCCCGCTTTCCTCCTGTAACCATCCTTCCTCCCTGCCCTCGTTTTCCTGCCTGGCTTGCTCTCTTTTACATCTTGAACTGTGGCCAGAACCCTTCATTTTTAGTTCCTTCCTTTTTCTAAATGGCCATGCCAGTAAACCGAGACAATAATACAATAATCAGTTTACTCCAACTGATGGCATATACAGACAAAATTTCTCCTGCTCTTACCATATATAAAATTATTTATACAAAATAGATACTTTTAGCAAGGGAGACTGAGACATAACCAAGAACCTACAAAACAAAATAATGCAATGCATGATAGCCAGACTCTGCCCTGCCTGATACATGCCCAGATTATGAGTTTGGGTTTGTGTACTGTCACAAATATTAATTTAGACAAACTCTAACTTAGCAGCAATTAGGATTTATTAATACTTTTATAGTAAATCACGAGATTAGATTGTGTGATTTTTAACAACACCTAATCATCAACCAATTTAATAAAGTGACACAAATTGTGATGTCTAGCAGCTCTTAAGATTTATTGATATCATATAGCAATTTAACAAAAATTAGTCATGATTAAAACAGGGACTTAACTAAAGAAGATTTGAAAATGGTAAGGTTCACTCAAAAGTTACTGCATGGTACTGGGGGGTTCTCAAGTTAGTTGTGTGCCTAAGGATTTCCCCATGGTGGGAAATCTCACCCTGTAGGCGCTGGTGTTTGTGAACTGATGATTTCTGAATCTCAAGAAGTCGGCCCTGAGAGGCATCCCAACTCAGGGGGGGTTCCTGGGTCACAGCCCTCTGTGACCCCGGACAGCCCCAGGGGCTCTTTGCTTAGGACCACTGTTTATAGGACCACGAGATGATTGACTCTTAGTACTTTTCCTTCCTGTCTATGAGTTAGACAAGGCAATTCCAGTATTTTCCACCAACTACTCCATTCCAGTATCTTCCACAAAGTACAGTTCTGGCTCTTCTCAGGCTGGGCCAGGCCACGAGGGCTTGAAATGCCACCAGGGAGTGCCTGTGACTATAGAAGGATGGTGTAACAACAGCTCAGCTTAAACCATAGCTGAGCTGGGAAACAAGCTACTCTGCTACATGTACTCCAGGCTGCTGGACTCCTCTGGCAAAAGAGAATCTCTGTTTTTTTTAATGTATATTTCAATGTTTTTTATTCCAGTGGTGGTTCTCATAGAGGCAAAGCAGTAGGAGGCTGTTCTCAAAAATGAATTAACCACAGCTTCTTGCCACTTTCCAAACCCTAGCAGCCAGAGCTCCATAGCTCTTTCCATGCCAGGCATCCTATACCCCAGGCCCAAATATGTGACCCATGATCCCATTTGCCTTTGATACCCCAACTGAATTGTCTGATCCCAGTTCTGTGGTTTCAGACACAGCATAGGCAAATTTGAAATTCCATGCTTGTATGGAAAATAGCTTTAAGGCACTGAGTAAAAAGGAAGTCTATGGAGGTTGGTTTTGTTTTTCATTATTGATTGTGATGAAATGGCTAACGAATAGCTGAGAAGGGATTAGGGAAGTTAGCTTGATGCTTTGGAGGAGGAAAGCTGTGTCTTGGCATTTCTCTCATGGGGAGCTGGGTCCCAGGATGGCTGGGAACACTCACTGAACTAAACAATCATCCAGCTGCTCTGTAACCTCACCCATCACTGATACATTTTTCTCAAAATTTGACAGAGATGTTGCCGAAATAACCCCATTTTGCATTGAAATCCATCTAAATCCCAGGCTTAGTGTAGGTTTTCTCCAGCCTCTGAACTCAGTGAACCTCTGTTGTGGGAAGTGTACATTTGTATTGAAACATGTCTCTAGATGAGCTGGGAGGAGGAATGAAGAACATTTCAAGAGAGCAAGAAGATAATTTTTCACCCTTTATTCTGATGTAAGTATGTTCGGTGAATTTGGCGATGGGCTTTGTGTGCTTTTTTACGTAGATCTTTAAAATAATACTGGCTTGCACATTAAAAGACAAACACTGCTGGACACCGCTTTGTGTTATAAAATGGGTGTAGTTCGCCCACTTCCTTCCGAGAAGCATTTTGAAAACTGAAGGTAGGAAAAGGTGGTACTAGCACTACATCTCCATGAGTGTATTTTTGCTTTCACATTACGTGTGCTGTGCCAGCCACAGCTCATTAGACAGCCCTTGGAATTGCCAGCCTCTTCCAAGTCACACAACACAACATTTTTTACCTATACTGATCCTTTTGGCATCACAGACTATAAGAGGGAGATGAATGCCAAGCACTTCAGACCTGCCTGCATACATCGAAATCAAAACCAATTACTCTCCCTTGTCTCTCTCCCCTCACCTAATACTGCCTACTGCCTGTGATAAAGCAGGGTATTCATTTAAAGGCACTGAAGAGGGAGAAAATGTAGTCATAAGTGCTGGACCAAAACCAGAGAAATGAACAGAAAAAGGTTTCAAGTCCCACAGATAGAAACTCTTCTTATTTCAAATGTGTTAGACAAGACTCTACTCTGCAGCTCCCCAGAAGCATTTATCCGACTTTTTTTCTGAGCTGACCAAAGTAAGAGTGCAGGCTGCCCTCCAGGGAAATGCCTGCCAGTCACCACCTCTGAACAAACATTTCTTAAATCAAATCTTATTCCACAAGAAGAGATGGAAGAAACAGAACACCCAGCCTGATAGATGTCTGTATTTGCTAGATGCAAAGAACCAGACAGTGCCCTTCCAGCACTGGAGGTGGGAGGGGGTGAACATCTCTCCAGGGACAGTTACAAGAGCCCTGCTTCCTCAAAAACATCCTCCTGCCCTCCCATGGCAAAGGCCAGGTTTATGTCCAGCAACTGTGAATCTTGCCCTTTGGCTGGCTCCCAGCACCTGCAGGCTGCTTTCTGTGTGAGCCAGGCTAGATGCTTTCCCCAGTCTCTAAAGGGCACGGATTTCTCTTACAGAGATTTTCTGTGCAGATTTATTTGCATGAAATGAATATTCTTCAAACCCAGGTTCTTCTTTTTTGAGATCAAAAGCCTAATGCCCTTCAGCCCAGCAGTGTCTGTCTTTTAATGTGTAAGCCAGTATTATTTTAAAGATCTACATAAACGGCTTCAGTGAGCTCCTGCAATGCAAGGGGCTTTAGAGAAAACTTATATCAGTGAAAATTAAATCCAAAAGAACAGAGACAAACAAAAAGCAGAGAACCTGAAACAGCATTTGGGATGATAAATATGAAAGCATTATCTACCTACCACTAGGTATCTTAATCAGAGCCTTTTACAAATCACTGTTTTAGGTTCCTCCATTTTAGCCCTTCAGAAGAGAAAAGCAGGTAAGGGAGGCAATGCTCTCAGAGGAGTCAACATCAAGGCATCACTTTTCCTTTATCTTTCAAACAGGGCTTCTGCAAATGAACACCAACATTTTTGAAGTAGCCATCTGTAGAAAGAAAGAAGCTGATTTGTGGGAATATTTGTTGTCACCTTGGTTTAATAAGTGAAAATTATAGTCTGTGAATTAGTCCTACACATTGTTAGTGTAGAACAGAAATCTGAGCAGACTGAACACTCACATAAACCAAGAGACTATCACTTTTGGCTGGGGATTTAGTTCAGAGCAACTCTTGGTGTCAGTCTAATCTCAGTGAATGTCTACAGGAAAATGTAGGCCTTCGTAAAAAATATATAAATAAATAAATAAAAAAGTCCTAGGCTTAACAGTTTTGAACCCTATGTGGAGAAACTTCTTTATATATCTTATATCAAGTGGACATAATGCAGAGTATCAGCCAGAACAACAGCCTGCAAAACACCAGAGCAGTCTTCAAGGCACATTTACAAACTGCAGTTTTAGCATCTCCCAGAGTTCATCCCTTCTGAGCACAAACAGAAAGGGTTCACATGCTGCAGCAGGGAAGCACATGCTATATAAAGATAGTACCACCCCAAAAAGTTGGATTCTCCTCATCCCTCTGTCCCTGTGCCATGCAGTGAACACCACTGCAATAGTCTTTAGAAACTGTGGCAGCACCACTGAAAGCCATCAGGAGCAGTGCTTTTGGCAGGTGAGGTGCCATGCTTGCAAATACTGAAAAAAAATGGGTGCAACACACTTCAAACTGAGCACTCGATTTTCTAGCAGGCTTTGGCTGTCGTGATTTATATGGGTGAGTGTAGGATGGGATGTTCACTCACAGATATGCTAATCTCACAGGCTGGCTTGAAAATAATAATTGTTTTCTGTGGAGTACGGATGCTACAGTGATGACTGCAACAGAAGGATAACATGCCTCTGTCATTCAACGTGCTAAAACAGAGCATAACGACCTTATTTCTGGTATTGCCCAACTTTTGAATACTTGACTTGGCAACCTTTGTGTTGTTCTTTTAATAGAGGCTTTATGTGAGATAATGTGGCTCTGACAGGCTGGAAAGCCAATTATTATCCAGGCTTCTTAATCTCTTTCTAACTTCACAGTTGAAACACCCAGCCCTGAAATTGGGCTGTCAGAGATGATTGATCTAAAACGGTGGTTTCCTCAGCCATCATCTGTGGATCCCCGGAACATCTCCAGGGGAGGGGATTGTCCAAGTTAACTGCTTGCTGTCAGCCAGCTTGCATTTGAAAAGCAGGACCTTCCCCTCCTTCATCATAGAGTCCTAGAATATCCTGAGATGGAAGGGACCCACAAAAATTGAGTCCAACTCCTGGCTCCACACAGGGCCACCCCAAAACCAGACCCCGTGTCTGAGAGCGTTGTTCAAATGCTTCTTGAACTCCAGCAGCTCGGTGCCATGACCACTGCCCTGGGCAGCCTGTCCCAGTGCTGACCAGCTCTGGGTGCAGAACCTTTCCCTAACCCCCATCCTGACCCTCCCCTGTCCCAGCTCCATGCTGTCCCCTCAGGTCCTGTCGCTGTCCCCAGAGAGCAGAGCTCAGCACCTGCCCCTCCGCTCCCCTCGTGAGGGAGCTGCAGGCCGCCATGAGGCCTCCCCTCAGCCTGCTCTGCTCGGGGCTAAACAAACCCAGGGCCCTCATGTCTTCCCCTCTAGATCCTTTGCCATCTCTGTAGCCCTCCCGTGGAGGCTCTCTGCCAGCTTTATGCCCTCCCTGGTGCACCCCAGGGCACACGGCTGGCTCGTGGCCAGCTGGCCTCTAGCACAGCCCCCAGGCCCCTTTCCGCAGGGCTGCTCTCCAGCCTCTCGCCCCCAGCCTGTGCATGCAGTCGGGGTTGCCCCTTGCCAGGTGCAGAATCCGGCACTAACTCATTGAATTTCATGAGGTGGGAGATCACCCAGCCCTCTAATCTCTTTGCAAGGCCTCTCTACCCCTGAGGGAGTCAACAGCTCCTCCTAATTTAACATCATCTGCAAACTCACTTGGTATGCCTTCAAGTGCTGTGTCCAGATCATTTATAAAAACTTTGAACAGAGATGGCACTAAAATGCGTTTGAAGCATTCAGGCTGATTTTCCTGGTGTCCTATTGCTGGTGGCTTGCCAGTGGGAGTGTGTGGCTTGGATGCATGTATCTCAGTGTTGGCACGTGAACAGAACAGAATAAACTCCTTGTATTTGGTTATTACTTTGTGTGTGTGTGTGAATTGGCCACAAGTAGGTTATGACCATTTTGAACATTTTTGCTTAATCAGAATTACACAGTAGATAACTTCCTTGTCAAAAGACATTTGGGAGCAGTCTGTAACTGGCATTCAGTATTTGGACACTGACCACGCTGACTGAATTCCTGACTCATAAGGTTTTTGCTCCTCATTCTCCCCTTGGGCAAGTGAAACTTAGCTGCAAGTTTTGTGCACCATCACTCCCACTGTACAAGTCCAAAATTGCCCTTTTCTGTGGACATTACTGATTGTCACTTAAAAGATGCTTGGCACAAACAATAGACCTTGTCAAATCTAATGTGCACCTGCAGGGCCTCTGGAAACTAGCCCCTGATTGCTGGAGGAACAGCTTAAATTAACGGCAGTAAATGCTTCACCTCACACTTTCTTTTTATTAAAGTACCTACAAACTTATTGGCCTTTGTGATATTCCTGTAGTAAGTGAAGCAGTTGTAAAGATGTGAGGGAATATTTCCAGAAAAATGTTTTTTTTTTTTTTTTTTGTATGTGCAAGATCCGGAGAGGAAAACTGCTTTGGTTGTATATAGGACACCTCTGGAAGAATTGTGTGTCGCTACAGCATATCAAATATTGCAAGAGCAAAATAACAATAATATAGTATCATAAATAAAAATATACAACAATTTCCCATGTTGATTACTATAAACCCCTTAAACCCTGGGTGTAGTGGATTTTGAGCAGCTCTGAAAGGGCAGGTACTAAGTTGGGTGTTGCTCAATAGGTTTGTCACGTACAAGATTGCCATAGGTTTTGAGAGATAAAACATAAAAATTAGATATATATATATACTTAAATAAAATAATTAAGCTGTTCTTTTCATGACAGGAACCTAAAGGGTTCAATAAAGAAACAGGATATTTTAGTCATTTCTGTTGCACTTTAGACTGAAAGGCTAATAAGCATAAGCAGTTTAAAGTACAGGAAACGGGACTGAAGGGGTTTTGGTCTGTCCTCTGGATTTCCCTGTCTGGATCCAGCCATTGTGTTGCCCCTTCCTTCCAGATCATGCTGTAAGTACCAATGCTGTTCGTATTCTGCCTCATGGGCAACCAGGATTTGAACACTGCAGTTCGGCTTGAATCAGGACCTGAATCAGGAGGGATTTCATCTCTATTGCCCTGGCTTCCTTTGTAGTCAGTGGAAAGGATGGGGTGAGGGGTAATTT
Source organism: Aythya marila (assembly GCF_965140915.1). Classification (NCBI taxonomy): domain Eukaryota; kingdom Metazoa; phylum Chordata; class Aves; order Anseriformes; family Anatidae; genus Aythya; species Aythya marila. The sequence continues at coordinate 16,389,991 of NC_139043.1, read as the reverse complement.
TGGGGCATGTTTTTTAGGTTTCCAGTTTGGGATGAGATGTGACGTGCTCAAGACACCATTAACCAAATTAGCCAGGTTTTTATTATCTAAATATCACTTATTATGCCATACCAATACGTCTACAGTGTCACTGTAGATAGTCATTATAGCTGCTGCTCCCTCTGGTAACCACTTCCAGGTGTAGCTGGAAAGTCTCTCTGTACAAAGACATCAGCGGGGCTCTCAGCACTCAGCCAAGCGGTTCTCCCGGACAGGACAGGCTCTGTTTTGGAGGCAATGAGCTGTGGGAGCTGGGGCCCTACTGCTGCCTTCCACCTTCCCCTGGAGCTGCTGGAGCACACAGGATGGCAGCAGTAGCAGAGTGGTGGACACAGCACCTTAGCAGCCCCTAGCACGGTCACATCTGGCTGGCAGATGTCCTGGGACACCAGCAGATGGGAGGAGATGGCCTTCCTTTTCCCCCCAGATCTGTATCTCATTTCCATACTAAACTATTCACACTCTGTGAACCTTGCTCACATACACTTCTTCCCATAACTCAGAGTTTTTTTTTCTTTCCGCTGTAAATCACATGCATAATGCACTGTAGAGCCCCATTTATGAAAACAAGATCTATAACAAAACCCTCTTACCACCAGTAAATCTTCTTTTAATGAATTGGGCCTGTAGCTTCAATTATGAAGCTGGGCTGTGACGGCTGCTGAACGAGCCATGCCAACAACAACAGTGAGGCAGATCGCTGTCAGGAGGGTGCTAGGAGAGTTTCAGGAAAGGCTTGGACGCTCCCTCCTTCCCTCCAAGCACTTTCACATCTGCAGCGCATTACATCCCCGTCCAGATGACTTCGCTGGGATCTGCAGTGTTCTCAAGAGCATTTACATTATCAGAAAAGAAACCACTAATTTATTTGTTCAGTCTTCGACATAAATATACGCATAGCACAATGTGAAACAGTTCGCATTTATTTGTTTTGCTTTGTTTTCAAATGGACCTACCCTGGATTTTCAGTTTTACAGTGTGTACAAAGAATTAAAATGTTTAATTAAGTTGTAAACCCTCTGAATCATATATATATATATATATATATTTTTTTTTTTGTGCAGTACATACCATCAGAGACTGCTCTCCTTCCCCACCATGAGCAATAGATAGAGCACTGCCAGGTACTCTTCAGGAGCTGAGCAGGCTCCTTGTGGGTAGGGACACATCAAGGGACTCCCACACAGCCAGGCAGTGGGGAAAGGCTGCAAATGCTATTTCTGTCCACTCTTGGGCCCTATATTTGGGCCACCCATATGACAGGATGCTGAGGAGGCCAATTTTCCCTTCTCTGGTGGGGAGAAATTGCCAGTGGACACTGAGGTAGGTGATGGTCTTATCCTTGTGGTCTTGGGCACAGAGAAAGGGGCAAAACACAAAGCAAATGCTTGTCCTCGCACCTTCCTTCCCTCCTGTGTGGCCAGTTTAATTATAATGGTGCTGGGCTGAAGGAACCCAATTGCCTGCTCTGAGGCAGCCTTTGGGGCTGGTCACCCCTTCAATGCGGCTGCTGGGATGATGCTCACCCAGACTTGCCATATTGACACAAATTGCAAGCTTTTCCTGCTACCTGCCTCATTTGTTGGCCTCTCAGAGTAGCTTGGTGCTGTTGTAAAATTTGGTATTTCAGAGGACATCTTTGGCTCCATTTTGTTTTTAGAAAGCCTGTGTTAGTCCTGTTTTTTTGTCTGTTCCTGCAGCAGGCTGAGTCATGTTGATTTAGTGATGGAAGATCCCTTTAGTGATGGAGAAATGGAGGACAGCAATATTAAACAATGATTTTCCCTTACTGGGATGCGTGTCCTGGACACACCTCGTGCTGTGAACTTCTTCACTGTGCTCTGGCTGAAGATGGGCACTGGGCTGTGTCCATCTACCTTGTGTACTGCGAGGCAGACTGCGAGGTGACATGATGTCTGGACTGATGACAAAAACAGAGACCCAGCTCACTAAGAGAGGTCACTGAGCAGAGAGGAAAGCTGTTGAGGTTTTTATGCGTCATTCCATCTCCTTCCCCTTTGAAATCCAAGATTTCAAACTGGGTTACTGCAGAGATCCATTTCTAAGTGTTCCCTGACTGTAACCCCCTCTCTGCAGAAATTAGCCATCCTAATTAACCCTTCCCCAGCCCCAAATCAGAGTGCAGTCCTGCACGGGGTTCCTTGGCTCCGTGGGTTTCCCAGATGGGGACTGGTGACCGCTGTGTGCCGGCACTCGGTGTCTGGGGTAAGGCAGAGGAGAGGTGTGGGGGTGTGCATGCTGCATGGCCTTCTGGTGCTTGGGAATTTGAGGATGAATGTTTCTCCCAGTTGCTCAGTTTGTGCAAAACAGATGGAGACACATCAGTAAGGTTTTGGCATTGCTCGTGAGTCCAAAATGAGGCGGTATTTATGCTTACTCGTTATCTATATATCTAACCCTAAACGGTCTGGGCTCAAAAATAATTTTGCTGGTTTGGACTTGAGGTCAGCTGCATGACCCTGGAGTGAATATAAAGGAAGGGTGTGACTGAGAAAGCAAGAGAAAAGCCCCTAGGACCGCGGCCAGTTTTAGTCAGATGAACTGCTTTGTTATTGCATTACAGCTGCATGGTGTTCTTAACCATAAACCATGCTCTGGGCCCAGGCTGAAATGGGCTCGAGTGCTGCAGAGATTCATAGAGCAAAACAATTTACAAATCCCACATGAGACAGTGTTTGAAAGTCCTTTGAAAGCATTGTTTGGCCAGCAGCGGGGCTCTTTTCAAGCTCCGCTCTGGTCGGGACTCTGACTTCTGAGGGTACAGCTATACAAACAAGTGATGGGGGGGACGTGCACTTACATCACCTCATGTTTGCCACAGCCAGGTCCCATTTGCAGCCCGTGGTAAGTGAAAAGCGTTGCCTGACCCTAAAGGCAAAGTTGCTCCGGGACAAGAGGCTGCCCCCGAGAAGCTGCCATCAGCAGCGCCGTAAACCCACACCTCTGCTCCGTTCAGAGCAGTGTTTGCAGAGCCATGCCCCGTGTTGCTCAGGTGTGGTTTCATGCATGGAAGAAGCTGCCATGCACGAGGTGCAGTCCCAAGACGCAGCGTGGGATGGGTGCTGGAAACGGGGGCACTCAGAGCAGCCAGCTGGGGAGAGAAGCCCAGGGAAAGCATCGCTTCACCAGCCCATACATTACGATGTTATCTGCCTCCTCCGTCCACTGCTTGGAAAATTCTGGCCAGCGGGATGCTTTCCAGATGAATCACCATCTCCGCATCTGGCAATCGAGAGGAGATGGGCCGAGTTCGCTGTCTGCCCCATCACGCACCCTGCAGTTACTCACGCACGGCCACGTCAGCAGCCCATGAGAGGAGCGACGACCCACGGGAGGCACTTGCAGCCTGGCAGGAGAACGGCTCCTGTGGGCACTGCATGGCCTGAGATCATCTGGTTGTGCGGGGAGGCCACAGACTCAGCGTGGACTTCATTTTACAGACTTGGATTTTGCTTTACCCGTTGCCCTCTTTTACAGCAGAAACTGTGCATGAATGGGACAAGGATTATCCTATTAGTCTACCTGTTTCCCCCAAAGCAAGGATTTCTAGTGCCTCTAATTCCCTAAATTAGTGACGAGGTAAAAGAGCACCAGAGAAATATGGGCTAAGGCTGGAACTCCAGCCAGTCAGTATCTGGGTAATAATGTAGGTGTATTATTCATGAACACTCTATTAGTGTTCGCATTAAGTCGTTATAATTCTTTCAGTACCAATGTCCGTGCCTCACATGAGAGGTGTTTAATATTAGCTGCCGTTCAGCCCTTTCCAGCCAAATAAAATCCGTCTTGGTTCATTCTTAGATCAACAAACATGGAGCTTAATGAGCTCACCCCGATCTGTGACTTATCTTTCCAGGATGGGAAAGGCAACACATGGCAGCAAACCACTCCCGGTGTTTTTCTTTGACAGTGTGCCCTCCGACTGGAGCAAGGATTCTCGCTGCACCCTCCAGGCTCCTCCATCCCCTGTGTCTGCTCTTCCCACTGCCAGCTGCTTTGGATGTGCAACACGATGCTCCTGTGGCTAGGCTGCTTTCCAGAAGGGCTCGCGGAGGGCCGTTCCCCAGCAGCAGCCTCTCTCCTTCCCTCTCACCCCAGTGCAAGGGTGGCAGCTGGCTTGGAGACTGATGCTGCTGGGCTTCGTCTGTGTGAGTAACCCTGGCTCTGGCACTGCAGTGAGCCATAGGAAACTGGCTCACTGCTCCTCTGAGTCTCACACATAATGATGGAAACAGGAAATTTGGGGTGTGCCCTCCCCCATCTCTATGAAGAGTTTCAAAGCAGGGCTGCAGGAATGTCTTTGAATCATGAAAGCAATACCGAGAACAAAACCGTAGAATAATGTCGAGTTCTTCTGATTAAACCTAAATTTTTCCCACTACTGCTTGGAAATTAGAAGCAGGCAAAACTATCCATCATGTTACAGATAACTTGGCTGCAGAAATATGGCATCAGCGTATGCTGAAAAGTAAAAGCTAACATGATTAGTAGACTATTAATTCTAGCAGCAGGCTCGCCTGTATGGGATCCATCTGTTTAGAAAGTTACGTCTTTGTAGCTAGGACCAGCTTTGCTGCGAGTCTGTAAAGCAGGTGGCATAGGTCAGAGCATTAGGCTGAAAACCTGGTACTGCAAAATTGGCAGCGACCTTTGGAAATGTTGGCCCGTCTGCAGCCCTGCCAGGGACGTCCATCCAAAAAGCAGGTCTTCAAAGCACGTTGCAGCTCCTGGAGTCAATAAAAGCTGTGATTGTAGAAGTGGCAGTTGGTGCTCTGTGTGATGCAGCCCACATGAGAATGTGCTGGTTGCTGGCTCCCTCGGCCTCCAAAGAGATTTTTTTCGCCCTTGGTACTGCCCAGGTGTTTTAACCTAGCAGCTGCAAATTCCTTCTCCCCATCTGTGAAAATAAAATGAAATAAAAAAATAGACGTACCCTTGGCAGGTAACCAGTGCAGCTCCCTTGGCTGGGCAAAAGACTTGATCCCTGCTAGTACGATTAGCCCCACTGCATTAAGGTGCTTTTCTTTTTTTTTTTTTTTTTTTCCCAGGGAAAATGGGGAAGAAATTGAGGCCTGCAAAGTCTGGGCGGCTGTTTGGCAGGGGAAGGTCCGTAAAGAAAACACTATCAGCAAAGGTCCTGTGAAAAACAAACTTCAGCATCCCTTTATCCAAATATCCCTGTTTAATCATGTTCAGTGTTTTCTATGCACCCGCCAGGGGTATGACAGCTGCTGTCTCCGTATCGCGGCTGCCTGGGTTGGGTTACAAATCATACACACGCCGTTCCCTGCTCGCCTCCTTCTCATGAATCCAGCTCGGCCCTTCCAAATCAATTTGGCTACAGCATTTTCCAGCCTGACCTTTAGCGTTTCAATGTAAGTAATATTGATCACTGGATGAGAACTTTACAGAAAATGACAGAATAGCAGGGCAGTTAAAAGTATTTCACACCCACTTGGTTTCTACCCCTCTCTTGGTTTCTATCCCCGTCCTCTGCTCCTGGTGGATGGGCTTGGAGCTGGGGTGCTGCAGCAAGCCAGGGGCTCAGGAGCGTTTTTCTGGAAGTATTGAGATGTTGATATTGCTCCTTGCTCTAGAAGTCATACATATCTCCGTCGGCACGGAGTAACTGCTTGTTTCTTCTGTCTGTGTCAAGCTCAGGCTGTGCCACGCAAAGATAACACAGAAGTAAAACAAAAGAGCTTTGTGCACGTGGCCAGTTAGAGAAATTGCTGTTGCAGCTAAATGAGGCAAAACAAACCGAAACAAAGCTGCAGGCAGGTCAAGAAAAGTTCAGAGCGAGCCAGACCGAAAGCCTCCTCCATGAGCCCGTGCAAATTCAGCACACGGCTTCTGGCCTGCCCCTGGGAAAGGCAACGTAGGCAACGTTCCCCTTGAAGCTGTGTCTTCTGCGCTGATCTCTTCAGCATTTGCAGAGCCTCCCCTGAAAACCAGGCTGCTGGAGCACGGGAGGTAGCTGTCAGTGACAGGCAAAGGCACCCCCATGTGCCCAGCATCGCGCCAGGCCACACTTGCTGTTTTGTTTAGCTGCTCGAAAGCTGCCCGTGCAGAAGTGCTGCTGTGGGAACGGAGCAGGCACCTCTTGCTTTTCATCTCTTGAGCTCTGAAGGCGCTTCTGGCCGGTTTTAGGAGAGGCAGGGGCTCGGTTTGCCAACCCAGCTGCAGCCCAGCAGGCTGGGAAGGTTCCTCCTCCCCAGGCCTACTGCTGCAGCTCACGGGAGAGAGCAAAGCCCTTCACATTTGGCAGGGGCAGCTTGTCAAGACTCCTTGATTTTCTCTTTCAGACACACCATTTCCCAGGTAAACAGCAGCTGAGGACTCCTGGCATCCCTGTTACTTGTGTCCTTCAAGGAGATTCGAGTGGCCACTTCTGGTCGGGCTGGCTTTCACCGGGTTAGGCTCACAGATCATGGGGGCACTTCTAACCCGAGCGGTCGGTGAGCCTCTTGCCCTGATCACCCTGCTGTAGTAAGGCACTTAGAAAGAAAAATGACACTTCTGTTTTCAAAACGGACTCATTTCCATGGGCAATAAACGAAGCGGGCCGCTGTCTGCAGGCCCTGGCAGTCATCTTCTGCTCCCCGCTCCTCGATTTATTGCGTATGCAGGCAGTTTAGCACATCAATATCGCAGATTAAATATCAAGTGGATACAACTTCCAAGCGGATATTTCATCTCCCTTCTTCTGTTCAAACCAGGACACGCAGCTGATCAAACAGCGTGAGGCTTGTACCCATCTCCAGCCTCATGGTCCTCAGAGAGCTGTTTCTTCCCTCTCTCCCCCTCTTCCTCTCTCTGTCAAAAGTTAAATTTCACATCAAAGGCTGCCTGAAGCTTTTAGATCAGTGCTGCACCATCCACTGGGAAGCTGCTTAAAATCCTGAATAATTATTAGTGCCTTTGCATATCTGTTTTCCTCTGTGGTCTGCATAGCTTGTGCAATTACTGTCTCTTGGAAGGATCAGGGGCAGGTATGGTTTTGCCAATGAAAATGACAATTAGAATGGAAAAAGACATTGTATGTGTCCTACATGTGTAGCTCTAAAAAAATATGTGAAAAATCCTCAGCCTTAACACTCTAAAGATGTCAGATACTTCTCTCAGACGATGTCTTTGGAGTCCCAGTAAGCCTCAGCAGAGGGAGATTGTTTTGTTAAACCCCCCCGCTAATGAGACCCACGTGTGCACCCGCCGCACCACGCGCCCCGTCTTGCTTTTCAGCTTCAGGCCCGTGCCAGTGGTTTGTGATAAACTTCAGGCTGTGTTTCGGAATATAAAATAACACATAATAAAATGTAAACACAGCACATAGCACACACATACCAAAACGCAAAACATGTAAAATAAGATGTAAAAAATATGTCTTGCTAATGAGTTAAGCTACCAAATGAAAGCGCTGAGCTAGGAAAGGACAGTGTGCGAGGCCATGCTACCCTCCTGTGCCTCCCTTTGTCACATCCTGCATGGTGACACAGCCGGCTCTTGCTAATTAACCAGCAGCTGATCAGGAGATCAGGCTCATCCTGCTCCTCAGAGCTGGCCTCCTGCCTTCTCCAGGCATCTTCTCACACCCCAACAGACCCGGCTCTTCCTCCCTGTCTTCTTCCTTCCTCCTCCTTTCTTTCTCCATCCTTCACTTACCGTCAAAGGCAGGATGCTGCTTCCCACCCCTCGCCTCTCTGAGGGCAGGGAGACATTTGGGATCCCAGCAGCAAGCGTGTGGCCATGGGCAGCCCTGGGCTGGAGCCCCTGGGTGCCTGCAGCAGCCACATGCTCAGCGTGGTGGCACTCATCTGGGCCACCCCACGCAGCAGCCAGGGGCTGGCTTGCTGCTGTGGCTCTGCTGGACTTTGGCAGCTTCTGTCTCCAACTGCGTGAGAGAGCTGCAAGGCACAAGGGACCCTTAACTCGGGTGAATACTCCTGGAGGAGGTGTATCTTCAAAGGCAGCACCAAAGCCCAGCTCCAGCCCTGCGGTAGCCAGAGGAGGCTCATCAAAAGGGCTGTGAGGGAGGCTGTTAATGTTTACAAGGAGCCGAGTGGTGTATATTTTATTTTAGCCTCGGTCTTGGAAATGGATGAATTATTTTGTGCTGCGGTCTCTGGGTGACGGAGCCCACTGCCGTGCCAGCACTTGGCTGCAGACCGCTCCTGCAGGATGAGGGAGGTGAGACCCTGCCAGATCGCTGCCCCTTCCTCCTGCCACCCCCTGCACCTCGCCATGTGGCCCCGAAGCCACACGTGTGTGTGCCCAGGAGCCTGGCCAGCAGCTCTGGTGTGGGGTTGAGAGGCTCGGAGGTGGTTGCCAGCAGAGCCGGTGTGTGCCAGGACTCACCTTCCCTTCCTCAGGCCCCCGGGGCTGCCGTGGAGACACGGAGCTAATGCAAGAGGAGGGGATGCTGCCCTTCGCAGGGGGAGAGCACTAAAACCTCCAAAACTGCGTAAAACGAGAGCTGTGCCAAGAAAACAAGCCCGGAGGTGTAACCGTGAAAGTGGAACAATAACATTTCGTCAGCATGATCTTCCTAGCACTGTTCCCCGTGTCACACAGCACAATAATTTCCCGTTCAGCCTCACTTTCCGACTGGTGACCTGCGGCAGGGGCTCTGGGCTCTCCCTGCACCCCAGCCCCCGGAGCAGCCCCGCTTTCGGCTGTGCTGCTCCCAGCACAACCCCGCTCGGCTTCACCACCGGGTGATCCTCTTGAATCACTTTTTAACCAGCTCAAGAAGACTCCTATGGCAACAGCCGTGTTTGTGTTTGAGCAAGGAAGGGAATTTCTAGCGAGGTGGTGAGGGGGGAGGGAACAGAAGACATTTGGCCGAGGCTGCTCGCAGAAGTAAAAAACAGATTTCCTCCACATCGTGCTTCAGAGTGAGTTTTTGGAGAACCAGAGCTCTATAAACATGTAATTACCGTTTGCTTTCTGTACAGATAACTTTTTTTTCTTTCTTTTTAATTTTTTTTTTATTTTTATTTTTTTGGCCACAGGGGTGTTGTTTCTTGCTCTGATAGAAGCCAGCCTGCCCAAAGCCCGGAGCCCCCTCCCTTTACCTGCAGGTCCCCTTTTTGCCTTTTCCTTCCCCTGCCTGCAGCAAGCTGCTGCCTGTCCCAGGCTGTGCCCTGGCGCTCGAGGTGCAAGGAGCTTTGCTAATTGTGCTCAGCCAAATCCAGATCGCTTTTCCATGTGGACAGGGCTATTTTTAGGCTCTCCAGGAACTGCATCCCGGGGTTTCTAACCTAAATCAATTTGTGCCTGGTGCAGCATGGAGTGCCCCTGGACTCCAGGGGTCAGGGCAAGTCCCTTCTCCTCTCCTGCTCTGCCCCTCGCTGTGCCCTCCCAGCAGCTGCTGACCTGCACTCAGGTCGGTGCAGCTCTGCAATGAGTTCAGCTGAGGTGGAGATTTGCACCTATGCAGGGAGAACGTAGCTGCTGGGGCGTCCTCCTATTTTAACCATCACTTGATACCCACTTGGCTTTGTGAAAAAATAACCACCCTTCACTGACCTCTGTAGGAAATGAGTCAAACAAAACAATCTCTTCTGCTGCAAGAAGCAGAGTTTGGTCTTAAATATGTATTTTTATCCCAGGGATCCAGTGATAAACTGAGCCAAGAGAAAGGACTGTAATTTCTGTAAGCTGGTCTGAAAAAAAAATGGAAATTTTCTCTTTGCTCTCGGGAAGTTTTCTCCTTTCTTCCTGTTGTGGGCTGGACTTTGCAGAACAGAAATTGCAGTCTGCAGGATTTAAGCCTGAAGAGCTCTGTATGAATTCCCCCATATTTCAAGAGTATGAAGAGCTGGTTTTAGCCCATGCTTTTTAGCTACCAACAGTTGGGGTGTTAGCCATACACCATTGCTTCCATAGTCACAGCTAGGAGCTTGTTTCAACTTTCCTGTAAGGAAAAGCCTTTCCTGTAAGGCTCGCTGACATCTATTTTACAGAACAGCTCGTGATGGTCCTGACTCGCAGACATCAGAGTGATGGGACCTGCGACACGAGGCTGAGCTGCACAGCTGAAGCGTCAGCCTTGAAGACAGTGCCTCTATTTACAAGTCATTACAATTAATTATTACAAGCTAATAATTAATTAGCTATTCAGTTTTTGTGGCCGCTATCGGATTTTGGAGTCCTGCAGCACTGAAACTGAGAAATCCCCATCCCCAGACTCCTCTCTCCCACCCCCCAGGTTTAGCCCAGCTCTGTCTCTCTTCTCAAGCTGCAGTACAATTGCCTTCACTTTCACCAGACCAGCTATGTGTGGGTGACATTTATAAATAAAAGGTGCAATTGCTACGGTCGTGTGGATTTTGAACAGCATGCAACTCTTTACCAAGGTGCAAACTTGCCAAAATTGGGCAATATGCTCATCCAAAGTTCAGAGGGATGGCCAAGCCCTACCAAATTGCAACTTTTCCCATCAATCAAAAAGCCCCAGCGTATCAGCTGGCAGAAATCCAGTGCCTAATCTGTCCCATCACCGACTGGAGTGATGGGGACACTGCAGCTGGAAAGATGCCATTCTGGGAAGCAATCACATCTTGTCCGCAAATTAATTCCTGGAGATTTTCAACAGTTTTGTCTAATCAGCTTTTTTTTTTTTTTTTTCTTGTTGTTTTTAAGAAATCTTGTGACTCCTGCTCCAGTGATCCGGCCAGCCCCAAGGGTGAGGGGCTGAGAGTCTTCAAATCAAATCAGACGTGAGAGCTAAGTAAATTGGGGTGTTCTTGGCAAGGCTCCTCTGCAACACAGAAACAGATGTATAGAGAGGCACAGAGGAACAGCAGTGCCTCGGCTGCTCCTAATGAGAGCCCCAGCAGGGAGCTGGTTAACCCCATGCTGGGGCTTGTAGGCTCCAGCCTGACTGGACCAGGACCCAAAAAAGCAGTGTCAGCACATGTAGGAGTTAAAAATGACTCTTCCCAACCGTGTGAGCCCAACGGTGCGTGGTGCACGCAGCTTGCACTGGCACAAAATTCAGGGTATATCGAGGATTCAGTCATTTCCAGCAGGCATTTTCCCATGGGCCTGAATTTGGGGTCTCTCTTGCTGCCCAGCCAGCGCCAGCAAGCTGTCTGCTGAAAGAAAAAAAAATAAAAATAAAAGGCAAAAATGTCCTAAGACCCTCCTCAGCAGAAAGGTTGCTGCTGCCCTCGGAGTACCGGCTGGAAATGTTCCCATGCACCCGAAGTGCCTGCGGTTACATTAGTCATGCGGCGATGAGAAAACAGGCTGGGGGGGCAAGGCTGGGGGAGCCTCTGCAAGCCACTGCTCCCCCCTCTCCTTCAGTAACCACACAGCAAGGGGAAAAAAACAGCGATGGAAATGCCTGGCACATCGGGGCTGAAGAGTCAGTGGGGCAAGTCAGTTTGATGCCCTGCTGTGGAGGGCACAGGAGGAAGAGAGGCAGGGGGTGGCTTTGGGTAGAGAAGCAGCACTTTAGCAAGCACATGGCAATGCAAACACAGGGAGGTTTGCTGTGTAACATTTCCTGCTTTTGAGGCAATCTTTGTTACCCGAGCAAGTTGTCACTCGCAGGTTTTGTTTCGTTGCTGTTTAACCAAACTCCAGATCCCCCGCGTCTCAAATGCTCCTCTTTTCTGAGTTTGTCATCACCGAAAAATAAAAACTCTTGACTGACATGAAAGGAGTTTTCTTGCCTTTTTTGGTAGAGTGCCTTGCTGCAGTAATTCTGTCAAGACACAAACAAAGGGCGCTTTTTAATTGCTAAGAAAAAAGCAGAGGAAAAAAAAAAAAAAAAAAAGAAAAGAAAAGAAAGAAAAAGAAAAGAAAGACATAGAAAGGCATAAATTCTGTGATGGGGTAACTTGTGCACTAAGGATAGCATCTCTGAGCGGGGTGTCATGAGCTTGCACTAACACTCTGCAGCTACTGGAGGAGCAAGTCTTGAAATCCTGATATCCACTTAGCAAATGGAACAATGAATAAAAAGAAAGGTATATTCCGTGGTGCTGACTTAGAGGACTTGTGTATCTTGTGTACCTGTGCCACTGCCGGGCACAGCTCCTGTGCTGGGTGAAGCCTCAGGCAGTGCCCCAGGCATCACTGCCAGGGGCACCCTGGGCTCAGCAGCACGGGGCTCCATCCAACAGCCCTTCAGGGGTGCCAAAACTTGAAAGACTTTGGTTTCTTGGAGTTCCTAAGAGGCGACTCATTCCATATAAAGCCAACACCATGAAAGCCGAGTGGCGTTAAAAACACAGCGTTCCCCGGAGACATTGGGCTGCCTGGGAAAGTGTTGCCCACCTGTAGGAACAAAAGCAGCCCAGTGCTGTGCTGGTCCTCGGGAAACATCCACAAAAATAGGGACACCCTGCAGTCAGGGGACTGTCCGTGCCTCCGTGTCCTGGAGCAGAGGGGAAGGGCTGAGCACGGACACGATGGACTGTGGCAGTGGCCAAGGCGAGTCACGAGCTGCAGCAATGATGAGCAGATGGCCAGAGGTAGGTGCTTAGCGTGTCTGTCTGTGGTTTTACAAAGTGACTTTAAAGCACCTATATAAGGAGCAGCTGGGGTACTTACAATCCATTAGGTTAGACAGGGAACATTAGTGGAAATAATACTCCCGCATAGTGGCCTTCCTGGGGTTAGGAAAACGCTGGAATCGTCTAAATGGAATAACAGATATTCCGATTTGTCTTGTTACCCATGCTAATCTCCACTTAACTGCTCCCTCGCTTATTTTTTTTTTTTCCTTCCCCCTCCTGCGTTTCTTTTAGCTGGTAACTGCAGCTTCCTGTGGGATGGGGGCGGAAATCTGGCCGCACAGTTTCGCGGCAGAGGAAGGTCACTGCAGCAGTGACAAGTGGCGAGGGAGGGAGGTTTTGCAACACGCTGCCCGCCCGTCCCTGCTCCCTAGCCCCGCTGCAAGTGATCTCTCCTGCTAGACTACAAAAGCCAGAGGGGAAGCATGCTAGATACCAAGGGATTTAGCTAATAAAATGTCTGTGTTAATTGCTGAGTGCTCAAACGCGTTAAAAATATCCCCATAACAATAACAAATCTATTTCATAGCTTATGTGTGACGGGGTATTTCCAAAGATGCTGTGAAGCAACAGCTCTTGCTGAAGTCCGTGACAGGAGAGGACAGCGTGTGTGCACACCGAGCGGACAGCCTGAATGCGAGCAGACAGTAAACTTCCTGGCAAAAGTCCCAAACTCCAGTGAAAATCTTGGGGAATCGATGAAGTTATGCATTCTAACAGAAAGTTTGGGAAAGATTATCTTCAAGGAAGGCTACATCTGCTTGGCTGTGATAATATAACGTGGTACTGCAGCCAGGGGGAGCACTTAGAGGTACAAAGTGAGAAACAGCCGAAAGAAAAGGCATCTACAGATCTTTCGTATCAGCGTATTTCCTACGAGTGTCCAAAATTGCTCTAAATCTTTCCTTTCCAAAGCAATGTCTCACTCCTGTTGAAAATAGAAAGAAAATAACCAAAGATTAAGTACGATATGCCAGCTGGACAACTCCATCACAGGCGATGCTGGAATCTCTGCATAGCTGTTATTTGTGGAGGGAAGGAAGGAAGGAAGGAAGGAAGGAAGGAAGGAAGGAAGGAAGGAAGGAAGGAAGGAAGGAAGGAAGGAAGGAAGGAAGGAAGGAAGGAAGGAAGGAAGGAAGGAAGGAAGGAAGGAAGGAAGGAAGGAAGGAAGGAAGGAAGGAAGGAATATTATGTGTATTCAAAACAAGAAGAAAACAAACCAAAAACAGTTTAGATACATTCCAGATAGCAAGACCGTGAAGCAACTTGTTTGGAAAATGGTTTTTCGCTGAGCTGACATGTCCACAATGGGTTGAGCTAATCCCCAGTCCTAAACTCTAGCAGGCTTGGTCTTGGCTGAACTTTGCAACTCGTATCTGTCATACTTCAAGAGAGAGGAGCCAACATGACCCCAGCCCCGGGGCATGACAGCCCCGATCCTGCTCCCTGTGTGCAAGCTGCTGGTGGCGGGGCGAGGGGAGGGTGCCCGAGACCACGCAGCAGAGCTGGGCACGTCAGAGGGCTCTGCTGCTGAGCAGTGACTCAGCCAAACAGTTTAGCTCTGGCTGGCCTTAAAAATAAGGATCGGGGATAAGGATAAGTGTCCATTAACATTCCCAGGCTTCTCAGCACTGACACCAGTCCAGCTGAGCCTAACGCCAGCGCGGTCACACTGCTGGCCATCCACGCAGGAGAAAAGGTTACCACACTCAAGTGCTTCTCCCCTCCTTCTACCACACTCACCTTACCTACTTAACAGCTGATTTATCTAAGTGCTCCCCGACCAACTTGGACTAACTGAGACAAGCAGACTGACTTGTTGAAGCCATCCCCTCCCCATGGTGGCTCCTGCCTTTCCTGAGCCACTGACAGCAGGGTGAGGGAGGGAGCACGGCTGTGGCAGGGCTCTGCAGGGCAGCCAGGGAATCCTCCCTTATCTCTTTGCAAAGCCTCCATTTCTCCAAGACTCGGAGAGCCAGACATCGTCAGTGGTTTCTGGTGTCTGCAGTCATCAGCTGCACCACATGAAAAATTACTCTGCATCCTTGGTATCTCCAAAAAGAGCACTGGGATGTTAGCAGCAAGGGGAAACGTCCAGAGAACTTGGAGGATTTATACAGCTGACAAGAGGCACTTTGCCTTTGAAACACATATGTGAGATCTTGAGAAATACATCTGAGAAACTACATAATAAATGTAGGTCTTTCTGGAGTAATTGCCTTCTCTCCTGTGCCGCTTTGAAACATTTAACACCCTCACAACCTTTTCTGTAAAGTTTGTGGAGCTTTATGGCCCTCGTTATTAAAGTCGTTGAAGCCATTTTTATTAGGGAGAGGAGGAATTCGCTCCCTGCATCACTTCATACCGAGCCTGCATCGACTCTGTTTGATTCTCTCTTATTTCTTGCGAACATGACCTGGGCCCACTCCAACATCAGATGGGAAAGAGAGAAAAGGTCAGAACCATAAATTTCTGACCTCGCCGGGTGAAGGTAGGCACCGCACTCAGGTCCCTGCTCCTGATGGCAGCTATTCCTCGGGGCTGCGCAGGCCGTGCTAAAGGGCAGCAGCAGGGACATCTTTCATCACGCCTGCTGAAATGCTCCTCGCTGATGGCCTCGTGTGCGGGGCGCCAACGAAATGAGATGCAAATGGATCTGCTGCCAAACAGGTTAAATGTCAGCACCCAGGGCGAGGCGTTGTTAGGAGGAAGGGCAGCGGGCGCTGCGGAATTGTTTCAAAGGGGCAAGTGCTGAAAGGTGAGCGAGGCTGTTAGCACGCTTACTTACTGTGCGAGTGTCACGCTGTGACTGCTGGGCTTTGGTTCCCTGCAGCCTTCTTCCCAACCCTTCCCCATCCACACTCTGGTGGCTCTCCTGTTGGTGTTGCAATGCAACAGGAGGAGTCTGAGGACATACGTGGAGGTACCGAGCCCTCCTGGGACCTGATTTGGGGCTGAAATGCCTTCTGCTTGCTGGAGGCTGTTCTGAGGGAGGATGAGAGCCTCAGATAGGAGATGCTGGGTGTTGTGCAACTTGGGTCAGCTAATAGATACACCACTCCTCTGCGCTCTGACTTGTTTGCTTTAGAGCTAGACTTTTTAATCCTACTTGGTATTTATATTGTTTTGCAATGTTTTTATTATTATTCTGAATCACTATCCAGGGCTTGTGCTAAGCACAACTTAATCAATGCATTTATTCTCATCTGCTTTTCGACTGTAATAAGCAGCCTGAGACCCTGAGAGTTGCTACTGAGAGAAGCAGACTGAAACCCCCCCTTTCTTTGATGCTGAAATGTGCGGTGTTATTCACAGGGAAGGAGCCAGAGCAAGGGACTGCAGCTTGTTTCCTCTGTGCCTGGGGCAAAGGAGGAAAGATGCTACAGAAATAAGAGCATGCACATAAAAGGTTGTACTTGTAGATTGACTTAGTGTCTTCCAGGCAAAATAATGTATAAATAGGATAGCAATTAGACAAATGAGCAACTCTTTTTCTCAAGTTGTTGTTGTATGTTATGTTTAATATACGCCCATACCACCGTGTCCCATTAGGGACTGCTGTCTTTTGTGCTCTGCAGACACGGTGGTGTACATGGAGGGCAAGACTAGACTTACTCCAGTCACTTTTTGATGAGTAAACATTTTGATGGTATATTTTAATGATGTGAGTGGAGAAGCTATCCCGTGAAAGGATGTTAGTAAGAAATAGCCAAAGGGAAAAGCAACTTCTAATGAGATATGAGCAGCTCTGAAACCACAGGGTTTCCCGTCCTAAGCTGATGGATTTGTCACTTCCTCCCTTGGCTCTTCCCCAAATGTAGGTGCCAAACGAAACAAAAACAGTAACTTCAGCTGAAAATCTTCATGGATCATCACAATGATCAAAAATTGCACTGCAGAGCATCAGGAAAGTATCTCCATGAAAATAAAATGCTGGTATAAAATGTGAGAATCTCTCTTTCTAGAAAAAGGAAAATGTGATAAATAATAAAAAGAAAGTGTGGTGTGCAAAGTCATCAGGAACTTCTGCAGAAATAGGGCCAGGTCCTGTCTCTATCAGGGATCATCTTAGATGCTAATCCTGAGGTAACTTTTTCAGCTAAACAGTTCAATTTTGAGACAGGAAACCAGTGGAAAAGTAGAAATTTCTGACACTAAAGAAATAACAAATCGTATCCTTGATAATTTCTATACTTTGGAATATGTTTTTTCATGCAGTAATTAGTTGAAATGTGGTATTATTCTGAAAAGATTTTCAAATGTGATGATTAAATGATGTCTTGAAAACAATCAATAACCATTTCTATTCTAATGTTAAACTCAATAAAACTGAAAGAGCAATGGGAAGGATCTAAACTTTCATGGAGTAGGGCAGAACCTATCCCCTCATGCCTGAAGAAATCTTCCCTTGCAGCACCTTGTCCCTGAAGTCAGCTTCAGGCTTCACTCCTCTGTGACCCTGGGTTCTTGCACAGGAGGTGCTGGACCGTGAGCACGACCCAGAGCAGTGGTTTCTCAGTCCACCACAAAAAAAAATAAGCTTCATGGCAATACCCCAGATGTACCAGTGACCAGCCCCGCTTGTCACGCTATATGGCAGCTTCCTGTGCCCTGCCTGGCCTGTGCTCCAGGCTCTCTGCATCCAGGACTGGATACCTGCGTACCTGTCCTCACAGATGGCTCCATCCTGTCCTTGGGCAGTACCTGGCTGGACCTCCTCCTCTCCAGACCTCTGCTGAAGCCCAGCACCTTTCCTGCCACCTCTTCTGCCACCTCTTGGACACCTCTCAGCTGCCATGGGACATCTTTTTCCTGTTCCAGCTACCCGTAGCTGCTAACTTAGTAGCTGCCTCTCAAACCCAGTAACAGCAGTAAGTATTTAGACTTTGTCAGCATCTTAACTGGTGTGTAGGCTGTATTAAATTGGGTGCTGTACAAAGTCGAAGGAAAACGGTGTTTGGGTTGACAACAAAAGGTGGGTTCAAGCAGAGTGCCTTGGGGCAGCATGTGTCAAAGGATGACCGTGCCACACCACACAAGGCTGGCTTTTTAAGTGGGAACTTCAGAGCCTTTTGTATACCATAAATTTGCAGTTTGTGTTCCTCTCCTCTATTACTGGGTTGCCATAAAAATCCCGGCCAAATAACTCATACTGCCTACCAAACATCGGTTAGAGAACACCACACGTAATATAAACCTACATAAACTCCTGAAGTTACCGAAGACTCAGCTCCTCTGAACAATAATATTTCGCAGCTCCAAGACCGGAGCATGAACTTCCACAGGAAATACCTCCTCACCTCCTGCCCTCAGCATGGGCTGTGTTTCTTTGATGTTACCTCCTCTGAAATGTATAACAACATGTGTGTGTTAGAAAATTCAAATCATTGTATACACTGGAAGAGAGAGGAAAGGAAAGCAAGCACGGGAGAAATGAATCCCAGCGGGGAGCCCGGGACTGAGGCGTGCTGAGATGTGAGGATGGTGTGCGGGAAGAGCAGAGCAGCTGGGTGACTTGCTGGGATGAAGAAATGCCTTTCTGCTGATATGGGAAGGGAAGCCACGAGGCCTGCCTCCGGGCCTTTTCTTCAACCAGCGTTTGCAATGAAGTAAAGATATTCCAGCTTTAGCAGTCGCTGTTAAAAACGAGACATTAATAACAAACCCAAAGACGTGTACCACAGGCTGACCCCGAGGTGAGGATGGGCGATAGTGTTGCTGCAGTACCTCTGCACGGTCAGCTGTGGCTGAGTGCAAGGCTCCCGAATGGTGACAGTGGTAACTCCGGGACCTGATAAGCTTCTTGTTATCGGGCAAGTTGGAGAATGCCATTAGTAACTGCACATGGACTCCGTGTTTGCCTATAGCACATGTTTGTATAGCCATTTCTGACAGTTAAAGATGTGCTAAGTTTCCTTGACAGAAAACAGACATTTTAATAAAATGGCTGCCATTTAACTAGAAACTCCTGGGCAGAGCTCTATGGGAAACCGTTCCCACGACCTTCTAGGGGAAGTAATGTTTGTCTTTTAACAGGGTTTCATACTGTAAAGAAAAAAATCCTTGCTCTGCAGTGTATAGATTTTTTTTTTTTAACATAATCCTAATGACTCAAGTTGTGAGGAACTGCATATGCTGTTTTCTGAAATGTATTGCAAGTTACTCTCATCTGTGCTTTCAGGAAAAGAAATTTTGCAATAGTCGTTCAGAACAATGAAGTTGGAACAATGAAAGACTGAAGCAGGAACTCTTGTAATGCATCTGACTCCATTATATCACATATTTTAATCCTCAAATGACAATCACTTATTGATTTGTGCACTCTGTTTAAGTAGCTGACTGCTTGTCTTGTGTATCTGGCACTTCTTACCTCTACTCTACATGGATTTTGTTTTGGATCATAACTAAGTTCACATTTAATGTATTTATTTTAATTTAAAGCACGCTTTACAAAAGCAGCAAAACCTATCACCCAGCTGTCTTTATTCACTGCATTCAGTTGACGCTTGAGGGTCACCAGCTTGAATCGGCTCCTTATCCAGCATTGCTGGACTGTTTGTAGGCAGCTCATGTACAATTGCAATTGAGCAATTGTAAGGACAGATTTGTTTACGAGTTGCCCTACCTGGGAGTGCTCCCCAGTGGCAGGACAAGAAGTGCCTAGTGGGAACTAGAGTCGCAAAGGAAGCCACACCATCTGTCCTGAAATCAAAACACCAGTCAGGGATAGGGAAGGGATGAAGAGAGGCATTCATAGCAAGCTGATTCATCATTAATCTTCTTGCACTAAAAAACAGACAACAATAGCTTGTTGTATGAAAAGGTGCTGCTCTTCCAAAGCCGTGCTGGGAGGGAGAACATGCTGCACGCAGTGAACTTGGGGGGTTGGCTTCATTGCACCACAGGGCTTGTGTTGAAACTCCACTTCTTGTTTGCAGTTGGCACAGAAATTAAATACCTGTTTAGGAGTAAGAAAAAAGGAGAGAAACTCCACAGAGTCCACCTAGAGTGACCACTCCTGAAGTATCTGGGTTGTTGGTTGCGTGCTCTGCATGGATGGGGTGCCTACACCTGCTCAAGCTGCCTGGATGTGAAATGCAAACTACACTTCAAGCACCTAAACTGCAAAGTTAAGAGGAGCCCAAGACAGAAGTTCCTCTAAAGGTTGCTAGCAGCTGCAAACAAAATATCTCTTGGGAGAAAAAATAAAAAAAAAAAAATAAAAAAAAATAAAAAAAATGAAAAAAATAATGAAAAAAATAATGAATAAAATAAAATAAAATAAAATAAAATAAAATAAAATAAAATAAAATAAAATAAAATAAAATAAAATAAAATAAAATAAAAAAGTAAAATAAAATAATAAAGTAAAATAGGCCTGTACTCTCTCTGCAGAGGCTGCTTACAGAAGGAAGTGAGGCTCACGTGGCTGCACTCTGTCTGTCAGACTGCCTTCCTTTCCCACAGACCACATCTTTTCAGCTTGTTGGCTGATTCAGCCAGCTTGCAGCAGGATAAGGGTCCCATAGAGGCTCTCCCTTCCTGTTCCATAAAACCTGGGGGCTGCACTGAGGGGAGAGACCCAGAGCAGCGTCTCCTCTGAGAAAAAGACCCCATTGCATGCCCAGTAGTTATCTACTCCGTTCATGTTATCTATTGGCAGATTAGCTCGTGAGTATTGATTCAGGCGGACACCCGATATTTTTGCTAGAGAATTTATCTTATTTTATTCCTGGGTCGTGAAGGGGGAAGGAAGAATTCACTGGACTTCACTGGGTGACATCAGGCCTCCCAGCTGCTGATTAATTTGGATTTTCAATTAGTTCAGTGGGCACCAACCCAGCATTTTAACAAATCTTAACTGTAGAGCAAAGCAAAAACAAAACAGGGCCCTCAATTTTTCATCACTCTCAGACTTTACAGAGTTCACACCTGAAATGAGAATAGCTGGGGCTTGAGGCTTTGCCAGTAAAAACACGATAATATTGCAGACTCTGCTTTCAGTGAAGGAAGCCAGGTAGAAGAATGGTATGCATGGGAGAAAATTTCTGGCTGGGTATGTAAATAACAGACGCTTGCCTCCTTTACTTGATAGCACGTTTTCTTGCAAGGGTTCAGTGAATCTTCTGTGAGTTGTCTTGTTTCCATGTGAAACATGGACATTTTGGTGTCCCGAGATGATTTTTAGTCTATATTTTCTTGGGAGCTGTGGTGCCCATCACACAGGCAGTGCAGAGGAACAGAGCCGGTGTGAGCTACAGCAGGGTCTAAGCACTTCGAGTTATTCAGGTTACCTCTCATGTAAATTGTTGTCATGATAGCATCTGCTCTGATAACATCTTTGACCTGTCAAGATGCACACCCTAGAAGGTAGACAAAAGGAATTTGACCTGTTGAAAATGAGTTCAGAATTTATAGATAGGTAAGAGCAGTAAAAATTGTCATTGGAGTTACTGCAAGTATTACAGGAGGGCTTCTTGAAGAGATGACTGTAGACTGTCATGCTTCACACAACATATAGGAGCAATATACACCAAAAATTGTCAGCACATTATTTGGTCTTCTCTTTGTTTCTTAATTTAAAAGTATAATGGCAAGACAAAAAGATAAAAAACAGTATCATTCCAGGTATTCATGTATTAGCTTTTAAATACTTGGCTTTTCATTTTCATTTTGGCAAACAAAATTTCATCAATTGATTCAGACACTTTCATTGAAAAAAATGTTGGTAAAAAAATGCAAGTGAATTATCAAGCAGGTTTTGTATGGTTAAGGATAATTGTACTAGGGAGTGGTATAAGCTCTGTTTTCAGAGTCATACTCTATAATTTGTCGAAATGCATTAAGTTTATAATGTCTTTTCCTTCTTCATGTGCAGGAATGGAAAGAATATTTTCCTTGTCCAAGCAGGCAGAGCTCTACATATAGAGAATTTTATAAATTGAATAGAAAATAGAAAAATAAATAATATTAAAATATATAGAAAAATAGTAATTTAGAAAAGAGTAAAGAGAAAATAAAGACCACAGCTGAGGAAAAGAGAACCTGTGAACAACTGAAGAAAAAAGGCCAGAATGAAAAGAAAGCGGAAGAACAGCAAAAGAACACCAGTGTATGGGGTTTCTCAGTAGCAGCTCATGAATATACCATACCATGATGTTAACCAGCAGGCCATGTGTAATTCAGCCAGTTAGTCGACCTTCATCCAGTAAAGTCTGACATTTCTCCTGGCTCACCCCTAACGCAGTGCAAATCGTAATGTGTGCCAACTCCAGTGCCAAGTAAACACTAGTAGATATTGGTCTATGGCTTACAGACTCAGGGGATGTAGAAAGTAACAGACAAAAGGAATTTTATC
This sequence comes from Aythya marila, assembly GCF_965140915.1. Lineage (NCBI taxonomy): Eukaryota > Metazoa > Chordata > Aves > Anseriformes > Anatidae > Aythya > Aythya marila. The sequence continues at coordinate 16,368,046 of NC_139043.1, read as the reverse complement.
GTAACAGGTTTCAACTAGCTAGAAGGTTCCTCTCTGCAACAATATCAGAGAGATTCAAGCCATAAAGGGTTCAAAGACAAAGCAATGTATAATATCCAGTGGTGGTGTCATCTGTTCAATGTCAGAGGATGGTTTGGGAGTCTGGTGGCTTTTAAGTCAGTAGAAAACACTGATCTGCACTTTCCATGTAGTCAGAGATGTTTTCCAATGACCATCTTAACCACAAACACCAGGAAAGTGTGCAGGCTGCTTCCAGAAGTTGCTGCTGTGTCTGTTCTGTGTTGTCAGCTGTCATTCCTCTCCCAGTGCAGGCATTGCAGGAGAGTTTGTGCTCACATGGGATAACAACACCTGGATGATAGTGGTGGTGCCAAAATAAAAGGAGGGTATACATTAGGCCCAGTCCCCTTACTAGGGCTTATTCCCTTCCAATTAAAGTCTTTCTGAAATTCACCCAGTAGCCTACCACCAGGAGGTATAGTTTTACTGTCCATAATTAGATGTTGTTCACTTGAAACTACTAGCAGTGTACAGCACTGCTGTACAAAAGGAAATTCAGAATTTTCCAAATTCACAGCACATCAGTGTCTCAACGACATTCAGATGAGCCATGACCTCTTCAAGCCTCCATGATACAAGGGCTCATTACACACACTCTATAGCTGCAAAATATCCCCCTCTTCCTTTCCTTTGTCGTGACTCCATTACAGTCTTCTGAACAGCTTCATGCAGTGAAGAGCTCAGCTGAAGGCAGAGCACTTTTCTGATAGCTGCTTCCCAAAGACGTGACCACAGCTGCAGCTGCAGGACAGAGGAAACCTGAGAAACTTTTATCTCATTATTGCTGTAATCAGAATGCTGCCTCTGGATAATAATTCTCTCTCTAATAACGTTTTAGCTTACACCCTAAGTCTGGCTCTAAGCATGTTTGTGAACTTAAAAGGAGACTTTTGAAAAGGTTAAAAAAAAGCTTTGATTACACTCTGAGGTGCCAATAGAGTGCACAGGAAGATTAGACACCCAAAGACAAGAGGCCTGAGGCTTTTATTACACCTCCCTTCAAATCCCAAGCTACATTTGCTCATGTTCATCTAGATGATGCAAACAAGCTCTTTGGAATAGATCCTGTCTCCTAGTGTTATGTTTCTATCTGTATTCCCGGGGCTTCACAGTAGCATGCACAGCACCAAAACTGGAGGCAGAAGACAGAGAAAATATGGGAGTTGCAGCCCAGTTAGACACCTTTGGTCAAGACTTGCTTGAGTAGCAGTAGACATCACACTTCTGTTGCTTCGGCATAGTTGCACAGGCTCTCATCGTGTTATAAAACGCTTCCCTCCCAGGATCCAGCATGAGAATGTCTCATGTCAGAGAGTCACTACAAGTGCGGTCATGGCCTAATACGTTCCTATTGATAATATAGTTCAGGACTAAAAGACATGCCTCACCCTTGCCAAGTCCCTCTGCAACACCGCAGGATGCAGCGAACGTAGTCTCTACCATCGTTGTAGAGAGAAGCAGAGAAGCCTTTTATTTTATTTTTTCTTCCAGAGAGCAGAACCCTGCTGCTGGCGGTAAAGAGCTGGCCCAAGAGTTGGCCAAAGCACACGGAGTGTGCGTGTCCCCATGCCCCCTCTCAGCTGCTGACAGCAGCTCCAGAGCCCTGTGGGGAAAGTAATGAGGCAAGAGCAGAAACAATTAAGACAGCTTTTTTTTTCAAAATCCAGGTTGAGCTTCAGAGATGGCAGTGAGGAAAAAATAACATAGCAGCTTCCAACTTGCTTGCTGACTGAATATCATGCGAACATCATCGTGACGTGCCAATTTTTTGATTCTAGCTGGTCTTCATTGGATAAGAAAGGTCCTCAGAGGTCCATCCAGAGGACTTATGCTTTGATAATCTACTCCGTTTTGTTCCCCCAGCTCCCTTCCCTCTGTAATTAGACTGTCGGTCACTACAAAGGATCAAAATTGCCACGTTTAAATACTATTCTTCTTGTGAGAAACTAGCATCTGATCAAAGCTTAACAGCGTGAAATGCATTTCTTGTTTTTGCAGTAAACCTTCATGTCCCTTGTTGTCGATCCAAGTTCATGGAGGCTTATTTTCAAAGCAAATCTCTTGTTTTCATTCCACCGGAGAGCTGTTACAAAGCCAACTATTGTTACTGTAGAATATAACTTTATTTTTTTAGTCTAACTGTTAGAAGCAAATGGTTTTCATCAGGTAAAAAGTCATTTTATATGTGCCTTATACAGACAAGTCTTGGACACAACAATCAGTTAATGGTTTTTAATTAAATGGAGTGAGACAGGACACTCAACGAGTGACCCAAGGATTGCTTTTGGAGGAAGTTTCTCTCATGACTAATAGTGACTACAAATAAGATGGGGTATTACAATAAAATTCTACTGCTGACAAAAATATTAACAGTAAACGACGACAGAGCTTTCATCTGGGACTAGGAGAACATCTGGAATATATTAAGACTGTAAAATTTCCCTTTAAGTATGGATTGCTAAAGTTAAAACCAGCCACCCAGAAACTATGGCACTCAGAGTAACTCAATATTCTTTTTCATTAAAAATTACTTAAGGAGATTTACATCTTCCCTTGGTTGACATCGTGATGTTCTGCTTGTCCAGACTTTGAGTCCTGAAAATATGTGATGAGAAGGAATGGAGAAAAAAAAATGGTCTTGGATACGTCCTGTGTATGTTCATCTGGGAAAAGTGAGCCCAGTTCCAGGCATCCTTCTGTAATGCAATCAGTCAGATGCTCTTTGTGACCACTCTGTGCAGATACCCACTGCTTATTAATACCATATGTGAATTTGATGCATTATGTATCTAGAGATGCAATATAAGCACCAGATATTGACAGATATAAACAGGAGAGAAGTGGGATGTGCTGGGGGATCATTCTAGAAAACAGGAACGCTTGCCTCAAACAAAAAGGCAGAGTGCTAAAAAGGATAAGGTTGGAGCAAGGTTCCCATTTCCCATCTTCCTTCCTCCCCATTTCCAGTTCTTGTGAGACCTCTCACTGCAGTCCTGTCTTAATTTAGACTGCGAGTTCCTGGAGAAAGAAATTATCCTGTAACTTGTACATGTATACCCTGCACATAGTACAAGAAGTCCTCCTCTCAACTGGATGCTCAAATGGTATATAGGAGGCAGCTGCAGCATTAAAAGGGAAGCTCAGTGTCTCTGTGGCTCAGCTCCAGAGGTGACATTGGTTTTGGCTACATTGGGAGCTCCCAAAAGCCAAGCCAAGGTCTGTAGAACAAGCTGAGAGATGAGAATTAGGCACTACTCTCCCTGCCCTTGGCAAACTGGATCAAAACCCACACAGCCTCTCTGAGCAGGATTCATCCCACCTCCTGGGAGGCCCCAGGTCATGAAGATCCAAGGTAAATGATCCAGGTTCCCTCTGCTGGGAAAGGAGAGAAGATTCAGGGGGGTCAGTTGCCCCTCCTGAGAGAAGACAGAAGGGGAGTCACCTTCAGAGGTTCCCCTTCTTCTGCTCTTGCTCTAACGGGAATGGGAATACTTTGGCAGGACCAGTCACTAAGCAGTGACCTTCCAGCAACTAATGCTAAGTAAGATGAAGCCCTTCAGTCTGTTCAGAAATCAGCCCTCCCAGGTTTCCTCCTCTAAATATCCCACCCTGCGGAGCTTCCTGGCAGTTTCTGGAGGAGACTCAGTGAGACGCACGCAGCGAGGCTCAGTGCATAAGCACGGGAGGCCTCACACCCTTGTTGGTGCTGCAGTGGTAGGTCCTGGTCCCCCTTGGAGCCAAGCACCCCGTGGTGAAAGACATGCACAAATACAGAACAGAAAGATGGTCTAGAATAAAAGCCAACTCACTGGGTGGCCTTGGTAAGCATCTGATGCCTCAGCTGAATATTTATGTATTTATTTCCGCTTATGCATGTTTTGCTCAGAATAGGGCAGGGGTTTTGCATGTCTTCACTATAAACCTTCAGCCCAAATCCCAAAGCTGCGGTAACAACTGGTATTCACAGCTTGAAGAACTGTGTTAGAAAAAAAAAAAAAGATCACTCTTGTCTCTCCTTCTCCTTGCACCATCCTCCAGCTCTCACTTCCTCTCCATTCTGACCAGGTACTTGTGTGGCTGAAGTATTTAAAGTAAATTTGAAATAAGATCAACTTTTTCAGAAGTTTTCCAGGGAGCAGGGATTATATCCGCCGAGATCCTCACAGATTGCCAGCATGCTGGATCTGAACTCTGGTGAGACAGTAGCTACTTTTTTGGCATTCAAGAGGGAGTTTTGAAATGCCAGCCTGCAGTGCTAAGAACGACAAATACTCTGTGCAAGTCTCCAACAGGAAAATCTGAACTTCCTGACCTTCCCCACATCTCACCCTACTACGAAATTTTTGAAAGTTAACAAAAACAATAAAATGCAGAAAGAAAGTCTGATTCTGGAAATGTTATTCAAGGAGGAAGATACAGAAATACTCTGCCTTGAGCATGAGTCCTCATCATTTGGCTCCATTTCTGGGCATGGCAGTAAGGGGTGGCATGTGTGTGTGTGTGCAGGAGGCAAAGTAGGGGGCTGGAATAAGCCGCTAATGTCCTCAATTTATTCCTCCTATCAGTAAGTCATTGCTTCTAAAGGCAACAAAGGAAACCTGCCAAATACAACAGCTAAAACCAACACCCTGAAAAACATAATATTTAGGGAACGATCTGTGTGGTGGAGCCTGATAGCGCCAGCTGCCAAGTCTGCGGCCGCCAGAGGCCTGGGGCACGAGGAGGCCTCCAGGAGAGGGGCCAGGCCCAGGACGACCCCCCTGCTCCTTGCAGGTATGGGACCCGTGTCCTCTGCATCTGAGGGCAGCCTCCCCTACCTTCAAATCATTCACTTTGCAAATGGAGATGGAGATAGATACCAGCACTGAGCCCCGGGTGGGAGGCATGGGTTTGTAGGGTGGTGGCTCGGAGAGGGCCTGGGGTTGTCATTCCAGCAGCAGCTCTCAGGGTCTTAGCAGGAGCTGGGGCAAAACAGGGTCTAAAGGACATCTTGGACATGCCAGGGTCTCCTGTTTCTTTTACAGGGAGGACATTGTGGCTGTTGACACAGCCCTGTGCAATGCTGTTTCTTTGTCTGCGCTTCAGATGTGGAAGTACAACTGAGGGCACAGAAGGGAGCCACAGAGTGACCCAAGGGTGGGAAAAAGACTTGTAAGTCCTGAGGAGACAGGATGTGAAATGAATAAAGAATTCCCTTGCTTTGATGTCCTCCCTGTTCATATACTGGGGAGCTAATTTGGGGCTGAAGTGAAGTTTTTTTTCCCCTCTGTTAGAATAACATCACTCCGCTCCCCCAAGGGAGATTTTGCCCTGCCTTTGCTGCTGTAATGCAAATGTCAGGGGACCGGGTGCTACTGTTAGTGGGGTGAATCCTAATCTCTGCTGGCAGCAAGCAGTAGCTCAGCTCCCTGATTTAGGTGCTAGGATTTAGGTGCTAATTTAGGTCAGGATTTAGGTGCTTTTGTCTAACTCATGCCTATGGTCTCGAGTGACAAGTAACCAGGCAAAATTTTACTAAGTGTGTCATCATCAGGTAGTTTTGTGGCCTTCTGCCCCTAAACTCAATGAAATCCATGGCTTTGGGACAAAATGGTGTCTCCATCAACTGTTTCTCTCAGCCAGCCTGGTATCCTTGGCACAAGGGCCTGCTGAGAAGGCTGAGACCTGAAGCCAGGATGTGCAAAACAGTGGTTTGGGATGATGAGTGGGGATGTCTTAAAAAAGATGTGAACTTTGGAGTATGCTAAGCACCTGATCTCTGAAGTTGGGCCTGGTGGATATCAAGCAGAGCAGCTGGATATCCAAGGGCCCAGATTTAATGGCCACCATTTCATGGGAGCTCTGCAAAGCTCCTGCTCATGGGACAGACCCTGCTGCAGGGTGGCAGCTCCTTCTGCTGAGGATGGTGCTATAGCAGTAACATCATTCACTGTACCTCAGAAAAAAAAATCACTTGCTAGTTTTTTTAGTTTTTGATGTCTGTCTTCGTCCAGAAAGTCATAAAACAGCTTTTACCAACTCCACAGCAAGTTATTCCTATGGTCTCCTGAATTTCGTGGTATCTGAAGGAATTCTGATAGGAAGGATTCCCCCCACAGGGCTCCCAGGAGCCATTACAATTGTTCCTGGCCTCTCTTCTCCTTGCAGCTGCTGTTCCGCTCACACTCCTGCCTGCCTGCTATTCCTGCGTTCATTTTTATCTTCATGCCAGGCTTGAGCCGTGGCTCATTGTAACAATATTTCCTCATAAGGCTGTGCTTAAAAAGTACGGAGCTTGTATTTGTTGGTGCTGCGTGGTGGCATGTGAGGCTGCACAAAGGAAAACAAATGTTTGAGATGTTTGCGAAGGTGCTGTCATGAGACAAAACAGGGCACTTGGGTCTGACATTGCTACGTTTACTTGTGCTTGGATATACCAGAGCCTGCTCAGTCTCTGCAATAACCCTCCCCTGGGAAGTTTCCATAACCTCACTCTCCTCCCTGCCCTCCTGCTCTGCTGGCCTCCAGGGTTGTGCTCTTAGGGGAGACGATGGGAAAGCTCACCCTCACCTTGGAAAGAGACTGAACAACCTTTGGCACCTTGCAAAATCAACTTCTTCAGCCCAGTTTTGTCACAGAGGTGACACAGCCCAGAGCACCCAAGCTGTTCGCAGCCACAGCAGGGCCGCTTTGCCCACCTCCGGGAAATGATTCACTCAAACCCCGCAGGTTAAAACATCAGAGACCTTGTGCTGGCTCCAAGCGATTACGTTATTCCCCACCCTGTGCAAATGAGGAGTCAAATATCCCCGTTACTCAGTTCTGTGTGAGCTGTAAAAGTGGGAGTTACGTCCTGTCCCTTGGCTCTTTGCGTTCCTCACAAAAGAGCTGGCTGTCCCTCCAGGAGACCTCCTTCACATGCCAGCCATTCTCAGCACACCCTGCCGTGGTGTGTCCACCTTGGATGGACATTTATAGGGCTGCCTGTCCACACACTTTTGGGGGGCAGGAGGCCAAGGAAAGGGCAATGAACTGCACCTAATTCAGCTTGCTTGCTCCTTATCCAGCCTTGTTTGGAAGCAGAGCTTAAAACCTGTTTGTTTAGGAGGTTTGTTATAGTTTTGGAAGCTAACGCTAGAGTTACACTGAGCAGCAGGGCAGAGGGTAAAACAATATTTTATTCTTAAGTTAAAGCACTTTCACAAGGGTAAAATAAGTAGGCTGCGCTGGCTGAGATGTGCGCTGCAGGAGCTGGGACCTCCCCCATGTCTGCTGTCACGATGGGCATGCTGCACCCATGGGGGATGAAATCACTGGGGCCCTCCTCGCTCTGCTTATCGTCTGGGGACCCTGGTGATTGCTCTGGGATGAGAGAAGGAATGGGGATTCTTTTAATGGCTGGTCAAAGCTGGGGCATGTGTCTCTGTTAAAGCCCTCGGAATGTAAGACCTTCTTTCTCTTCAGAAGAAATTTACAGGTGTGAAGATATAATTCCTGGAAACACGTGCCTTCTATTACAATAGTCGCTGATCAGCTGATTAAAAAGGTGTAAAGGATGTGGTGAAATACTGGCATTTGCAGGCATGAGCTGGGTAACAAAGCATTATCCAGGTATTTAGGCAAACACTTCTTTTGAAGTTGGAATTGCTTGCTCCTTTGTGACCAGTTGTGCTCTTTTCCTTTGAAATAGGTAAAAACTTCCCCAGAGTTTTAGTTTTAGGGTTTAATATTTCTTCTTTTGGCTTGTTGCTTTTAACTTCTGAAAATTCCATACTAATTCCCCCTGGAAATAAGACACACGAAGGAAATACATTTGGAGGGCAATCGTGCTCTGACCATGGGGAAAGGAGGTCCCAGGAGGTGCAGAGACTGGCCCCAGGCCCTGCAGAAAGTGAGCTGCACGCTGCAGAATCAGAGGACCTCTCAAACCCCAAACCTTTGTCTTAGTTGCAAGTTTCTTGCAAATATTTGGGAGTCACATTTCAAAGTTCAAGCTGGGTTAATCACAAAGAATGCAGCTTTTCCTGCTCAGCATGAGGAGGTGTAAGGTAACAGTGGCTGTGGTGCCCTCCCCTGCACCCCATGCATCTGCACAGGTTTCAAGTAACATCTGGTCTCTCAGCTCCACATCACACATACAGATTAATGTTTACCTGCCTGCTGTCCTGGCTCCCAATCTGTTCCACTTTATTGACTTAGCCCTGGCTCGACAATGGTGTATTAATCTTGCCTTTGTGTACACACAGCAGCTTTATTCTGAATATATTTCCCCTAATTCTATTAACCAATGCTATTATCATAGCACACTAAGGACTTTGCTCAATATTAATTTAGGCGGCTCTTAACAGTCTGCAGACAAGAGATTTAGTGTGATAATTTGGAGAGGTGGATCAAGCTCTGCAGTGTGGGAAGCGATTTGTTAACAAGACCTTGTCACGTCCTGAGGGGAACACAGGCATGGGCTCTGGAGGCTGCAGGCAGGGAAAACAGGGCACAGCAGCGGGGTTTTACCTGTGCTGCAGGGCTACCGCTTGGCTATAGGTGGGTAACACTTTTGGGAAAGCCTCTACAGGCCATTCCCAAGAGCTCATTCCTGGAAACAGATAATTCAAAACATTTGTCCGGAAGATGGTTCATGGGATAACCACAAGCATTTCTATCATGGGGCACATATTTGAGGCACATCCAGACCGGCTCTTGCCAATGTTTTTGCTTTCAGTCATCCTGTGGAGGAGTCCCTGGGGGTGGCCGCTGTGTTGGGAAGTGGCAGGGGGAGGAGGGCTGGGGTGCGAGGTCTTGAGCCCCTGCCGTGAGGGATGCTGTACAGGGAGTGGGATGTGCACTCTGGGCTGATTGCTCAATGCCTGCTCTGAGCATCGTGGGTGTGAGAGCTGGGGGTGGCATGGCAGATCTTCCAAAGGTTTACTTTTCTGGGAGGTAACCAGCATGGAAGGAGAAACAAGATCCTTTTATTAAAAGTAGGGGGATTCAAATAACAGCTGTAAAAACGAGAACCTCCAACAACACGATGAACAGAAAATTAGATTTCCCCTCATTGTGTCAAGGAGGCCAAGCTTCCAGCCAGCTGTGGAGGAAATAAGGAGTTTATATTATTTGCAATGTCAATGAGGACCCATGTACGAATTTCCTGTCTGTCTCCCTCTGCAGATTAGCAAAACTTCAGCAAACAATATATTTTCATTACATTTCATTTTTCTGTTTCTGTGGGGAAAAAGATGCTCCCCAAGCAGAGTGGCTACAGAAGCTATGGCTGTGAAGAGGTGTTGTGGGACACCAAGCATACATGAGACACAAGGAGAAAAAGTCCCTGTGATGCTGAGTGCCTCACAGGGACACCTCTGACACCTGCAGTTTTGGGCCCAGCCAGGGCCACAGCATGCAGAACCGTGTCAATGCCCTTGGTCTTTTGGATAAGGATGCAATTTACTCAGAAGCCCCAAATTTTTCCCAACATGTGTGTTGCCATGCAGAAAAATGACCTCCCCTCTATGTTTGTTTTAAACTTCAAAGCACTGACATGCAAATTTAAATGATTAAAAGAAAAAGGCTTTATTCTGTCTGCGTGTTTACTTATCCAGCCTGTGTAAGCAGAGAGCCCAGCCTGTGTGTGACGGAGCTTTTTCGGCATCTCCCTGTGTTTCAGTGCAGGGCATCCCCCCAGGCTGGGGGCAGTAACCGACCCCACCGGGTCCCTGGCTGGCATCTATGCTGCTTTCCCAGCTGCTTCCAGCATCCTGTGTCTGAGGGCAGTGGGCAGGCAGGAAACAGACAGCCACCATCAGCAGACTGCAGTCAATGCATAACGAAGCAGACACCTGATAGCCTGCAGCAAACAGCTCAGCACAGGGCAGCCTCCCTGAAACACCATCAGGAATGACCGGGGTGCAGGAAGACCCCAGGCCCAGCACCTTGACACTACAAGCATGGTGCTCTCTCTGGTTTTCAGATAATCCCATCACAATTAAAACTGGTGTCACCATCTCCTGTCCAAAATTAACACATTTGGGTTCCTAACATAGTTAGGGTATCTTCTGCCTGTCTCCTGTGTTTGAAGTGTGCTGGCTGCTGGATCTCTGGTAGCTTCTTGGAATAAATGGCAGACCAGCAGCTGCCCTGTTCCTGGGATGCTTGGAGGCATTCAGGGGGCATTTCATGCTGGCAGCCCTGGGGAAGAATATTTCAGGTTTCATCACTTGAGAGAATGAAAAGAGCATGGAGGAACCATTGACCAAAAAGCTGAGTTTCACCACCAGTAAATCTTCCTGAAGTATGAACGTGACCTGACCCAGCTACCCTCACTTCTATGGCCTGACAGGCCTGCCCCCTGCCCAAAAAACACTGTGTTTGCAGGAATCCTGTCCCTCTGCCCATGTCTTGTGCAGAGGTGGTGTGTGGCAGGCAGGATGAGAAGGGACAGAGGGGCCAGGCTGAGGGAGATGCTCCAGGGGGCCTTGAGGAGAGGCCATGGTAGCTAAAAACCAGCTTTTAGGAAAGGGACAGGGATCTGCTTTGGGAAAGGCTGTGAGGTTTGTTGGCTCCACGGCCTCCCGGGCCTGTTGAGCTGTGCTGCGGAGCAGGCCCGTTTGTTTACCTTCCCGGGAGATGAAAAACAGAGTGAGATTTCGCAGCACTCAGATTCCCTGAATTTTTTTTTTAAGATTTTGATTAATCATGAGGCATTTTGGCAAGCTCCTCAGATACTCCGTAACCCCTGTTTAATCAGTCACAGCCTAAGTGCTTATTCTGTCTGGTCGCTAGCGGCACGGCAGGGACTGGTGGGCCTCAAGGTGCTGGGGGGGCCGGCAGCTGGATCTTAGGGTTTGTGCTGGTATCCCCTCGGTTTCTGCAAGGGGAGACCTCGTGACAAATGTCCTTACATGGGTGTAGAATGAGGAATAACCTTAATTTGTACTCTGTGGTGTCACAGCTTGCTTTTAGGGCTCAAGGGATAAAAAGATCCAGACTTCAAGGATCTGGAGGCCATCATCACTCCCGTTAAAACTGGAAAATGAGGCCATCAGTGTTGCGACTGTCAGAAGTTGTGGCCAGACAGGTTATAAAAGTGGGGAATCCCAGTCTCCCTCAGCTCCCTGAGTGCCCCTGTGATGCTGGATGAAGGGGTGGAAAGAGACCCCTGGGCTCAGGCACATGCTGGCTGTGTCACCATTAGCATCTCAGTGCTAATGGGGCACTTGGAGTAAACATCTCCACGTGCCATGCTTTGATTAGGATCGTGGAAGAGTTTTGGAGGATATGAGCTGGGTCACTTCTGAAAGAAAAGAGTTTTTCCTTCCAAAACAAGTGAATCCCAGGAATATGCCTAAAGATGTTACTTTGCAGACCTTGGGTAATAATATAGGCCACTGATTTGCTGAACAAAGTAAAACCAAACATATCTGGAAAATCAGCATGAACAAAACTTGGCACAGGATAAAAGAAGAGAGCTTCTACTGCAAAATAAATGTTTTCATTTTATGTGTAACAGTGCAGCAGCATTAAAAAATATACTATTCACTGCTGCTTCCAAGTGCTGCTTCCACCACCTTTGGGAACATCAGGTTTCCACCATCACAGTGCATCCGTCTCTCCGTTTGCTTCTGTGACAATGACTGCAGCTATCTGTGTGGTACATGCACAGGATCAGAAGTGTCATCTGGTTCTTCTTCAGTAAGAGACTCATCAGCACAATTTTCTAATGGTCTTTGTGCAACAGCAGTTATGAAGGTACAGTCTTCTAATTACCTGTTTCATTTGCTTGTTTGTTTGTTTTGCATTATCAGAAAGAAGAAGCTGATAAGCAGGTTCCTTTCAGATGTATGGCTTGAAGATCCTGGCTGACCCATGTTCTACCTCAATGTCATAGAGTATATAGGGGACTGCATCATTATAAGACTTGAGCATTTCCAACAGAGGATGACAGGGATAGAGATGAGAAAGCAAAGCTCCAACTGAAGGTTCAGTAGATACTGGTAATTGATAGACTTCCAGAACAAGTCCATTAAAACCAATCTCAGTAAAATGAAAAATCTATGGAATAGTGTTTCTGACACACATAAATGATAAAGATTCCTCTCATGTGTGTTGTATATGGTGAGTTGAGCATTCCCTGCTTTTTCTCTATGTATCAAAGGCAGCTCACACCTTGCACAAGTATTTGCAGGTATCAGTATCTTTTAACTGGGGGCATGAGTTTTCTCTCAAAAGAGGGGTGTTTTACAGTGAGGCAAGTATTTTTTTTCAGATAGGCCCTGCTTGCATCAGCTTTCAACATTCAATCATCTTCAGACCCCAGCTTTCCTAAAAAGAAGTGCTATCCCTCTTCATAGCCAGACAGTGAGTGATTCAAAGAGTTAGGCCAGGTGTCATAATATAACAGGATTTATATATATATATATATATGTGTGTGTGTTTATTTATCTATTTATTTATTTTGCCATCCTATACATGCCCTAAGTCTTTGGTCACCATTATGGGTTTTGGTTCATTTCCATAGTTCCTGCCACTAATGATGTCTTAGAAATTAGTTTCCCAGAGCAAGGTCTGTGGTCGTGCCATGTAAGAACATTTCCCTGCCAGTCATTACTTCAGCCAGCTTGTGTGTTTGGGAATTGTCCAGCAAGTTGTGTGCACAGGAAAGTCTGCTTTCTTACTTCTCTCTTTCTCTTCCATTTAATAGCTGCTCTGTATTTACACATTATCTCACCAGATTTTTGGTGTGCTACTCTCATCATTTTTTCTGACAGTGATAAAATAATTTATTTCCCATTCGTCGTTATAGCTGAGTGACATGAAAATTGCAACAATGCAGCTGATGAATGAGCAGGTGAAACAGTTGCAAATGACATCTAGGTAGTCAAAGAACAGTTTTATTGAGATAACCAAACACTGAGTTAACTGCCATGCAGACAGCTTGTAGTGGGTGTCCTGGGATCCCTTTTGTCTACAGTTGCTGAGTAACCAAACAAGCAAAGAACCATTTTCTTTTAAAATTTCCTTCATGGTGGTATTTATTAGTTAGAAAAAATATACAAACATTCCCCTCTAACTGGCACCAAACTATTATCCAAAGGAATATTCACACACTGTCTTTCATGAAAGAATTTGTTTATTCTGAAGCTATCAGAAGCAGGATAAGCATGTGTGTTGAAGATACTGAAGGGATGATCACACAGCTTCCCACATCAGGCCTGGAGCTGGTCCAGACAGATGTATGGTGAGACTCTTTGTAGCCAAGAGTTATACAACTGGCACTGATTTTTCCTGAAAAATTCTCAGGCTGCTTAGATAGACTGTTCAGCAACTGCAGTAGAATAAAATAGCCACAATTTGTTGTTTGTTTTGTAACCCTGTTAAATTTCTAACAAAGATAGCAGATAACTCAGCAGTTTTCTTGTGTCCATCTTCAGACTAGGGAAGCATCAGACCTGTGCTCAGCCTGTGCCTTTTAAAAACTGCAAGGACACACTGGAAACACTCAGAAGAGCAACCTGTACATATGTGAAGTTTGATATTTTAATGTTGTCATATTCCTTCCACTGCTGGTACATAGTAAAGTAATTGCACTGCTGCAAGGGAAGAGAAATTCGAACCTGAGAGAAGAGGAAGTGAGAAATACACTGTCCTGTTCTCTTGCAGCTCCTGAAGCACAAATGCTGCTGTGTCCTCTGCTAACAGCTTGATGATGCTTTTAATCATGCATACTTTCTAACTAAAATGATGAAGTGATATGAAGAGAGAGTAATGATCCACAAGCTTTCAAAGAATGGAAATGTCAACATTAATAAGCCGTTGAAAGTTTGGGACTTCCCTGAAACTTACCTTGAAGCAGCTTTAGCTCATAATCCTCAGTTCCCGTTCGAATCTTCATGGGAAATATCATGGCAAACCATCACACCAGAGTGGCTCCACACCTCCGATCCTGGCTAACAATACAATAATGGAGCTGGATATGAGGTTTTCTTACTCCTTTTTAGACTCTCAGAAGGGTTTGGGACTTTCCTCTGCAAGATGGTGGATAGTAGCTGCAAAACTCCACTTAGAAAACTGGAAATGAGAAATTACTCTTTCAAATGGATAAAATATGTCACCCACATCAAACAGGCAGCATTCTACAGATTTAAACACATCTGATAGACTCAAACTAAATGGAAAAATCAATTATATGTTCTACAGAGCTGAAATGGAGACCTGACTGGAAGTCTTCCAATGGAAAGATTTTTCTTGCAGAATGCTGACTACAGTTAACTGTCTTGAGGATACTTTTGGCCATCAATAAAAAAAATAATCAACTGAAGAAAAAAAGATGGAAATATAATTTTAATAACATCGAACATTTTTTTATTTGGATATCATCATTCTTTTTCTTTGCATTATAAACAATAACCTCTTCCCAAAAGCTTATTTGAATCAATCTCTTCATTTTTGTTAGCACAAGATGTTTTAACCATCTTATATATATATATTTTTTTTTCAAAATTAGGATTCATTTGCAATATTCATTCTGGAATGAAAGAAACTTCAAAGTTGTAAAATGCTGTCTGCAATGAAAAATCTAACTCCAGGATTAGCTGTTACTTTTCTCCACTGAAATGACCTTCATTTACTGGCTTGTCCTTTTATTTATATGAGAAAATATTTCAGCCTTTGAAAGCAAAGAACAGTTGTTGACTGGGACATTCTTCTCACACCTCACAATATGTCTCTATAGGAATGCAAGGAAGTTTTACTTTTTTGATATATACCATGTTCCTACAAACAGTTATACAATAAACATGTGTCTAAGTAACTTGGATTTATTAAACTTTGCCAGAATGTTTGGAAAGCTACATTATATTATTTATTGGCTTTGTATTTATTTATTATTTTTTTTTATTGTTGTTCATCCCTAAGACTCAGACTGAAAATTTCCTCGGTCTATATGGAATCCCTAATGAAGACAACCAAGATTTACATTTTTTAATCTGGGGTCTGGATTTTCATTTTGATTTATGGGAATAGCAATGAAAAAGTATGTCCTTAGGACATGCACCAAACTTCTTTGATAGTCTGTCAGCAAGGACTGCATGGCTAAGGATAAATAAAAGGAGGAAACTACTGCTTGACAGATTCCAGAGGAGGGGAGAAAGAAAAGAAGCCAGGGAGGGCTGGCATTTCTTCAAAAAAGTGATAGTGAGGCCACAAGGACAAATGTGCCAGCTAGGAGAGGATGGGAGGGTAAAGAATAACTTGGCTAAAACAGTGGCTTTTGGCACTAGATGGAAACAGAAAGAAAGAGAAATCCATGTTGTGTGAATAAAGAAGCATAAAGACTGGAAGAAAGAGGCAAGGCTGGAGCCAAACAGGAACATCTCAGAAAGGGACATGGCATTGGTGGCTTTGCAAGCAGTGATGGCCTAGAGCATCGAGGAGACTGAGTTTGTAAGGAGAAGCAGCAGCTCTGTTAGACAAGTTCATGTGGATGACTGAATGCAAGACTTGTTGGGCACCAAGGTCCTTCCTGAGGAGACAACAAAGATTGTGGCACATGTCAGGTAGCAGCTACCAAGAGAAGCCTAGAGGAAGAAGAAGCTCTTTGATAGATGCCATCACACAAAGAACAAGGCCAAGGAAAGCTCTGGTCCACAGCTCAGCAGGGATGCTGCTGTTGGAAAAAGACTTATGCTTCTTGTACATTTTTGTGCCAGCCTTTGCTACAACCAGGTGGCCAGCACGTTAGAGGAAAAGAGGCACGGCTGTGGCATTTAGTAGTTAACATACAGCTTAAGAAGAACTCAGCTATTTTCAAATTTGGAATGTCTAACTAGTTGTAGCAACAAGGTCCTTAAGGCACAGGCTGAAACAATTACAGACCCATTGGCTTGGGTTTCCAAGCTGTTCTGGAAAAGTGGAGGGGTCTCGAAAGTCTATAAAAAAGAACAAATGTAGTGTCCCTCTAAGGAGGAAGAGCAGGGAAGTACAAGCTAGCCAGGTTCATTTTAATCCTCTAGAAATTTTTGAATCAATGGCAAGGAAATAAACAGCACTCAGCACGGATTTGTCAAGAAGGAGTTGTAGGAAATATTGAGTAAAATTCGTCCTGTGATGGGCTGGCAGGCTTTGTGGGTGGGGGCCAGAGGCTTGACTTCAGCCAGGCACTGAGTGCTGCGCCTTGCTGTTTTTGTAAGCAAGGTAGGGAAATGTGGGGAACTGGACATCGCTCAGAGCGGACTAGATAAAAATCCATAAAGAAGGAAAAAATTTGGAGAAATGGAAAATACTGAGGGATCGTTCAGGTCCCTTCCCACTTGTTTTTCTATGATTCTGTGACTTTTTATGTCCATAAATGATTATTATTACCTGATTTTCCATTCTGTCCCTGCCCTGCCCTGAATTCCATACTGCTTTTCTGCATCTGATACGGAGCTCTCAATAGTGCCTGCTGAAGTATACTGTGAGTGCTTCTTAGTCCTAAGTGGCATCGAGATCTGACAGCCTGTTTTGCCAGAGGAGTTTCTTTGCTCTTTAAAGTTATTACATTCAGTAAAACAAGGCAGAGAGATGGAATTATTATTATCCCCACTTTGCAGGCAAGAAACCAAGACACAAAGAAGCCAGACTCCACAGAAACCAGAGCAAAGCTTGTAAATGAACCCAAATGTCCCTGATCCCCAAAAAGCATCTTGTGTGCACAGCTACCCTATTTATCCTGAGGGCAGAATGGGGTGTCATCTGCCATCGAGGGTCCTCAAGTCAGTAACTGAGTACAGGAGTGATAGGGTTGAGTCTGAATCGTGTAAGCCCAGGAAATGCTCCTGGGGCTTGAACAGCCTAACGAAGCCAAAGTTTGGATATCAGCATCGCAAGCTAATGAGCCTTCCAAAGCTCCCCTCAGGTTGTCTGGAGCCACTCCCCAGCCACAGATTTAATTCTCTCTATACACTCTGAAAAATGTGGTCTATTTAATATTCTATCTACATCTTAGCTTGAGGCTAATTGAAGCTATTGTAGTTAAGGTTTTTTGTTTTTTTTTTTTTTTTTTTTTTTTTTTCTGGTCTGTTAGCTATACCTACACTGGCAAACTACCATTTGTGACGTAAAGCTACATGTGATGTGTCCCTAAGCCAAAACATATATGATCTTGGGCTGGAAGGTTAACAGCTAGCAGCCAAATGCAGCAAAAGCAGAGCTCTGGAAGTGTCCCTTGAGCATATGTAGGCTGCAGCCAAGGCACGGTGAGAAGATGCCAGAACAGCAGACCCTGAAGCGCTTGCTCGATTCTTATGGCAATCCTTTACTCAGGCAAAACTCTCCTTGGTTTTACGAAAATGAAGACTTTGGAGCATGGATTTTTGGTGCTTAGGGGTAGATGACTGTGAACGCAGAAGCTCCTGTGAGGAAAGCTCCCCTCTGTGGTACCTACAGAGATGCTGATGTTAAGTACCACATCATGTCCCATGCTCCAGGGCGGCCAACATCGCTGACATCATGGGAAACATCACCACAGCACTGACAAAAGCCTTCCTAACATAGCGCAGGGACTTGGGAGCAGGGAAAATGCTGCCCTGGCTGCCTGCACATCCATGGGGCAAAACAATTTCAAGCCAGCCTCTCTCATGACAGCAGGAGAGGCAGAGTGCAACAGCCCGAAGTGATGGGAAGTTTTTGGTCATCACTTCCCTGTGATGCCACAGTGATGGATCAAGAGAAGGCCACCACCACTGTGGGTCCTTGGTGGTCGTGCCTAACTGTGCCCAGTGGGCCTGAGGTGATGAAAAACTAATTCACTCTGAGCTGGTCAAGAGGTAATGAGCAGGCCACCTCCAGGAATTCCCTCTGAATTCATGCATTTTCCTGGGAAACCACAGGATTTGGCCACCAAGGCCCATCCCATGGCAGGGAGACAAACAGCCATGTCTCTCCTTCTAGGTCACAACCAGCTGCTGGACCCAGAGGGATTCCTCTGAACTTTCCTCTTGCAGTCCTCACTGTGCAGACCCAAATGCAGACCCAAACAAACAACGCAGACCCAAACAAAAACATAGTTATATAAAAAGTAATCAGAATGGAATTAAAAAATATTTTCATTTTGCAAATCTGTTCACATTTGCAAATGTGAACATTCTTGCTTTTTTTTTTTTTTTTTTTTTTTCAAGTCATGGAATATTTTATTATTTCAACTTTGTGATAGTTTAGCCTTGAGTTTCTTCTTTGCTGCCAAATGTAATAAACTAAGTGGTGGCCACAGGGTAGCACTTTTCTCTATTTTTTCACTTTTCCCTTTGTTACCCTTAGTTTTCAAGACATCATAAAAAGAAGGAAGTTCTGAAAATTTAGAGAGCAGCAGAAGGAAAATGAAAAGAAAAATGAAGTATGGGGAGAAGATCAGGCATTATTCATTTTCAGTAAAAGAAAAAAAGATTAAAGCATTCTGATATGGCAAATGGGCCTTTTCTCAGAAATTTGAATGGGCAATGGGAATGAGAGGCCCAGCCTAACCCGGTTTGTGTAGCCACACACAAGCCACAGGCTAGTCCCTCTGACTCCACGGGTGGATCTGTTCTGCCAAGGCATAAAAATGGTTTGTGCCACACTGTTTGGGCTTAAATTACAAATATACTTAATGCCATACTCGAATGAAGTCTGAGGCAACTTAATTTGGCCAATTAGTCCAAGACTGGGGCCGGTGACATCCCTTATATAAACATTTCAGAGTCAGTGCAAACAATTTCCTACTTTGCACAAAACAAAACCTCCCTCTTCCATAAAATTCAGAACACAGAAAGAAAAATTGGCCAGAACAAGTCCCTTGGTAGAGAGGCTGCTTTCTGCAGCTATGCGAAAGAAGGTGTTTTACAAGCAAAACTGTAAAGTCATATAAAACAAGGCTCCAGCCACAGCAACGAAATGGGAGGTGCACTGGCTTTTTGCTTGTGCAGTGACGGATCAGTGTGGAGGGAAGCACAGCGATGGCTGGATCAGCAGCCATAATAGAAACTGGACAACTGCTGTCTATTAAAAACTCTTCATCCCCATGTCACGGGTGCGTGACGCAGGATGGAGTCCACTGTGACCTGGAAAGCAGCAAGGGGAGGGGAAGAGGAGAGACATGACAAAGGGGTCAGCATACTTGAGCATTTGCCTCGTACAGAATGAATCTGGAGCAGCAGCATTGCTGGGAAATAAAGCAATATAAGAGAATTTACAGGGCAACATCTGTTTCAGTGTCAGAATTCATTAGTAAGGAAAAGGAGAACACAGGTACACCAGAGGGATTTGGAAAATCTGAGATTACAAGCAAATGTGCCATTCAACATCCGTTGTTTTCTGTTTCGTGCAACTTTGCTTAACAGATCAAAAGAATTTGAGTCCAGCTAAAGAGTATATGTGAGGCTTAAAAGTATTATGGTACTCATTATCCTTCACGCAATCCTCTTTAATGATTTGTTCTGCGGCCATATACAGGATCACAAACGCAATAAAAGTGGGAAATGTTGAGTTAAAGCAACAGCCTGCACAGTGATGTCATCTATACAATAAACAAGCGTCAACGCAGAGCTATAAATAATCTTTTTATCATAATCTTGAGTTGATCCGATACCAGATGTATACACACTTCATGAACATTCCTTAGCTTTGAAGAAAGAGGACAATAACCTGTAATATAACGTTGGATGCATTTATATGTGTGCTTCTCGTGGGTAATATACCTTACAGGCAGGAGGGGACCAGGCCATTGTCTCTCCTGCTAGCAATGCCTGTGCCAAGCATGACACAGTGCTGGGAGCACGGAGGCTAAAAGGGTCACTCCAGGCTGGTAAACGTCTACCCAGCAGCAGGCAGGTCTTTAGAGGTACAGCAGAGCCTTTAAAAAAATAATACATAAATAAAATTATTCATTGTGTGAGACAGTTCTAGTTTACACGGGGACGTGCCCAGGTTCCCAGTGCCAACCCTTCCCCAGTGCACCTGAGCTTTTTCTCTGTGCAGTGCAAAGTCTGAATGAAGCAGGTTGTTGTGGCACGTCACAGTGCATAAACATTAATCCGTGATTAAACACCAATCTTGGGCAGCTAAATCTGTTCTTTTGTTCAGGGCTTCTTGTATAATTCTCTTTCTATGAGATATTTCTGTCCAACAGAAGCTTTTACATTATAACAATTGCATTAAAAAAAGAAAATCTCGTTGCATCAGTCTAACAGTGTCTTGGTGCTGGCTCAAGCCTATGAGAATCTTTCCATTGACGTCATTAAGCTTTTATTCAGGCCCTTAATCTGCAATCAATCAACCCTTAATATTATTCCGTGCAGAACTCCGTGCCTTCTTTTGGTGATAGAAAAAAAAAAAAAAGAGACTGAATGCTTGTCCCAGCCACCCATGCTGGCAAAATTGCCTGGGTCCCAATCGCATTTTCAGTAAACCTCAGTCAGGAGTTGTCCTGAAACGCACTACTCTTTGGCCATTTCTCCCTTCTGTACGTTCCTCTAGATTCATGTTTTGGCTTTCGTGCTGCACTGGGCTGTCCCTGCAGACCCTGCTCTTGTGGCATCCCTGGTGCCACCGGGGACCAGCAGCCTGAGCTCCGGGCTGGCTCCTGGGGGCACGCAACGCTTCCCAGAGGCAGGATCTGGGGTGTTAAATCCTCCTGCCATAGCACGGGCTATTTACTAATGGTGCTGGGAAAATACACGGCATTGTTAGGAAAAGAGACATTGTTTTCTTAACATTGTTAAGAAAAGAGACCCTAATCTTGCCAGGTCTCTACCAGCACTGTGTTAGGTTCGTCTTCTTACCTTTTCCATCTCGTGGCTGCGGTTCCTCATGGGGCAGTGACTCTGCACTGGCTGCCATGTGGGTTCGTCCACCCAGCAGATTTGATGATGGGGATTTTCTCCTGTTATATTCCCTGGTGGCCCTCCTGGTACTCCTGCATGAAGGGGTGCCCACCGTGCAGGGCAGTTTCACAGGGCTATATAAAGCTCAATAGTTATCATCCCTCACCCCAACACTTACAGTGAGGCTGTGCCCGGGGTGAAATGGATTTCCACCTTTAGCAGCAACCAGAAGAAAAAGGAGGAACCAAAAATTCGAGGATGAGCAGAGGCGTCTGAGAACATGGGACATGCCGCGTTCACCTGGAAGAGGAGTGATGGGAGGAAGGGCTGCACACCAGGAGTGAGGTCAGACACGGGCAGTAAGGAAACAGGCACAACACCGAGCACAGAGGGGCCAGCAGCTGCAAGGTCATGGGTGGGAATGGCAGCCTGCTGCTTCCAGCTGTAGCTGCAGGTCCGTAACACTTCGGGAAATCATCCTGCAAAGGCTTGGACATGCTTGCTTCAGTGCTTAGGTGTTCCTGAATGGAGGAGAAATTATCCAGCGTCTCCATGAGGCCAGAGAAGTGGGGAAAATGTGCTTAACATTATAGAGAGACTTTAAAAAGCAGGACATTCTGGATTGCTGCAGGTCCAGAGAGTGTCCACATGTCTGAAGTAGCCCGGGACCAGAGCAGGAACCACTTCCAGGTCTCTCAAGTCTTGGTCCCACATCTCGTCCCTGGTGACACCCTGGGGGGCGGCTCCTTTTGTGTTCCCATCCCTTCCCCTCCCAGACTGCGGGGTGAAGCATGCAGATTTGGAACAGGAAAGGAAACTGCCATGGGACACAGGGGTGCAGGGCTCAGGGCTGTTCTGCAGCAGCCTTCTCTGAAGGCAGCGAGCAGGCGCTGCCCAGCACCCATGGGTGTGCACTCAGAGGCAGCAGTGTCCCGAGGGCTGACCTGGGGCCACGGAGAAAGCAGAGGAGCCACCAAGCTCAGAGGCAAGCTTAAACTTCTGGCACATCTGAGCGAGGGTGAAAGTGGTTTGGGCTCCTTCAGAGTTTTTTTAATACGCAGTGTATAGGGAAAGGGCCGTGGGTCGGTGCCTCTGACACCGTCACCACCCAGCCCTGCCGGAGTTCCCCCTGTTGCTGATGGCCTTGCTGTGCCTGTCCTGGATGTGCGCTGTGTGAGATATGGCAAACCTCGTTCAAGAAGAGAGGGCTTTCTCTGGGTGATAGACAGCAAGGGATCCCCTGTCCTGCCCAGGTGCAAGGGTGGAACGTGAGCCTCCAGCCCCAGCAGTGCCGCAGGTGCTCAGAAGCAAACACTGCTTCTTTCTGTCTTGTAAGCAACCTCACTATATTATAAAGCAGCTTCTTTACAATGCTAAAGATTACATACTTGTAACCCGAGGTTTAATTTACGGTGAAGCCATAAATTAACTTATTCTCATCTCTCATCGTTCATTGTTTCTAGGAAGATATGAGCAGATACAAGTCACAGCTGGAAAACGAGGGGGAAGTGCTGGAGCAGCCAGAGGGTTCCATAGTACCCACATTCACTTTGTGCTTATGAATTATGCCAACAACAGCAAATGTATTTACACACATTAGGAGCACGTCCAGGGTAATTTTGCGGTGTGTAAAGCATGTGCGGGCAGCCTGGTGCTGTGTATTCTGCAGAGATACCCTGCATCAGCAACACGCTGCTCTGGTTCTGAATTATTGCCGAGAGTTCCAGGTGCTGTACAAGACCGAATGCCTTTGCACTATAAATCACACGAGAGCAATAATTTTTGCCTTTCACAATGAGAAAGCTTGTTCTGGAAAACCTTCCCTTTCAAAGGGCCCCTCTTGATTTCGGGTGGTTTGGGCTTGCAGGTCTCACTACTTTTCTAGGCTAGGGTTCACGGAGAGAAACTGAAAAAACAGATCGATGTCTTTAACATTTATCGCAGGCGTGAATATAATATAACACAAAGGTAATGGTGACCAGCCCGGGGCAGTGAGACCTTTGTTACATTGCTTATAGTCACAGGAAATTAAAAAGTTGAAGCTAAGGAGGGACAAAGTTTGTGAAGTGCAGGATGGCTGCTTGTTGAGCGCTGCTATTCCCTGCTACAGGGGACCTGCTGACAGCCCCGCTGCTGCCACAAGTGTCCTGCCATTTCGGGTGTCCTTATTAGAGACTCGCTGTCTGGATATGCAAGAAATGCAACTGTCAGTTTGCAAGGCAGTGTTCTTGCTCTCAGCATTGCAGAAAAAAAAAGAAATATCTGGAAATAAAAATTCAATGTAATTAACGGCTCACAGAAATTGAGAGGAAGAAGTACCCCAAGTAAGTTATTGTGCCAAACATCATCACTTTAAATCAAAGTGAGCAGGGCTGTCTGATTGACCAGCCTGTACTCAGAGGTGCATCATTTCTATGTGCAGAAAGACCAGCATTTCGCCAGCATTACGGAGTTAACAACTGTTGGTAACCTGACTTTCTCCCTAATAACATAACCTGGCCAACCACTGTTGCATGAAATCTTCTCAGCAAAGAGCTGCAAGGCTGTGCTGATTGCCCTGGTGCTGCAGCCCCTCTGCTGTGGCTGGATCTAGGCAGACAACTGCTTTGTCTGTAGCTCACTGAATGAATGAAAAAAAAAAAAAAAAAAAAAAAAAAAAAAAAAAAAGAAGACAGAAATCCCCCAGCCTGTGTCAAATGAAGGAGGAGGATTAGGAAGCAGGGAGGTACCTGGATAAGCATTTCCACAGAGAGGATTAGCACAGCTGGGCTCAAGAGCTGAGTTTCCAGCTGATTTGCCTCCCCCATCTCCAGCCCCTGGGTCAGGACACCTGCACAAAGTCCCTGGAGCACCACACACCAAGCCCTCACACAGGCTTGCCCATCCCGAGGGCGGCCTTCCTGGCCCCACGCTCATGCTGACCACGTTTGCATCAGCCGTCCAGCGTCTCCCACCCCAGCAGCCCCCAGGATCACCGTCCTGAGGCTCTTCTGGTCTCACACAGGCTGCAGAGATGTAATTCTTCTTGCCTTGAAGGCTGGGCAACCAGCATCTCGTGGGGCTACGGCTTCTGAGTGGAGGAACCCAGCCAGCTGCAACTGGCTTTTGACCCAAAAACTGGTGATGCGGAAGGGGACAGGGTCTTTGGTTCTATCCAGCCTTCTGTTCCCAGGCACAGAAAGTGAGTTAAGGAGGATTGGGGTTATGCTGTTATTCTCCTGGATAAATGCTACTGACGGCTGGGTAGCCTTGGCTGGCAGCACTGTTGGATTTCTATTCTTACATTTGTATATTTTAAGCCCAGGGAAAGCAGCCGAGGCCACAGGCTGGGTAATTTCTGAAAATCCCAGAAAAACAAAACAAAACAAAACAAAACAAAACAAAACAAAACAAAAAGTCTAATAAAATTTCCCTTAGAAGGTGCCTATCCCACACGAGGAGGGATGTGTTGGCATTGCCTCTGGCCATTGGCACCTCTCCCATGGCAAGAGGCGATGTGAAAGCACGGTCAGATGCTCCTGGGGCTCTTCCAGTTGGGGGCCACTGGCTGACCTGCACCCGATGTTTCTTAGACCTCATCCCTCCTTGCACCATGTTTCACAAAGGTTTGCTAAGGAAACAACCCCAGATCATTTTTTTTCACTCTTTTTAAATATATCGGCAGTGACAGGTGTAAAATTACACCAAGCAGGCAATAACTCTGACCTGTCTGAGTGCCAATTACGTGTCCTTTTACAACACTGGGCCTCTGCCTGAACACATCATTTAGGAGAAAAATGTGTTGTAAAAAGGTATTCTTTCAAAAGAATGCTGTAAAAAAATGATTGTTAGTATTGGTCTCACTCATTTAATCTTCAGCCTCTCCCTGCTCTTCCCCCATCCTGGGATAAAAAAGCTCTGGGTGCCCTGTGCTGCATGTGCAGTCCTGTAGAGCTAGGGAATAGGCCTAAATACACATAAATCTGAGCTGTGTAAGGTCTCTAGCTGGGAAAACAGCTTACAAAAATCCCAGAAAGATGACCGCCCATAAAACAAATGCCGGACAGCATTATTTGGAGGGCAGGGACCCTGCATACAGCAGGGTTTACAGAAGAGGAGCTGGCTTGGCAGGCAGAGCAGCTCCCAGCCCGGGCTCGTGCCCCAGGTCGTGTCCCCGTCGGTGGCTGCTACCAGAAGTAGAGCTTGGCCCGGGCTATGTGATTTGGTCAATAACAACTAACAACTGGCTGGAGATGGGGGGATCCAGCCACTAAAACATGAATGTCTGGATATTGTCCCTTTTCTAAAGTTACAATTTACACATGAATTTATTTACACACTCCATGTGTGGAACCACGGCCTGCTCTGGAGCCTGGGGGACTGCTGTGGATTGGCATTGGAGCTCTCCAGTGGAAGAAGGTGAGGATGATGTGCTCATGAAGCTCGTAAATGCATGTAGGAAGTAACCACGGCTGTTGCGAAGGAAGCTGAACTTATCTCAGCATGAAGGGGACCCGAGGGTGGCCTTTGTTTTAGATAAATAGCTCTATCAGTTGAGTGGGTCAACTAGTTATGTAAATGTCTTCCCTAAAACAATCAATAGGGAGTGTTATCTTCCTGAGCCAGCCACGCCAGCATGGGGGATGTGTGTTTGTGGCTCATAGAGTCTAAAAATCAAGCAAGAAACCAAATGAACTGTGAAGAGAGCTGTGGGATTGAACTGGGTTCAACCAGTGGTGGAAATCACCTTTGTATTGCAATCCAGCTGAACCTTGCAATTGTTGTATTGTGTGTGCACTGTGATCTCATACTCCCACACAATGTCAAATACTCACAGATAAGTAAATCTGATATTAAATATTAAACTCTTCTCATCTGGACTATCCAAAAGAAGTTAGTGAGAGGGTATAAGGCTCTGATAACCTCATGCCTTGCCCTCACCAGTAACCAGTCTAAGGGATTGACTTCCTAAGCCCGTTGGAGCACATTTCTCCTGCCAATAAAGTTGGTTTCCTGTTCTCTGTGGAGGTTATCACATTTTCTTGTCATGGTAGTTTCCTCTGTCTCCCTACAGTTTCCCAAGCTGTGCATGACCGAGAGAACTGATACAAAACCACAGCTTCTCTGCAAACTTCCCCAAGTATCTCCCAAGAAAACATCTTACCTGTAGAAAATCTCTCTCCTGCGTGTCCATAAGTTCTGCCCAGGCTCTTCTCCCCGATTTCCTTATCCCTCAAGCCACTCACACTCAGGTGTAGAGGCTGAGATGAGCAGAAAAGCTGATTGTTTATCATTTGTCCACGTTCTGTAGAGCAGAAGAGGGAAGGCTGAGCCCTTGCTCTTGAACAGAAGTAGGCAGAATGATTCAAAACATGTTCATGCTTTTTACATTTTTGTAATTACATTACATGGTGTAACAATCTTATAATGTACTATTATAAAACTATAATAGTATCTTTGAGTATTTTATTAATATACATAATGGCACATTTTTATATTTAAATGCGTATGTTTTTTCTTTTCTAGCCAGCTAGTAGAAACACTGGACGAGAACCCAAAAGCCCTAAAAAAAAGTTGAAATATATCAAATGTACCAAATGGAAGTGCTTTCTTTTGTGGTACAGACATATTTACAAGAAATCATTTCACACGTACAGTTATGCTGCTGATAGACATAGTTTTCTTTTGCTGACACTGTATTCCTAAGCCTGCGGAAGCTGTTTCTTTCCTTACAAGCCATGTTTTAATAACACTTCAAGCAATTTAAAAATCTGCACTGCAAGCACAGTCAAGGGGTGTAGAACAGAGCAGAAATTAGGACAAGAAGAAGGCAGCCAAGTCTGGGGCTCGCACAGATGTTTCTGTGCATAGGTACTGTTATGATTAAGAGGTATCCCTTTTGGTAAAGGAGCTGCGAAGCAAGGCTCAAAGGTTGCACATTCCCATGTATGGGAGAAAATGCACATTTGTTAACACAAAGAAGCAATCTCCACCGAGCTCCAGACACATATTGCCCGGGCTGCTAGTTTCAGCTGTCACCTTTTAAAACAAGGTGTCTTGCCATAGGGTTTTTGTACGCAAATTCATGACAAAGCCTGAGGTACCTGCTCCACTCTGACCTTCTCAGTATCCTGCTAGCCTGGGGCCACCTTTACCCTTTCTTAAATGACTCCCAAAGCCCAAGTTTGCAGCAACCTCATTTCAGCCAGGGATAATGAGATGCTTTCTGACCTCTCGGGGTCATTTCTTAGCATCATCACAACCCTTCCTTCCCTCCCCCCACAGCTTCCAAACACTGAGCTGGGAGTTCATCTTTTAGTACGCATTTCAAATGCAAACACAGATCAACAAAAACAATGAAGCTAAAAGAGATCACTGTCAGAAGGAGGTGGTGGAAGAGATGGGGGGCTCCTGGGTTTGGGACATTTATGGTTCTTAGGACTCCAGCAGGTTCAGATGTCACGAATTGTTGGGACTGGACATCTTTTATAAACCCGAATAAATATAGCCAGCATAATGGTCCAGTGGTTCTGAGGTAGTCAGCAATTAATGGCCCTCCAGAGGAAAGCCTGTGGCTAATTGGTTTATAAAACCGAACAAACTGGAAGCAATGTCAAGTAGCAGATCAGGATCAGGATGCA
This sequence comes from Aythya marila, assembly GCF_965140915.1. Taxonomy (NCBI): domain Eukaryota; kingdom Metazoa; phylum Chordata; class Aves; order Anseriformes; family Anatidae; genus Aythya; species Aythya marila. The sequence continues at coordinate 16,340,556 of NC_139043.1, read as the reverse complement.
AAGTGCACCCGTGAAAGGAGATTTTAATTACTACCAGCAAGCAACAAGAAGATTTCAAATAAGATGGCAGCAAGAAAGAAGCAAGACCATTTGTATTACCTGTGTGCTGTAGAAAGGCTAAATCCTCCAAAATCATTTCCACATTTTCAGTCTGTAGGATGTCCTGGCATCTGCTTGGACCTATTTGCAGGATACCCCATGAAATAATTATGTGCTTCAAGTCCATAGAGAATACTGGCACTGGAGGCAGTACAAATTCTGAGGAAAAATGTCTTTTATTCATCAGGGCTTGGCTTGTTAGTGTGACTGGGCCAGATGGTAAATACCAGCTTGTAATGCAGTATAATGCAGTTTGCTGCAGAAAAAAATGTACCATAATTTAATATAAGGGCAAGGAACCAATCACCCAGAGCAATGAGCAGGGAAGGGATTGAGGGTATTATGGAAAAATCATTGAAACCATGAGACCAGCACACAGCTGCAGTAATAAAGTCTGCCATAAAGTAGAAGGGACTGGGAGAGAGTAGGACTTAGTGCAGACGGCATTAGAGCCCATCTGCTCTAAACCCCACACTAAGTAGGGGGGCTGTTAATGGCTCAGGGGTGCAGAGGGCAGCTCAGGGAGGGGGCATCTGTTTTACTGGCAAGTTTGTGGGGAGGACGTGACTTATATGTAGGCTCCATCCATGGATGCTCTTCTATATCATGGAGGGATGCAGATGCAGAGCTGAACCCAGGTTTGTAATGGTCAGGTCTTCAAGTCCTCAAACAGACAAAATTCCTTGTATTTTACAGACATTTTCTGTTGTTTGTTTAGCTTCAGGTAAGGTGCAAGTAGATATTTTGCAATTTGTGTGACCAGCCTTCAACTCTGGACAATGCCATGTGATGTGTGAGCATCGCACAGAGGCACATCAGGTAGCCAGCACCCACAAAAGCTCCTCACTATCTTTTCCTGAAACTTACCTGCCCCCAACAAACCTTTCCATAGAAAACATCCTTCCTCAAATTCCCCAAATTCTGCACTGTGCCACGCTAGATTTCTCCAGAGGAGTGTGGGAAATCTTCTGAGTTATTTAATAACTTGATTCTGAAATTTTTGGCAAAGATTTTTCTCAAGCAATTCTGATTTTCTGATTCAAAAAATCCACTTTAGATATGAAAGTCAAGCTGAGGTTCCCCTACTTGTGTCTCTTTCCCAGCCCCAAACAAGCTGCAGAGCAGACTACACCACATTACCCCTGCGTGATGCATGCCGCTGTACTCCAGCTCGCTGCTCCAGGGGCCTTCTTTGTCTTCCGTGGGATTGCAGAGTGATGAATGAGCACAGAATCCAACCGAGCAGGTATTAATGAAGTTTAATACTGTCTTTGGCCAGCCACATTGACCACCGCTTGATAGCTGAAGAAACTATTACATTCCACAAGAAACCATATAATTAAACCTACAGAAACCTCCACATCAAACACAAGTATGTGTCACTGCCCAAGATGAAAGTACACATGGGGCATGGAAGGGGGGAGAGCTTTTACTGCCTATCCTTTTACAAAGGCTTGTGTGTTTGAGAAAGAGGCAGAGCAGCCAAGGGGAGCTAGCAGAGAAAATGGAAAGAAGCACTTGAAACAAAAACACCCCATTAAAACTTGTGCAAGAAATAAAGGGTATCTGACTGGGTGAGGGATGTAAGAAAAGAGATTATCTCCCTTAGTCTGTTCTTTCTTGTGATTTGCGACCAGTGCATACCCTTAGTGAATTAACAGCGGTGTATCAAAAGAAACACCTTCCTCATCACCATTTTTTCCTTTTAAAGGAAATAGGCCACAGTTCTTTCATTTCACTAAAAGCTTAGGGTCAAACTGGAAGAGTGGTACTGCTGCTGGCTGAGATGAGACAGTGCAACTCAACCTCTGCACCATCAACACAAAAAAAGGAGCACATTAAATAAATTCTTGCCCTTGAAGTCAGTAGAGCTGATTCTGATTTCACACATGGAATATATCTGCAAAGGAAGCAGATGCCAATTTTATACAGTCACTCTTTAGAGTAAAACCACACTTTAAGTAATGAGGGAGTGGGGAAGTGCACCAAAGATTGGAATGAAACTGCTTGTTACCATGCATAAAGGCTGGCAGCACTCTGGATGCCTTCAGATCTGAATCTGGGAGATTTTCTCGTAAATATGTTAAGTGAGTGCAACGGAGCCGTGTGCGCATTAACTCACTTCTCGTAAACAGAGAGGGGAACAGGAGGCATCCCTAACCTCACTCTCCTGGACCAGTTACCAAAGTCCATGTCCTGGTTGTGTGTTAACAGCACAATCTTTGAGCTACTCTTGGCCAAAATCCTCATCTTTGCCAACATACTCAGCGTGAGGCCTGGTAACGTGAGGCCTTCTGCGCTCCCTGCAGCCCAAGGCCTCTTGATGACCCCCAGAAGGGCCGGCCAGGAGTGGCCATAGCTGTGTCTACCCAAAATGAAAAGGACAACACCACTGTCCTCAAACGGCTTCAGAGCATGGCTTTCCATGTGCTGAAGAGCGGGGCCTGCTTGTCCCAGTTTGCCCAGCAATGTGGTTTCCCTGTTTATTTTCACTGCAGGCTTGGTCGCCGCCAGGGTTCCAGTGTTGAGCTGAATCTCTGTTTTCATCAGCACTGTGCTCTGTCCCAATGTGTACCAGAAATTATGACTGAAACTGTGAGCCAAACTGGATGCAAACAACCTAAATGGAGACACTCCGAGCTAGAAATACAGCCCTAATTTATGCTCAGTTGCAGCTGCCCTGAGTTTATTATTACTGTTGCCCTGAAATAATAGGATGTGAGACAGTGTAAGCAACCTCTTTCCCTGTGATTTTGTGATGACCACAAGATAATACTTCTGTTGTTACATTTTTATGTTATGTTCCACCAGTGACTTGCCCTAAAGTAATGAAGCAATAACAACAACATTTAAGGAAGTGTAAAATATGGTTTGTTTTTAAAATGTATTTCAATAAAATTATGTGGCATTTCCCATGAGGATTTCTTCTGTCTCCCCCTTCTACAGATAATTTCAAAAATAGTTGTTATTATTCCTGTTCAGAATGATCATTTTTAAACACCCATATTTCCAGCAAAATAGGAACTCCAAGGTTTTGAGGGTTGATCTGTGAGAGACAGCCCACGTTTTGCAGTGAAGTAACATCCCCTCTGTAGCCTTGCTCAAGACCTCCAGGACTGCAAAGAGAATCCATCACAAATCTTTATTGTCTCTGCATGTCTTTGTCTGTCCTGTTACCCATAACAGCAGCAGAACCAAATCCTCTTACAGAGTACACACAGGGCCTACTGGGCCATTGCAATAGGCAGTGCACAAACCCAACTGAGAGTCCCAGGGAATTTTCCAGCCCAGACAGAGAGTGCCCTGCTTGCCTGGAGTGCCAGTTGGAAACCCTGATGCCTTGGGCAGCACTTCATTCCTCTTCTTCCAAAAACACTTTCACTGGGACAGTGCAAATTGCCACTGCTGTGTCAGATCCTCATCTGGAGCCCAATCATGCCTTCACCAATTAAAGTGAAGGCCCCAGACAGGATTCAAGTCATGCAGGCTGGAAACAGCATTCGTCATTAAGTTGTCAGACAAAGGCAGCTACATTTTTGCCTATAACCCCCCACCAATGCCCCCACTCAACTTCTACCTGGACTTTTTGGGCATGGAAGCACCAAGGAGGCTGACAGTCACTGCCTGTGCTGAATTAAAGCTGAGGGCTGTAGTGAGGAGCAGCACCACAGCTGCAAAACCCTCCTTTGGGCTTCCCACCTCATGCTGTCGGAACATACAGTGTGAGTCCTCTCTCCTCATTAGCTGTGGGAGAAGCCCGTGGGTACCACCATTAAAGCTCATTACAGCTGCCAGAGGCAACAGAAGCAGTCTTGTGGCGAGCAGTTAAAGCAGTTTAGCTCCACTCTGCCTCAAACACATCATGTCCTGATCAGATATTTGACAACAATGTGCAGCCAAATGGGATCACTATAGAATCGGCAACTCCTAAGGGACCTTGTTTTATTTTATCAATGTACTTTTAGGTAATTACCCCCAAACAATTTTAAATGAGGTTAAGAAAAATACCTCCATGCTTTATTTTAACTGCAGCTGCTAATTTGTAGCAGTTCTCAAAACAAAGGGCCATTGTGTGCCCTAAGAAACTTTGATCTGGCATAGGTGCCTTCCCTAGGAGGCTCCAAGAAGAAGAGAGGAGTGCAACTCATGCCAGGACAAAACAAAAAGCTATATTCTTAAATGTTCAGCATTACATCTAGACTGATTTCAGACCACCTGCATTATCCAAGAACAGATCAAAGCCTGGATGCCTGAGAATATTCCTCCAGTGATGAATGCGGGATGCCAGTAACTCCATGCATCACGCGGCAGGTGGTGGAATACCGAGGGATCGCGTTTCTGGAGCCACTCGTGATGTGCTCCAGGAGGAATTTCACATGCAAAACAGATCAAGCAAAAGTGGTCCTGAGCTCCACTTTGAGGAAACCTCTTGGTCCTCACCTGGCTGCTGCTGCAGGGCCACTAGGGCCAGGACTTCAGCCTCAGTGCTGGGCTATGGGGCTATACAGTGCTGTCAGTGCGTCAGGGAGCCTGGCTCCAGATCAAAGCTGCCAGGGTTCATCTGGGCAAAGCACCTGAGTCAAGAAGCTCCCAGGTACGTTCAGCACGGAGCTTATCTTGGGGCTCTGTGCTGACTGATCTGCAAGTTACAACAGTTACGGTAATTAAATTGTTTCTTGTCAGAGAGTTATAGATCCCTTTAGGCTCTTGCTGTCAATTACAAGACAGAGAGTGGTTGCTTTTAATGGAGCCAAGATTGGTAACAGGCTGCCCTCTGAGGAATGTTCCACTCTGGGGGCAGATTTTTTAGGGAAAGTTCAAAACGGAAAGATTTTCTTTATGTGGAAGAAAAATTCCATTACCATCACATTAAGCATAACAATATACCTATGTATGTATACATTCATGCACATTCATATAAATAAATATGAAATATATAGAGAATGCATATGCTTACGTATATTTACACTTATTTATATAAGGTTTATCCCACCAGCTTCAGTACAAAAGATACCTCAGGTAGTGTTCTCCGCATTGCATCTTCTTTAACTTTCACAGCAGGGAGATGAAAATACAATTTTCTTTTTAAAAATTAGCGTGTTTCTGAAGGATTGTTTAATTTATCTTTTATGATCCACCCAAATTGCTGGGAATAGGATTCTGTCAGTGTCGTTGTGCTGGGCAGGATGTTAAAGATCTCCAATCACAACCCCAGCACACTGCCCTGAAAAACAATCTATAAGCATTGTACTGCATAAGAGTAAACCCAGTCTAAGTAGAATTAATGGGATCTTGCCCTCGCATGAATACCTACACCTTCAATGTGTGCTGTAAACACAAACACCGTCTATTTGCTTTACCTAACTCTTACCAAATAGTTTGCAATCTGCAGTGAAGCTATGACCACTCCATGCTGTAATCTTGGATGAAGAAATTATCTTCTCCCGGAAAACATATAAACAAAAATCTATGCCCTCCTTTATTTTGATGGGACTTCTGCCCTGTAGCTGACCTCCCACACTCAGCTGCCATTGGAAAACAAAGTCGGGAAGCAGCTCTAGTGAGTACCTGGACCTGTTTGAGAAGCATTTCTGAACACCACTCATTAGACATCCTTACTGTTTGATGACTAGATGCAAGTTTAGGAACCCGGGTTTAAAATCTGTCTTTGGAAATACATGCTACTTCAGTTAGAAACAAGAAGCTGGTGCCATAAAAATAAAGGATGTTCACAAGTGAAATAACACCCTTCAATGAAAAGAGGAAAGCACCCTGGCTTCTGGCCAATGGGACTCACTCTGAAGCAATTTCGAGATAATGGCTCATTCATTAAGAAGTCTTGCTCAACCACAGCAGTGATTTGTGGGAATCAGGATCCCCCCCCTGTGCTGGGGCGAGGGTCTGGGTGTGTTCAGCTGGGGAACAAGGTGTCTCCACACTACAACACGCTGCCTGCTACGTGCCTTCAGTCCTCTCCAACCAGGCAGAGCTGGGGGCACAGCTAAGCCTCACCGCATTTGGGAGAGGCAATGCCCCTTTTAGATAGGTATAACAAACCCTAAACAACTCTGCTTTTATAAAGTAACAGAAACCAAAGTTATTTTCCATGGGATCTGTGCAGAACTCATTTTGACTGTGTATTGCACTGCCTGTGATTTCTTGCTTTGTATTTTTGGATATAAATTCTTCATACCAGGACAATATCCAAGATGCTGATTTATTTGTAAAACTTCATACAAATGATTAAATATTAGATAAACACAGTTTTCTCTGAACTGGCTTATAAATAGACGCCTCAGTTACTGCTCTGCATTCCAGGCCGCAGGGGCATGGATCTCATTAGGCAGCCTTACAAAGCCTATATGGACAGCCTTGTTAGGAAAGGGGATGCCATGGAACTCTTCTTGATTTCACTTGAGCTGAAGGACTTTTTAACAATGTATTCTTGAGGAATAATTGTTAAAAAAAAAAAAAAAAAAAAAGTTTTAAGATGTATTTGAAAGTGAGAGAATATGAAAGAGAGAAAGCAAGACAGGAAGAAAGGAAAGAGGATTAATAAGTATTCACCTTTTATTACCATATGTAATTGATGAGCAACAAATTTAACAACACAAGCATTACTGGAACAGATTCTGGGAGCACTACCACGAATATAAGTCACACTCGGGCCTCTTCTGATCCTAGCACAATTAACAAGTAGGAAAACTTCCCTTGACTTAGCAGAAAAGTGGAAGAAGGAGGCATGGACTTTCCCACTTTTGTGGGTTGCATATACCATCTCAGAAGCTAGGAAGCCTGTCCTTGTCCATAGACTCTTTCAACAGAGTATGAACAATTCCTGTTGTTTTGAAATCTTTCTCCTGCTTTTGCACCCAAAAGATCACAGCCCGGCCTGAAGCTCCTTTTTTGAGGAGAGCTGCACAAACAAAGATAAGAACAGTCCTAATCTTGTGCCAAAATGATCTGCAGCAACGAACTAGGACACGGTTACAGCCATATTTATTGGCATTCCAGCACCATGACTCACGTGGAATTAGCTCTAGAAGTGGAACAATGTGAGCTGAAGAGGTTTACAGTTGAGGGATAAACAGACAAAGGAGATGGATTGAGGATCCAACCTGCAAGAGATCACATTTAGGAGAGAATTGGCATGGTATAACTTCTGAGTTGCTGCGGTTTTGTTTTTCGTTCTTTCTTTTTGTTTCTCTCTCTCTCTCTTTTTTTTTTTTTAATCCCCCAGCTCTGAAAATAAGGTTTTTAGTCAGTGAAGCCAACTTTAAAGAGCTAACTTTTAAGAGTTAAATGTGTAAAAGCAGTGTACTCTGCCTTTGTGCAAGATAGATGAGTGAACTTCCCTTTTTAACTTGCCAGTATGTCAAAGTGTTAAACTTTCAGTTTCTAAAATGAAGCAAAAAATGAGGCCATGAATTAGGTTTCATCCTAGAGGATTTTATCAGGATTTTAGTCAGAGCCCACCACTGCATTCACAAGATCCTCTAAAATCATGCTCAGGTGATCTCTGAGCATGGGATCTGCTTGCCTTATTGGTGCAGTTGATTAAAACCCATGTTTTCATGTAAGAAAGCTTCTGGCCCACCTGTTTTATTGTTAGGGTCCATTTAAAGTCTTGGGAGCAAGACGCTGTGTTTTGAGAGTCCTGCGGTAACTTCCCACATTTCCCTGAGTTTGTATTCCCAGCGAATGTATCCCTCATCTCCTTTCACCTCCTACCAGCTGGAAGCTACTGGCAAGTTTGTATAAATGCAGCCACTGTTTTACACTCTGCCTTAAGCAGCTTGCTTCATTTCTTCAGGATTCAGCTCATTACGGTTAGACGGTGCTAGAAACTGGTGTCTTGGTGTGCTGCTAATGGGGCTGAGCACCAGTGAGCTGCTGGTGCAAGTGCAGGAACAGACCTGCAGCATCTGAAATCTGGATCAGGCCTTGGAGAAGGTGGCTATAGGGCTACAGCCCTTGGGTCTATGTGGGTAGGGCAGACAAAAGATCTCAGAGAAGAGATCTTTTAGTTCTTACTGGGTAAAGTGCAACATTAACAAAGGTGTTGTGAAGAACAGTGCATTAAATGGGATTGTTTTACTTCACTTGATGGTGGGAGCCATTTCACTTCTTGGAGGTCCCTTTCTTTCCTCCCCATGCACCACCGCTGGGTGTGATCCAGACTGGCTTCCAAGTGGGGGAAGGAAAGGAAACCCACAATTATTGATTTGCTCTGCCAAAGTTTGAACAGATTCCTTCTAAAATAAATGAAAACTTGTTCAACTGGCCTGGAAAACACAAATGCATGTGAAGTTATGTACTGCCCTCTGTCACTGTCACACTGGGAGTTTGTTACAGAGTGAGACAGATCAGCGTTGTCCCAAGCAGCCTGAATTATAAATCCTGAAGGCTGTATTACACCAAAAAATATCCCTAGGTGATGGTAAGAGTTGGTCTCTTTGCTTCACCTAGGCAGGGGACGTCAGCCTCCCCAGCTCAGCATCTCATTAATTTTTGAGGGGATTTCTTTCTGACTCTGCCCAGTTCCCAGCTGGCGGGTGACACTTCAGGATATGTAATGAAGGAGAAACTGAAGGCAGTTGATCAGAATCTGAGGTAGAGCAAAATTCCTGTCACCTTGCTTATAATTTGCAGTCTTTTCCACTCCCAGTCTGGCTGGTGAATTAGTAGGTGATGAAAAATATCTTTCTCACAAAGACATGATCTAGTGGTGGAAGATCTGCCACCACTAGGTAATGTGCTGCTTTTCCAGATGCACTTCCACCCCAAAAGAATTTAGATTCACTATTGGAAGCTGTTCCTGGTCTGACCATACTGTGTAAGCTTCTTAATCTTTTATGAAGGCACCAAACCTCAAATACCTCAAATGATATTGTGCCTCTGGGCTAACAGCAACTTCTGTACATGGGAGCAGCTGAAAGGTGGTTACAAACCATCTTTGCCATTTTTGTTAATCCTTTCAGATTAGGACTCAGCATAGCTTGGCTAAATTTGACTTTGCTATAGCTTGTGAAAGCAAAGTAGCCTACCCACTGTGTCTCGAAGTGTGATCTATGAAATAACTTACATACAGTCCACTGACTGTGATCAGACACAATGCAAAGGGGAGCTTGCCACAGTGGCAAGGCACAGAAAATTCCTCAAAGAGTTGAGAAGATGTAATAGTTTCTGCTGCAGCCAGCCCATGCTCACAAGGGCACATCCATAAGCAGAAGTGCCCCCATTACACTGATGCTGCCGAGAAGTAGGTGTTTCTGGCTTTGTGGGGGTCCTCAGACACCACCCTCTAAAAGCAATCAAAAGGTTGGACATTATTGTTGTGGAACTTGAGAGAAGGACTGAGAACATCAGAAGGGGAAAAGTTTTTCCTTCTATCTCCAGGTGTATACTGGCTGAAAGAGCTAAGTAGGAAAAGCACAGGAGTATGGCTGATGTGTTTGAAGACAGGTGCAAACTATGAAGGAGCAAACGAGCTAATGGCTACAGTGAAAACATTTAAAACCTCATTTAACCTCACTATTTTTCTCTTATCAAAGACATGGAGAAATTCCAGAAGCAACTCACTGAAGAAAATTACCCCATCCAGAAGAAATACCCTAGGATTTGACAAGTATCATCAGATGAGGACATTTCTAGACACTGTTTTGGGGGTAGACATTAACTACCTGAAATGAGTAAGTTGTTGTTATTATTATATTTTTTATACTTCCCATTACCTCCTTGGACCAGGATCAAAAATGCCAGAATATCACAAGAAAAGCTGGTCTTGCAGGGTTTTTGGCCAGTGCTTCAAGTCAGAGAGCTGGGAATTTTTGTGAGTGAAAGTTTCACTCATTCCTCATCTGTTGAGTTATGGGGATATATGTGAATGCCAAATAAACATTAACCTTCAGGTACTTGACCAAGCTCCAACTCTGAAAAGTATGAAGACTACCTAAACCTTCTTCTGAGCATTCATTTTCTTTTAGTGGGGGGAGCATGCAAAGAAAAGATGCATGGCCCCCCAAATGTATGCAACTGACACTAGTTTCAAGCCTCAAACTCTTTTACAATGCCTTTTGAAGAACGCTTAAAATAAGTCTCCAGTGCATCTGGATAGGTTAGAAACCAGGACAGTTCAAAACATTCCTTCCTGTTCTGTTTCTAATAAGCTGTACTTTGGAATAACAATTAATTCAGCACCGTGATTAGGTAATCTATGGAATCAGTGTATCATTGCATTTTTCTTTGAACCATGACTGCAGGGAAACAAACCTTCATGGGCCAGGCCATAAGCCAGCTACCTGGCTTTAGGAAGAAACGTGCCTTGGGCTGGCTAACCTTAAAGCCCATACTTACACGGTTGCTTGCACACTTTTCTGAAACATCTGGTATTAACCACTGTCAGAGGAGAAACGAAATACTGTGGGTCATTAATCAAATGTGGAAAGCACAATGTGATTAAGGTGCAAATGTTTCTTGTGCTAGGTCAGTTTTGTGACTACATTTTAAAAACTGAAAGACTCTCTCAAGTTCTGCAAAGCTCCTTCCCTTTTTCCACAGAGATGCAGGCAAGGCCAAACAGATCCTGCCAGAGCTGTGTGCTCCCCGTGCCAGCAAAGCCCTCTTCTCTTCCCCCATCTGTGGTTCTCTGTCCACCTTGTTCCTCAGGTCTATCTTAGCTGTGGTAGCCAGCAGAATGAGAGCAAGGAGCTGACTTCTGAGAACAAGTCTAGAAACTAAAATCTTCTGCTTCCTCTTCTTGGTTCTGACATGATTTGCCATGTAATCTTGGGAAGCCCTTTAGGGAGAGATCCTCATTGTATTAGGGTGTTAGGAGTGGGACAGCATTTCTGTTCAGCCTTCTTAGACCAGTTTATAGCCTCCATGTGACCGTGTTTTAATATTTGAAAAAATAAGTTAACATAACAGGAATTTTACAGGGATTCAGAACCAAGGCCTGGTTATTTACACAACAAACACATGCCGGAGGTAAAGCAGAGAAGGGAAGCCTCTTGCCCAGGCACACACAATGTGGCTGTGGCAGAGAGATGGGAGTAAGCCTGATCTTCTGAAGTCAAAGTTAGTCCACAGCCTTACTTCCAGACTCCCAGAAAGTGTCTGCAAGTTAATGAACCAGCGAGCTGTTTGCGCATTCCTGTCGTCTTAGCTCTTGATCTCGATACTTTTCTGCTGTGTTAAAACAGCTTGACAGCTTGACAGACCCAGTCTTGAAGCTGGAAACCAAATGAAGTCAGTGGTTGTGAGCATTAGACAAATCTTACATTGCTCCCCTGTCACGACACAAAAAGGGAGCTGCCACTCTCCGCTCGGGCCGCGCTGCCCTGCACATGGGTACAAACGACCAGTGCCAGCGTACAAAGGTAAATGCCACCTAACGTGGCTTTGTCCACAAGGTGCAGACTCGAGATAGCTGCCTCGCAGAGGGATACAGGCGCCGCTACTGACAAAATAGACGTGCGTGTCCTGACAAAAGGATTGGTTTGTCTAAAAGCTGATGCCAGACTGCTTAATTGCCTTGGAGGCAAGGCTCTAAAAATCAGCAGAAATTCAAGCCATACCTGGATTAATAATGCAAATACGAAGGAATCACAACCCCCCTTTGGGGTTTAAAGCTCTCTGAAGCAGCAGTCTGGACTGAGTATGGACTTGCTGAAGTACTGGAGAGTAAATCCCAGGACAGCTCTTGCATGCTATGGCAGAATCCTAAAAAAAAAACCTCTGCCTAAGGGCAGATCAAGAGTGAGGTTGTGTTAGGAAGTTCCTGGAGGATGGCTTTCACCCAGCTGTACCAGGAGGGGAGTATGGAGCTGTCCCTGTGGCACTTCTCAGCTCTGTGCCCAGCTTAGTGAGGAAAACCTTGGGCTAGGACCCCCATGCTTTCCTACAGGAGATCTCCCTTGCTGATTTAGGAAAGAAAAATATGAACTGTTATTCCACCCTTGGCAAAAAGGAGAAACTCCAGTATCAGGGCTGAGTAAGCTTCTGCCGTGCTTGTAGTCTACAGGCTTGCTTTTTGTTATGGTTCAGCTGCAGCCAATGCACACCTGAGACTCTCAATTATTGTAATTAATATTATGGCAATGCCCCAAGCAGAAATTAGGTCCCCACTGAATGGTTTGCTGCCCTAATGCATACAAAGATGCAGTTCCTGGCCTTAATGGCTTGCAAGTTAAAAGGAGGAACAATGGTCATGTTTGTGGGATATAATAGCAGGGACAAATCGAGGGAGGGGGTGATGAGAGATGCATGGCTTGTTAGCTCCATTTCTTTCTGACTCGTTTACTTTAATTATATTACATAAACCTGCATTCAGGGGACGTCAGGGGGAAAATATTGCTGAAACAGGAGACAGGAGGGAATATTGGAATAGGAGGAAAGATGGGGGCAATTATGGCCTGTGGTGCACTCAGGACTCTGAACGAGATGTGGAGAGAGGGAATACAAAAGAGCAAAAAGTGAGCAAGACGAAAAGCTGAGCTCACTCATTCAACAGCAACCGGGCAGGAAACTGATGGCTTCTCTTTCTTCTGCTAGGAACTCGTTTCCTAAAAAAAAAAAAAGCTGGGTACCAGCCTTTCTGATTTCCTTCTTCACACAGAAGGGACCTGTTCTGGCTCTTTTACTAACCTGGGAAAAGGACTGGCCAGGGAATCGTGCAGCTTGCCTCCCCTGAGCAGCTCCCACAGAGCCTTGAGCCAGACTAACCTGGAGAATGCTGTCAGAGCTGGTACAGGTGATTTTGGTGAAGACCATTGCAGATTACCTCTGGGCAGAGCAGCCAGGCCTTCTTCTAACCCAAATGCCAAGCCAGCCTGAATAAGCCCAAATCTTTCCAAAAGGAAGAGAAGAGAACCAGAGCACCAAAATAATAATAAAATAATAATAATAATAAAAAATCTTTCTACCCAGTTCATTAACTGTCCATCTTTGTTTTCCAGGACCCAAAGCTCCTGCTGTCTCAAAGCCACAAGTGCTGCAGGCTCTTTTCTTCCATGACCAACACTTTGCTCCACTCCCTGATGCTTTAAACGTACTGGGGAATGCGGGCATGGTGCTAACATCGCAACTGCTGTTCATGTACAGGCTCACTGCCCAGTCAAGACATACCTATCCTTCTCCAGGGACAACAATCCACTGCAAACCATCTTCAGAGAAGTATTCTTTTCATCTGCTTCTTTTTTCACCCTCCTAGGATTTCAAGGTATCCTTTCATCCTGAACAGGTGGCAAGCATCACTTGTTGTTTTGCTCTGTACATCACTTTTACATAGTGAAGTTCATTTCCATGAGTCCATATGGTTTCCTAGCTACAGTTCCCTTTGTTAAGTGGCTATGAGACAGTTCCAGCTTCTTCCCAGAATACGGCTCAGCTGAGTGTCTGATGCTCCAGCTCAGAGTTTGAGTTTTGAAACCGTTTAGCAGTGTCCCTTTTTGAGATCCACTTGGTGGCTCTCACCACGATGAATAGTGCTTTACAAGGCTTAGTGTCAAACCACACAAAAGCACGCAAATAGCTTCCTAGTTTTATCGGGATTTTATTGACAAATGGTTTCCAGAACTTATTTCTGACCCTCATCTTATAGCAAACAATGGTGCCTCCTTAAGCCAAAGTTTACCCTACACTAAGTATTGCCTGTAGCTACAAATCTAAAATAGGCAGATAAAAAAATAGAAATGAGCTAATTTGCCAGTGTTTCTGTATTTAAACTTTCCTCTCCTTTGAAGTAAATCCACAGGTATTTCATGATACTGGCTTCCAGAGAACACAAGTATTTCCCCAGATAATTATCCTTTGGAAACTTCTGCACTAACTCCTTTTTAAAACAAAACAGGCAGAGTGGCAAAACTATCAAGAGAAAGATCAGAAGTGTTACAAGCTCAACAGCAAGGAACTAACAAAATCATGCAGGGCAAGAATTGAGGCTTCCAAATAAACCACTCACCAGAGCAGTAGCTGCTTTGTCTTTGTGGGTCATGTAAATCTGAAATGTTTGGGTTATAATGGACATCATGCACCTCAACAGCTCGATGCATACATTGTAGAGTAGATACTAAGTTTGCTGCACACACACCGGAGCAGGAGAAAAGGTCTGCCTTTGCACAGGGCACACAGGAAAATATTCTGGACACTGGCAGCCCAGCTAGCTACGTGCATTTGCCTATATAGTGGGGTCTAAAATAGAATAATAATTATTATTGTAATTTCTCTACCATATTAACTTATAATACTATTTATCTTAATCATTTATGTTATAAATTGGTTTTGCCTTCTGGGCATAGGTTCGGGAGTCCCAGAGAAATGTGTAAAATTCTCAAGGTCTGCTTAGATAAGCAAGAGAGAATTACATAGCTGAGGAAACATGGTCAGAAGCCAGGTTGGTTAAGGGATTGGTGACTTCCTCCTTGTGCCCACTGCCCCAGCAGTGACACTAGGCCTAACTGGAAGGGAAAGGACTCTTTCCCACTGTTCACTGAATGGGCAGGAGTGCCGTGACACGACAAATCGACTTTCACTTCCTTCAACAAACAAGTCAAATCCCACTACGCGTAAAAACAACCCCGTACCTGGCAGGGGTACTCTTCTCCCCTGCAGCTGGTGTTGCAGTTGGTGGTGGTGTTGCTTACAAAGATGAGATAAAAATACATCAGCCTTGCTGCAGGAAGCGCATTGGCACTGGCTCAGCTTCAGACCGTGGCTGGAGCTCACAGGGTCAGGGCAAGTCATTCAGCTCTCCCTCCCAGGAGAAAAACAGCAACCAGGAGGCAGCCAAGACCATCAGTCATCCCACAGGAGTGAGCACCCAGCCCTGGACTCTCCCAGAGGTGGGATTAAATTTCTCCCTGCTGCAGGGAGCGGGTAAAGGGTCCTGAGATGAACTCTCCAGCTTGCTCCTCGCTTCAGCTCATTAACTTACTTCATTCTGCATTTGATGCTCAATCTGGCGCTTGCATGTGCAAGAGAAAGTGATGGATAAGCCCGGAGCACAGGACCAGTTTCCTCTATGGTATTTAAAACAGATCCCATGAACATGGAAGTAGGACTGGGTTCCTTGGATGTTCTCCAATTTGAATGTGAAGTTAAGGGAAGAGTAACCTGCTGGTCTACATTGGTGCTGTTCTCCTTAAGTCAAGGAAGAACCTGGTATTTTAATTCCAGTCATGTCTTCCAGCCTCTTAACCTTCTTAGTGGCCCTTTACTAACATGTGTCAGAATTTTCATGCCCTGTGGTCATGCCCCATCCTTGTGAGTGTTCAAGATCAGGTTGGATGGAACCTTAAACAACCTGATCTGGTGGAAAATGTCCATGCCCAGGACAATAGGGTTGGAACTAGATGATCTCTAAAGGTCCCTTCAAACCCAAACCACTCTAAGGTTCCATATTTTATGTTAACTTTGAATATTTTCCGACAAAAAGAGGTCCACAGCCTTAATTTTGATCACACTGTTGTACCCTGGCACAGCTCCAGAAATGTATGTGTAATTTGTAACCCTACATGCATACTGATTACTGATTCTGGATTTAAAACTGAGATAAGAAATACACTTTCTTTCCACCCTTAAATAGGGATTTAGAAACTTGTTTGTGCTACCTGCCTTGGCTGGTATCTGGTTGGAATGTGAGCCTTATGTCTCTTGAGACAATGTCTGCTTTTGATATGGTTGCTAAATCCAGTTCTTTTCCTTGTTAAATTTGGCTACCTCAATGGAGCAATCCACCCTCCCACAGACCAGAAAGGCTGGTTACATTTTTCAGGCAGTTCTCTTTTGGGATGATCAGGTTACAGCAAATGTATCAGCAATTATACAAATAAAAATATACTTCAAGGGCCTGGGATTTTTTTAAGGCAGCAATCCTAATTCTAATTCAGTTATAGAGAAGACGGAGACACTTCCTAGAGGTCAACAGCAAAAGAGGCAACAGAGATGAACTGCAATAAGGAAATGCCAAATAGGAAAAAAAAAATAATAATAAAATCCTCATTACAAGGGTGGCCAAACA
This sequence comes from Aythya marila, assembly GCF_965140915.1. Taxonomy (NCBI): domain Eukaryota; kingdom Metazoa; phylum Chordata; class Aves; order Anseriformes; family Anatidae; genus Aythya; species Aythya marila. Next base: position 16,324,436 of record NC_139043.1, on the reverse strand, counting down.
CCAGAAAAGATGTCCAAAGATAAGTTGTCCAAGTCTCTTGAGGCAGAGACTCAAAACTCAACCAGACAAAGCCCTGAGCAACCCGTTCTAATATTGAACTAGTCTTGTTCTGAGCAGAGGATTAGGTTAGATGACCTACAGAAATCCTTTCTAACCTAAATTATTCTTTGTTTCTATAAAAAAAAAACTTATAACTCATTGTCAAACCAGACACAAGGTGACAGGCATACCACAACTTGCATGAGGAAAAATACTATAATAATTTTCATTATTTCAAGTAGTTTTGCCAATATAGGCTATGTATTTCATAATTATTGTAAAGTTATTTTGTCTTCACTGGTTGTGAGTTTCTGGGATGCTGTGACTGCCTATGCCTGAGGCTCCTGAAATCCAGCAGCTTTCCAGCAAAGCCAAGACTTTTGCTAAGTTCTTCCCACCAAATATCAGAATAATTTATCAGCTCTGTCTCACACCAGTTACAGAAGATGCTCCCAAAGGATATCTTCATGGTTTGTCTTTCATTGTGGGATACCTAAATCCCTATCTAATCAATCTCAGAAGCTGCAAGGCTGGCAATTCACTGTGCTGCTTTTGTTCAGCCTTCCAGTGATATGTCTGGTGAGGAGAACATTTCGCTTGCATACACCCAGGAATGGTGACCGCCTCCATGAAGGAAACCTGGAGAATAATAGCCACATTCTTCTTGATTAGCAGAGTAAAGAGTAACTCTGTAACAAACCCTGCAGCTATGATAAAAGAGATATAACTGGAGATGAAATAATAGGACTCAAATTCTGTGGAGAAGTAAAGACGCTACGATCATTTTTCTCTCTCTCTGGGGCATGCTTCAGAAGTGGGGCTGGACCAAATATGTGGAATAATTCAGGCTTGGACTGACAAGTAATCACAAATTTAAGAGTTCAATATGTGAAGTAATTTCAAACCTACTCCAAAAAAAGACAGGTTTGGGAGGGGTTTCTTTTTTGGAAAATATTTATCTGTAGCCAAGTCTAAGTCACGCATTATGTCTAACTCGATAGCTACCATAGCTATAGTCAGGGCAGAGAAACAGGCATGTCTGGAGGTCAATTTGCTTCCTTCAAGGACATGCATTTAAGACTGTGATGCTTATACCTGGGTCAGATGAATACCACCCCAAGGCTTCTGTTTCATAATGTTGAAAATTAAATATTTACCTTTGGAAATTAGAAAAAAATGTTAAAAAATAATAAAATAAATGAGGGCCGTTACTTTCAAGTAGAAAGTAATTTTGATTAATAATTACAAAGTTGCGAAATTAAACATTTTGCTTTATTTCAGGAAAAAAAAAAAAAAAAAAAAAAGGGAACTTCAACTTTTTTTCCATTCTTTTTTGGTCCGAAAAAAATATAACTCATTGATTTCCATTCTACAGGTCCAGTACCACATACATTGTAGTAGGGTGGAGTCAGTATTTGTGATGCAAAAAAAAAAAAAGCTTTTTAAATAAGAAACATGGTTGTTAATAAGCTGCAGAATGTGATTTTTAAATTATTATTTTCTTGCTTTATTTAGCAAATTAGTGAGCGTTTCCCTCAAAAGCCTGTGATTGCAAATATTTTATACATTTTAAGAAAGCGATTATCCTCTTGAAACAGAATATGTGACAGTTTGGTATTTTTTTTCACTGATTTATGATCCTATTTAATATTTAAGAGTCATCCAGTCAGGGAAAACAGTATGTGAAAGTACAAACACACGACATGGATAAATATGCTGAAATGCTCAAAGGAAGCTCTTTCTAACAGCCAAAGGACTGAATGTTATTTTTGCAAGATATTCCACAAAGAAAGAACTGAAAAAGCAAAACCAAACACGTTAAAATCTCAATTCAGAATTTTCCCCTCTCCAAAAAAATAATGCTAAATCCACAACAAACAGTTCAGCCAGCTCAAAACTCAGCTGGGGTCTGATCCAGCCATTATTTTGGTGCTTGAAATCAAAAGGGATTTGATGGGAATGAAAGATAGATTATTTTCTTCACGTTTTTAATTGGGTGACTTCTTCCCTTAAAGGGTTCCTAATTTTTCACACATGTCTCCAAATATCCTCTGCCAATACTAAATTCTGCTCAGATGGATTTTCTGTTAGAGAAAAATTTGGCAGTTACGACTCTTTGGCTGCAATCCAGTAAATGCAAGTAGGAGGAGCCTTCAAGTTGAAATGTTTTGTGTAGATAGCATGTTACTTCTTTGTGCATCCAGATTTACACATTCTTGGAATAAATAAAGTCATGAACTTTTGTTTAGTTCCTTTTGACATTTAAAAAAAAAATAAAAGAAAGAAAAAAGAAAGGAAAAAAAAAAAAAAAGAAGTAAAAAAAGAACAAGAGAAGTATCAGTAACACAGAATCTTCTTCCAAATCATTAACAATTCTTTCTCTGGTCTTCAGTCTACCAGAAGTTAACCGTCTTTCTCTCTTTGTCCATGTTGTTAGCGTATACAATCTGATGCAGGCATTTTTAGAAATTAAAAGTGATTCAGTCAGATGGCTTGAGTTATCCATAGTCTTCTTAGGAAGGATCAATCTTATTAAGCAGGTGAATGCCTTAAGATATTACGTCCTCTTTAGATATTCCCTCTTTTAATCTTCTGAAAAGGGATTTGAAAGAAAGAGATACCATTTGTTAAATTTACTTTAAAAAAAAAAAAAAAAAGGCTTTGGGTGAATAAATTACAGACACTCAAATCAGAAGGAAAATTGAGATTTCCAAGTTTGTAGATGAATATTTAAGTATGCCAATAACGAGCAGTTGAAATAGTACAGCTGAGCACAGTAATGCAGCTTTAAAAGGTCCCAAGTGCTGACATTCAGATTCCATGATTTTGAGTTATTTTTGCTACAGATTTAAACAAAACCTATCTTCTTATTCCAGTTTGCTGAAAAAAAAATAAAGACTTGAAGAATGGGTTGTACCTTGCCACTGATGCCTCTTTTGTACGACATTAGAGGGATGATAGAGGCTTAGGGCTAGAAAGCTCCCATATATAATTTCTGTTAGAGGGACAACAGCTTGTATGCTTGAGTTATTGATGACATGCTCATTATAAAAATCTACCTAAATTATTTCTTCTCTCTCTCTCTCTTTTTTTTTTTTTTTTCTCCTTGCAAGTTTGGGTTTATTGGGTAGTTACTAAGATTAGCAAACATTCCCCAATCTAAAGGTAATTCGCAGGAAGTTCTGGCATTTTTAAATATATCCAAGTTTACAGGGGAAAAAGTCATATAATTTGTAAATTCCCATAAAAAATAGTAAAAAAAGTCATGTCAATAGAAATACGGCATTTTGTTAAAATAATAGTGAAAAAAACAAAGGCTTTTTTTTTTATTTATTTTAATAAGAGCTTTTCTGAAAGAGGAGTAATAGATGAGAAACATTCCACTCCAAAAGCTCTGCAATGTGCTTTAACCAAATTTCCTTTTACATAACCATGAATATTTCCAATACGAATATCCACCTTGACTTACTCCCACTGATGAATGAGCAGTTTCAAAATGGAAAACATTTATTTACAAAATGTTTGCCTGCTCCTTTGTGCCACCTTGGCAGAGTAAAAAGGGCCATACAAGAATAGAAGAACTTCAGTCTTCCCCCAGTTTTCACAACTGCTCATTTTTACTTGGGATCAAGTGTTAATAAAGGAGCAGGAGATAAGACAACAAGGAATGTCTGAGGAAAAAGCTTACACAGTCCTTGTCCGCATCCATAAGACATTCAGCTACACACTTTCTCTATTCTTTGGCACTATTTCCACTGGGAAAAAATAACTCGGTAAATCTGCAGAAGCACCCTTGTTGTGGTAGTGAGGTCTCTCCTTGGTTATCTGAGCTTTCCCTGCTCGTGTTTTTGCATCGATGACCTGCACGCACACAGCACTGTGAACCCCACCCATTCACAGATGACAGCATTGTCCAAGGGAAGCGTTATTATTCACTGCTTTCCTTAGTGCTTGTAGTGTAAAATACAATATTTTAGGGTTCTTCCATGGCTTGGTTTAACACAAAATAATTATACTCACATCAGGTTGGTAGGGTTTTTTGCATTAGTGAGAGTGATTAAGAAGAATATAGGAAATTGGACCTGGGTGTAAAGATAGCTGATAATTATGCTTGGTAGTAAAAACCAGAGAAGCACAGGATTTCATTACATAGACCTGTACAGCACATTTCATATTCCTTGACTCGTGACGCCTTTTTTTACAGGTACTGGCTTTTTTTTTTTTTTTTATTGGTTTTGGACAGGCTCCAGAGTCATGGGTTTACAGATTATTTGAACGCACTGAGATATTTTAATTGGCTAAAATGCAAACATTTTACATTTAGTGAAGGATAACTTTGGAGCCTGACTTTCCACTGCCTTGTACTGTACATAGCCATTACTTTACAGTAGGAGAAAGGTCTCAAAGTGCAGTTTGGCAGCCCACTGCTCATGGCCTTTCCATGACATTAATCCCACAGAGCTTTGAGAAATGTTCTCCAGTGTGACTGGTCCTGCTCTAGCTCTTCCCTACTGTCCCAGCACGATGATGGTGCTCGTAGTTAATGCAGCTGGGCTGCAGGGCTTTCCCCAAGCATTAGGTGCACCCGTGGTCATCTCCAAATTCAGTAACCAGTCTTTGCAACCTGTTAGTGAAAAGATATCTGTTGCCAGATTATGCTGGATTACAGATTTTTTTTCCCTTTTATTTTTTTATCTTTTATTTATTTATTTATTTATTTATTTTTTCCACTGCTATTATTGTACTTGCTAGGCCTCCAAATATCTGGCAAAAAGAAGCAAAAATACAGCTTAAAGTACCAACATTACTTTTTGCCACAAACCTGTTTCAATCACAGCTTGTCCTGGACTTTGAGCTCACTTTTCAGCATATATAAAGCCTAAATTTGGCAAATCATTTCAGTATATGTTTAACTTAAAATCTTCAAGTATTACTATTGTATACTGTGAAGAGTTCCTAGCTGCTTCACTGCTGTGTTTAACTGGGGCTTAATGAAACAAGTAAATAAGATAGAAGTCAGGAAAAAATGTGTCCTTGATTTGAGGTGCTTTCACTATTGGTTTGGAGAATGCATTTCATCACTAAATAATTTCTGGTCTTTGCAAAGTGTTATGGAAATTGCTCCTTGATGCAGTGTCACAGATGGGATTATTATGCTTACCCATTGCTTTTCGTGTGACATGAATCCCTGATAACAATATCACGGGGGCTTGGGGGAACATGTGTATGAAATTGTGTCAACATCACAAATGAACTTGCAAGCTTTTCCTTTCAATTTATTTATTTTTTTATTTTTTTTTAATTTGTGCTTTACTGCTTACAGCATAGTGGCAATGTTCTGGATCACTTCAAAAATGTATGTAGTAGATCTCACGCAAATTGTGTATTGAGTTTTCAACCGAGTGTCACCCTCACCACCATTTTTTTGCATATGGGAGTTGTAGGTGATGCCACATGCTGTGTTTTCTATCGCATGTCACTGGGTCACATTGCAGACAAACAGTGAATAATTAAGAGCACAACAAAATGAGTTTATACCAAAGACAGCATTTCTGTTGTACAACACACTGAGACTGGTCATGCTTTTCACGTGAAAGTTCACAATACAATCATGCAAGGAGTAACTGCTAGGTCGCCAAACTACTCACTGCATCACTTGGTAGTAAACAAGTATTTGCTTCATAAAATGTGTCTTTCCATTAAATTTCTGCCTTTAAACTTTTATTTAGCCAAGAGGTTGGGGTGTTTCATTAGGAGACAAAACATCTCTGTTTAGTCTTTTTGTTCCTTCTTGAATTCAGTTTGCTGAAAAAGCTCTGAGTTGTACAGAGTGTTACTTGTTTAAATTAGGGCTTTCCTATTCAAATAACCTTATTCTATTTCCCTGAAAAGTTGCTTTAGGCAAGCCAAAATGGGATCTTTATTTCACACAGATGAGATGTAAGGTTCCATATAGCTCTTCTGACTACAAACATGGCAAGCAAGACTGCAAATATTTTCATTCTTACAGACAGAAGTCACCCTAAGCTCCAGCTTTGCCTTCTAAACTCTAATATCCTCTGATGCAGACTGTTTGTAAGAAATATCTACACTTGACTGATTTCTTTTTTTTTTTTTTTTTCCCCTAGCCTCTCTATCTGTTGATAACACATCTGTGACAGAGGCAATATACATAATGAATGAGCTATTAAATTGCAGGATCCTACTGAAAGACTGCAAGAAACTCAGACTTTTCCAGAGTGCTAACATGATTCATACTATATGTTTGCATGATATTGGCAGCTGTAAGACTTGGGATTATTTTAAAAGGTTGTGTTCTCACATATATTTAAGTATTTGTCATTGTGGGTCTTCATGGGAAGTCTGTGTTTAAGTTGTACAAGAATGCTGAAGAGAAATGATTATTGGTAGCAGATCATTTGGGACCATCCACTTCCACCTCTTGGCTTCAGAACTCAACAAATCCAGCTCCAGCTGAAGAGACCAAGACACAGCTTCATGCAGAGAGCATTACTGGATCTCTGAGCAGTGATCACAGCTGACCCAAGGGGCCACATGGGTCACGGTCACTTGGGTGCAGCCCAGTATTGTCAGTGGAACTTCTGGAACTGGAAGATCACCATTCAGTTCCTTTTAGACTCTACAGTCAGCCCAGATTTGACGCCAGTAACTCATGCAATTGCTATGAACAGCAAAATGGGATTGTTAGTATGAGGTGATGTTTCTTGTCACTATGGAATTTGCCATGAGATAGTTAGATGGCACTGGAAGCCAAAGAAGAATGGAGTTGAAAATCCCAAATATTATCCTAAAAGCACTATTTATTTTAATAACTATGAGCTCCATGTGAGGACCATTACACCAAATAAAGTGAAGAAAACTGCGTGGCAGACAGGCCCATTGCCTGTGCTGAAATCCAGGTGGCAATGCCAGGCAGTTTCTGACGGATATTTACCTAGGCTCCTTTCAACATTTTCTTGATGTTCTTCAGATGCTGTCGGTAGCTGAAAGCTTTATTCAGTGTGCCTCCAAAATTCCTGCGCTCCAACATTCCACTGAGCTCAGCGGTTGGGATGCCAGCAGAGCTGACCACCTACAACCAAGCCTTGCAGAATGGTATGAACGGATCCCAAACAAAAATTGGTTATTTCCAAGCAGCCCTGTCTCACCATAGAGAGACGTGGAAACAAGTAAATAAAAAGTCAGTCGTTTCGAGCCCAAGAAATGCCCGTTAGAAGGCTGTGAGCATGTACAGAATAGAAAATAACTGTGGGCCCAGCATGTTAAAGTATCAGATGTCCAGAGCATAAATTATATAGTTAATCTGACTTCTCACAGTAAGTGGGTTTACTCTGCGCTGCGCAGCTCATCTGGGCAGCATATGCTGGGAAGGCACACCTCTGTGGAAGTGCTGTGGAAATACTTTGTGGAGCCGAGCTGCAGTGCACGGTGATGTGCCGAGGATTTCTAGATACCCAGCAGCTCAGGCAGGGTCGCTATTTTGGTCAGGCTGTACCAGACAATTGCCAGTACTCTCAAATCCTGCCTCGACAAAATTACCAAGAACAACAACAATAAAACAAATAAATAAATAAAGGACACATCTGGTGAAAGCCAGATGTATGGTAGGTAAGAAGAAAAAAAAAAAAATCAATTCCTGTGTATTACACGTTTGTTATTGACCTTACACCGGAGCCCCAGACTGCTAAGTCATCTCCTTAAGACCTGTGAGACATATATTTATAGAGGAAAGTATAAAAGCATGCAGAGTAATAACCCGAAGTGTTAAATAAATGTCAAATAAAAAGTTAAATAAAGTTAAATAAATTAAAAAAAAAAAAAAAAAAAAAAAAAAAAAAAAAAAGAAAAAAAAAAGCTTTAAATAACACAGAACTCCAATTCCACATATTGTTCCTGAGCAGAAAAACCTGATACCATTGTGATCAGGGAGAATGGGCTGGACAGCCTGGGCTAACCCACTTCAATCTGTGCAGTTCCCGGGGACTTAGCTGGAAGAAGTGCACACTCCCCAGCCACCTGAGGACTGAATGTGCTCTGCAGTGGCCCTTCCTTTTTCACTCGTCTTTCTCCTTCACAACTGGAGTCACACACTCCACGCTGTGAGTGAGAAGTTCCCGAGCTGTTGGGTGAGCGTGGTAAAGCAGGTCACCTGAAGATGACATGTTCTGGGCCACTAACCCCATTCATTCCTCCAGGATTCCTTTTCCTTCAGATACCGTCTAGTGTTACTGCACTCGGTATTGATTGCCAGGACACTCGACTTTTGGTTGTTGTTTGATAAGAGCAACTCACTAGAATGCTCCCCCTGAGAAAATCCATTTATATATACGTATCTGTGTACCTCTGCACATGTAGTCAATACGTCCTGAAACCCTACATAAGGGAACCCCACAATATGCTGGTTAGGTGCAGCACAAACGTAACTGCTCTTGCTTCATTAAACATTCACTCATAACTTGCAATTCAATTCCATCACCTGAAATAAAATACTCGAGACAACTGTAAACTAAATGTCAGGCCTCCTTCTTGTCAGAGAAGATGCCTTTTCCATTCAGCAGAATTAATCAACTTATCTTACTTGAAAAATATTTTTTTTCTGGAAAACTCCCAGCGAGTTAGCTTTTTAAAGCTGTCTCACAACAATTCAATAGAAAATAATATGGGGTGATTCAGATGGAAAGGATCGAACAGTGGGATATAAATCTTGATGTAAGGCTGCAGATGTTTTAAATACTAAGACTTTTAACCCTGATTTTCATCCATGTTATACCAATGATATGAACTAACAGAATCAGACTCGCAGTAAAGAACAAAAAGTCTATTTCTATTCGGTGCATGAATTTGAAAATAAATCATATGCTACGGCATAGTTTTCTTCGAACATCTTTTTCCAAAGCCAATGGCTTCATGGTAACGTAATTTAGGTGATGAGCACGCTTGGATAGATGCCACGTGGGCCACAAACTATCCGCTCCACTGAAAGAAACTGCTGCCCCAACCTATCCCAGCTTCCTTCGCACCCACCGTTTTCATTTTTTCCAGTGCAGTAATTGCAATAGCACTGACATGATTCAGGACTTGATCCAAAATTCTCTGTAGCTCTTTCAGAAAATATATAGGGGTTATACACTGAAAGTATCTCCTGACAAGCAGGAGATCTTTTCGGGATTATATTGCCCTTCCCTCTCCCCACCTGCCCTTTCCCTTCCCTTTATTTTCTGTTGCTTATGAGACGGATGGTTATTATCAGTTTATTATTACTGTTTTTCCACAGACTTTCTCAAATGTCAAGTGAATCTGATCTGGAGTTCAGGCCCATAATTACACTGGACTGACTCCAGGAACTCGTAAATAAATCGGTGGTTGCTGCAATGGCTGCCAGAGCTCTGTCATTCTGCTCTTCCGAGGGTGGACAGAGGCTTTGGCTGTTTTCTAAAATTCTACACTTGCCCTTGAGTTTTTCACACCTTCTTTTAAAAGACCCTAGGCTTCCTCACTCCAGTTTGGCATGGCCTTAGGCAGGAAGAGAAAGCTACTAGCCTGCCACATTGTTGAATGCATTCATTTAGAAAAGCAGTTGAAATGCAGATTGTTACTTTTTTTTTTTTTCTCTGCTTTCTCCACATGTGGAAACCTTGCAGGAATAGACATATTTCTGCCTCTCCCCTCTGGCCTCTTTGCTGACATTAATAGTTTATGCTGGGCTCTACACTGAGGCACATCTTTGTCGTAGTACATTGACTGTGTTGAGCTACAGAGGTCAGTCCCACAGCTTGGCAAGAAAGACCCTTAAGCGTAGAGATGCCTGGATTTGAGTTCATGGACTTAAAAGAAGCAGCGGGCACAACATTCATTCACAGATCTGGCTTACTGAAGTCTGGGAAGTTGACTAGTAAAGCTAAGAGTTGTTTTCGAGCCTGTTTCTAATCATATCGATCCATATGGAGCACGGCATCTGGTTACAGATGGAATCTCCACCCATTGTAGGGTAGAACTTAAAACAATGCTACAGATGTCATCTTCTGATAGACCCCAACACTTTTTCGCCCCAAAAAACTTCAAATAAACTACTTCAGCACATGATGAGAGCTGATTTGGGGCAGGAAACTGTTCAGAAACTGGTTCCTTTGCATTGACCTCATCTGCTGTTAGAACTAGCCCTGTATCAGCCATTGAATCGCGCAGATGTCAGTGCACATCACAGCTTGCTTTATCTACAGTGGGTCTGTACCAGGAGCTACAATAACTCCTGAAATCAGAGCTAATCCTGAGTGCAGACAAGACCTCAGACTACCAACCACTTCCAAATGTTTTTAAGATGTGAATACTTCTATGCTGCCAGTGTGACTGAGATGACCAATTCTTTTCACATGGCTCACTCAAAAGCAAGCAGACAATAACAGTATTTCGTCAGTGACAACTTTGTTCGTGGTCACACCAATCACATAAAGGTAAAAGTTGCCCAACTCCTTTAAAATAGATTGAGTCACTGTGTCTTCTGCAGGGTACTTTTCAAAACAAAGCACGGAGTGAAATACACTGAATTCTTTGCAAAAGAATGTCATTTCTTCCCTATATCAACCCCCCAGGCAGCCCCATTGTTTAAATAAGCATTTGCTTGTGCCCCAAAGTACAGATGTTTTTGACTCCCATCATAAATCAAAAGTGCTTGTGTCTAACATTAAAAAATAGGGAAAATCATCTTTTAAACTGACATGGATTAAGACGCTTGGTCTGACCCAAATTACGTTTCTTTAATAAACTTAATTCTTTCCTGGTTCTGCTGGGAACAAAAGATTCCACTATATCATTGTGCCTCCCTCTCCTCCCCTGGAATTCCAATCAATCTTTTACTCCTTTTTAAATGTAAATTTTAAATAATCATGTATCTGGATCATGGATTAAGTCTGCAGGAGAAAAACCTCTGGCAGAGGATGGCAGGGACTGTGCCTAAAGCTAAATCCAGACAAATCAGATCTGAACTGGGGTAAAAACGGAGCTCTTGGTAAATGGATTGCAGGTTTTTGGTTGTGAAAGCTCCACCAAGAAACCATTCAGATATTTGAAAATAAATAAGGACAGTGTTGTTTGTGTCACTCACAACAAAAGCAAACTTAATATTTAATTACTTTTTTTTTTTTTTTTTTTTTTTTTTTTTTTCCCACTCAGACAATCCTCTCAGGCCTGTTTTACAGGGCATTTTTAACAGGATCAAAATTCCATCTCTAAACCTTGATGACTTTAGTGAGAAGCTGCTGCCTGTTTTTATCCTTAGGGAAAGCGAAGGCCTTTCATAGTTTCAAATAGGACGACATGACTTGTGTTGAAAGGCAGCAGGATAAGTTATACTTTTAAGGTCACTTTTCAGTCCAGGATTTGGAGCCTTACTACGGTTTTGGTCTGCCCTCCTTTCTGTGCTAGCCTTCCTTCTCCTCTCCCTCACCCAGACTGGAATGACACGTCTACGCTTTCTATTTGATGTGGGTTTCATGTATCTGCTGCACAAAATAATTCATAACCACAAGGCAAAAGGCATGTGCCTGCACCACATCGTTATCCTGCAATTAAGAAAATCCTCCCTGCCACAGAGCTATAAAGCCCGGCAGTGTTTCGAGCTAAGCCCTCAGTATTCAGTTCAGATCTCCTCCAAGGGCGCAGAGCTGCTGGAGTGCTGCAGATATTTTGTAGTGTGCCTTGTGAGACACACTTGGTGTGTTGATGTGAACTTTCTTTGGTTTGCCTCACTTCAGTGTGTTTCCACACCTGGAGATTTTCCCTTCTGCTTCTCTGCACAGGCTTCGTGAGGATGAGGAGGAGAAGTCAGCTCTGCTTGTGTGTATGCAACTGACAGGAGAGAAGGAGCTACTCTGCCTCGTCCCACGTGCTCTCTGCCTGAGCTCCTAGGTTTAACACACCCTAGAAACGATTCCCCCTTTGGTAATTCGTTTTGCAGTCACGTTTCGGGCTCCTTTATAAGTTGGGTTTCTTTATAAGACCTGAACGAGCGAAGCAGGACTCATCCTCCACGTAACACACTTAGGGAACTGTTTGCCTAAACTCAAAGATTAGAGAGAGTGGAGGATTAAAATAAAAAGAATGACACTAAAAGGGAACTAAGGATGATACTGAAATGGTACTGGGGATGATGGCTGCTGGGCTGCTTAGCCTCAGAGAACTCGGGTGCTCTGCTCACCCTGTACTGCATGGACGAACACCTTTGATGCACTACTTAGGTGAGGTCTACAACATTGTAGATGTTTCCTCCACCTTCCTAACCATGCCTTATTTTGAACCAGCACAGCCAGGCAGGAAAATGGGCTGAATTCCCCTCAGGAGGGGCGATGACCTCCTGCACCCCCAGCTCCCGGCCCCACAGGGGTCCCAGCAGCAGGGTGGGCACGGGGCTGTCTGAGGCGCCCCTTTGTGGGGCTCCTGGGGGGCTCCACCCCTGCACACCCCACAGGGGCACCCTGTACCGCCACTTGCACACCCACAGGGGCTGCGTGTGCACGAACGAGACACGAGGGGAACGTGAGGGGGGGGATGGCTCTGAGGGGCGCGGCCCCTTTAAGGAGCGGGGCAGCGCCTCCAGGAGGCGCGCGGAAGCGGGAGCGAGCCGGGCGGGGGGCGCGCAGGGGAGGGGGGCGTGGCCAAGGCGAAGAGGGGGCGTGGCTTAACTCAGCGTTGGCCACGCCCCCTCCCCGCCTGGCCCCGTCCCGCGTGGGGGGGGGGGGGGAGGAGGAGGAGGAGGAGAAGGGGGAGGAAGGGGAGGAGGAGGAGGAGGAGGCGCGGACACCGGAGGCAGCGGCTGCCCCCGAGCCGTGGGCTGCGAGGTGAGTGGCAGCGGGGGCGGGCAGCAGCGGGGGGAGCCCCCCGGAGCCCCCCGGAGCCCCCCGGGGCTGTGCCCCAGCTGCAGCGGGACCCCCGCCGGGGGTGCTTTTTGGGGTACGGGAGCTGTGCATGGGGGAACGGGCAGGCAGCAGCGGTGGGTGGGGTGCTGTAGGGTGCTGTAGTGTCCTGCAGGGTGCTGCAGGGTGCCCCGCTTGCTAGAGGTGCCCCCGCACGTGGCCCAGGGGCAGGGCGCTGCTGGGGGGGAGGTGGAAGGGGTCCCGCAAAGGGGGGGGTGTGAGTGGGAAGCGCGAGTTGGCCGCTCGGTTTTGGGGGTTTTAGGTCTTCGGCAGCTGGTGGTGG